>NC_134982.1:20246672-20887387 GCF_965638725.1 Aptenodytes patagonicus
TAGTCTTCCTGTTTTTTCTTGAGGCATTCTGTTATCTGCTCACGGCTTCATATTATTTCCTCCCTGTTCACCCCATGCTTATTTTAGCTGCTTTTTCCTTCCTCTTACTTATTTTTTCTATCAATTTCCTATGTACTCCTATGTCTTCCTTGCTTTCCTCCACACTTTAGCCAGTTGTCTACTCAGAAACCTCTAATATTTGGACATTGTGATGCGAATGTGATTCATCAAAAACATCTAGAAACCAGAACAATTTCAGCCTTATAAACAATGCTCTCATCTGATTATGACAACCACAACGTTTTGCTACTACTTTCCACCATATTTTTTCCCTAAAATAGAAAATCAGTTCCCTGACTGAGTGCAGCACACAGTCATGAAAACCTCCACATCAGCACATAGGAAGAAATGGGGCGTGAGGAAGGAAAAACCTCCAGGAGGGGTGGCAGTGCCTCTCCGACCAGCTCTGAGCCTGCAGGGACGACTTATGCCAGTCTAAACTGATGATGAAACCAAGACTCTGCTGAAGGTGACCTCTTTGTGCCTTGTCATTGTCAGCAGGTATGCGAGGAAACTGAGCTCAAGTCCAGGACTCTAATTTCTCAACTAAAAGCTGAGTATTCAATACACTATTTCCACTTTTGTCCAAGCTCCAGTGAAGGCTTTCTCCTGCCTGGAGTTAGAGAAATGAGTTTCTCCTCCCCTAGTAACAAACCACATCAAACTTACAGTGATTTTGCTGTAAGCTAATAGTAGAATGCATGCATTACTCTCTCCATGGCTTCTGCTTTTCTTTCTCCTCTACCTCTCTGCATTATCTTCTGCCTGTTTCCTATATTTACCTATTTCCTGGCTGTGAATACCAAAAGTGTAGAGGGATCAGGATGAAATAAATGGAAGAATGTAGAGTGCAAATAAAGCAAATCAGAACATCAGTTAGTACTCTAGCAAGCTCTCTTGCACTTTATATGGTGACTGCAAGTTAAATCACACCCACATGAAAAAGGTCGACCTGAATTTAAGATAAGCTGTTCTCTTTTTTGTAGTTTGCTTTCACATTGCAGAATTTCAGTGTTTTATCCCTGCTGCCCCATTTCATTGGGACTGCAGAAAAAGAAACCTCCATTAAATCCCACAGATTTTACAAAAAATTACATATGGGCTTACTGTTTGCCTTTGAAATAGAGCGTGCAAAACTTTTTTATAGTGTATGGCTAATAATATTGCTCCTGGATACCCTGGTACTGTAACAGAGAAAACATATGTGGTTCATTTTGCACAGCAAGCAGTAGTGTACTTTTTGTCTCGGCTATGTCCAATAGGATTCAGCAGTTGTCAGAGGTCTGTGGAGCTTCCTGTAAAATCCTATGGAATTTTGTAGAAGGAATATAAAATTTTATCAAGATTGTTAAAATAGCCTCGTCAAAAGGATATTACTGTCTATAAAAATTGATGAGAAACTGCAGGTGTCCCTTCTTTTATGCTTTTAATCCCTTGCAGCTCTGCACCTTCCAACCCCATGGAAGTAGCTGAAACAGAGGAAGAGAATGGGGAAGTAAGCATAAAATATATTCATATGGGCCAAAATTGTAACATTCTCCATCCATGGTAGATATCTGTAATGCAAATTTAACAAGCTTTATAATTTTTTGTTTTATTTTTTATTTTCTTTTTTAACTGTTTTTATTGAAAATCAAGGGTCTGATCCAATCCTGTTCTGCCATCAGCCAGGTTCCCAGTGAGCTCAGTAGGGTTTAGAGTCCTTACTAAGGACAGATACACAAACAATGGCCAGCCACAAGCAACTAAGAATTCACTCAGTATATCTACTGAGAGTGCCTATAAGATACAATCCATCCCAAGGTGTCAGTGTCCTGAAGCTTGAAAATGTTATATTGTTACATCCACAGCCTCATCTCTAAGATAGCTTTGCAGCTACTATATGATGTACAGTGGTCTGTGTATAGATAATAATTAATTAATAAATACAAATAATAAATAAATAAATAATAAACAATAATTCCTAAGCTGCAGCTGCATCTCAGTAGCTCATGGTATGACACCCAAAGGAGCTTTAGACCACCCAAGATGCCAGCAGGATTGTTAGCTCCTTTCAGAAAGGAAAGCAAACTAGAATTATGCTCACATGTCCTCAGCATTCAGCAATCAACAATCCAAAGCAAGACAAGCCTGAAAAGATGGATCGTCCTTAATCCACTCCTTTGTGAATGCATATTGCTAGAGACACAGAAGAGTTCTTTATCTTAGAAAAAAAGACACGTAATTGTCAACCAGTGATCTGTGGAGTGTGCATGTGTGTGTGAATGTACGTGTGCTTTTCAGGGGTCCTGAAATGGTGACCAAGATAGCAAACCCATATATGTTATATATCTCTTTACATATATATGAAATTCCTAAGGGGTCTGTACCCTTTCAGAAAAAAGAATATAAAGGTCTGTGCATTGAAACAGACTGAAATAAGGGGACTGGCTGACTTCCCATTAGGGGAAGGGTCATGAGCTGGGCAGGATTTCAAGTGCCATCCAGTATTCACGGCTTTGCAGTGATATAGAATTTATGGTCTGTAATTGGGATTGCTACTGGAAAACTTCAATTACTGATGGTTTAACTCTATCCCAGGAAAGTTCTGAGTGCAGGAAAGTGCCATGGAGTAAAAGTGGATGCCTTTTTGCTGTGTTTTGTGGCTTGAACCCAAATCCCTACCAGGAATTAATTTATCCTGCTATAACCACTATAAGAGCAATCGCCTTTCGACTCAGCTCAATACTGAACAGGTACACAGAACAGCCTGTGAAATGATTGCACCAGATTAGGGCTCAACTATGTTGTTAAAAATATTCAAAACACCTCCCTGCCTAGGACCATTCTTTATTTCTTCTTTCGGTATGTGTAAAACTCCAGAGGTGGCCTGTCACATGCACTACACCTAATGGAGAAGGCATGGTTGGTGTGTATTGTTTTAATGAGTGGTTTAAAGGCAGAGTTAAAGTGATTAATTTTCTGGTATTTGCTTAAGTTGGACCTTCTGTAGTATTTTAATCTAGGTGGCATGTCTTCATACCATGCAGGTAGATTGAAAAAGCATTGGCATGTTTTCAGACACAGGACTACGAAACAACCCCTTCTCAGGTGTTATCCAGTGCTTTTTAAAAGTTATTCATTCCTTTTCCCCAAAGCTTTGATCTGAAGACACATCTATACAATTGGATGAATCTTTAGAGAATGTGTTTGATATATATGCCAAGTTTCTTCTTTACAGAAACCTTGCTTCAGAGATTGTGGGAGTGATATGAACAAGTCTGAAGCTTTTTAAATGTCGATGTGATATTTAGCCAATATTTAAGTAGCTCACAATGAGTTCAGCATAACCAAGAGAAATGTCTTTTTCAAAGGAAAAGAAAACAGCCTGTGTAGACTATCGCAATGTGTCCACTTTCAGCTGGCACCTGCACGCAACACCAGTGTTTTTTAATATATAGCATTTCATTTCTTACAAACAAGAGTCATCCAAAACCACAGCACTCCAAAATATTTTTTAAAAATGGGAAAAAAGACTTTGTACATTTTCCTACCATTCTGGAAAAAAATTGGGGGATTAAATGAACTACCAGATTCTAAAGACTTTTTGAGCCACCAGCTAGAAGGGATGTTGACATTTGTAGGTCAGGATTTCTCTTTTCCACTTCAGACCTTCTGCTGGCCTACTTTACAGTGGCCAATTATAAACCCAGGAGAATCCTCCTTCCCCTATCTGACTGCTGTCTGGTACATTTTTTGAGTTGCGTGGGTTTTCTTTCAGCTTGAGTAGTTCTAATGTTTGACATCACACTGTTAGAAGTTTGATTTACATTACTTTATGTTTATAAGGGTTACTATTTTTATGCTTGTTATTAGTGTGATTGGAAGTGAATGATGCATACATGGCAAGTAATATTAACCAAAATATTAACCAAAGCAACTATGCAGAAAGTTTGGATAATGTTATTACCTAAGCAAATTCAAACAGCAAATGTTTCTGTGGCAGGAAGCTGAAGCTAAACAAATATGCATGATAAATGAGGAATCTTTCTTTTTCCTAGCATTCCGGATGGTAAGCGGCTGGAGGAAATTGTCAGGAATGGTGATCTAATCAAATGAAATGACATGCCCTGTCAGTCCCCTGACTCAGTTTCCTCACAGTAAGAGAGGGATACTCATTGTCTACTTTCACATCCTACGCGATTTACTAGATCTTCCTAGTTCCCAAGTGTGACGACACACAGGCAGCCTCTGCCCTTGTGGCAAGATATGTGTTGATTTCTTTGTAGGACAGGGCCACAACATTTGCAAAACATTCAGCTGAACATCCGGACCCTACAAAATTTCTCTTGTGGGTAAGAGCCACAGAATCAGACGTACAAGACAACAAGTGACCATACCAGAGGAGAGGATATCCTGGAAGGGTTCTCAAGCAGAAACCACAGGCAGGGTCCACACCTGCTCAGCTGCCTGGGTTGCAGCCTGGGACAGAGCCAGGCTGTGCTGCACTGTGCAGGGTGTGCCGCTGGACAAAGCAGTGCTGGCCTCACCGCATCCCCAGCCTCACCACATCCCTGGGCTCACTTCCTCCCATGGCTGAGGACAGCAGCACGGCTTCATAGCCAGGCATTCAACTGAGCCCTGGGTGGGAATCCCACCTCAGCTGCTTGAGAGCTGCCAACGGCTTAGGAGACAGCTGTAGGCCTTCTTTATTCCAGCAGAAGGGCTTCCTATATTAGCTGCTCAGTAGCAGAAATAGAAATAAATGTTTATCTTAGGCATTAAAAATAGCAGATGCTGGGTTCATTGGGTCATAAATAGAGCAAAACCCTGGAAGACATACAGGTTAATGTGCAATGTGAACCAGATTTCCTTTCAGATTGTATCTTCTTTGCATGATCTGGGCTTTTAAGGTCAACTCCATCTGGGACACTGGATAATTTGATGAGAAGATTCACTTTGATGCAAGACCTCATTTATCTTTTGGAGGTAGCACAATAAATCACAGCTTTGTGAGCCGCAGGACAAGACAGTTGCTCTGCCCTCCACCTTGCTTATTGATCAGACTGACAAGAACACATCTGTCTCCAAGATCTGGAGTTGGTCTTTGCTCCCCTGGCAGTCTGGTTCCAGGAGCGTGAGCAAGAGCCAAGCAACTGAAGCAGGAATAACACCAAGTAGGAAACAAGTCATTTCCATGCCATTGGAAATGCATGTGCAGAGAGCGACCATGTATAGCCTGAAATTGTGTTTGTGAATATTTCAATTACCGTTCTTAGTCTGAGTTTATTGTTGGCAGTGCTCCTGTGCTGAACAGTGGTGTCATTGAAGCTGAGCTTAGTATTCAAGCTCAGTTGAAAAATGACAGCAATGCACAATTTTTATACAAGCTTAGCAATTGAGCATGGCATTCTCTACACACACTACATTTTGGGGGCAGAGGGATTGTTTTGCAGAGCAAGTCAGGCAAGTGAGATTAGCCAGCAAGGCACCTCTATCAGCAAACACATTTTCTCTTACAGGGACTCCCCAAGGGACAACCCATTTGAATTTATAGGTTTGTGAATTGCTGTGTCTCCATTGTCTTCCCATGGCCAGGACTACCTGCTTTGAGGGTGGCACAGAATTCAACATGCATTTAGACAAATATAGTGCTATCCAATAAATAAGACCCTAAATAGTCTCAGATGACTGAAAATATAGGAGAAACTATATAGACTGGGACTGGAAAGAGGCAAATCAGAAGAGATATTACAGACATGGAGAGGCTCATGAAAACCATGAAGAGATTTGGGATTAGACTGTTTTCTTTTCCAATATCTGAACAAGGTACTTTTAAGTTATTGAGTCTCGCACCATAGGAACTTATGTATGCAAAAAAATTACATACGTTTAAGAAGCAACTAAACAAAATCATGGCAGAGAAAGTCACCATGAATAAAAAACCCACTCCTTTGATTCTGAAAATGTGCAGATTCATGGATATTAGGAGCATGTGAACAAATATTACATATGCATCCTCTCTTGATTTATGTTTTGGGTACATATCCAATATTGGCCACAGGTGGACACAGGATAATGGGGTAGATGGACCTTTGCACCAGTGTGGTACTTTTACATATTTACCTTCTCAAACCGCTGCTGGAATTATCCCACTCTTCATAGGTATGTATATCATATATGCATCTGGTGTGGAACAGAGCATCTTAATGAATTGGTGCTAACATGGAAGAAATGGCAGTATTTTTTATGCTATCAGTAGGAACTACACACCCAAATGTCTTAAAACTGTAACCCAAATGAGAACTTTTTAAAACATGCTATGTCTCTGCCATGTATGACACATTTTTCTATAAATTAATCTGTCTACTTAGAAGGAAACAGGTCTAGACTAAGAAAGGTCTTGTGAATCTTAGAAATAATGTGACTTCAGGGGAATACTTACATTCAAATGGCACACTCTGCTTTGTCAATTTGTGTAATGCTTGAAAATCGGTAAGTCACTTTGTCTTGATAAAGGCTAAGTGCAGATAATGGATTAATTGGATTATTGGGCTGTAATGAAAATGGTCCCAGGAGAGCACAGATGCACAAAGATGCATGCAAGGTTTGGGACTACCCAGCAACAACTGCAAATACTTTTACTTTTGACATGCAGATCATGATCTGACTTTTTAACGTAGTGATCCAGCATATGGTTTCAGTGGAGTTTTGGAGGGATAATCACTATTGGTTGGTTATTTTCTTGTATGTCAAGGAAGACACATAACTTCTCCCAGTATCATTCAATGTATGAATGTATCAGCCTTCCTGGATTAGCACCTTAGCTTTACTGGTGACAGGTATGTCACAGTAAGCTCTCTTTCTCTCATTTTAAGTGATTCACACATTGTATCCTGCAGATGAAATGACAGAAGTAATTTAAAAGCATTTTCCAATGCTGTTTCCTGGTTTACGGTTTTTAATTGATGATCTGTGGACTATTTCTATGAGATTCACAAGCAGCAACAGAAAAGCAAACCAATTGTCAGCAGGCCTAAATTCCCTCTAAATGAACTGAATGTTCATGAACTGCACTGGAAAGATCTGCAAATCAAAAAACCAGATAGGATCAATTTGTGCCATCTCAGATAGAACTTTTAAAACACTTACTTTTCTCCAAAAGCAGCCCCTGTTTTATCAAAGGGACCAAGGAAGTGATTTACCAATTGATTCAATACTACTGTAACTGCAGAGAAGCAGGAAAGGGTGCACTGTGGTTTTGTTAAACATTGCTCAATATAGGCAACTGCACACGGAAATTGATGCCTTCCCTATGTTTTAGCTGTTAATGCATAAAACAGCACAAAGGTTCATGACCTAACGTCTGGACAAGGAACTTCCGTGCTCTCTTACTTCTTTCTTTTAGTTTGGAACTCATGGGTTTTTTTAGTTCACACTACCTCAAAATATCATAACAAAGAGAAGAAGGAAGAAAAATAAATTTAGGCAGCCAATGTAATATAAAAGATCTTTTTTCACACCTTTTGACATACCAATGTATGCAAGGCCAAATTCTAAGCCTTGTTAATGTGAAGGCAGGTTGAATAATAATTTTAATTTAAAGAAAAATAGGAATTATTTATTTGCAGAGAAATTTCCACATTGGTCAGATGAATTACTCATAATGAATAATTCATCCAGCTCCATTAAATAATTTTAAATCATTGAAACCTCTATGCCAGGCTGCCCAGATATCTCTTCTAAGATCCTGATCACTCTAAAATTATGTGATCATCTGCAATACTAGTTCTGAATATTTTAAACATACTTTTAAAATTCTGTCCCTATTTAAGGACAGAATAGGCCCGTATGGAATCAGGAACTGCATGTATATAAATCAGGCTCTTTCCACTGAGGTGAAATAATCTGAACTCCCCAGGAAGTGAAGAACTTTCTTAGGTTCTTTTTTAAATGTGGGTCCTCATTTGTATCACCAGAACTGCTACATCATAGTATGGAGGTACTTGGTCATTCAGTTCAGTTGTGTGCAGCTAAAAGATCAACCTTTCCTTGCTTCTTCAGGGGGTCACCCTCTTTATTCTCTTCTACCTGAGCAAAATTACCCTGGGAAAAGTATTTAATAGTCTGTCTGGCAGGTTAAGGAGCACCTTGCTGAGAAGATGAATTTAGTGTAGACAGCCTCAGCAGCGCTTGTGATGTGTGGCAACTGGTAGGATCAGGCCTTTTTTTCTGTCAGGAGACCAACTAACCCCGAGAATTACGACATTTCATTTAAAAATATATCAGAGCTAAGCCATTAGATTAGTAAACAGTTCCTGTTTGCTGGCAAAGGGGTCTTTTCAAACCTACTCAGCATTTTGTGTCAGATGCTGAATGTCTGTGGTCATCATCTCAAATTCCTGTTTATTTTCAGTGAGTCAGCTGGTTTTTTTTCTTTTTTTGCCTTAAAAACAAGTAGTTTCACAGGACTCGGTTTCCCTAGACATCGTAGTTCTCTCAAGCAACAGGGCATAAGTCGCTTCTTGTCTTCCTCAATGCTGAGGTCATGAAAACCACTCTGATCACTCCTTTCTCTCCTGTTTCCTTCACACTGAATGTCCTTCAGAGCATACCTGACTACTAATGGCTTACTTCACAAATATAAAAAGTGCAAAAGCCATTCCCTTCCTGTCTTGCAGAAGAATTCAGTGTGAAGGAAATCAGGAAGCCAAACAGTACATGGGAACATAGGTATTTTTGAAAGTTTGGCTAGCACAACTCATTGAAGTAAGCTCTATATGACTGCGAAGCCACTGGGATTATATATTCTCCTATCATCCTCTATCAATTTAAGCATTTTCTCTCTGTATTTTGCTGGTGTGAACAGTCTTTTTCCTTTTTGACAATGAACAGAGTCCCGGCTTGATTTCATATGAGGAAATCTCCCTGGGGACTTTGCAGACCCGCAGAAGATGGGGCTATTGTTTGCTGGGACATGACAATACCAGACCAGTGGAATATACAGCTGCAAGCCACAGGGCACTGCTGTTCCTGTGTTGTAGTCTCCGCCAGTGGAGTCTTCCAGTGCACAGGGGAAAATCTCTCTTTTCAAAGAGGCTTAAGATTTTGGAGCTTATGTACTTACATAAACATAGGGTCCAAGAACTCAAACATTGCCAGAAAAGTTATGTGAAGTGGTCCTGTCTCATGCTGTACCAGCTGTGTACTGAGGGTTAGCATTGCACTGAAGTGTGAGACGTACAGGTCATGCTAGGTAGACCAGTGCTAATGAATTAAATAGTGCTGTGGGATGTGCCTAGGCAGTGGCACTCGATGCTGTTAGATCACTAGAATCATCCTCAGCAAGCTTTTGGTCCAAGAAAACAAATAGACTCCCAAAATTTCCTAGACATGGTAATTTCCAGTTGTGGCCATCATGTTTGGGAAGGCAAGTGGGGTTAATAGGCTGTGGGCTCTCCTAAGAGGATTGGTCTCTGTGCCAGAAAAAGACCTCTGTTATGCTTAGTTTACCAGCATGGATGTAATCACCAAGTTGAGCTCTTACCTCAATGATTTCTGCAATTGTGACCTTCAGATTTTATGATTACAATAGCTGGTACCTACAAATGATACTATGGCCCCTAAATCTGCTCCAGAGGATGCACAGCACAGCAGGTTAGAACCCATCACTGTAACGCCTTGCTGTCTGCAAGTCTCCTGACTTAACACTGGGTTAAATCCAACTTTTCCACCTTCCTTCCGAGGTTGACGCAAATGATGTGAGGCCTTCTCTCTCCACCAGCACCTTCCAGTGGAACACCAGAACTGATAACTGCACAGGTGGGACCTGGGAGGCCCAGCACACGGCTTTCTGGACAGCTAACATAGGAAAATGGAACTTGCCTTTGGAAAAAACCAGAAGCACTGACAAGTTCTTGTGCTTTTGGAATGAAGTTTAAAACTCATTTTTCCTGGATGGGAAGAGAGAACAAATACAATCAACAGCAGCTCAATCGAAAGAAGCCAATAGGATTTTTGTTGTTGATATTTTTATGAGCAGACTGCATATATGAAATGAACCGCTCTTATAAAATTGTTTGGATGGTTGCTTCTTTTTCAAATTTTTCTCTTCAGAGACAATTGTAGCAAACACTCTTTTATCAACCTGTCTTATGTCAGAATACAGCAAAGGGGTGCAAGTTTCAGAAAAAGTGAATAGCATGTAGGCAGTGATCTTTAGTCATTGCATCATTCACCTAAATCAACAAGGGTCCTATAGAAATAAATAACTTAAAAAAAAATAGAAAAGGACTACCTTATTCTTTCTGCACTTTGAGAGTGCCTTGTTATTTAAGCACTTGAGCAATGATCTTTTCCTGATGTTTTCCACTCTTGTTTTTTCCCCCTGTGTTTTCCTTCCATTCTTTAACCCTACATCAGACCACGGAAAAATAAAATTGAAAAGGAGAGGTGCCTGTGGAACAAAAGGGAAAACAAAACACCATGGGTGTGGAGGACAGAGGGAATCTGCAACAGTGGATTCAGCTGTAATTTAGTGCAGCTTGTAGCCTCATCTTTCCAGACTGCCCAGCAAGAGGCCACATTGCCCAGCTCGTCATGTTTCAATGAAAGAGAAACCCATGACTATTGCAACCAGGAAATGTTGACATAATGGAGTTACTAAGAAAACCTGAATGTTAGTCAGTCTCCATGTTAGACACATTGCAGGCAAGGTTGCACAAGCTTTACTCACATTAATACCACTGCTTTTTTGTCTTGACAGGGTCTATGACAATCAGGCAAAATGCTTTTTTTTTGTCAGTGCACAAAATGAAACAGCATTTTCCACAAACACATTGAAAAGAAACATGTTGAGCCTGCAGAATGGTTGTATCCTGTGAATAGAGAACAGGTTTATTGCAAGGAAGGGGGCATTGCAGAGAATTGCCAGAAGGATAGATTCAGACACGTGTGGGTATCTTCCTCCTCCAGTTGCTATCATTATTATGCTTCTAATGCCCATGAAGAGACATGAATCCTGTTTTCAAGAATTCTCTCTTAACATTGAAAAATCTGGACGATGAACTGTCTGTAAGACTACATCAAGACTACACCAGACTTTGAAAAAGTCATTACTGGAAGTAGCTGGATATATGGAAGATTGAACCAGTTAAATTCAATCAAAGGGAGTTACTATTGTAGGCAAAGGCTCTGTGGCATGAACCAAGGAGGAGAAAAGCAGAGTATAATTTGAGCAGGATGAACAAGGCAAGGAGAGGGATGGAAAAAGGCATGAGCTGGTGTGGGACCTGATACAGTTGTGGTGCTACGGGTGGGTTCTTCCCCCTGTGGTGGGAAAGGAGGGGATGGGTGCCACTGCAGGCCACAGGATCATCTGCCTGCTGCACACCGGGGAGGTTTGCATGAGAGGCAGTGAGAATGCGAGTTGCAAAGGCGGTACAGCTGAGCCTATACACCTGCCTTTGCACCCCAGACTGCTGCTAAGACCCTTGCAGGGACCTTTGCTTTCAGACCAGTTTTTATTCTCACTCTTATGTTCCCCTATTAGCAGCAATTCACTTTCCATGATCTCCCACTTTCCCAAGACTGGAATATGGCTGAATTCCATTGCTTTATTCAAAATAAAGAACTCCAAAATCCTTTTAAAACATGAACATATAAATCTTTGGTCAGTTCAGCGAAGATGAAGATTATTGCTCAGAGTCAAGAAATTTGGGGCAAACAGAACATAAGGTGTAGGTGTTTATTTAGCCATTGTTTTTTGATAACTTGTTTAGGCCCTGAAGATGTGTGCAAATGGTCCCCCCACTAAAGCACTTCACCTGAAGACATTGATTAAATCAGTGCCAGTTAGGATTAGAAGCCAGGATTTCCAAAATCTTGATCTCCGTATTTAGCTACCTCTTATTATCTATTTCCTCCTTTTCAGAGCAAGTGACCACAGAGGAACCATAGGACTTCACATTTTGCAAATGATGTTAAAATTGTGAAAATATAGGGGTTTATATTGAACTGGTATGTGAGGAGTGTACGGACAAAATTTGAGTTGCTTCCCTTAACATTCCTGCACACTGCTAATTTGAATCCTTGAATCCTCTGCTCTCTTAATTGATATAGAATACAAAATGTCCCCTTTGTTTAAAAAGTCATCAGTATATCAGCTGCAACTGAAGTAAGCATGAATGAAGCAGCAGCTTTTATTTTCCTGTGAAAGCAAGTGACCATCAGTAATTACTGGGTAATGAAAGGGGTAGGTTTCACGACAGAGAGATCTCTGGCAGAACTAATCACAAGTATGTGTCATTCATTACTCACTGTGAAGTTGAGAAGGGAAAGCTAGTCTGCCTTTCAAATTTGACAGCTAAAGGTCCCATTCAAAATATTTTCAAGTTATTAGTAAAATTAAGGTTCTTACATCTGCTATAATCCCCCAAATACATAAATACTCTGCTTTGAATAGGTACACCAAAACATACAGTTTTTGCCATTACCAATGTCATCCGAGTATTTCAGGCTGTTGAAAAACATCCCATTTGGAGTAGTTTGTCTTTCTAATTGAACTGCAAACAGGTTTCTGCTGGGATGGTATTATCATCTAATGACTCTAAAAAGCATAAAACTACTGAATTACTGAATCTAATTTAAATTCCACTCAAGAAAAAGTAGAAAACCCACTATGAATCTGTTCTTGCTCAAAATAATTTTTTGTTGTTAATTTGTGATTTAAAAGTTAAAAGAATTTTCTCAAACCTGATTTTATTTATTTTGCTGACATATCATGCTTATTAAGATACTGCATATTTTTATCCTGGGAAACGCTTACCTTTTTTACTTCTTAGGCTGCAACCTAACAGTGTTCTTCCCCTGTTATTTCCCCTATTGCAATAATTTGCATTGTTTTCACCCTAATGATTTAACTATCACAATTCAAAATAGCAGTGTTGAAGGATAAGTGAGGATTCCTTTTAAAAGGAATCAGCTTGGTTTTATTTGTATTTTGTCTCATTTAATTTGACAAGTGCATTTATTTCCAGACTGAGAATCTCAGAACAGACATACAGCACCAATCATGTGGGGCTTAATATTAGAAATACAGCAATACTGAAAACTTGACATTAGGGAGTCTCACAACGCTTTCGTCTGAAAAAAAAAAACAAACCCAACCAGAAACCCTCCACAGTTTAATGGTCTAAAAAATTAAATTAAGTCCATTCATTAAGGAAAGGTTACTTAGACTGTATATCCCCCAGAGATTCTGGCCTCTTTACCAATTACTCTGGTAATTTCCAATGATATGGACACCTGTTCTCTGGATACCCAGTTCAGACTACCATCCTTATTTCATCGAGGACACTAAACAGCAGCCAGATGGCTGCTTATTATAAGCCTTTTAGGAATTTGAACCAGAAGTGAGAAACAAAGTGTGCTTTTCTTCATTTTCCAAGAGCATGAGCTGCATCCATACTGTGAAAATGCAGGACAAAACAGCTGTAACATTTTCCTCCAGTGTCTTAGACGTTTCCTTGCCTTACTCTTTAAGGTAAGATAAGAAGTTCATTCAGGAACAAATGCCAGTGTCATTTCCTTTCGAAAAGGAGTATTAATTTCTTCTGTTTAGAAATGAGGAAGCACCTACAGGACCTTCACATCGGGCAGTAGAACTGCTGTGCTCTTGGAGCATGCCACTGTGAGGACCGCCCTTGCTGGGCTTTGCACAGGCAACTGGCTGCAGCCAGATGGTTACTTGACTCTTCCAATAAAAGTATTAGTTAACAAGAGCCTAAGGAAGTATAAGGCAACCCTTCCTGCTCTGCTCTTTCCTTCCAACCCTTTAACTCCCATCCCAAACCAAAGCCTCACTAGACTTTGAGAAAAACATCTGCAGTGACACAGAGTGAGTGCACTGGGGCCAACATTTAAAATCTAAGGTATCTTTGGTTAGACTCCAAAATGCCTAGCAGAATACTTACAGCCTAATTCAAAGACGTAAAGAGCATACTATAGCTCTTTTGTTATCTTAGGAGAACTTTAGGCACCAGCCTGCGTGTCAGAGCAAGGTGTGAGGTAGGCAACAGCCTAATGATCATCCCACCACCCCAGAAGTCCATGTATTCAGGCAGGCAGTACCCGCCACCCCTGGAGCCAGAGACTGGAGACTGTTGGGGTGGGAGAAAGTAGAGGCCAGGAAGGAGAGATTCCATGTGCTGTGCCCAGGAGGATGTGCTCGGGCATCAAGATAGGCCAGCTGTTCATTTCCCCTTCCCCAAGAAGATGAGGTGGGTAGGATCCCTTTGCTTGGCTACTGGCGTTCCTTTTTTACCTCATTCTTTCACCAGGGCACTTCTGCTTGACAAGGCTTGACTCAGTCCTTGAGTTCATAAATTTTCAGACTTTAAGTCTGTTTAAGCCTATCAATGTCTTTGGATTACAATACATATTTAAGAAAAACTTTCAGGCTTAATTTGAAGACTTCCAAATAAACAAAAGCACGACGATGTTCCCAAGTATGTTTTTGCAATTAAGTTAAGCTGTGCAGTCAGAAATGTTTCCTGTTATTTCTAAATTTCTTCACAGTCAGCATCAAAGTTCACTCTGCCTTTTTAGTTACCTGTGTTACCTGTTACCTGTTAACCTTCCATAGGCCAGCATCAAGCCAGATCTTGGTCATTCTTTTGTAAAGCAAAATAATTGCGGCTTATTAGTCTTCTCATAAGCAGAAGAGGTTTGATTTCCTCAAATATTCCCCATCACCATATCACTCTGTTTTAGGTTCCTTTCCTACTTCAACTACTTTTCTAAACATGGACATCAGCACTGAAAAATCAGCTCCTTTCTGCTCCCATCAATGCAATACCGAGATAATACTTCTTCCTTAAGCCACTAGAGCCAAGGATTATCCTCTTTGATCTAAAGCATTGGACGGCAAATCAGGCTGAGCTGGTTTTCTACTGTCATCTGTAGTCATTTGTAGTTCCTGTTCAGTGTCACTGCTTTCTAGGACGAAGCAAACTCCACTTTGACTTACAGTCTTTTCCCTCAGATACAGTTGTGTGTGAACACAGTTGGAGGTTTTTCAGAAGCCCAGTCTCCTATTACAACTGAAGCACAGCAAAGAAAAAAGGGGGTCAAAAGGAAAAAAAAAAAGCACAATAACTAAGGGTATCACAAGGAAGAGGAGAGGGAGGAGAAACTGTAGTGGGGTGGTAATAGCATTTACCTTTGACAATCACAGAACATATTTAAAAACATAATTCCTCATTCTTCAGTTATCTACAAAACATTTTACCAGATTGCTTCCATGGAGCTGTTTTACACATTTCAGTCTTTCAATATATGCAACACTGAAAACTTCTTTGAACTCTGAATTGTTCTTCCTCCTTTATAGCCTGGTTTTCTAAGGGAACAACCCCTGTGCAACTATGCCATCTGCCTGTCTGCCTCCCAACTCCAATTTCAGTGCAACAGCCAGCTTGAGCCAACTTTGAAAGAGGTGCAAAGTTCTCAAAGATGCTAAGTTCTTACAAGTTCATCGAAAATTGGCAGCCAAAAAGAGGAAAGAAGACCAATTTAGTATCTCATGGTGAGTGAAAGACAGACCCAACTCAGCAACTTCTCTATTTGAAGAGGCAGCAGCCATCTGGCCAGTGTGTAGGCACGTTTTTGGCTGGTTTGTCAGGACACATGTAGCTCTGAATCAGCCACAGGATACACTGAAGCTTTTCTGTGTAAGATATGTGGGAAAGAGCTGAAGGTGAACCTGAGGAAGGGCAGGACTAGGGCCTATAAAACACACATCCAAGGGAAGCTAGACTTCATTCATCTTGCTGCTCCTCATCTTCTAGTGATTCTTTTTAAAGAAATGACCACCTTGTTAATGAGGACAAGGAAAGGAGAACTTTTGAGTTACCACTTTTGGGCTCAGTGCCAGATCATCAGTGGTTTTAGTTAGGTATTTTACAACAATAAGGAGTATCAGCACAGCCGAGACACTAGGAAACTCCATGACATCCCACAAAACTCAATGAAGAGATGGCAGCATTATACTAATACATCTTTTGTGCCATCTTGTCCCAATGCATAGTCATCACCTCACACCATCCTTACCATATGTAAAAGATTACTGTGCAGAATGCATGAAATATTTGAGCTGATTAAACTTTATGCCAGCTTCCTATTAAATATTGTTCTCATTTATACCTGATGAGAGGCCTTTCTTTGTGCTTAGCAATATTGTCCTTAACCTGTTTGTAGCTTAGACACATGCAGCTGTTTGTACCACTTTCAGATGAATACAGAAACAGGTTTTGAAATGCCCTGACCTGAGAAATCTGATGGCAAATCACAAGGGATTTTGAAGTTGAACCCCGCACCCTTATATTATTATTCCCACACTGTCAAAAGCAGTATTTAATAAAAGTTAGTTCTGCAGCAAGTTCGGGCAGTGTTCTGTGAAGGCCGTCTCCTGCGTTTTTAGAAACAAGCCAGAATACCTTCTTGTAAAGTGGTTCCAAAACAGCACAGGTTATAAGAAAAACAGTGATTTTGCATTGTACAAATCTGAGAAAGAGACTCTACCGTGGTAGATTCACATCTGCTGCCAGCTGGGCTCTTTTATCGGATGTTAGAATAACAGTAGAAGCTGGAGCAGCAACAGGGAAACAACTTGTCAAGTCAGAGCAGACATAGATGAATATAACTCATCAAAACTTGAAAACAAAGTAAGCATCGTTGCAAAAGCAACGGGAAGATGTGTCTGTCTGGTAACTGCTGTGTGACAGTAAAATGCCAGAAAATTTGCTTTGCCTGAGACTGCAGAGAAAGACATGATACAATTTCTGTGGGACTGTTTATCTGAGAACTGAAAACAAAAGAATAAAAAGTTGTAAAACAATAGGAAAAAAAGCTCCTTGCCATTAACATCTAAGGGCAGTTCTCTGGAGAAGAAATTTATGCTATGCCTTTGTCTAGAGGATTTGAATGCTACCTGAACTGCCAGCCCTGGGCTCCCTACTCCATCACTGAGGAGAGTGTAAATCCAAGGCACACCCAAAGAATGGCCAGTCTGATTTCGGCATCTCCCAGTCAAACCAGGCACCGCCAGGACTCCTCCTACTGGAAGTGTTGAAGGTTTCGCAAACGCTGATGTATGTTATCAACTAAGCAGGTGCGGTGATACCCAGGTCCCTGTTGTCATTTACCTTAGAGTGAAAGAACTCACTAGATGATCTTCCTTTTTATCAGTGGCTATGGCCAACACACTGGATTTCACACACTGAGCAACATCCTGGTGCCAACAGTATTTGCTCCCGTTACACCCCCTGTGAGAGATCCCTCTGAGCTAGGTTTGAAGGAGCAAATTGGCACAGAGAAGTCACTTCCAACCAGCCAGGCTACAGATCTGCTGTGTAACTGTCTGCATTTCCAACACTCGTGTTATTTTCAAAGGATGAAGGAGTCCTGCGTGTCTGCCCCGAAAGCAAGAGAGGCCATGCCATTTCCTGTGCCTGGGGAATCTTCAAAGGCAGATTGCAGAGACTTTGAGTCAGGCACCTCCTTCTCTTCAAATCACATGCTTGTGTGGAAGCTATTAGTCACTTGTGTCGTCCATTCTAGCATGGGACAAAAAGTTGAGCTCAGTGGAGTACTTTGCAAATACAAATATCTCCTAATAGGAAAACAACAACTTCCATTCCTCTATGGAAACTGTAAACAAGAAAATAAAACACCTTCTTGAGATACTTGCTAGATCCGCCTTTGGTATTTCTTAAGCACATGCTGTCAGTGTAACCAGTTGGATGATTTCCCCACACAGCATCCAAAACACATTTCCAGCTACAGCTGCTCTTCACTTGCTAGAGAAAGGCAGTTGTAGTCTCAGCGGACTTTGCACTGGCTGCACAAACAACCGGCCTCATCATTTTTGCTGTCTTTCATTTATGATATCAATAGCTAAGAAAGAAACAGTTCCATGTCTCACGTAAGAAAAGAGTGTGAAGAAGGTAGGGCAAAATATATTCTGCTATTTGTTTTAAACTATTCTACAGAGTTACCCATATGTAGCAGGGTTGGTTTGTTTTTTCCCAAAGCAATATAATTTGGAGAAGTTGCCAACAGCAGCCATGCTATTCCTTGAAATACACTTATCAGCTCCAAGAGCTCTGGAATTACAAAGACTTTCAGCCATTTGAAGTACTAGAAACTTTCTGTTCCAAAATCTATGTATTGGAATGGCTTCTCATTGACCTTTCCCATAAACTAAAGAAACACATATTGGTGACTTGTGACCAGCGAGCATTAAACCATGTAACAGTGCCGTAACAGAGACAAGTAAATCTCCTAGGCAGTCAGACTTGTTTGAAGAAAATGGTAACATCCACAACTGACGACGACATGAACTGTCACTGAGGTAACAGGCAAAGCTGCGTTCAGGTATGTACATCCATCCTATATAGATTGTAGCTCTAATGCCTGCGAGGTGATGCACTGTTTACAACTAAACTATTACAATTGCTCCTGGCAGAGGCTCTGATTTATATATGTGCTTATATATTCTTGTTCTGGATTTGTGTTTCTTAAAAAAGAAAGTTTTGGGGTTTTTTTTAAAAAGGAAGTTAAAACTCTAGAGCAGAATGTGGGTACATCTAGGTTTTCTAGCAAAGTACTGCCCTCTGCTTACAGCTGCCAGCCTGAGAATTTCCCAGAAGGCTGGAACTGGAGAATCAGTGAAACCAGAGCAGAGCTTCGCTACCCGACGGACCCTGAGAGCAACTCCTTCTTCTGCAGCTGCGCTCATCAAGATGCAAGAGAGGACCTCTCCCTGATGGCTGAAGCAGTGCAGAGGCCGGGCAGAGGGAAGGTTCTCGCCCTCTGTTTGTCAAACAGCCTGGTATGACATGAAATAGGCTGCCAAATGACCAAGGTCTGCCAGGCACAGCACATGCTGCAGCTGAACTGGGTGTTGGGGGAACAAGCAGCTGCTTCCTGAGCTGTGGCATCACTGAGGGGCATCATGAACCCACCGTTTTAGAAACTTTCAGGCTTTCTGGGGAACCAGTGAAATGGAAATGGGTATAACGTGTCTTTAAGTGCAACTTGTGGGTTCAGATTAGAGTAGGCCACAACACAGATCAGTGGTGACCAACTGTTACCACCTCGTTGGCTCTTGAGCTGCACACACAGAAGTACTGGGCTTCTGAGGGCAGATCCCATACTCAGAACCAAGGACCGCCAAAGAGACATCTCAGAATCTCAGAAATTAGCACAACAGGGAAGGCTAAATGAACCTAAGTCCTACAACCAGGAGCAAAGTGATTTAGGGAAGGAAAATGGGCAACTTGTCTCACTGATGGTTATACTGCAGCATTCCTAGCAGTGTATAGGACCTGTATGGACAATACAGATTGATTAAGAGATGCTATGAAGTAGGCAGTTGTTTGTTCTTCTAGCTGATTTGTCCCACTTCTGCTTACTTCTATACCTGGTCTAATCTTAGTCCTAGAGCTGCTCTTCAACAGTATTTTGTGCAGCCATGTATAAATGAGATCAGTCCTCAAGCTACTTTCATTTCTTTCAAGGACTAAGCTCAGGTCCATTTTTATCTGCATTAGTTAGCTCAGTGCTCAAAATCAAGACCTCTGTTGCTTTACTTACAAATACCTTTCAGTGTCTGCAGATAACCAGATTTACCATTAATCACTGATTGTGATTACAATCAGTCAAAACCTCAGGCAAGTTCACCCTGTTCCTTTCTGCACTTTGACCAAGACACTAGGAACTTTACAGCTCTATTTTTAAGGCAATATTCATGTCAACGGGCTTTGACATCTGAGTTACACCCTGGGCCAACTCAGCTCAGCCAGACCGGGCGATGGTTATATAAGGAAGGATTTTAGTGATCTGATCTGATGAATCCCCACAAATGCACTTCTTGACAGGCAGCCACCTTTGTAAGTCAACACTCAAAATGTTCATGCCATAGGAGATTTACTTCTACTAGATCTCCTGCCAGCTGCAGAGGGAAGCAGAAAAAGCAAACTGAGCTTCTGAGTCTTGCCACCCACCCCAAGCACAGCTCTCCCCTCTAACGGGAACAAAACTCATCATCTCGATTCTTGCCCTTCCTTTTTTCTGGCAGTGAGGTGAGCTCCCCAGGCAGCGTGGCGGATCATAGCCCACTTCCCAGAGGCACAGCCCAGCACGTCACCTCTGCCTTTCAAACAAGCCCATGGGTCTGCTTCCAAATGACCTTCCCTTGTTTTTAGAAACTCCATCTAACCCCAGACAACTTGCCTCTGTCCTATCCTCCTACCTTCTCCCGCCTCTTCCTCAGCAACCCCTGCTAGCAAAGCACCTTCCCTGGTGGCTTCGCATGTCTCAAACCAACTTCCTATGTGCCTCTCCCTTACAGATTCAATTTCATTTATATGTACTTGAATATGTACTTGTATATGAAATATGAACTTTTGATTCCTCCAATTATTTTTTTATTCTCTCGAGAATTTCCTCATCAGTGTGCTTTCATGCACCATACATAAAAAGTTGCTATGCAAGATACTGTTGTACAGTGTATTAGCTGGAGCAAATCACTGTGATCAGTCACATGCTATAAATCGCACATATTTATTCTGATCTATTGCCTGTGTTCTTGCAGAGGAAGTTCTGACACTCGGTACCATCCCATACCAATGCTCAATCTGCTCAGTCTTCATTTTTCCCCCAATAAATTTATGAGACCTGATGCCCCTCTCACTGTGATGCCATGCAAAGGTTTAGCAGCTAAAACCTGTCTGCAGACAGCTTCACGTCTAAGTAGAGGCTACCAGCACGTATAAAGCATAACCACAAAAATAACCAAGCAGCAAGACTGGAAATGAGGAAACGATCACGTAAAGCAAGCATTTCACCATACAGAGTCTCCCTACAAACAGATGTGAAACTATGGATTTCACCAGTTGAAATGAAAGAACATTTTGTTCTGGGACTGCGTTCGGGATATGCAAGCTCTGGCAGGAATTATTTAGCTTGAAATGAGTGAAGATAAATTAATAGAGTTTCCATTGAATATGCCAGGACAATTATTTTCAGCCCGTTTAAAAATATTCACAGAATGTACTTCAACATAACATCACAAGGACTCGAAAAAAATGGTGCAAGCAGGACAGAGGCCTGTAGCTCAGGACACGTAAGTAGATTCACTGCTGAATTTGGCCTTGCAGGCTACTGCAGCGAAAGTTGTAGCTGGCCCTTACTAATATTTTAATAAAAGGAAAAACATAAAAGGTTTATGACCATTTCTGTCCTATTTTCTTTTCTTCCCAAACTAACATTTTCTGAGTTGTAGGAGGGTTGGGGGAGGCGGACACGACCCCGGGACCAAGCACTGCCACTGCTGACACAGATTTCTGCACTCAGGACGCTGAGCCATGGTGCCGGGGAAGCTGCTTCACCGGGCCACCAGCATTTCTGACGTCTCAAGAAAAAAGTTCCTTATCTCTAGTTACAGGAACAACTACAAACCAGCTAAGTTCTGACTACAAAAAATCAAAATCAGGTTGAACAATGCATTTGGTGTCAGGCTGGAGTGAGTGTGTATTTTTGATTGAGAATAAAAGATAATCTGATGAACCTTAGAGATTAAAAAAATCAAAGATTTTTTAATGACAAAACCGCACTACTGTATTAACATTTAAGAATCTGATATTTTAAAATCTTCTAAGCATGTTGAGTTAAATAACAGAAAAAACTTACTGAAATAAACCCAGTGCAGTCCTGTTTGAGCAAGTTCAAATAAATGCATTTATTTTGGTGTTATGTTCATGCAAGTGCTGAACACGGCCAGGTAGATGCATGATGAGATGTCTCTCCTTTTCTGGCCGTATGCATTATGTTAGAGGCACAACGCTGGAAACAGCACAACAGCGATCTCAGCACAAGTGCAATTTAAAAAATAAGCATCAGAAAACTTGGAAGAATGCTGTTACTGGCAATGGGATCCTGTTGTGTTTCCACACTGACCACAGTACTTAACAGGTCTTTAAAGACAGCACAAAAACATGTGTGTGGATTATAAACAAAACAGTTTATTGATTTTATATATGTTTTCAAGGCAATTCCATGCCATAGTTTAGAAGTCCGTTTGGTAAGAAAGGGAATCCTTCATAAACCCCATCTTCACTAAATAAAACACACAACTTCAAGATTAAGTGAAACAAACAAAAAATTCAAACCATATCCTGACCATAAACTATGTAAGTTCCTGGAATCACAAAAAGAATCCATAAGTACCAAACGGTTTTCTTGGGGATTTTCTAGATTGACTATTATTCAGGAAACCCAGGATGAGATACATCCCAGCGAGTTTTTACCATCTCAAAGCTGGACTTCTAGATAATTCAGTGACCTCAGTTTATCCAGAGTTGACTCCTCTCACCTGTATTAAACACCTATGTAAGAACAAGGTGAACTGTTCTCTGCAGAGACTATTTTCTATTGTCCACAGGGAAAGCTTACATTAATGCAATCAGATTTTTTTTTTTTTAACTGGGGTTTCAGGGTAGGATATTAAAGCAAAGTCCATATGTAGTTATCAGTTACAATATTACCTCTGCATTTTGTATGAAACCCAGTAATCACTGATACAATATCCTTAGATGCATATAAAGTTCTCATCAAAACATTCCATAATATGGCAGGCATTTTGGCACGGTTGTCTCACGGTAGCACCAACTGAGCGAGAACACTGAATGCTGGCACACTTCACTGATGAATTAGGCATTTAGGCTGGTTTTATTAAAAAAAAAAAAACAACAACAAAACAAACAAACCAACTCCCCTCCCTCAAAAAAAACCTCAATGCTTTAAAAATTGGGCCAAATCCTCAAAACACAATTCCATAATGCCTGATCTACTTGAAATTAACATCTGTTGTCAGCCAAAAGCATTTTGGAAATAGAGAACAAGAGTTCAGCCCATTACACTGAAGCCAAAAAAGCCAGCACAAATTCTACCACCTTTTCTGTATTTTTCATGTCTGATGTCTTGCTCAGAGCATGCAAATGCTGAAACTCAAGAATGCCCATTCAATTGTGGAGTTCTAATTGCATTGCTGGCTTTTTTTGACGGTCGCTATTATGTCATGGTCTCATTTTTTACCATTGCCAGCACTAGAGCAGCCCTATGTTCCATCTCCACTGCACAATGAGCACCACAACTTTGGGCACGCCTGTCTTTACAACCATACATTTAGCAAAATCTCAGTAAGCATACGTTTCACTTCCATATTTCTGTTCAGCCTGTCATGGGTCTACAGTGTGGATTCTGTCACCAGACTCCAGCAGCTTTCAGCATTGCAGTATTTTGGTACCGAATTGAAGGCGTATCGCTTGGTCTCCTGATAGGTATTGGAGTATGACGCCTCTTTTGCTGCTGACAAGAAGATCTCAGTAGTAGGGAAATGTGAGACAGGCTTCTTTAAGTGTGAGGAAAGTATTGGATTATAATTCTTTACTCCTCCTTGGAGTGAGGCCTTGGAGGAGGTGTAAAGGCATCAGGTTCCTGCTACCAGCTAGAAGGCATCGGAGGCAGGCTGTAGCAAATGCTCTGTTGACAGCTGGGATCTGGAGGAAGCTGCTGTCTGCTTGGTGTCAGCAGAAGAGGTCTCAGGAATTGGCAAGAGTCGTACAGCTACACCTCCACACAGGATGCTTGGGGTGTCCCTGTGATGGCTGGCAGCATCCCCACTCTGGCTCAGAGTTTCTATAAACAGTCCCAAAGATTTTATTTGGAAAAGCAGAAAAGGTCTACAATGCAGATCTGCAGCAGTCCACCTGGGACAGCTGAACGCCCCAGCCTTTTACACTGACTGCACTGCTTGAATTCGAACCTGCTCATGCTGGCATCAGGGAAAAATGGTGATGACAGAGAAATAAAAACTGTGTGTCAAGGTTCAAATACATTTTAGTTGGAGCATATAAAGGGTCCATATCTTTAGTCTCTAGTGCTCCACTAACTTGACCGGCTGAAGATGTGGCTTGCATTTTTTCCACTGACATGGACTACTCTCCTTGAAGTGGGCTCTGAAAAATGCATTGCTTCAAAATGCACCACAATCACGGCTGAACATGGCAGAGGTGGTAAAGATGAGAAAGACTGTCCCCACTGCTCCTGTGTTTAGCTCCCAGAACACAGCAGTAAGCGGAGACTTAGTCCAGCTCTCCTCATGGGTGAAAATTTCCCATAAATGAAATATAAAAATGACAGAAACACAGCTAATCATCAACAACAAAAAAAATAATCCGAAACAAAGTACTGTGAAATGAATAGCACCAAGGATGTTGAGGCCCATACATCCATTCTATAAAAGTGAAAACTGCAGTACCTAGGCTCATACCAAAATGTTATTCCAGTGTTAACTGAGTGCAGTGCTGAGACTGCATCCTGACACTGAGCACGGTGTTTTTACAGAGAAGCTAACTGGAAGCTGTAACAGTACAAAAATAGATGAGAAGTTCAGTGGTTAGCAAGAGACTGGTTATGGTCACAGCACCATTCCCCTGAAGTCAGTTCGTTCTCTGAAGTCAACAAGAATTTTGCTGTTGTCCTCAGTGGAAGAAAGACTGGACCTTAACAGGAGACTGCACATCACTATTGAGCCTGGATTTCCAAAAGTACAAAAATAGTCCCTTTGCAAAGAAATTATTGCACATTTTACCACCAGAGCAAATTCAGAGTAGTCATACAAGTGTGTAAGGCACATTTCAGTGTTCTGGGAGATGAAGGGTAAATTGTGAAACTTCAGAAGGGGATACGTACTTCCTCGCAGGATTGTTTCTGTCAGTAGCTCCACAACACACGATAGTGTGCAGCAGAGGACTTGATTCTACTGTCATCTGCTTGAACACCCAGACTCCAGAGAGAGTTGTGCTTGCTTCACTGAAGGCAGAATTTAGTCCTTTGTCGGGAGCAGGAAATTTTGGTATGCACTTCCAGGCATAACCTAAGCCTAAAGATAATTCAGCAGACAGGCTGACTGGCAGATACACAGTTTTTGCTTTGTGGATTAGAGGTCATGGGTGCATTTTACCAGTCTGCAGACATTAAAGGCTAGAGTTTGGTATCAAATGAGGAAAAAGAAAAACAAAAGAACAAACAATATCTCTCAGTAAGAGTATTTTACCAGAATCCTTATATACCGTCACTGTTGTACTATTGTTGCCGAGTTGAATTCTAGATTTCCAGTTCAGCGACCCAGATAAACACCTGTCAAAATAATCACAGCTTTGTTTCTTTAGTACTGGCCTCTGAACAGCCTTCGGGTCAAAATGACATTATTGAGATTAGCACCTTGGCAATTACAGAAACAGTTGAAAGTTCTTCAAATAGAAGCGGTGGTTCAGGAAAGAATACAAGACCTTTATAGCAAACTTGTTTCTTCAAAAAAAGTAATTATATTAAAAATATATAATCCATGACAGAACATTCTATTTTACCCCTGTCATGGGAAATTAAAAATATTGCATACACAGGGTGCACTCAAAATCTATGGGGCCAAATTCTGCACTGATTAAGTGGGAATTTTGCTGAAGTACCAACTGGAAATTCTATTTTATGGCCACTGTAATCAGTAAGATTTTTTTTATTATTATTTGACAGGTATTTGGATTTCATCTAACAAACAGCGTATCATTTGATCTGTAATAAATAAATGTATTAAAGAACAAATTATATGTCAACAACATGTACTCTCTTTTCCATACTACATCAATTAGCATGACCAAAGCTGGCCATAACTACACCCAGTATTGATTGCGCTTCAAAGTTGGGTTTGTTTTTCGACAATACTGGATCATTTCAGGATCAAGGTTTAACCAGTTGTTTTGCAAAGACTGTTCTACAATCGGAGCAACCACTGCAGGAAGCAGCTGTTCATGTCTTACTGCCATGAATGTTGAGGCTGTACTTCTCTCAACCCCCTTCAGGAGAGGAGTCACTGTAACACTGGGTACAGTCAAGCTCCGTTCCAGACATCGATCTGGACTACTGAGGACTGCATCCGTTTGACTTTTGACGAGCGGTTTTGTCTTCTCTTTCTTCTGACACGTCAGCAAAATGCACACAGAAGTAACAGCAACAATGAGTAACACAGACACCAGGACCAGGGGGATAATGATGTACCAAGGGTTGCTGCTTTCACCTGCTTGCTCTTTGGGACTCCTGACATTAACCTGGGTTGTGGTCTTAGTCCCCACAGATTCACTTGTTCCTACTGCCAGATTTAGCAATGGACCTTCCTCATGTAGATTTCCCCAGCGATTCTGCCCTGGCCACATGGTTGGTCCAGTCTTCTGTGGTGCTGCTGTAGGGTCTTCATTCTGAGAGGAGGCTGGTGCCTTGCCCTTTGAGGTAGTGTGAATCTTTAAAGTGGTATTGCTGGTTATGGAAGGCACTTTGGTTGTAAAACCCTGCACAAGTGGAGGACTGTATGGCACAATGGAATACTGAAAACAGCCGACAGCAGGCTGCACAGCATCTGCCCTGAGTATAAACATGAATGAGTCATTTAACAGATCAATGCCCGTCATATTCGTATTTATGTCTAGAAGCACACCACCACTATCAATGTCAGCCTGGGTGAATGTCTGAATATCTTCGAACACTGCATCATTCACGAACCTTTTCTTTACAATCCTTCCATGAGACGGAGGCACTATCACTTCAAATCTAGGATTACTATTTGTCAAATTAGCTAGCTCAGAAGCATCCAGGTCACTGCTTCTGAATTTGTAAGCTGCTTGATTTGAAATCTGCATGTCAGGTACAACGTGTACTAAAGGCTTCACTGTGATGTTCAGCGCTTGTCCTGTTAGATTGCCTTCTGCAGTGAAGAGCATAAACTCCAGTACTTCTTTGGATGCAGTGAGATTTGTCAGGTGGTAGGACAGCCTTCCTGAGTACAAATCTGCCTGCTCAAATTTAGTAACCTGCTCATTTCCAATCATCAGGTGCCCATATTTGAGCGGCTGAGTTATTTCATACATGATATTAGTGCTTTTTCCATTTGTGACAGCTGAAAGCTGCATGTTAGTAATAGTGACAGATGTCTGGCCCTGTGGAAGTGCAACATTGGTAAGGTTGACCAGGACAAGAGCGATTGGTATGACTTCAAGACTGAATAGTTTGTATAAAGGGCGATGTTTACCATCAGTCACGCTGAAATAAAACACCCCAGAAGATGAACTTCCATCCTGCACAAACCAAACTTTACCACTGTCAACATCAGCTTGTGTGAAATCCTTTATAGAGACATTGAGATTGCTTTTCATTGCTAAATAACCATTATTGGGGTTGCTAACAATGGTGTATTTGAGCTCAGCTGGGGCGTTATCTAGGTCTTCAACTTTCAGATTCTCTGACCCCAGCACTGACACATCTCCCTGCAGGACTTTCAAGTGCAGCCTTTTGGTCTTCAGTTCTGGAGCTTGGTCATTTACCGGAACAACAGTGATATTAAACATTTCCTCTAAAACTTCGCTATGGGGCTTTGTTGCAGACTTGCTCTTCAGGTTTAACCAAACAGCAAAAGTGAAATTGTCATTAAGCGATTCAGAATTATCATGTAGATACACAATTCCAAATTTGTTCAGTATGTATTGGGAGAAGTTAGGTTTTTCTTTGGTAATGTTTCTTTCTCCAACAACAATCATGCCATGTTGGGGTAAAGATACAACCTGATACCAGACTTCATACATGGAGCGCTGTACCTCAGGCAGCTTAATCAATAGATTTGAAGCATCTAAATTTGTTTTGTTGATTAATACTCTACCTCCTTCCTGGACTATGGCACCTAGCACAAAGGAAAAGACAATCTTAGAAATTAACTATTTTATAGTTGCAATGTTTCAGAAATTAAATATCAAACACTGATGATGCTCAGAAAAGTTCCTCCTTCATGGTATCCTTGATTTCCATATGTCATGGCTAAAAATATATTACCACTATTTTTAAAATACAGTCACATATAAGAGACAAGATTTTCTATTGATGCATACATTAAGATTAAAGAAATATCATTATCTCAAAGCTTCTGACAGTGTTTTCACCTACCGTTATGGCAAAATGGAGAATACCCACTACAGCAGCAGGAAGGATCAAACATAGGTAGTAAATCTCATTTTTAAAGATGCAGTGATGCAGCTTTCCAAGCTACTATCTACACTACACTCTGTGACAAAAGTATTCTGGTCATTTGTTACAGAAAAGAATGTAGCCTTTGTTTTTTCACATTTGTTCATTGGAACCCTGACAGACCCAAACCAATTTGGAGCCCAAACAGTACAGCATCTTTACCTGTATTTGCCAGAAGACGACTGTTCCGATCATGCCTGGTAATTTCATATGAAATGACAATATGGAACACCTGTAGGTCCAGAGCTGATGGTGGAGAGAAGACAGTAAACGTAAAGGAATCTTCTGCACTCCAGCCAGCTGACTCGGCATGTAAGTGCTCATACATGATCACACCTTCATCCACCTGTTTAGAGTAAAGAAAAGCCATAGGTATAAGAGGAGAATAATTTTAAACACAGAAGTTTAAAGACAGAAAAAAAAATCTTAAGAACATTGTTCAAGAGAGACTTTTGTATCTTAGTCCACACACACTTAGATTGAGATTATCTTGCATTTCTCTTTCTCTGAAGGTGGACTCTGTGTTGCCAGACAAGCATACTTGAAGGTAGGTGAAACATTACCGGGCATGAATGCTTAGTAAAGGCCTTATGTGAAGGAACAGAGATATAAAACATCGAGAAACTTATCTCAAACTAGCAATGGTAATGGTGAACAGGAGCTCAGCTGGACTGTATCTTCAGTGAATCGGAATATCATATGTCTAGGGTTTTTTCTTTATAAGAATACCAGCAGGGCTGGACTCATTGTCCTGAAAAAGCATATGAAAGACTGAAGGCTTGAAAAGGACTTTGATGAGGTGTTTCATGGTGAATAGCCAAAGATACTTGGTAAGAGACTACGGAAACCAGAATAAGGTGCAATGACCATTGAAATATACTCTCGTGTATAACCAAAGAGCTGATGGGATTACTTAGTGGAAAATTTCTACATCACGGCAAGAAGGGGATTCCTAAGAGACAGGAAGGAGCCTGGCTTGCCCTACACCCGCTTTCACTGACCTTGCAGATCATCATACTCAAGAGAATCCTATCAGTCCCACCATGAGGATTTAAGCTTCAAAGCAGAATACTGCAGTAAATCTTCAGAGAAACACATATTTATACAAGATACAACCATTTATCTCATTAGGCCCCAAAGCAAAAGGCAGTATTTCCAGACTAGGATTCTCATCACCTGAACTTTAAGATCAATACCATAATACATTGAAACTACAATAGGATACCTAATAACCACAAGACTAGCACACTTACTAAATCTCATCCAGTATATTCAGCGTCTGGTCTGCTTGATAATTCATTCACTGACCTGGAGAGAAGACAGCTATACCTATTAAATCCTTGGCAACTTCCCAGGCAACTACTGACATGGCTTGCATGTGTTAGTTTATAATTACCAAAAAGGTCCCTATCTGAGATGGTGCTGGTTCTAAGTTTACTACTTGTAACATACTCTACGCAGCTCGCAAACACCCTGAAGGAACTCATTAGCACACGTTCCCATCACATATGCTTGAAACATGTGAAAAAAGAAAACAAAAAAAACCCTCTGCTGCTATCATGGATGAAGCACTTTAGCACTACAGAATCTGAGCAGTGACCACAGAGCGTACTAATCCTGGAACTACTGCAACAGCCCCCACTGAGATCACTAGGGAAACAGGGCTTTCAGGGTCAGTTTTCTCAGCAGCCTCAAAACCATCCCATCTTATTGTCTAAAAAATTCAGACTGATGTGATAAAATCCTGTATGTACATCTTCAGGTTTATGCCTTCCCTATACTGATTTAATTCTTAATGGATACTATAGGACAAAACAAACAAAATTGATAATAAAAGGATATGTTGGTTCAGGATAACTTTCCAAAGCATGCCTCTTTGGATGGCAAAAAGAGGCATGCCACTTCTCCACTTTCAAGTTGGAGAAAGCAAATCTTTGTAACAAGAACAGGCACAATATGCATCCTTTAAATTCAGTGGTGTTTAGTATCAATCTTACTAGGGTTATCTTTTTTTTAATTGCAAGCTCATGCTAGTATCTGGACTAAGAAGAGAATGGAATTGGTGAGGATTTCTGTGTTTACCTCTGTAATGACTTTAAATATAATGAAGAAATTGTGGCTTGCTGCAAGACGAAAATACTTCTAAGACACCATAGAAAGTACTGACAGAGAAAAAAACCCAAACATCATGTTGAAAATGACTGTGTTATTCAAGTGTGTTTAATGCACAATTGATTTTCTTATATTGGCTGAACAACAAATGGCCATGAAAAAATTTCTTGGAATGCAACAGTGATTTCAATTATTTTTTTTTTCTTTGGCAACGAAGCAATAAACCACAGGGCATAGGGAAGAGTTCAGCACCACTGCAAAAGTGCTAACTGCTTTTATAAGCTAGCTGCATAGTACTTTTCAGAAGAGAAATTTCAAGTTCAATACAGAATGAAGTCAATGAAAACCCAAAGAACTAAACTCATGCAAAATATTTTCAATTCAAATCAGATTTACAAGCTTCTTATTACCAAACAGAAATTGAATGCCTTATTCTCCATTACATGGAGAATGTTTGTAATATCAATGTCATTTTGTCACTGATATTTAACTTCATATGGCTACAACACGCTAGACAGCAAAAGTTTATTTAGGATCTCTTTTCTCTCCCTTATACCTCATTCTCTACCAGAATAAATAGCAAGCTGGTTAGGATACCTTAATTCTACCTGCAATAAGTCACTTAGCTCTACTTGTTTGAAGTGAAAATGGCCAATACAAATACCTCCAACAGAGAAGAAAAGCATACACATTATTACAGCTCAAATCCTTACACAATTTACAAAGTTCAAAGGAAAGTTAGCTATACATTAGTAAGAACTAAAGCTATAGAGAATAAATGGCATGTTCTGACACAGCACTGTCTGACAAACATATGTGAAGATCATATCCACAGGCAAAAAGAGTAAAACCTCAAAACCTTAGCTGAAAGATTTTCTGTCTGACATGCTTAACTGTTTGATCTAATGCTCATAAATATCACACATTTTAGGAATAGAAAGGAACAATGTCATTATACAGTTCATATCCCTCATAATGTAAGACAATACTCAGCAACTATTGCAACAAGACCAATAACATAATGGGATTAGAATGTAGTTTTAAGAGAAACATTCTGTATTCATCTTGATTTATAAAATTCAGGTGGAGATTCATTCCACCACAGTCCTTGGTCAGGTTGTTTCAAAGCTCGATGATAACTAGTAAAAATGTCAACATTTTTCCCAGGTTTTACTGGTCAAGTTTCAATTTCTGGCCAATAGATTTTCTCATTCCTTCATACACTAAATCAAACAGCCACTTTTAAAATCTGTAAATGTAGATTAAGACCAAATTATCTCTTCATTTTTCCTCCAGCAAAATCAGGAGATTGAGCTCTTTTTATCTCCCCCGCTTAGATTTTCTGAGAATAACTTAACTGCACGCAGAGCACGCAGTTATATTCACATTCTGCACATAGACATAAGTAATTTCTTTTCAGCTGCAAAAGAATGTTTTCCATCAAGTTACATGAGCTGCCACATTTTAGTCATTCAACTATGAGACCCTGTATCACAGTTAAGATTCTTTAAACACTTACTATCACAGCCAATCAAGTCAATAAAAGTCCTCTTGGGGACACCCATGAGGACTGTGTACAGCTGAAATGAATCTGATACTTGGACTTTTCACAGAGCAAAAGGCTATTCCTTCTGCCAAAAACTAAAGGCTTCTAACCTCGGACTGCTGGTTAATGGCACCAGAACAGCTCTTCCTGAAACATACTGTTACAGGCAAACCCATGGAAATTGCCAAGACTCTGCTAGTATCCAAGCAGAGGGGAACAAAGGCTCCTCTTGCATTCATTACTAGATGCCAGATATTTAATGACACAGCAAATCTGGGCGATTGCACTGATGGGTCACATATGCCTGGTTACTTAACAGGTATAAATGGATCAAAGAACAAGCAACTGAGATGCCCTTTGAAGTAACAATCTACCCCTGAACTAGCTATTATAAAGTAAATACTTACCATAGACTGCGTAAAACTGAGGATTTCCTGAGTGGTATTATCAGAATTTACTCTGATCAGCCTTCCAAGTTTTGGGGAAGTAACAATCATAAAAGTTATAGTTCTGTTTCCTGCATTGGTCACATCATTGGTTACAGCTTTCAGATCATGTCGTGAAATAGGTTTCCTGGAACCTAAAAAATGTCAGTTATAAGTAACATATATTTGCAACAGCAATTTTTCCCAAAGGGTAAGTTTTGTATGCACAACTCACCCTCTCATCTAGGTATTCTACTTAGCATTTTAACAATGTTTTATAAGATCAGTAGCTTTACCCTTTTTCTATCTACCTTCTAGTTACAACTCTTCCACAGGTTTTTCAATCAAAAAGCCCATCAGTAAGATGTACTTTTCTTTTACAGAAATGAAAAAAGTGCTGCTCTCTTCAGCCCATGTAATCGCTAAATACTAGCTTCTGCAAAAACAACCCAAAGTAAGGAGTAGAACATGTACAAGAAGCCTTTTTCCTATATTATGTGTCTAGAACTGAATTCAAACTCCAGCTGAAGTCACCATTGTTAGTGTTTTTGGTAATCCCAGTTGCCCACAGAAGGCAGGGTGATTTGGCAGGAAGAAGCCTTAACACAGCAAAGGTTTTAGTGTACATGGAAACCAAAATCGATTATTACCAGAAGCTTGAACCACACTTTATCGATATGAAAGATTATTTTCATTAAATGAAATTAAAAAATAAATACTGAATTAAACAAATTAGGAAGAACATAACACAATAGAAATAACAGCCTGAACTGAAATAATGTACTATTAAGATGGATGGAGACTGAGGGGTAACAAAATCCTTTTAATACATAGCACCACACTAACCAATACCTTCTGGCTTAAATATTATAAAGATTATAAAGAGCTTTCTGGTATTCAGTCAAACCAAGACAATCTCTGACATAGCTGTGACAAAATCAAACCTAGTAATTTCCTAAAAGAAAAAAGAAGTTTTATTTGGCTCCTTTTTGATGCACTGTTTCATGTTATGCTCAGCAAACTAAAAATCTCATGTTTAATGATACTTTTGGAGGAGCAATAGATTCCCATAATCCTATTCCCCCTGCCCCCACTTCTGCCTCTGCTTTTACATTTTCTTTTTTTCTTGAGCAACGAGCTTTTATAGGTATCAATGCATAATTTCAGATACTAGCAGTACACTTGAAGTCTGAATTATCAATCCATCTTCAATAAAGCATAATGTTTATACAGGAATAACACAAAATAACACGTTCCTGCTATAATATTCAGAAGAAAAAACATGGTAAGCAAACTGAAAAATGGGGATGTTTTGCAAGACATTAGTAACATCAGGATTCTGCCTGTTTACATGAGGTTGTGCCCTGGTTCAAACTACATCTACTCTGAAACAGAGTTGTTATAATAACATGAGATACCTGGCTCTGCCTGTTTTCCCCTTCCCATGCCTCCCTGTCTCCATAATGCTTTGAAAAGTGAAGCAGTCCCTCAGGTCTAGAAAAATTCTCCCACACTGTATCTAATTCAAGAAGTCTCCCACCTCTTCCTCTCTCTTCCCTTTTTTGCGTGACAGGCAGAGCGAGAAGCACGCCCTTGTGTTGTGCGTACAGCAGATGTGGTCAGGAATGTACAACTGAGAGCAACAGTTAATCAGACCACATGTATCTGCAAACACAGTTATTTCTCAATAACCTCCTACTTATGCAAATCAGGCCTCATTGCCTTAACAGAGTAAGACAGACTAACTCTCAAACATGGTCACACTGTAGTGATATAAGTTACCACTCCAATTTTTCATAACCATACCAGGTTACTCCACCACCACCATCACAGTGCAGGGACATGGGGACAGAGGATGTGTGCCACAAAGTCCCCGTTTGTTCCTAATAGATCTGATCTCACTCACTGCACAGCACAGGCTGAAATACAGTCTAGGGCCACAGACAGTGTCTCTCATGCTTTCCTGTAAAATGGGATCCTCCCCCAAACATAACCTTCTTCACCCACTTCAGTCCTGAGACTTGAGAACCTTTTCCAGCACCCACAGTAGTTCTGCTCTGCTCTGACACCTCAAAAGGGAGAGGAAGGTTATTTGCCAGCCAACAGACTGGTGAAGAAAAGGGAAGTGAGAACACTGTCTGCTTGTTCCCAAACATGGGAGCAGACAGATCGCAAAACCAACCCAACCCAAACACAGGGGAAAGGAACAGATATAGGGGAGGAAGACACACAACAAGGATGGGTGATGCAGAGTAGGGCCAAGCTGATCCATACAAGTAGAATGCAACAGCATAAGGCCATTATCGGTACCTAATAATTTTGGTATCCATTTTTACTGCCAACATTTAAGATTTGGAAAGTGCTTCGGCATGAGCAGTCTGCCTATCACTGCTAAACAGTTATGAATCATCTCATCTACTGACTGCTTAGACAGCTCTGCTTCCGAATACCTACAAGTCAGGCTGCCTCTCCTTCTCAAAGAACAACTCGGCTCATTCCTTCTTTGAGCAATTTCTTCCCTGAAGAGAGCAAATCCTTGCATTGTAGATATCTAGCATACGTAAGAAAAAAACTCATATATCTAGCAGTCAATTTACTGAGCACACTGAGTAAAACAAGCTTCTGTTGAACAGAAAAAAATCCATAAATTGTATAAACAAATCTGGTATATCCAACACAAAAGAAGACAGCAGTACATGCTCTTACAACATTGCAGAACAATATGCTTGAGAGAATAGTTTATACACAGTCATGAAGACACGGCAAATTCTTCACGATATACTCAATTTTTACTTCCCTAGAGAGAAGATTCTTCAAGTTGTCTCAAAATTAACTTTTCCTGCAGTGCTATAAAATACAACAGGACACCTGCTATTGTTCTTATGTGTATTAACCATTTGGCACCATCATTGTTGTAATAATCATTTGATGATGAGCAAGTACAGCTGAAACCCATACAGCTCCAGAACGTCTTTAAAAAGTATCATAAAGAGAACAGGTGAAAAAGCTAGTAATACTTTTTAACACCAAAAAGGAATTTTGCTAACCCAAAGTAAGCGAGAATTTGGGGAAAACTGTAGGCTTAGATGAATACAGCTTGCAGTGCTGAAAGAAATATTCTATTTTGCAAACTGGAGAACTGATAGACAGTCTAGAGACTTTGCCCTCTATAGAAGTATCAGGCATACTTTTCTCACAATTATCTTTGGCTTAAGATAGAATTCCTGTAAATCCTGTGCCTGAGGAAACCTTACACACCAAAATCGCAGATTAATAAGCCTTGTAAGTGGATTAATGTGAATCCCATTTACATTGGCTGAATTAGAAGATCACGCTGCTACAATCTCATTTTTTGTTGCCTGTGTTTAAGTGGCTTTTTTTGCAAACCTTTGTTTATGCAGCTTATATTCAGGAAGTTTAAGAAACTAAAGTGCTCCTCTTCTGTATCAAATTAATAAATCAAGGTACAGATTAATACCTATAGAGCTTTACCAATTCTCAATCTCCCTCTGGCTGTACAGATCGTGTTCAGAGCAAAAATAAGGTAGGACAAACAAAAGTGTGATGCAAGACATTGCTGAGAGAAGTCTAATCTTCATTTCTGCTTTAATCCTGCAATTAATGTTAGATTACTAACTCAATGAGGGCTTACTCTTGCCAATGCAAAGCAGTAAATGTCTCTGGTAAGACTCTCTTAACACATCCACTCCTGCAGGAGTAGGATTTCATTAAAAAAATACTCAGCTGCTGATCCAACTAATTCCAAATGCACAAATACAAATCAAAGTTTTCAGTCCTTCTGATTCATCAGTGAGTCTGTACTGCTCTCCATAACTCAGCTCAAACAAGAAGAACGTGAACTAGCAGTCTGGCAAGCTTACATGTGCTATTCAGAATCCTACGGACACAAGCTTCACTCTGCTTTTACCAGGCAAAATCACAACCAGCTAAGACACCTCTAAATATATGACTATAACAGAGCTTTTAAACAAATCTGAATGGGGAATGTTCAGAGCTTAGGCAGACAGTGTTATTGTCACACTGTGCTTATATATTTCACTGCCAATTTCCATGACCCCAAGCACATGCGCATACCAAAAAGTTACAGACTATGAAACAAGAGAGCAATATGTTGTTTGAGAAAACATAACTGTTCTTTTAAAAATCAGAGATAGATGTTCCCAGGTACAGTTTTCTATAGTTTAGCCAGATAGCTATCTGACAAATAACCATATATTATGCAATTTTTTCAAGTGGACGAAATCATGATAATCTTTAAAAACAGACCTGGAAAGACTCCGAGTCCTTTGTTCACTTCAAGGCTAATGATTAGCGTCCGAGCTGTGATGCTAAAAATCTGTCGAGGTGCAAAGTTCAAACCATCTGTTACCTGAAAGTTGAAGCCTCCAGACATTGCTCCTGTAGAAAACAAAACCATAAATTTATTCTTGTATTATTCTATTTATCATCCAAAACATAGAAACATACACTGGACACCTTTTGCTCTTGGCTACAGTGAAATATATCCAAAGTCATTCTGAAGCAATTTTTGATCAGTACCTTTGTATCTTAATTAGAATTAAATAAATTAATAATGCAGAGAACACCTTCCCAAGGAAGAACTACTGGCTGTTGCTTACACTGAAGGCCAGACATCCCTTAGATGTAAATCAACAGAGTGCCCCTTCCTTCCTTTCTTCACTGACCCCAGTGGAGCTGAAACAAAGTTAAACTTGGGGAGACAATGACTCCCAAATTTCCTGGTTCTCTTCTATCTTAGGAGGGACCAAAGCACCTAAGTAGTCACATTTTGGCAAAGAAGGAATCTGGGGAGAAAACCAACTAGAATGTTCTTTCACTTTGATTTACATTTAAAGGACTGAATCAACTCTCTGGTTGTTTCCTTTGCCTCTTCACTCCACTTCAGTTTTGCTGAAGAGCGTATGTTGTCACAGCTTAAACTATTTCAAAGGTTATGTGTACTTATAATAAACGAACATTTTTTTTCTTTAATCTTAGGACCTATATGCACTTTGGCACAAGTGATAGCGAAATACCTCCAGGAGTCTGAGTGGATTCCTGTAAAAATACATCTCTCAAAACTGACTTACTGACGTGTACAGAGCTTCCTAAATCTTGCTTTAAGTAGAGGTTCCCCAGATTGTTTAATTAGGTAGAAAGAGAGAATGAAAAATTGAAACATTAACTGTTGCAAACAGTTACCATTGCTCTTCTACTTGCTTTGCCCAATTTAGCCATGAAATGCTGCTACATGAATACATATCCTGAAAGTGAGAGGGTGCCGTGTACTTTCACTTAAAGATCAGCACTCCTTGCCTAACTATAAATTAACATATCAGAAGAATCAAATGTGGGTTCTGAGATAACAGTTAACAGCTACCCTAGGCAATGCTCTTATATCCAGCCAGGCGCTGAAGCAGCTCTGGAAGATCAGGTCATTTTGTTTTTATTTTAAAAGCTTCTATTCTCTGATGTTTTCTCTTGATAAAAATGCACAAGTAGTTGCACATTTAAAAAAGGCATTGAAGAGTCTACTACTTGCCTCAGCTTGGGGAAAAAAGGCTTACTTAGCCTCACTTGCTTTTTTGGCTAATGCAGCTCAACTGCCCGATTGACACCGACATTTTGTCATTGGCAGAGTCAGAAACTGAACTAAATCCTGAAGTGCTGCTTGGGTGGAGCATGTATTATTTTATCGCAATTAATTTTTAAAGGCATATCTGATCAGAGGTGACAAAAAAGACACCAGAAAGAGGACTGTAAAAACTGCACTGAAAAGACACAGAGACTTCAGAACCAACAGGAGTTCAATTCAGTACTGCCCTAAGAAAAACACTGGCAGGGTTTAAGGGCAGACCCCATACTGCGAAAACGGGATGGGAGCACCCTGGAGTGACACGAGGGTGGAAAAGGGAAGGAATTCTCACACTGAAAGAGGAGTACAGAAAAGGAAAGGTATGTTCTGGTTCTGCATTTATGCTGGTGACAGAACAATCAGGGATTACAGAGGAAACAAACACAAAATTTAAGGGGGAAACATGAGAACAAAGACGGAGATTTGCAACTTACAGCACAGAACAAGCAGCATTAATGTAACTCGCAAGACTGAGTAAAGATGAAGGGAAAATTTTATTAAGTCTGATGTTAGAGCATAAAAGCAAAGTACGGTAGTACTTTCTTTGCCAGTACAAAAGATTCTGAGGATGAAGAGTCACTGCCATGTACAGATCTGTGGTGCCATGAGGAGCAGCCAGGGGATGGAAGAGCTGCCTTAGCCAAGAAGATGCTGCTCTTCCCCTTGGAAAGGGTTAGAGTGAGTAGGAAGAGTAGGCACCAGGCTGTGGAGAACATGAAGTGGGGGTACTTCCCAGGAGGAGCCAAAGAAGCTAGCACACACTAGAAGACTGAAGACGAGGGGCAGAGCAGCTGAAGAGAAGAGGAGTAAAAAGCTGAATGACAGCGACCAGATAAGGAAAGGCCCCAGGACAAGGCTGGGAGGGAGATGAGAGTAAGAAGTACACTTCTAGCAACAGTCCAAGATGAAAGAGGAAAGAAAATCACAGACTGAGAAAGGAAAAGAAGCAAAATGTCCAAAGTACTTTCTGAAACACTGGAAGCCATGAGGCTGAGCGGATGGCAGAGCCAGAGCAGCTGCAAGAGCTGACACATGACCTGGGCAATTTTACATTTCAAATTTACTGTACAACCCACACTCTCACTCACTGGAAAATGAAATTTGCTGTTCTTTTTACTTTTATTAATCAAGATTCACTTCCTAAGGCTACAGATGTGCATTTGCCCTTTCTGGAACACAGAGTGGATTCATTTCCTCACACTGAGACTACCATCGTCCTACCACCATAGGGGTTTTTACACGTCAGTCTCCCTCGGAACAATTTAAACAGCGTGGCTCACTTTTGCCATGCTCTTGACCTTTCATTTCCTGACCAAATTATTTGAGCAGGATACTTAGAGCTCCCCAGTAGCTGCTTGTAAAGCAATTTCAGCAACACATATGCACTCTGCAAGACAGCGCATCAGAAGTCAGAGCACTTTAACCTGCACCAAGCCTCATGAAGACACAGCACAGATCTGGAGCGACTGCTGCACCCAAGGGAGCACTGGAAATAATCCCAGTCTGCCTCAGGGTTGACAAGAGAGTGCTGTACCTCTTCCATCTCCTTCCCCAAAACTGGTTTATTCCTTCTTTAGCACCTCCTTTCTTCTTTCAGCTGAGGTAACATGATAATAGAGCTGGAGCAGGAGAAAAGCAGCTGTTGCCCTGTAAAAGCCCCACCTCTTCCGCTGGCTGGAACCCTGCTGGGATCTTCATTCCTGTGGCTTCCCAGCACTGCCACTCAAGGATGCATGAAGCTGCCCTGACTTCTTTTTTTATTGCCCACACATTCTCTCTGTAGCAGCAGCACAAATAACCCAATCTCTAGCTCTGGCCACTGGCAGAAAAAAGTCAATGGTTAAAGCTGAATTCCTTCACAGCCTGAAAGAGAGGTTGACATCACCCAAATGACCCATAACTTCATTGCCCAGAGCTGCTCAGGAACACAACTACACTGTGGCAGATATCTGAGAGACTGTTGGTCCATGAATAGCTCTGCACTGTAGCAAGACAGAAAGGCTTCAGGAGATTCTCAATTACAAAGGTCAAAAAAATGCATTTCATATTTCTGAAAGCTGCAAGGCAACGTTCCCCTACTGCAAACCTGCATTCAGAAAGAAGGCTGCTACCAAATAAACCACTAATACACCAAGGTTTCTTGGTGAGCACACATTTAAGTAGTCATCAGACCCTTTCCTGTTTAGTTTGTGAGATCATGTATCACATAACCGGTGCTCTGAGATTTTTGTGACATGACAAGATCTTCAAAGGATTACAAACACAAATATACTGAATAGGAGCAGTATTTTGGTAACAGAGGTGGTATTTTTGAAACCACATACCATTGTGTACAAATACCAGTTGCCCTTCAATTATATGAGCCTGGGTAAAACTAAGGATGCTCTTGTTTGGAAATGACTTCAGAGCCAAGTGCCCATTGCTAGGTGGAGTAATGGAATATATCAGTTCTGATGGTGAGGAGTCCTTGTCTTCTGCACAGAGGTCATCAATAGTTATTTCTGTGACTGAACCCACCCAGACCTAGAAAAGCAAAAATAAAAAAAAAATAGTAATAATAAAGAAAATGCATACAAAAGAAATCAGGGGGGAAAAAACCTTCAAAGAAAAAGAATAAAGATTTGTGCTGTGCAACATTAGCAGCTATGACAGGTTTCCTTACTGTTCATCCAAATCTCTGATCATCGACCAGAATAGTTAATATTGGCAAATGGTTTTCAAAAAACAAGACCACAAAATAATACAAGAAAACAGGCCCTACACCGAGTTTTAGACAGCTGCAGCATGAGTGCTCTATTTGTCAGGCACTATCCAAACTCTTACAAACATAACAAAATTGTATTTTGATAACTGAGTCAAGGAGCTCCTTTCCAACACATACACATGAACACTAGTGTCATGTACTTCACAGCAGGAAAGTATTCAATATGCTCTACTTTCACCAGCAGAAAAGAAAAAAGAAAAACAGCCTGGGGACAGCAAAATCTCTAATACAAAAGGAACACTTCTTGTAGCTGCATTATTTCCTTCTAACAACATGCACTAAAGGCCCTTTTTTAGTGCACCAAATAACCCACAGAGGTGCTCTGTCCAGTGGGAGATGAAGGAATCAACACCTCCAACAGCTGCTTAGCACTTTGTAAGGTCATGCTTCCAGACAAATTAGCTAACTAGTATTTGGAAAGATGTTATAAAACCCATGACTTAATTCTAGTAAATCTAAATGCTTTTGGTTTTTTTAGCTTAAGATATGCACAAACTGCAAGATCCTTCTTTCAAGCAGAAAGGACTGCTATCTGAGCTTCATCCATACCTCACTGGATAATTTCTTGTTTGGAAACAATAAGCAACAGCCCATTTTACTCTTCATCTTTGCTGTATTTATTTGGAATTACAGACAGCACTAACAAAGAACAATACATATTTATCTCAACATGAAATTAAATTCCTAAATATTCAATATATCAATACCAATTCTTTCCATGCAGAGTTTATATAGCGTACAATCTTAAGAGCCTGAGCCTTTAAAAATCTCAGCTTGAGCTTCAAAATGCATACTGCATCGTCCCTTCCAGTCCTCCTAGGGTCTTAGTACACATAACAAATATCTGGTAAGAACATCATACCAAATGGTTGAAGAGGAAACGTGATCCTTGACAAAGGGCATTTTACCTCCACCAAAAACAAAAAATCAGCAATCACAGATTTTTCTCTAAGTATTAATTTTACTTTTTAATAAAAACCATGGAAGAAAACCTTTTAAAGCCACTGGGATTTTTGCCATGACGTTTCAAAAGAGGAAAGATTTCAGACTATATTGTGTCACAAAATACGTGCCATGGAAAAAGAGATACTAAAATGAAATTATATGTGTTTTCTAATTAGAAAAAAAGTTTGATAAAGAAGTTGTGTTACATTTTATAATAGAAAATATCTTGCAACCAGGAAATAACTATTTTCTCCTTCGAAATATGTATTTCTCTGTAATGTAATTACTATTATCAAAGTTCGATAAAAGACACCACCTGTGAAAACACAGGATGGTAACTAATAGCAAAGGCTGACTTACTGAGCGGCACCAAATAAGCACATCAGTGTCAGTGGTTTTGTACTGAGATCCTTTAAGTCATCTCAGTAGCACTTAATTCAGATTATTCTACACAGAAAATAAAAGGCCACATACAGAATATGCAAAAACATAAGAAAGGACTATGCAAACATGTTATTACAAATGACTCATTAAATGTCCAAAAGTTTCAAAATTTTTTCTCTTACTGAAGGAAAAAATGAGCTTTTTTTCTATAAAGCCAGTGTTTTTCTGTTGTTCCAGCACACTAACACACAATGCTTTTTAAAGTATTATACATGCTGAGGTGCTCCATGACCTGCAACACAATCCTTGAGGAATGAAAGGAGATCCAAGAGCTGAGAAGGGCTGTAGGGAAGCGGACACTCAGAATACTGCAAATACTGTACAAGTGGCTTATTTTCCACATCTGGGATGAAGTCCTCCTTGAAGAGCACCATGAAAACTGTATCTGAATTTCCAGGATGTAGCATTACACTAATTTTGCATGTGCCTAACACATTCCACAAGCATGGTCCAAAAAAAGGTTCATGACCCTGCCCACTGGGAAATAATCCATTCTGCTCTACTTACAGCATTCAGCTTACCAGTATGTAGCAACATATCCTACCAGACACTCTATATTCACAGCCATTTTAACACTCTGGTAAGTGAGCAATTTAAAGAAAAAAAAATTTCAGTGTTTTAATTTGGTTTTAAAAAAAAAATCTAATTTAGGAAAATACGGCCCTCTTGTGGCAACAGGAGGATACAGTCATTTCACAGCATCGCTACCCGTAAATATATTTAAACACGGCAAATAGTGCCAGGATAGTGATATTCTTAAAAATATCCTATTTCTCTTCCCCATTCCCACCCCAGAAAAAAAAAATGGCTGTAGAAGCTGTGGAAATTTTAGGAAATTATACCTAAAATGCTCTACAGTTTCTAAATAAATGTATCGCTCATGCATTTACTGTTCTAATGGAAAGGCTTTAAATTAAATGCAAGGATTACTAGCATATATTACAGAAGCTCTCAGGACAGTAGAATTTTCTGTATCTCATAAGTTATGTTAATGTAAATACTTCAGCATGTCATAAATTCACAGCCAAAAAAAAAAAAAAGAAAAATCCAAACCCCTAAAAACTTCACTTACTTTCACTTCCTAGAGAAAAATCAGAAACAACTCCCAAAATGTTTGGCTGTTTGTCCTCGTGAAACTCATCCCATGGTGTTCATAACCTTGATGGTGTTCATAACTTTGATAACAACAGACAAGGTTGTTTGAAGAAGGGATGTTATGGATGCCTCAGAACTGAGGGAGCTAGAGTTGAAGGACTCGTTCAGCATGTGTGCTCATGTTCAGCAGTTTCTTGCATTTGGCCAGAAGCCCCGTGACAAAGGCCAAAATTAACTTTCATATATCCATGCCAACACCACTGGCCACGTAATGCAGCTCTTCACAGAAGCTATTTCTCAACAGTAAATGCCAAAAGCTAACCTATTTTTTAACTGTTCAGCAGTTCTTTCTAACTCTTTATATAGAGATCTGCAAAATTTCTGAGGTGCTAAACTTCAGTCAATTCAAATGGTCCTACTGGACCTCAGTTTTCACAGTACTGGTCCCTCATTTTATACTTTTTGTACATTTCCAACCTTTCAAAAAATGTAAGAGCTACTGCCTTTTTAAAAGCAACACACAGTTTATTACTCAACATTCATCACGAACAATGTCCTTGAGGAGCAGAGACTGCTTGGCTAGAACATGGGGCCAGCAAGTATCACCCTACACAGGAATGCCCAGCTCATCTCAATATTTAGGAGGACTAAGAAAAATCCATTTCCTCCCACCTACTTGGGATGTGCAAGTATGCTTTGACAAGGATCATCTCAGTGTATTCCTCCCAGCATATAACTCGACCGCCAGCTTCGTTTTAGTCTGCACATGAATCCAACATACATGTGCATATTAATGAAAAAAATAAAGGTTATTTCTCAGCAATAGCTTATGCATGACCAGCAAAACCACCGGCACAAAGGCAGCATCTTAGTTCTGGGTATGCAAACTGCCTCCCCAGCAGAGAGGACGAACTTTGGCTAGGTTAAGCTGTGTTATCATTGTACTTGGGAAGCCTAGACTTACAGATATTTTTAGAAAAATCCATATGTTGTACTGCAGTGCACTGCATGGCCTCAGTTCTGATAACAGATTGCAGTTCAATGCCAGCAATGCACCAGAAGGGAGACACAGAAAAACTTCTGACTGGACATATATCCCTCTCATCTGTGACTAGACAAACATTACTGCGTGCTGTGCTGATGCCTGTAGAGTACCACTGTAATTACTTTAACCAGGGAAGGTTTTACTCTGTACCACCCAAACACTTGTGAAGTGTGTCTGCCCTTCTACCAGCAGTCTCTGCACGGCTCAGGGTGTCTTGTGCTGTGGGCGTCTGCAGATTATCACAGATTACCTACTGTAACTGCAAAGTTGCACAATACTAGCACTATTGCTGTTTAAAAATTATGTCTTTTCTCATGTAAAAAGGCTAAATACACAACACAAGGTTATGATCATCTTTACAGTAATCCATTCTCCCTCTACAACACACAACTAAATATGTAAAATTAAATGCATGTTTTAGGTGCCACCAATTTGTAAACTGGGGATGATGTAGCCTCAGAATACCCTGCTTAGCTTCTTTCAAACCTATTCCTAAATACCTTCTCTGTCTTGATGCCTCTCATCTGGTTTACTGTGACCGCAGGTTCATTAGCTAACCCATATCCGTTTCATTCTGCTTTTCAGAGTCACCTAATTTGTTTTTACTCATCAGATCTCAGATTGGAAGCCTTTACACATGGGGGCTTTTTGGTTTACATGGGCACAATGTCCACAATAAACTGGTTCTGGTTATTGAGTGCTATTATAAAACAAACAAATAAGAAGATTATAAATAAATAAATAAATAAATCTGAAAAAGCACTGAAACTGAAATGACAATAGTGACTTTTTTCGAAGATCGTAAGATTAAAAAGCCAGCTATGGTTATTAAGAGCAAAAGGTAGCATCTTTTAAAATTTTCTTCAGGAATTTTGGGGGGGGTGGAGTTAGAAACAAGCTAGGACGTCCCTTTTTTAGCTCACAGTGTCACACAGTAACAGCTTCAGTATCTGCACTAGTATTTTGAGGACCTCTAACAGACCGGATTTTCACAGATTGTGTTGTATTATTCTTATCAGGAACTTTTAAAGAAGGGAACATTCCTGTTTTGTACCAGAAATACCCAACACATAGTCAATTCTCTAATGAAGTGCCAGTGAGAATGCTGCTCTCTTCTTTTGTCCTGTCCCACTGGGGATCCGGAGAGGAGCAGGCAGCAGACCTCAGCAGGTCTGACCCTTCGGTACACTTAATGGCAAGAGGCACAGGGTCTGAAGGCTGTGCAAAGACAACAGTGAGATGTTTGCACCCTCATCATCACCACTCTTGGTACTTTTCTAAGATACGTTGTTCATTAACAGCCCTCAAGACACCCTAGCAGACAACACTAAAACACAACAATGATCCAGGTGCAAGCCATCCCACCCCACAAGCCCGATGTCAGTCCAAGAGACTTCATGTATCTTTAAGATTAAAAGAAAGCTCAGTCAGCCTTCTAGATAAACTTTACATTACAACAGCAGAAAATGTTCTTCATGATGACCAGAATCTCCCTAAATACACATTACTCATGTACTGCCTCCCTTCATTAACACTAATTTGTTTAAACCCCAGGACCACCATTTATTATATTGACTATGCCACCAGATACAAACCTAATACTCTGTTAATGAAGGTGCATTAAATGGTATCAGTTAGAAATAATTTTAACATTTCAAAATGTTGACAAACATACCTGAAGAATTCTGTTAACTTTTATAACTGGAGCTTCATCATTTACTGCAGTAACTGTTACAAATACAGTTTGGGGCAAGCTTTGTTTCCACAATTCTGTGTTATTTACTATCACAGTAAAACTGTCCATCAGTTCCTCGCTGTCATCATGAACATAGTAGATTAATCCTTGTTCCACCTGAAAAATACGACAACCTGAAAAATTAAAGAGGCTAAAACAAAATTAATGCCACATTAGAAAAGCAAAAATATTCAAGTCTAGTCAGGCCCCTCTGTATTACTGCCTCAACTTTCTATGAGTTCGAAGACTTTATTTATGCTCATATTTCATCTGTACCTCTATCTTTGTTCTGTCCACAACAGCAAATTTTACAGCTCATCTGTCCATTCCTCTAGCCAGAGTATCTTAACTTGCCAGTCTTGGCAGTCCCCCTTCCCCTGAAGGGAAAATGGAAAATCTAATACCACTATATTCACCACAATGTTTCCTGGAATCTATAAACTGAACATAGTATTAGTAGATGGTGACTTATGATAGTTTTGCTTCTTAGAGCTAAAAGACTGAAAATTAGCTTATTATGCATATACTGGCTCTCTGTGAGCAAAGACATGACCTAAAAAAAATTTTTTTTTCCACTTTCCTCCTTGTTCAATCTACACACCATTTCCTCTGGTCTTTTCAAAATGTACCCACAGTCTGTCTGTCTTAAGTTTCCAGAGTATCAACAACTCTGCCTGAGTATGACTGGCCCATCAGTCTACTGTGATTATAGCACACTAATCTGTGTGACCAGTGGCTCACAAGAAAGTGATGTGGTTCACCCCAACAATGAGGCACCCTCCCTTCCCACCCCAAAGAACCAGCTAGCAACTGCAGAAAGATCTTCGGTACAAGGCCCAAATAAAGCTCAAACTCGTGCATCTTACCACCTCCCACCAAATCATCTCACTACAGGCAAAAATTGGCTTTTAGCAATACAAAGAATTAATCATGACTACAGCAAAGCAGATCTAAATGCATTACCTGTTTTCTGGTAAATGTGGTTAACCTTATTCCAGGAACATGAGAGTTTTCAACATACCCATGTTTTGGCGGCTCCATTAAAATAAATTCACAGCTGAGTCCTGCAAAGTGTCTACTAGAAATTTTTAGATAGTCTTCCACCAGGACTTTCGAGCCCCCTTCAATTACTGTGAAGTTCTGTACTTCAAGGGGAATCATTCTGGGGATGATGTCTACAGAGATGTCTATTCCACTCACTGTTCGGACACCGTTGCTCACATCCAGAGAAAAACAGTCATCTAGCTGGTCAGAAACTGTCTGCACGTACTGAACTTTGCCCTCATCAACATCTTGCTGTGTGAAGCTCAAAACTGGCCTTTGGTCAGCACCAAAGTAACTTTCTTCTGAGGAAAACTTCCGAATGTATCCATGTACTGGAAGCTGTCTTACTGTGAACACAATCTCTGATGGAGAACTGTTTTCATGAACGACCTTAAATTTAAAAACATACCCCAAAATTATTTAAACAGAAATGGGGGACATTCTTTAGTTCTCTTCTGAATTTTTCACTTTTAACCCTTGGTTTGCCTGCCTAATTAATTGGCATTCCTTGTTTGGGTTACATGGTATATCTGCAAATTTCTAATACAATACAGTAATACCTTAAGTAGACTTGTTAAATAACGTGGCATGGGAGTGTTTTGTAGCCCCAAATTTGTAAATTTTGAAAAGGAACACACTGCGGAATTAACTAATAGCCTAAGCACTGCAGACCCCTGCCTGAAACAAGGATTTCAGCAGCACAGCCATGTGCTGCCAGAGCCCCCTCGTGGTGGTTACTGAAGGGCTACGCACAAGCAATGGGGAGGAAAATATTAACCAAAGGGAAACGACCTCAGGTTTGTGACGATGTTTTTAAAATTTTGGATGCAATCCTCAGACAGTGTTAATTGGGCTAGCTCCAAACTGAATGAAACAAAACCCTTTCTTCCTTGGCATTTCCCACCAGCTCAACTAAGAATGATACATGAACGTTAACTACAAACAATTGTAATAGCTAAAACAAATATACAAGTGCAGCATCTCCAAATCTTAACTTTCTCAAGCACCTATATGTAACAGAGTCAAAGACTACGGGCAGTCTTTTTCTTTAACATAACCCGTTTCCTTTCTAGAAATGGAGGCTTGCTAGTATTAGTCTCTCCAGAATTAAACATCCAGAATGCAGTCATGTTAGTGAAAACCAAAAGGAGTTAAAGAAGAGAAGACAGAGACTAAAGACATTGCAATGGCTGAGAAAGCAGCGAAGAAAATTTGCTACAAGATTGGAGAAATGGACAACACAGTTAACCTACTTGCAGTTTTCCTTTACTGATTTTAACTGGTTTTCCTTCTTCAACTAAGAGATTGTTTTTGTTCACAATCCTTGGTGGCCACTGATGACTTTCCAAATATATGCGAACATGCACTCCAGCATCCAGATGGACATCTCTAGCATGGACCGTAAAGTTAAATGTGTCAATAAGGCTGTTGCTGTCATCATGCCTGTAGGTCACATACCCCTTTATCAGATCAAGCTGAGTAAAGGAATCCATCAATAGATTATTTACATATATTCTTCCGTATTTTGGGAAAGAGAGTATTTCATATGTAATCTCATGTTCATTTCTGATATCTTGGTTTGTAATAGCACTTAGGTTAGCTGTTGTAACAGTTTCTTCTTTTCCTTTTTGAACCAACAAGCCTGTATTATTTGCCAACCTAACATAAGGATCAGTGGCACTAACTTCTAGAAGCAAAGAGGTATAGTGCTTGCCATCTGTCACGAAGAGCACAAAACGCCCAAAATCTGCACCACGGTGTATAAACAGGACTTGCTTTTGCTCCAGGTCCGCTTGTTTGAATTGGTAGAGTCTGTGCAAAGTATCATTTGTTAGCACCAAGTCCCCATTGGAAATGCCACGTCTAGTATATAGCAACTGTCCATCATCAAAATCAGAATCAGGATCATGATAGCAAAGATCTGCCAAAGTTAACAATCGCTGCCCATTTCTCATTACGTTAAATATCTTATCAATTACACGTACAGGTTTCTCATCATTCTTCAGCTGGACAGAAATGTTGAATCCAATTTCTACTGACAAAGGTTCTATTTCTGGATCAAAGTTGGCCCACTTTCCTGACCCTTCACTGGAAGCTCTGACAAGAAATTCATCAAACACTGTCTCAGAATCGTCATGCACATACATAAGGCGCTTATCAGTTATATCTTTGTTAGTGAAAGTGATGAGATCGTCATTACTCTCGAATGAGCCTGAAAAATTAATGAGTTTTAATTTCCCATGCTTAGGAAACTGTATAACTTTATATTGGAAAGTTTTATTATCCAGTGTTTGCACAAACAGTTTTGTGCTTGTTATTAACTCTCCTTCACCTTCAGTAACAGTTAGGCCATTATTAGTCAAAATAATGTTTCTCAAATCTGATTTGATGTAGACTTCAAAGTCGTATAAATTTGATTCCAGATACTTTGTAGAAATGAGGAATCTAAATGAATCACGGTTGTCTTCATGGTATCCGCTGATTAATTCATATGCTACTTTTTGATCAGTAATATCTTTCTGGCTAAAGACTGAATCTTTTTTCAAAGGCTGGTCATTAAGCAGTATTTGTCCATTCTTTGGTAGGGACAGCAATTTAAAATGAAGCTCATTTTCAGGTATTGCTAGATCCACAATCACAGCAAAAAGATTATTTGAATTCAAGTACTTCTTTTTTGATTTTTCAATTTCTAGAGGAGAATGTTTCAATAAACTGTACCTTAACCATTTCACTTTGATTGGAAACACATGCTCTTCACTGATTCTGTTTCCTATGCTAACTTTGAATTTGAATTGGTCAGTAACATTTTCCAGCTGAATTTCTTTAAAAGTGCTACAGTATCTCACACGGCTGCGCTGAACAGAACGTTGAGAAAAAGAGGTGACTCGCTTCCATTCCCCCCTTGAATGCTGTCTTTGGAGTTCCCCGAACTGGGGTGGCTCTGTGACCTCGTACCGTATCTCCAGCTCCTGGAGGTTGGCATTTGTTTCAACTGCCAGATGCCTAGGTGTGATCAGAGCTGTAACACCTTGGAGTAGTTTTATTCCTGAGTTGTTGACAACTCTGTAATCCAGAGGAACTGCCATGACACGTAACACAACAGTGTTGCTCACTTTCTCACCATCACTCGCCCTCAGAACAATCCTTGAGTTCTTGATGCCTGTGTGGACAAAGAAAATAGTGCCTTCTCTTAAGTCCTCGTTAGAAAAAGTAGTAACCGCTTTTCCAGGATGCTTTGAATTTTCTAAAAATCCTGCATCGGCATTCAGATTTCCAAGCACTGAAAGACTGAGAGCCATAGGATCCGTATCCTTATCTAGAACTTTTATCAGATCACTAGTCAAACGTTTCTTTGAGTTCTCTAAGAGAAGAAGCAAGTTTCCCTCAGGAAGTGTGATCTCAGGTGCATCATTTACTGGACTGACAGTAATGCTAAACACATGCTGCTCATTTCCTTGCAAATATGGAGGCACAATCTTCTCACTGCTGGTAGAAACGGAGAAATTAAAATAATCGTAAGTGTCCTCAGAGCCATCATGGACATAAAGAATCTTCCCTTGCCACACATCCTGCATAGTAAATGTATTTACCTCGTGCGCTGGTTCAACATCTAGTTTCAAGTCTCCATGAGAGGGTGGTTCCTTTATTTCAAAAAGAATTTGTGATTGATGAATCCCTAATTTCTGAAAGTCTAAGTTGACTTTAATATGTTTAGATTCAAGTGAAGCTTGTCCGCCCTCTAGCACAATCAAGTTACTTAGAACTAAAACATGGCTTTTGCCTTCCTTGCCCAAAGAGACAGAGCTTTCAGGGAAAATGACAAATGTTGGGGCTGCTTTCACAGTAGGGTTCGTTACAGTCATCTCTAAAGAAAGATTTGAATTAAAAGCACTCTCTGTTTCACACCCAGCTGAAATGTCCTTTGTTACCAGAACATTCTTCAGCGATTTCTTTTCTGAATTGGCTTTCAGATCTCTTAAGCAACCTTTGAAGGACCCTCCTCTGGCATACTTCCCAGACACTGAAGTTAACTCTAACTTAATCACTTCTGATCGTGTGCTGTCATCTACACCACCTACAAAGAGAGACCCCTTCAGAAGTGGCAGCTTGCTGTGGGGAGGCAATGATTTTTTCACAGTTTCTTCATCCAATGTCAGCTGCAAATATTCTGCAGTAAATTTCAGTTCAATGTAGTGCCAATGACTGTCATTGACGGGCCTACGAGAGGAAAGCTGGGTTCTATTTTTATGTTTTCCAACATAGGCCTTAATTAATCCATCTTCCATTTCCATTGCAATGAAATCTCCTGCTTGCCCAGGATGGTAAAGCAGCAAGCCACGTGCAGCTGAGGTTTGCAATGTATACTCCAAGATTCCTTCATCATCAACATTCCATGATGGGAAAGAAACATAGGATCTGGAACTAAAGAAACTAATGGGTTCATCTTCGCTTGCAAAGAATTCATCACTGCATCCCACCGAAACTTCACGGACATTTTTAAAGCCAGGAGAAGTTCTCAGAGGCATCAGAATGTCTAGTTGATTGAACGACACATCATCAATACATCCTCGGAAATTGGGCAGTGCTCCAACAAGATAGGGAATGTCAAGTTTACTAATACCACCTACATAGAATCCATAATCAATATTTAATTCATAGAGAATTCCAGGCATTTTTGCACTAGTTCTACCATGTTTATCAATTACCAATGTGACATTATCATGTTCATGATGTAGTTCAACCAGATGCCAAGCTAAATCATTCAGCTGAGATCTTTGCTGAGAATGCAGTACTCGTTCCCCCACGCCAAAGTTAATTCTCAACTGCAAGAGACAGAATTTTAATTATCAAAATCCAAAGCGCTATTTTTCACAATCATATATTACTATATCATTCATAGATTAATTTTCATATATTTTCATATTAAGTACGTAATTTACAAAATAGAATTGAAAAAATAAAATCCCACTAAAATTTTGTGTAGGTTTACTTGCCATCACAAATACAACTTGAATAATTGCAGAAGAGGGAATGGACTCCTCTGCAGTTGTGCTAGGACCAACAACTCCTCAGAACCCAATTGACAATCATCTTCCAAGAACTTACCTTGCAGAAAAACTATTATTTGGATCCAAACATTTTCTATGATGCTAACATCATCAAATCTGAAATTTTGCCTTTACCGAAACTCATGCTTTGAACACAATGATCTTGATTTTAAGATCTAAACATCTCAAAGGCTTTTAGAGGTCAATTTTAATGACTATCATTGTGAGAAATAAATACCATATTTTGAAATTATCAATTATATTATGTGATTTTTCCTTTTTTTTAAACATAAACTTTGAGAATTGTTATAGACAACAGCTTGAAGAAAAACACTAAACAATACAGCCTACATACATCTTTTTAGCTATAGTTACAAACCATACCTGTACATTTCCTGCATGTAGCTCCATTAAACAATAATCCTTCTTCCCAGCTGCAAGAAAAAGCAGTCCATGTGGCTTGCTTGTTCGAAACCGCAACTGTACGGATGTCTGAGACGATGCTTCTGCCACATTCAACTCCACAAAGCTATCACCATAAAATGATACTGAGAGAAAGAAAGAAAAACAAACAGGAGATTTAGTCACACAAAAAAAATCTCTTTTTCTTATCTACAGCTAAATACATATAAAAACCTTATATTAACTCTCCATATACTTATTTATATATTAATGAAAATAGATCTCAGATATCAAATTAACCAGTCCAAGCAACCGGTTAAGAGACCAATGGCCATACCAGTACAGACAAGGAGTGAATATAGCCCAGTATTCTACCTCCAACAGTGACGACAGGGAATTGTAAGAACAGTGCAATCATATTTAATACTTTCCTTCAAATACTATTCCAATTATTTTTTTGTTTCAGGCGTTTTCCTGAGCTTGTCACAGTCAGTCTATTTTGTAACTGCCAAAGGATTTCTCTCTGCAGTACTCCTCTAGTTTCTCTTTGGAAACATCTTGATTTACAACATGCTCTTACATCTCCATCAGAGGCATCCTCTGTCACCTCTGATGAGACGACCCACAGGTCTCCTGCCATCTGTTCTCATTCACCTCTTTTCCAGGCTGAAGCGTCCTCTCGTTTCACATACGCAGTCTGTAACCATCTCTGCTGCCCTGCTGCCCAGTCACACAGTTCTGTACAGGCCTCCTGCAATCCTTCACTCTCTTCTCTCCTCTTTACTGCCTTGAAGAATAGTAACACCAGCAAACTTTCTCATTTGACTACTCACTGTCTTTACCATCCCTGTTATTACTATACTGAATAGCACAGATCCCAAGACCAAATCCCCAAAAGCTGGTAACTTCCCTCCTATGCAAAAAAAATCAATCATTTACCTCTCCTCCTATCTTTTAATCCATTACTTAATACACAAAGCCCTGCATTCCTATCCAATGGCTGCTCAAAAGCCTTTGATGTCAAACTTTACCAAAAGCCTTTTGGGAATCTAAATCTCAGCCACCTTTCCCACCCCATCAAGAAAACTCCAAGAGGTTTGTAAAGCAGAACTTATCTTTAAAGAAACCCTACTGACTCTTCCCAAGTTGATCCTACTTACTTCTGTGACTTTTATCCTTTGTTACAATATCTATAAATTTGAATGGTACGGATGTCAGGCTTACAGTCCTCTGGTCATTCTTGTTTTAAACACTGGCATAAAATTTGCCACCCTCCAGGCTTCAGGTACCCAGGGAGTTTAAAGCATGAGATCAGATATTGCCTATAGCAAGTAAGCAATTTCATCCCTGAGGTTTTTTTAGGTCAACCCCTCTCATTGCCCCCCAAAAAAGGAATTTCAGTTTGGGGATCTTCCCAATTAGCAGTAAACACCATTTCATTTAGCTTCTCTGCAGTAGCCATGCCCTTTCTGAGTGCTTCTTTTATACTGATAACTTAATCAACTGGCTGCACAGACCCTCTGCAGGGTTTTTGTTCTTGATGTATTTAAGAAGGATTTGGTAAAAGCTTTGATTCCTTCCGCTAGCTGATCCTTGACCTTTTTTTCTTCCAGGCCTGTCTATTTTCACATTACATCTGCCAGGGTTTATGATGCTTTCAGCTGTGTTTGGACACAACTCTTCACGGACGCCACCAGTTAAATATTTATTTTGCAGCTTTTAGCTTCATTCTGAGACAACTTTCCAATTTTAACACATTTCTTTTTAAGATTAAGCATAACTGCTGAGGACTTTTGAGGTTTAATTGTTCCTGTCTCTTTATTAGCTGTCCCTCTGCTGAATCTAACACACTCTGATGACTCTTACAAAGTGTGGCTTTAACTCAGACTCTGAACTGGATTCTGCACATTACAGAGTACCAAATCAAAGGTCTCATTAACCAGCCGTTTCATGAAACAATCACTAATAATATCTACAAATTTGTTGTAGTATACATAAAAATTTTAGGTGGCTTTCCCAAGAATAAGATTTCAGCAAACCCCACAGCCAAAAGCTATGTAATAGGGTGTTATATTAAGTACCCAGAGAAACACAAGAAAGATTTTTAGATTACTGAAGTACCTATATTTCTTGCAAAGGAAGAGTCACCACTGTGCATAGAAAAATTGGTTCCAAGTTGAACAAAAAGGAATTCTTCCCCACCAGTTTACGTCTAGCTTAAAAGAAGCTTTCATCAAATAGCTCTAATATACCTTACAGGTCTCCCATAAAATCTATACAGTAAGAGAACCAATGCCATTTGTTGTATACAGAAATGATATTACTGTGGGGTTAATAAAGACCGACCTCCCTTTTAAAGCAAGTATTGGAATAACAGAACTAGAGAAAAAACCCCAATATAAGTGAGGACTAAATTTTACTAATAAGCCAGGAAACAGGTTAAATGTTTATAATTTTTGTATTATGGTAAATTCATATTATGGCAGTGGCTAGGACTGTCACTGCTCTGCCTACCATACAGGTAGACTATAGGAGATTGTCCCTACCCTATAGTGCTTTGGACCCAGTAACACAGGTAAGGGAGAGGAGTCTTCTGACCTCCATCTCAGCAAATGAAAGGCACTGAGATACCATCTTCCTGAAGAACATAGGAAGCATAACCTAGCTGTCTGAAATAACCTGTCTTAATCAAAAGATTACTCCATTTCCTTCAGCCATTGTAGAAACATCAGAACATCAATATAATATTATGGGTACAAGAAGACTCCACCTCAAGAAGACAGACTCTTCTCCTCACTCTGCTGAGACTCTGAGAAGCAGTTACGTTTGTTTTGCTACATTACATCCTAGCACCCCTATGGAACTGGCAAGTAAGAGATTTCATTACAATTTTATCAGTGAAGTTCCTCAGAAATTAACAAATGAAATCTAAAGCTTTCACAGATGTTATGTCCTGAAAGTTTCATTACGATCACTGTAACACAGCTCCCAAATTTCAATGGTGAATTTCTGAATCAAAACTAATGACTACTGCTGGAACTTGAAAATAACTTTTAAAGATATCAAATTCTCATTAGACTCAAGTATGTGAGGAAAAACCACTGGATTTGGGGGGAAGCAATTGAGCAGAAAGATAAACTTATTCATGGATTACCAAGTGCAATTTAGAATAACTAGAAATGAAGTTGCAGAGTCAATATTTTGTGGTGTGCCACTGGGAAACAGTTTGTGTTTATACTAAATATGAATTTCCTGGAAAAGAAAAAAGAAACATACATTAAAGCTTTTGTCTTCCATAAAACACTTCAGAGTCAGAATCCATCACTGAAGGTGGGGCAGGAAACTCAACGTCAGCCTAGGCGCTGATCCAGCACTAAATGAGATCTTGGGCCAAGACCACCTACAGTGCCTTGGCGTGATTTCTGCTTCAGCACCCGCCAAACTAAGAAGCATGTTTTTATAGTATAGGTATCAAGTTCATCTATAGCAGACACTTTTAGAATGATTTCTGGCTGAAACCATGTTACGAGTGACCTCAAAATGAAGCTGGTGCCACAGCTTTTGAAAAGGGGACATTTTGTCCTGGACCATCTGATGTCAATCATACCATTATGGAAAGTAAGTGGAGTTCAACCAAGAATACCAACCTTGAAGGTCCCTTGCTACTGGAACAGGTGAATTCAGCATATCATATAGGGAACAATACCTTTGGATTGCCTGGGCTGACAATCTATTCCGTAACAGCTCTATGTCTCAAACAGAAAGGACGGGTGGATGCAGCTGAGAATAAGAGCCAGATCTACATCAGCTATACATCCCTTCATAGATGAAGATACACAAAGGCTCAAAAAAATAGCGTCATAATCACTTGGGATGCCAATTTAAAGATCTGTTCAACCTGAGTTGCTGGCTAATTTGTGGTCCCCATCTCTATTTCTTCTCCCTTAGAGCCAACCCTCAACTCTGACTAGAAATACCACATTGGGGCTATAAATCCCTCCTAATATTTCCATCATAACAGATAACGTTTATATGGGAAGTGTAAGTTTTGAGAATTTTGTTTCAAGTAATTTTACTGAAGATTCCTCACCACTCTGACCACAACATCTTCTTAGAAGTAACCACGAGAAACCAGGCCAGGCACAGCAAAAGCCTTCATAATCACAGAGCAAAAGGTTCTTCACTCATCATCTAGTGGTGGCATTAGGCTGGCATTTTATCCTTTTGTTCAGTTTTCAATTCTCTGGTGTTAAAAACATCATCAAATTCAATGAACAGCTACACCTTGAATAATTTTTCTCTTGATTTCTGTACTCAAAGCGCAAAGTAATAAATGCTTTGTCTCTTCTCCATTGCCAAAACTAACAACCCCAGAAATGTATCTGCAAAAAACCAAACTCACTCACTACACAGTTATCACAAGCTATGCACATCCATCCAACAACAAAATAAAGACTAAAGAGCTAACTGAAAGAACAGATTTTTTTCTGTTTTCCCTTTTTTTCTGTATTTCTCATTTCAGACTAGATATATCTTCTCAGCAATGCACAGGGATCATAAGGAAGAACAGTGATCTCAGAATCACAATTCCACACTTACTTCTTAATTGGAAGTAATTTAATGCAGATTTCATGTCTGCTCAACTCCTTTTGGTCTCCATTGTGGACAGGAAACAGCCAAAGCTCCACATATCTCAGCGCTTTCCTTCTTTGGATCCCTTTTACACCTTCTTCCCAAAGAAAGTCACATGGAAAGGTTTTCCCTACCATGCCTGAACCAGTAACCCGGAAAGACTTTTACACTCATGTAATCCATAAAGATTTTTGCATTTATGCCAGATGAAAAAGAGAAGAGGGGCATTTTACTGGATCCCTTTCCTGCCCCTAATATCCACCCTTCTATATGAAAAAATTGACATACATAATTTGATCTTCAAGCAGAAAAGAAAAATGACATAGTTCCCATGTAAGAGAGTATCTGGACAATGTTTTTGTCTTCAAAATGTTCAGGAGGTATCAGTGCCAGGGCCCTCTAAAGATAATGCTTTGGCCAGAAGCCTATGGCGTAAGGAAAAACAATGTAGATAATACTTAAAAGTATAGTCAGACATCCTGAATCCTTCTGATGTAGACAAAAACATTTGTCTACTTTTAATACCTAATATATTGATCTTCTGTTTTCAACACTACAATACATGTCATAATTAGGCCACAGAATTACTGCTGCTCAAACTGTTCCCATGTAGCCTGCTAATTTTCTGTGAAAACAACTATATATAACTTGTTTTGTGGGGGGAAAGGGGGAAGTCATGCAATCTATTACACTGGATTTATAGCCCCAATGTCATATTTCTAGTCAGAGTTGAGGGTTGGCTCTAAGGGAGAAGAAATAGAGATGGGGACCACAAATTAGCCAGCAACTCAGGTTGAACAGATCTTTAAATTGGCATCCTAGTGATTATCCTAGTCATTAAAGATAAAATCATAAAAGTAAAGGATTAAGTCTAACATCACCCATGTATTTTCAGTCAGGATCCTCTCCAAACTCCAGAACTGCCACGTGAGGAGGTGGTGTTGGCTTGTTTGCTGCCCACTGGAAAGACAAGAGTCACTTCTGTGCCACAGTAACCTCTCAGCTGAGACCACAGTCCTTGCAGTGGCCTCGCTAATAATCTGTATCAGTGAGCTCTACAGGCTGGCTGTATAAAAAGGAATTAAAAGAAGACAGGGGGACGAAAAATGGCATTCACTGGTTTTGAACCTCCTATCTTATCATCTACTGTTGTCATGTGCTGCACTGGTATCTAAGAGCCCTAAACACAGAGAAGGTCCTTATCTGCTAGATGTTTGATGCACACCCCTCCCAAGATACCCCAACTGTACAACGTCCCTTCAGGAAAATAAAGTTATTTATCTTTCTATGTGAAAAACGCAAAGTCAAAATAAAGGCTAATTCATCTGTCCTAACAGCACACTCAGACAAAGTGCAACAAGCACGTACAACATCATTTGTGACTGGTGAGGTACTGGCTTCATGACCTCCAGCATATCTAGAGACAACACCTGTTTTAGTTATTCGAATAAGCTTCCCATTGTCCAGCGGAGATTTGCACCTTGAAGATTTGTCCCCTGCAGCTCATTCACAAAAGCGTAACAGGAACAGGTACCTCAGATAAATACTAATCTTCCAGATGATAGTGGTCTTCTATCTGTCTGTTGGCAAATTCAGATATGTTTTTGACTCTCTACTATTTTGGATGTTCATGTAGAAGCTCTGGCCAAGAGTGCAGCCTGTTTCTCCCTGTGGTTGGTGAAAAAGGTGTGACCTCTCCTTTTGTAGAGCAGACCTTTTCATACTAATATTAGACTACTAAGCACTTTCTGTGAAAGCTCACTTCAGGGCTGTAGAGCAACTAAAGTGGTATAATTTTGTCTCGCCTCTCTGCCTTTCTCCCTCCATTCTCAAAACAGAGCAGTTGTTATTGCGTAATGACACATTTCTTTTGTACTACCAAGTCTTCTAGGGTGCTCCAGTGAGAGGTGGAGGGGTTGTGCAATCTAGAGATGCAGGTAGGTTTCCACATAGTAAAAATACTTTCAGGCCATATAAAAGTACAGCTTGAAGCCTCGTGAAGTACCCTCATGCACTAGATGCTAAGCAAACAATGAGAGGCGCCTTGAGTCCCAAATAGCTTCTGCTGTAACTAAGATAAAATATGCAGGTCCCAACGAATGAAGATGCAGGTCCCAATTTTGTTCCACTAAACCACAGGAAAAACAGCATGCAACTTCCAACATAAATAGGAAGACACTCCCTTGGGATAGGATTTGAGTGATGGAAATAAGTGTTCAGACCCTACTAATACCAAATACAAATAAGCTGTTGTGATATTAATAACTTTTAAAAGTCTTGTTTACTCTGATTGTACAGCACAAGCAGAGACAGAGTAAAAAGGGAGAGAACATTAGTGAAAGAGTGCCAAATTCCAGGTACTTAATGTAATAAGCTTTTAACAGCCCTCTGTCAGAAAAAAGGCAGAATGGGGGATTAAAGAATACATTTGCAATTATTGCACAGGCTCACATTCTACACTATAAGCATGCTTGGAGCTGTCCCACAGAACCAAACCATTTCTTTAGCTCCTTCCAGCTAACAGAGCTTTGCACCCAGGTCCAAGACTTCACCTACTGCAGCACCAAAAGAGCTGTCAGTCCTCTCCAAAGTGAATTCCCTAGTGTGCTCTACAAATACCGACTCTACTCCTACAAAAGTTTGTAGCTTTAGCATGTTTCAGTTTTGTGCTGAGGAACTTAGCTAGAACTATTTATCAGAACAACTGAGCCAAAGCCACTTTCACATGCTGCAAGTATCTTTTCTGAAATTTTGTGATTTGTAAGTTTATTTCCCTATCTAGTTGTATTTCCTTCTTTCACCTTGAAGCTGTCAGTAATATGTTTGAAACCATTGTGACTATAGGACAATCGTAACTTCAGAGTATATAAAAATATTTGTGAGAAATAAATATTTAGTTCTAGCACTCGTATAGAATTACTTTAAAAGTGATTAATTTATACTAAAGCTTCTGAAATAAACTTCTCCAAGTGGTATGAAAAAGATGCTATGAAGATAGGATAAAAAGAAGAATTCATTATATGAAGCTGTCCTAAGTGAAAAATAACTCTTTCAGGCAAAATATCTTACATGGCTAACATTTTGTTGGAACTTTGGAAAGGTCTGCATATACTTTATAGCACATCAGTGATAAAAATCACTATTTTTAAAAATATAATGGAAATAGTAAAAGAAATTGCCATAAGTTTCATGGGGTTGTCAGGAGCTTCATATTCTAGAAATAAAGATGATCGGTTCTGGTGATTCAAAGCTCAAGTAAACTAGAAGTTAGAAAAATGAAATTTGACAGTAATTACTTTCTTAAATTAATTTCATATTTGCTTTTTTGCTTCTGAACAGCAGTGAAGAATCAGATTGGTAACTGATTTTTCTCAAGTTTCTGCCTGAAATCTGACCTGATGTTAGAAAACCTTACAGTTTGTGTGACTGCCCATTAAAACTAGACTGAATGGGCTTTAAAGTACTAACCAGAACTTCATGAGCACGATGAAATGAAGACTGCCCTTACACAGTGTAATCTGATGCTGATGATAGTCCTGTCTTTTACAATGAATCTCAATGCCTCTCACTTTTGCCGGGGGGAGGAAAAAGTGAACCACTTTTCAGTCTAACTCAGCAGCAATTACTAATAATCACCTGGGGGAAAAACCCCTCAGAAACTATATCCTAATAAATAAAAATGCACTCATGGTTTCTTCATTTTTTCTTACAGCTAGATGGAACCATATTTTTAATGTTCCTTTTTTAACTCAATACTTGCTGCATCACAGATATGATCAAATCCAGCTGGTGAGCCTGAAAAGCACTACCAGTACCACAGAATACCTTAGGTAATACAGTTTGCTTACAGATCTTACACTCTCCAAAACACAGTGCTGACACTTCACAAAACAGGAGTTTGGTTCATGAAGTTTTGCTACAAGGACAATGAGCAGAAATAATGCAGTAGAATGACAGAAAGAAAACGAAGAACCAAAACAGGACACTTCATAATGAAAAGCTACTACTTCCATCTTTGTCCTCTTATCTAAGCTGGTAGCAGATGACATCAACAGCACATAAGGGGCACAGGAAAAATGGAAGTGGAAAAGGGAGCTGCCAGTTTCACTGGGAATGCCCTTTTAAGGCTAATGTAACCATTATTCAGAAGTGAATTGTCAGGGTTGATTCACACTTTGTCATTGTAGGATTTACAGTGAAATTTTGTGGGTAAATCAAACACTATGAGAGTCTGTAAGCCTCTTTCACTCACCTAAAATGTACACAGTGAGGAACATCCTTGTGTTGCATCTACAAATTCTTTACGCACCAGACTAGTCGATCTTTAAAGGTCCCTTCCAACCCAAAACATTCTATGATTCTATGATTTCCAGGCAAAAGATAGTCCCGTAGTTAAAGCACTGAACATCAAATGAACAGAGCTGTCGTTAATTTCTGGTTCTATCACAGAAATGCACTGAAGAGTTGGGAAAACCACTTAACACCTCATTTCAGTTCACTGCCTATAAGAAGCTGTTAGTGCTTTTTTTTCCTTCCAGCCTTCGACTGGATTTGCATTTCACTCCAAGATTTTTGGGAGCAGGAACTCTCTGTCTCTGGGTATGGCTATAGCTATAGCAGCAGCTGGAGTAAGAGAGGAGAGCTGGAATTTAACAAGATCACCTGGTAGTGATGCCAATCCACATGGCCCGGCAGAGCTCAGCTTGAAGGCAGCTCAGCCAGCATCCTGCACTGCCGCACCTAGGTGAGCACAAGCAGCAGGCTGCATTGCTGATGCCCCTACCTTGCAGTTTAGAAATGTACCCTCTGGCTCTGGCTTTGCCTTGCACTGCCTGCAACGTCGGGGACAGAGGACGCTACTGCAACAGCGAGACATGAAGTGGTTTGTCAGCTTCATGTTTTCAAAGCAGTACTGGTTGGCCTAACATTACTGCCAGCAAAATCAATGACAAAACCCTTCATCATCACATTTAAGATAATGCTACTATTACTAGAGAAATTTCAGTGGCAATCAGATCTCCCTGACATCCTTGATAGCTCTGAAACATCTCTACAAGCAATAAAAAAATCCTCCCTACCCTGCATGCAGGCTTTTTGTTCACAAAACCGGTGAGAACACCACTTAGAGCTCCACACATTGAAATTCTCTCATGGAAAGACAAGAGAGGCGTATTTCATTTGTAATATCTGAAAATCCTGTAAGAAAAACTACCAATTCAGCCTTCATTAATCTCTGAAGAACTGAAAATTATTTTTTAAAGTTGCAAATAAATATTAGGAGTTCGTTTCTTAACTAGTCTTCTCATCTAGTGAAAACAGCCACCATACAATCACAGAAACTGACAAGACACTCGACATTTCTAAAGAAAGGGAGTTATGGCAACTGGTTTGTGTCACATGAGATTGTAAAGAGTACGAAAAAGCACACTTCTGTAACTGCCTGCTGGTCCATTATTTAAAAAAGGTATTTCAATAATAAATTTGAGTACCAGTCTTCGATGCTCTTATTATAATTTACTTGAAGATATATCACAAGAAGAAGAAAAAGAAATTTCCAGCTTAAGTTTTTGGCTGTGCCAATGGTTTTGGTGACTGCTCAAGACTTGCACCTTTACATGCATGACCATCAGTGAGAGCTGCAGGCCCTTGGCATGTCTGAAAAGCCAGACGTAAGACAGCTGAACCTAGATGCCAAAAAAACAGACACCTGCAGTTGCCAGCTGATACTTAACATCGGGACTGCTAGTTCACATGCATGCCAAAGCAGGGGAAGAAATCACAGGGAACATTCTTGCACATGCCTTAGAGTATATGCTCGTGACATATTACAGTTACGATTGCAAAAAAAAAAAGGGGGTTTCATCCACATTGCTTGGGTTTTGTTGTTTGTTTTTATTAGAAAGTCCAGCTATGTCAAGTCCCAGCATCTCCCCTGTCGGAGGGGAAACGGGCACCAACACAGGCTCAAACCCGAGCTGACTGGCTCGGCCTTCACTTTAAAGGAAGGGGACACCTACACCTTCACAAAAATGCCTGCTGTCCCAGCCACCCGTGAGGCCGCTTTCAGCAGCGGCAGCCGAGAGCGGCAAAGCACCAGCACCCCGAGCAGCCCGCCAGCCACCCAGCTCCGCCGCGCAGCCCGGCGGCGCTGCCCCACGCCGAGGGGCTGCGGCAGCTGCCGGGCCTCACCCGCCGGGGACTGGGCCCACGGCGCTCCCCGCCACGCCGCCCTCCGCCGGGCCAGGAAGCGGGGCACCCTCCGGGCGGGCTGCTCCCTTTCGCGGGGCCGCCGGCGAAAAGCCCGCTTCAGCGCTCAGGCGAGCCCCACCGGAGCCCGGCAGCGGGAGCCCGGGCCCGGTCCGGGGCGCCTCTCCTCACCGCGCCGAAGGCTGCCGGTCAGCCAGGGCCGGGCCGCCCCTTCCCCCGCCCGGCGCAGGTGCCTTCCGGCCGTCCGGCCCGCAGGCCAGCGGCGTCTCCCGCTATGGCGGCGCCCCGCGGGCAGCCCTACCTGCGACAGCCGGCCGGCTGGCGGCCAGCAGCAGCGCCAGCAGCAGCAGAGCGGCGCGCTCGCTGGCCCCCGGCCCGCCCGCCATGCCGCTGCCGGGCCAGAGCCGCGGCCCGACCGGGCACCACCACCACCGCCGGCGGCGGAGGGGCCGGGGCGGGGCGCGGCCCTGGGGAGCGGCGGGAGTGTGTCACCGCCCCGACCCGCTTGCGGCTCCCGCGGGGACCCCTGCCTGGCGCTCCCCGTCCGCTGCCCCGGGACGGCCTCCTCCCTCCCTCCTCACAGCGCAGCTGCTCCCGCGTCCCGCCCCCCGCTCCACAAACGCCGGCCTGGGACGGGAGACGGGACAGCGCGGCTCCGCACGGCCCCGGGCCGCCCCTCAGGAGGAGAAGCAGCTGGCCAGCCCTCTCCGGCGGCTGCCTGCCCCGTGGCGGGTCCCTCCTGGGCAGCGCAAGGCCCGGAGGGGCGCCGCGGGCCGCCAGGCCTCGTACACAATGGTCACGTTAGCCATAAGTTATGCTGTGCAGCCAGGCCAGGCTGCGCAGGGTTTTGTTGGTCACGTCTTCAACACCTCCGAGGACGGAGGCTCCAGAGCGACGCTGGGCCACCTGCCCCCAGGGACAGGCTTGACTCCCCTCACGGCTGTAGTTTTGTCTTTGCATCAGATGGGAACTGCCCAGATGTCGTTTATAGCTGTTGTCAGCCATTGACGCGCTGTACACCCTCTCAGTGTCCTGCCCGTCGGCAGGAGGAGGCTGCTCTCAGGTGCCCCCAAAGTCTTCCCTTCTCCTGGCTGGAGTAGCTCCATCCCTCATAGTATTTGCATACTGTGCATAAAGAAATACATCATACTTCTTTATGGAAGAAGTATGTAACAGGTAGACAAAGCATTAGCAGAAACTGAGATTATTATAACCAGTGCAGGACCTAAATCAGACGAAGTTCTGTGTTTCACACCTTATCATTGGTGTCCTGTGCTTGAAAGCAAAAGGTTTCGGTTTAGAAAATGTTTTAAAGAGCACACTTGAACCACTCGTATATAAGCCACTTACCGTACTTAATTCAAATACGCAGACATGCCTTCAGTTACATACATCATCTGTGCCAGGAACGGCCTTGCAGTCATAAAATTTTCTCTGATGTTATCAGCTGGCAGGGTGCATTGCAATGTGTCTCAACAGGTTGGTTATTTTTTTAACTTGTTACTCCCTTACACATAGGACTGGAATTTGTGACCTGAAATCTGACACTAAGCAAGCAGAGTAAGTAACCAAGAAAATACTCCAAAACTGCAGAAAGAAGAAGAATGGTGATGGCATGAACCTCTTTTCTGGGTCAGCTGTCTGGTTCTTCTCTTCCTTAGAGGTTTGCAGTCATCATTTAGTCTACATTTTCCTTAGCAATTTTTGGCAGGCTTTGCTGTCTTTACGGTTTTAGAATAATGCACATGGCGGGAGGGGGGATCCGTGCCCAGAAGGAAATCATGGGGAGTGATCGTCACCCAGATATCGCTTAACAGCTTTATTAAAGATCTCAAGGGCAGAGGCCTAATAAAGTTCCTTTTCTTCATACTGGCACTCGAAGATTTGTGAAAACCTGGAGAAGGAATTGTAAAAAAGCATCAGTCTAAGATGTGAACGAGAAGAGCAAAAAAAGGACTTAGGGTGGAATAATGATCAATAATATGACTGAGGCTGGAAAAGCAGACCTCCAGGCGTGTGGCAGTGAAACTCTGTGCTGCGGCGGGGAAGCCTGGGGAAAAATTTTGCCTTTGCACCATTCATGTGTTGCACAGGTCTGACTTAACGTATCCCCACCTAGGAGTATTTGGCTTCCCTAACCCTGTGCAGAGAAGTTTGCCATGAGAGTCCTTGGATATACCTCAAAAGGGACAGCATCACATGCACTGTAGGCCTTGGGAAGTAATACTCAAAACCACATTAGGAAAAAAATAGTGCAGCAAGGTGCTTGGATGAGAGGCAGGAGGTAGGTAAATGGGAGTATCCCACATATACAAGGTGTTTTGGGGCTAAATGCAGAGACATTGGGACAGGGAGTGCAAACGCCCCAGTATCGCATGCAGGGTTGGTGAGGCCACATGCAGGATGCTGTGAAAGCAGGGGCATTTCCATGCTGGACCGGATCGTTAGCTGGAGGTCTGAGTTCAGAGAGGGGGAAAACAAATCAGTGATGCGGTTGGAGGTATCACACTCTTTTGTGAAAAAGAATGAGACCTTTTTTTTAAATACCTCATGATTTGTGGTATAGGATGAAGTTTGGGAATATGATGCATTTATTTTAGGGTATGTGAAACTGTTCCACGTTGTAGCTACACTGACACAGTCACAAAAATGTAATCAGTCAATTAATATGTTATGTGTAACTCTAGTAAGTAACTCAGCAGTCACTGAACTAATATTTTCCTTAAACCAAGTAATCTTTTTTTTTAGTATGATCATTTCAAAATTTCCTCTCATCCGAAGAAAGGCAATCCACTCTGACGTAGGAGAAGGGACTGACAGAGCTGGGATTGTTCAGCCTGGAGAAGAGAAGGCTCAGGGGGATCTCATCAGTGTCTATGAACAGGTGATGGCAGCATGTGAAGAAGAGGGAGCAGGACTTCTTAGAGGTATCCAGTGAAAGGACAAGAGCTAATGGGCACAAACTGAAATTTGGGAAATTTCATTTGAACACAAAAATATTCTTCACATTGGAGGTGGTCAAGCACTGGAACAGATTGCCCAGACAGGCTGTGGGGTCTCCATCCTTGTTGATATTCAAAATTTGACAGGACACAGTCCTGAGCAACCTGCTGTAGGTGACCCTACTTTGAGCAGAGGGGCTGGACTGGACAATCTACAGAGGTGCCTTCCCACCCAACCGTTCTGTGATGCTGTGACTCAGACTGAAATCTCCATGGTCATTTAAAACAGACATTGAGAGACTTCTGAGAAGAGGAAGGCCACATCTTGAGAAAGGCCTGAATGGCCTATAGCTTTAAGCCACATTTTGTTAAGTCATTCAGGAAGACTTAGGTTTCTTAAAAAATGTAAATCTGAGTTTTTCTTTGTTTCTGCAGTTCCCAGGGGGAGGGGGTTAGAGTTTTTTTAATCATCTTTGGTTTTTATTACTCAAGGATTTCTTATGTCTTGAAAGCGTGACAGGAATTGTTTCCTAAACAAAAAATCCTGGTCATGCGGTCAGACAGGCAGAAATCCAATATGTAAAATGTTCTGGTTTGTGTTCTTTCTTCCTCCCCCGTTCCTGTATGCCAGCTGCATATCCAGTAGTCAACCTCAGTGCAAATGTGAAAAATCGTTCAGCTAGTTGACAGATTCTTTCCTATTAATGATGGAGATCTGCTTGTTCGCATCTGGCAGCCTATCAGTCTATTAGTTAAAGCAGAATGCATGTTACTGACCACTATAATACACTACACATCAGTTTCTTTTTATTGGATTTGGTTGGAGAAAGGTTCTACTGAGAAGAAAGGAGTTTCATGTGGTACTAGAAACCACGTTAGAGATCAGTTTCTATTCAATTTTCAACCAACAATACTCTGCAAATTGCTGCTGCAGCCAAGACTTCCTTAGGGTTCCCATAGGCTTTCAACCAATTTAAAAAAACCCAAAACTCTCCACATGTTTTGAAACAACTTCTATCAGATTTCTTTGGTTTTGGTAAAATTATGCTGAAATTACTGTTGTGGGTAAGTAACAAACACTCAGAAGACACGCCTGGATAATTCTGATGAGAAAGATTGAACTCTGGCTGCAAGCAGTCAGGAAAGGTCCTGTGCTAATAATGTAAAGATCTCCAGCAAAATAGAAGAAATTAATAGTCTTTAGATAAAGCAATATCAACCCAACATTTATTGCATTAAAATGGCATTTTAATTTTAATTTAACACTGTATCAGATGGTAAATATTCAACTTGGATTTCCTGGGTGGAGGGGCAGCGTAGTGGACCAAAGCTTCTTAACATCTCAGATACAAATAAGAGGTTACGGATGTATGCCCTGTAGTCTTCATCGAAAGCAAACACAAACCTGTAGTGGTCCGTACAGATCCCCAAAGAGCTTGGCTCTAATGACACTAGGGGGAGTCCTGATGCTGCAAGAAAAACTTTTTCCTGTAACGGTTTCTTAAGCAAATAGTGCCTTATAAATGAAAATGTTGTTGAAATAGAGCTGCTGCGGAAAATGAAGGAGCCATTCAATTCAGATGGGATCAAACAGTATTCAAGTTCTAAATTCCAAGTTTTCCAACGATTCATTAAGCAAGCCAAGTGAATTTAAAGAAGGGCATTCTTAATAAGGATTTTATTTTTTCTGTAAAGAGGATATTTAAAGTCAACATTCAAAATGGAGTAAAAGAATCTCTTACATTATTGTTCTGGTAATTTAAATTACAAGGGCCCTGTTCTACAAAATCTGTGCTCTTCTTGTGATCCCTCACTGAAGACCTAAAAGGTAGACCATGTGGTCCTGAGTTTTCAAGTTAGACAACTGAATTTTTACTGAAGTCAATGGCAGCAGTCAACACTCAGCTCCTTGAAGTTCAGGCTACACATTTTCAATAAAAATAGGTTTCACAAAAGTGCATAGGTGGGGATGCTGTGGGATGCTGGTCCATGCATGTTCCTAAACCACATTAACAATTTTGAAAATTGTAGGTATCTGAAAGAGAAATTCACGTGCACCCAGGACTGGCAGTCCTCAGTAGCTCAGAATGATAGCTTATCCTCTGCCACTGGGATTGGGAATACAGGCTGTGCTGTGGGAGATCATAACGTGCAAGCCTAAAGCAAGGCAAGGCTCTCTGCTCTGAATGAAGGAGCAGAATGGCATTTGCATTCACTAGGGATCCAAATGCTTCCTTTCTTCCCCTTGGTGGCCCATGCCTCAAACCAAGACCTCTTAGCCTGCTTCAGGTATTCACCATACAAACCCTGTCCCTTCCAAGATAACACAGAATGAGTGCTCAGCTCTTGCTCCTCTCCTGATGTTGGGTGAGCTCTATCAGAGGGCTCTGAGATTGCGCTCAGGAACAGGTCATCCAGGAAACTAAAATCTTCCTCTTTTTCAGCCAGAGTGGCACAGTCTGAGGGACTCAGCACAGGAGGCTGCAGCTGCTACTAGGAAGAAGAGGTTTGACGGTTGGAGGACCCAGAGAAGAAATTGGTGGGATGACACCGGTGGGTAGTGGTGCCCTTTACCTGCACGGCAATAGCGTGCCTTTAAGAAGAAGCTGCTAAGTGATAGTCCTTACTGGGCTGCTCACGTGGCCAGCCCAATGGAGATCCCCAGTGTAGTAACGTTACCAGGGCAAGAGGAAAATCACAGCCATATAGGCAGGCCAGATACTGCATTTTCTCCCTGGAGCTACCCATGAAGTGAAGGCTTAGCCATTCTCCTCTTCCCGTTTTTCTCCCTGTGGGTGGTAAGGCCCGTTACGTCAGTTTGTGGCTGTGCACGTATCTACAGGCTGTGCAGTGAAGGACCTGCTGTCCTCACCTGCTGTCCTCATGTTTATGCCTGAATTATCATGGCTGATCAATTACACTAATAAAGGCTGCTCTTTCTGCTAAAGCAATACAGTTTTAGAAAAGACATGCCACAAAGAAGGATGAATATATATTATGATGCTGCCATGATGTAGACTGTGCCTTATTCCCTACAGGACATGTGCTAGCAAACACAGGATGCTCTCCATGTGTCTCTCTTTGTCACAGATCAACATCTCATCATTTCTTAGCAACACAATTCCTTAATTTACAGAATATAATAATGAGTATATTAGTTTGCATAGTATGTGTTATTGAAATCAAACTATGATTATTAAAACAAATGTGGGAAGTGCACCAGACAATGCAGGAGCCTTAGCTTGTATTATTTTTGCTTGTTTGTTCAGTTTCAGTACATGGAGATGTGTTTCTTTATCCCAGGTATCTACTGATATACATATGTGCGAGAGTCTGAACTGTCACACTGGCCTTAGAAGAAATATTAATTTGCCCCAAATTCAGTGTTAAGTATTGCAGTTTAGTGTCCTCTCTTCTGCAAATCCATATGCAAGTCTCAGGTCATTTCTTTCAAGGGAACCTATTTAAAGCTTCCAACGCCAGAAGCTTCCTCAGAGATAATCTGTCAGAACTGGGAGTCTTGAACCAGATCTTCACCCCTATCTGTCAAAGCAAAACAACTGTCAGTCAGCCAGAAGTCCAGCAAAGAAAAAACAGAAACACAACTACAGCAAAACTATGAAAGTTATCTTAGAACAGGGAGGAGGCTAGAATTCAGCTTTTGTACAGGTCAAAGGAGGCAGAGGAACTCAAAGGGATGGTGCTAAAGAAAATGCTTTCATGCCCCTGGCTTCAGCGCACTGAAAGAGAAAAGCAACTCCCCTGGAGAGGGCTTCACTTCCAGGGCAGTGGCATGTGGTCTCCCTCAAGACATTTGCAGAATTTAAGTTCTTAGGTTTTAGTGAAAAACATCATCTCATTCTGTGACATGGCTGATTTAGAGACTGGGGATCAGACACTGCAGCAGCGCATTTACAAGCAGCGTATGTCAGAATGCTGAATAAAAGTAGTGAAATAGAAAAAAAACCTTCATAAAGTTTTGAGTTTTGTTTTTCTGATGCACTTTGCTTCACTGATTTATGCAATTTTACTAATCTTTTTTGACTGCAGCAGGCTTTTTATGACACTCCTGCTAATCAGTAACCCCATGATTGTTGTTTGTAACTCAGTCCCCTTTGGTTAGACCCTTACTCTCTAGGAAAGTAATTTATATTCATCCACACTGATCTGTTTTTCTCATTTGCCTGTGCAAACAGTTCAGATTCTTCCAATAATGGTAATACATCTTTCTTTCACCAAGTGAATCCTGGATTAGTGAGAATTGTCCTCAGCGTCATTGTTGTTATTCTGGTTGAGCATCTGGTGCTTTTTCATGTGCTGCCTTTAATATCACTAGAAGTGAGTGATGTCTTTACAGCCCTCCTGCTCTCATACTCACATGGCTGTCATTCCTGGGTGCCTATATTAAAGGGTGCATTTGCAAATGCATTTAGTACGGCTTTACTTTTGAGATTACTTGTCAAATTGCAGCTGTAGTAAGTTCACACCATTGCTATGCAGAAAGCTGACTCTTCCTGTAAATCAATACCGTCTGTTGATAGTTGCTTTTACATCTGGATTGGATTCCTGTCTTGCATTGGTCTTACACAGGTGCTGCTGCGCTTGCTAAATTATCTCTGGCTCATGCTAGCTATTTTCTCAGCCTTCACAATTTTGGCTGGTTTGCTCTTATTAAAGTACTTGCATTAGAAGTAATGGGAGCCTCTCTTTTTTCTCTTGGCCATGGGTACAGAATAATGTTGGCTGCGGGTGCATAATAATGTAGGATGGAAGGGACCACCTGAATCATTAAATTCCCCCTCCTGGCTACTGCACACATTACCTCATATAATAATTACTGTTATTCATTTATTGAACTCTATCTTAAAAGCACTCAGATGTCTTGGTCTCATCCCTGTCTTGTACCTGATTCCCCCTTTGCAAAACTGCCTCTGAATGTGATTATTCTAATCGTTTGGAAACTTCTGATTTTCAGCTGAAGTTCTTTATGGGCAGTGGATATCTCACTTGTACCAACATTGCTTTTTAATCTAAACAGTTACCAAACCCTTCGTGCTGAGCTTTTTCCTCAATGTATTTGTAGATGGCACTCTTTTTCCCCTCAGCCCTGGCTGAACAAGTCTAGCTCATCTATCTAGCCTCCTCTCACAAATTAGGTTATCAATACCCTCACTGTTGTTTTCAGCCTTCTCTTGCTCCCTTTCTGGTTTGAAACCGTCTTTCAGAAATGCAGGTGACCAGGATAATATGCAGCCATCCAGACCTGGTCACAGAAAGGCCTTGTCTGACACCTTCCCCTTTTTCCTTCAGAAGGTCTATCTCTGCCTTAGTCCATGGACCAGATTGTCAAATCTAGGGGAGACCCATTTACCTCAAACCTGGCAAAGGAGGGGACAACTATAACAGCTGGCACACGAGATGGCCGTCATTGTGCTGCTCTCCAGAGGCCCCCACTTTATCTCTTTGTGCTGTCTGATAGTGACCTCTCAATGATGGCTCAGACCAATAGGAACTGCTGGACTAGCACCTATGCTTCCCCACGCCAGATGTGTGGAGCACAGCTGGGATTGGCGTGGGCCTTGTGCCACAGCAGGATTTGCCACACCTCTCACAGCAACCTGGAGCCTGTGAAGTATGCAGTATATTATGTTCACTATTGTGGCTCTTTATTCCTTAGAATTTGGACATTATTGATTTCACGTGCCTTTTAGAAGATGTGTTGTTTTGTTTTTCTCATATCTAAACAAGTTGCCTCATCGCAGCTTTTTCTTGAGGACTCTGCCAGTTCTCTGTCACTTCATCATTATAATTTATTTGCCTGGGTTTACAGAAGTGCTGCACTTCTCACTGCATAGGCAGTTTAGAAGCAAGCACAGCCCAATGGGATAGGAAATAGGTCTGATGAATATTGAGGAAAGAGTGAAATGGTAGACTGAGATGAGGTGTGATGAGCTGGGCTGCAAAAGAGACGTTATATAGAACTGCCTCTAGGTTTTGAATACTTTGGTGATATGTTTCTGTAATGGTTTATAGGGTTAATATTTTGTATATCGTGTAGGTTTTGCCACAGAGTTTGGAAGAATAGGATTTGAAGGCTGGGCTGTTGGCTTGGCGCTCAGGTGCTTGGAAGCATTGCATCAGGTGAGAGGACCCGCGAAAGTACAGGAGGGATTTTGAGTGAAGACAACATCAAAAAGACCATCAAAGCTAGTGTCCTTGATGAAGCAGGTGCCACAAACTCAGTGATGTATGGCCTTGAATGGAAAGGCAAATCATAGTACTAACCTAAAGGCCTACTAACACCAGCAAAAGCATTTGCATTGAACTTGCTGGGATTTAATCAAAAAAGTTTTAACCTAGTACACATGGAAACATGGAGACATGGCAGGTCTCGAGGTGACTTGGTCACCAGTAAAAGCTGATTCCTAAAGGCTACAAATTTTGCAGGCTGGGGGGACAGCAAGTCCTTACATAGCTTCAGTTTTTGTCGCTCTGTGGCTAACTTGTCATCCAGCCAGGTTTCCCAGTGTTTCCCAGCCAAGACCATTCCTTATACAAAGAGCAAGATTGTTTTAATCTTTAATCCATTGATTTCCTTAAGAAGGAGGGTGTCGGTTTGAAAAGCTACCTCTTAAGACTTCAGGCATGTTTGACTCATCCTGTCTGGCAGATCCCTCAGTGCCCTAGTAAACCCGGTGTGAACACTTTGTTCTGGTGTGTGGTATTTCAACCCTGAGATTACATTTTGGAGGCAGCCTCGTTATTGTATCCCACTCCACTGTCCAGACCAGCTGAACTGGAGCCAGTTCACTCTGCGCTGTTACTACCAAGAAATGTTTCAGTGGTTTGGGTGGCCCTGTGGGAGCTGGGAGAGAGAAAGACGTACTCTGAAACCAACATGAGCTACAGACTTCCCCATCTGTAAATGGTGTCAATGATACCTACTCCATTCTACGGAGTGTCTTCACTACTCCAGGTAGTATGCCTGTAGACTACTATATGGGAGGTACTTCCCTACCTTGTGTGTAAGCAGTCCATAAATCCAACCATTGTCCACCCACTGGCAGTGCACAGTCCCACATCTCACTGCACATCTGCCCAGCCACCTGTTCAGATAGGGGCTCCAATATCAATAATGCTGTTGCTCTGTGTTTTTTTCCAACTGTCTGATCACATGCTATTCCTGTGTATCTTTTTTAGACTGATCACTGATGAAAGCTTGTTTCCTTGCTGTTATTTAGCTAGGAGAACCCAATGCAAAAGCCACAGATGGCAACAAGATAATCTGAGAGACATCAAGCTTCTCCCTTAACAGCTTGTGTTCATGAAGGACTGCTTGTAAGACATGAAGTACATGTTCAGGCCCTGACGAATCACAGGTGATGGCAGAGCTCAGCTGCAATGTCTTTCAGTGCAAAATCTCTATCAAATATTGTGAAAGCCAGTTTCTCCTTCCAGCTTTTACTGGTCATCTCAGATCTACGTAGTGCTATTATTCTTCAGCTGATGCTTCGGGGTTCTGCTGGGTTGGGAATTGATTTTCTCTTCAGCGGTTTAAGAATGACAGCTCTCATCTGAGCAGGCTTTCCCCACGCTTTCCCACTGTCCCCAACCTGGCAGTAGCACTATCAGCACTAGTGAAGCTTGTGCCCATGTTTGAGACCAGGTCTCTAAACTTGCAGTGACACTCTAAGCAATAGGTATGGTCCTCCCAGCCAGGGCAGTCTAGTGATATGGTGGTTGAAAACAGCAGCTGGGCCTGGACATCCACCTTCACTGAAGCATTGCATCATACAAGTGGCACTGAGATATCATCATCATAATGATATATCATCATCATGATATAACATCATACAAGTTAGCACTGAGAGCAGAAATAGGGCCAGGTATGTGGCGTGCCAGTATTACTTCTCAAACTGTATCCAGGCTGCCCCAGGCTGCTTTAAAAATATTCCACTCCCCTGGGCAGTTTCAAAGTAGAAAATCTTCACAGCAGCATCACTGGAGTCAAAAGCAAGCAGAGATGAGTTGCTTCAAAACAGAGGGAGCCTGGATGCTGATGGTCGATCCGACTTCTATCAGGAATCAGGAAGACCTAGAAAGGATTGTGGGGGATGGATAAAGAATAGAGAAAAAGAAATGTTGACAGACAAGGAAAAGAAAAAAAAATGTGTAAAGGAAAAAAGAGCAGAAGGGAAAAAGAAGGGAAAGAGTTTCTTCCTTGGTTGTACTTGCCTTGCTGTCTGCCCTGCAGGCGGTAGGTAGCTATCTGTATATGTGTGGCTGGGATATAGATACCGGAAAGAAAAGTATCCTAATGAATTAGGGAAGAGGTTTCACTGATTATTTATTTTTACAGTCTGTCAGCATTTTCCCTAAAGCTAGGGTAATCCAGGGAGCTTATAATTATTTCATAGGCAGAACCCCAAGCTTCCAGTTGTAGTCCTGTTCCCCTTCAAAAGAGGGGAGCTTCTTTCCCCTCTTTTTTATGCTCACAATGAAGTGTGATTTTCTGAGGCTCTAGATTTGTATTCTTTGCACAGAAGAACAATACTTTTTATTGTTACATAATCTGGCCATGCTTCTTCTGCAAACACTTTAGCTTTTAAGCACAGCATGTCTGGTTTATTTTGGCTTCCTTACTCTTTTTACCCAGCATATGAGGAAAATGGACATGCATCTCTATTGCACTCTGCTCAGCTCCGTATTCACAGCACACTGATCTCTGCAATTTTCTGGAGACACTCTTGCTTCTCGAGGCAGGGTTGGTCTTGTGCTGCCAGTGAGAACCCTTTGAGGTAGACATTGACCAAAACACCCTAAAAGTAGAAAAAGCTTTGCTTTCCCAGTTTTGTCCCAATTTTCTCATTAACAGTGACAGAGGTCAGCCAAATCTAATACAATTTCTGTGATGAGATCTCAGGCCTAACTACTTGTGTGGGTGTTTCCTGAGGAACAGTCTGCCCACAGAGAGCCCGACTCCCTCCTCACTCCTACTGATGTGGCACCACCGTATCCAGTTGAACTCCAGTGTTTGAAAACTGCTGGTGATGAGAGCCTGCTGGTGTGCGTTTTACGGGTCTCTGCAATTTTCTCCAACCCACTCCTGACGCCGCTTCAGGGCTGTAAAATTGACACTCATAAAATATAATGCTTGATATATCAAGTGAGATTTTTTTGTAGTTCTTTTAAGAAGTGTAGAGTTTTGAAAGAAAGCAATTGGTTGCCTGCCTTTGTGTAAATACGGTTTTTCATATGGAAAAACCAGAATTAGTCATTTGATAGCTGACATTTGAATAGTGGTATGTTGCAGGTAGTCAATTTTCCCTTAAATACGGTATGGAGACTTTTTTTTTTTTTTTTTTTAAAGAAAGCCGCAGCTTTCAGCCATGTGATCCAATGAAAATAATTAGAAGTAGGAAATGGACTCCCTATGGATCTTAGTGATCCAAGTCTCTTTGACTACACAAGTACCTGCTGCTTTGACCATCAGAATTCATCTATTGTAAAAATGTCCTTAACATTTGGGTTTGCTCACAGACAGTTTTAATCCTCCTTCTGACAATCAAACAGGGATTTTGCCAGTATGGACAGCCTCAGAGCTGTATTTTGCAACTGCTCAGAATTCTCTGAATGCAGTATGACTTCAGAAATAGACCCACTGAGAGCATTACTTTACCTGATATATAATCTTCTTTATAGGATATTCCCCCATCTGCGTAGCAGTCCTCAAGAGGGAAGTAATAACAAAGGGAGAAATTTACTTGTTCTGTTATTCTCCTCCTGATGCTATCACCGTGCAGGGCGCGCATGGCTGAGCTCTCCATCCTCCAGCAGAAGGAAGGATTTCCTTTGTGCTTCCAGTCCTTTTCCCCGAAAGTGTTGCACATCCAGCATCTCCTTCCAGTTCCAAGACAAACTGCATCGTGGCCAGTTGTTTTCAAAACCCAGGGAGCCTGTTCACCTGCCCAGAAAATGGAGTTAGGAGTTGTACACATCTTAACCAATGGGCTTAACATCTTGTCTTTGTCTTGAAACTAATACTCCCCAGTTGCTGCTGATGATCAGACTTTTGGATGATCAGACTAAGCAATTATGTTATTTTGACCATTTAACACATCCCTCATTATGTTAATTTTCAGTGGAAAGACTTGCAGTAAAAGGTCAATGTTTGCCAAAGAAACCACAAAGTCACCAGTTATTTCTATTTGTGAAATCAGAGAGTAACTGTGGAGTCTCACGTACACTGGCTAGTGAGGATAGGCACATGCCAGCACTGATGTGACAGACACCATAGCAATATCAGGCAAAGAAAACTTTTGAAGTGTGAAAGGAGATGCTTTGGAGACCATTGAGACTTATGAATAAATGTCCGTTAATTGATCACTGGAATATGAATACTGCAGTGATTTACTTTTCCATGGAGAACTTGTGAAAGTTTATATAAGACTAACCGGACCCCAAGTCCAGCTGAGATAGAAATTGTCTCAGTTCTGCTTCACTGACTGCAGTGATGCTGATTTACACCATCTGAGCATCTGAGTTGGTGTTGTTGCAAGTAACCATGGTGAGAAAGGTATATTCCTGAGCTAACAGAATAACATAGCGTGCTGGAGTTTAACTCTTACTTTTTTCTAGTAGTACTATATCATATTATAGAGCCTTCCCGTAGGAAAAAGAGAGCTCCTCACTTTCTCTTCGTCTCATTAATGTTATAAGCAACAGCAAGAGTAATGTAAGAAAGAGGTACAGAAATACGGATGCAATTTTTTATGAGTAACTTTTACAAACTTGCACTTGTTGAGATGGGGACACAGCAAGTTGGTATGTTTATTTGTCTGCAAATATTTTGGTAAATTCCAGGAAATATTACCTACTGTTCTTGTCAAAAGATCAAAATCTTAGAGTATTATGTAACATTCATTTTCCAGTGTGAATGTGATTCATTCCTAATTTTTCTGATGAGTCATTCCCTTTTTTCATCTTGGCTTCTCCAGATGTAAACTGGAAAATATATGCAGTCCTTGTCTAATTCTCAGGGTTGTTTTGGTACCTAGGTAAAGTTCACTAGGTGTTTTAAGTAATTCTTAGGAAGCATGCAAGGCAGTCACATTGTTCTTGCAAGAATGGAGAATAATGCTTAGATTAAAATTGTCTGTTATCTTTCTTTGTTAACAATTTTCTGAAAACACTGAGAACAGTCAAAGAAGCAGTTAGCTCTAAAGTATCCGTTTCTTAGTCATATGCTTGTAGAACGGTGTGAATGATTTGATTTTTTCAATTAGGGGGCTAAACCAAAAGAAATTGGGGAGGAAATACTTTGGGTCTACCTTGGAAAAAATGTGGTAAAAAAATGTGGTGAAATGAAATATTTTATTAGATCCATAAACCAAACCTTTATTTCATTTTCAGCAGTGTTGGCAAGCAAGCACAGTGAAACAGAGTTTGCTTGCTTATAGGCATGTGGATGTTGAAGCATTTCTCCTAAACGGCAAGGAGGTGAGTTTGCCCACTTTATCACACCAGCACTGATTTCTTCTTTCTCAGGGGCAGCAGGGAGAAAAGGCATCTTTAAAATGCTTCTAATTGCATTTAGCTGAGCTTAATTTTAAGCATGTCTTTTAGCTTTGGTTTTTAATCATAACAAATCATCAATTGAAAGAATACTTTTAAGAACTCGTAAGCCAAAAATAACAACTTTATTGCCGACACCACCTCCCCTTCCCATCCAGCTCTGGCAAGTGCTTCCCTTCCTCTCTTCCTCCTCTTATCCAGCCATGTCCTCCAACAGGACCAGAGGTTGGGGCCTGAAAGCGTACAGGAAGGCAGCTGGGGAGAGAGGAGATAAAAGCATTTTAGGTATGGAGAGGACAGAGATGTTTTCTCTTGTTCCTTGTGTACTTTCAAAGCATCCTGCCTGCCTTAGCGGGAAAAGACACCTTATCTGCCAACCAGCGTTAATGTCTTTTAAACTGATGTCCTTTTCTTAGTCTGGTATTTGGAAAACTGAAATGCCAATTGACAGTCCTGAAGTGTCCGTTCAAAAGAACGTTTGAAACAGTTTATTTGGAAACTTTTTAAAATTACACGTCTTGTATTTTCTAAAAATGAATAAATTATCTCCTTTTTTTTACTCTGAAGTCGTTTACAGTATCAACCTAAACTGTACTGATAGCTCCATCCATCTCCAACAGTGCCTTTTTTTAGCAAACAATGTCTGCAGCCTGCTCTAGTGCTTTGTCAGGTCCGAATGTCATCTGCAACCTGCCAGCCACTGACTTGCTTACATCTTGATAAACGGTGTTTTTCATTCCATGTGAACTGGGTTTTGTTCTTGTTTATACCCAGCAGTATAGAACAGCTCCTATTGTCCATTGTTCCCTTATGTACTTTCAGAAGACCTGTTTGTTTCTGGCAGCCTTCTCTTCGAGGAATGTGATGCAGAGCACAGATAAAAGCGCAAGCATCTGTTAAGATGATTGGCATTATCCTGACAACAGCATAGAAATTGTCTGCTTGGGATGGCAGGCAGGCACAGTGAAACAAAATTAACAGTAGCATCCATTTGCAGCAGGTATGGTAAAGCATATGCTTTAATTCAAGGAGACTGTGCAAAGCTTGCTGCTTATTTCCTGTGCTTCCTATGCATGGCAGTGGTGCACATGCTGACTCATTCAGCAGGAGCTGACGCTTACATAGGTGCTAAGCTCCAAAATACTTTTGAGGATAATAGTATGCAGAAAGGCAAAAAAAAATGGAGTTCTTCAAATATTAGTTCGTTCTTGGGAGCTTCAGGGAATGTTTGCAGTCCTAGAAGCTGATACTTGACAGACTTTAAGTGTTGATGCTTTATTTCAGTCCTGAGTGATGGAGGAAAGTCTCCCAAGTCATAGGTGCTATTTCAGGCAACACTAAGAAAATTTTTGAAGTTTTCTCATTCAAGCTTTGACCTGACCTGACCCTGCTTAACTTTAAAATCTGAAAAGCATTGTCTGGAATTATTTTTCTGTAGCTAAGGGTTGAATGCATATGTAAATGCTTTAGGCCTTCTACTACCAATGTTAGTCCTCTATTCAAAGATATATTGTTCTGTTTGGTTTTTACATAGCTGATTTTGCCATGGCATCCCTAAAAAATATTTCTGTAGGGAAAAATTGCTGCAAACTGACATCCTATGTGTTTTTTATATTTCTCACTAAAATATATTTTTAACAAGGAACTAAGAAGCTTCACTGGTGTCTGTTGAAATCCACCACCATGTTTCTGCAATGATTTTTTTTAATCATTATTCCTGATTTGCTGGCTAGATTCAACAACATAACCTTCCTGAAAGAGACCAGCTGTTACTATTCCTTCCATTCTCTCCTCCCCCAGTGTTTTATTTTCAGTTTTGTAATGCAAAGTGCAAGAAATCCTTTTAGATGCTTTCAACGAAGAGTCAAATTCCCTAAACATCAGCAAGCGAAAATAGCTGTGGAGAGTCTTCTGCAAGACCCCAGTCCCCAGCAGTTTCACAAAATGATCAAAGTGAGATAACTGGCATGCAAACCAGGGAAAGACTCTTTCCCATCACTGACGTTTCTCCGCGGGCTGCACAGAGATATCGGGTTGATACTTTGATAGATTGCAATCTGTTTTCAGCAGCTGACCCAGACATAACATCATCATTTCCTGATTATATTGATATGTGTTTCTATTATTTGCTTATTTTGCGCCTTGAGAAACAATTCCTTTTTGTTGTTAAACTGTAAACAGCATTGCAAAGCCTCATATTAAATCATAATTATTTACCATGCTGTTCACGCACCTTTGTCCCTGGGGAATGTGGTGACGTGAATTTACAGGAAGATCGGGGTATTTCTCACCAACAGTTTCCTGTTATTGATATGCTTTTGTTTAGTTGTGATCTTTTTTTTACCCTTTCAGGTTCTCAGGGGAAAAATAAACAGGCACATGACATTAATCACAGTCCTCGGGTATCGTATTGGAGGCCTCACAAATACCTTCAATGTGGAATTGTGAACTAGGTTTGGATCTTTCAAAAACACCAATGACAGGTTATTGTTTATTAGTACTTACTCTCCTATTCTGATAAATGATTCCAATAATTCTTAAAAATTCTTTTGTGATCGTGTTCCTTTTTAGAAGCATTCAAAACTTTACGAAGACAACCTTGAACAGTTTGCATCTGTGTGTGTAGATTTGCATAATTGGGCTAAATTTCCATTTGAGACAAAACACGGACCACATAGAGATACAGAGGTAATTAAAAAAATTCAGAGTCCTTTCAGCAAATACTGGCAAACGTGGCCAAAAATGTTTTCTTCGAGATGGTTTGCCAACTTCTTTTCTTTATAAGCAAATGAAGCCCATATTCTTTCTGCAAAAAGATAGTGTATGAATTATATTCACTAGTGTGTCAAGAGCCACCAGCATAACTACCAGGGTAGTTATCTAACACATCTAACATGTAGATCTTAAATCTTTTTCACTGGCTCTGGCTATCCTACTTTTATTTCTGTCTCTCTGGACATGTGGTACACTCCTAGCCAGTGACCTTTGCATAACATCTTGATTTTGCAATAGATTTTGCAATAAGGAGCTACAGCAGAGCAACCAAGAAATTTAATGTCAAACCAGATTTTGGGAGGTTTAGATTTTTTTCTTCCAAGTCATTGTAGAAATATTGTGGTAAAAGGCAAAATGGCAGCGTGTCCCAGAGAACCCACACCAGGAAGACCACCAAGGGATAGATCTGTTGGCTAAAACAAACCATTAAAGTAAGCTCACAAGTAATGTAGTAGCTATTCAGGTTCACTACCAAATTCTCAGGGTTTAATATTTTTGTTTCATGTGTTGTTAAGTAGCACCTTTCTGAGAAACTCTGTTGTAAGATTAGAGCAAAATCTCAGAGTCAAAACTAGGTGTCCACATCCTATTAGTAGCTGCAGATTTATTCTATTTGGTATGTAATGTTCTGCTTTGAGTGTGTGACACAATTGTGTTCCTTCATTACTGCTGCTAGCATTAAGAACTACTAAGAACAGGCCAACAAAAGTTGTATGTGATGTATATGAAGAAAAATCCATGTTATATGACATCATACAGAGGTCTTTGATTACCTTCTTTTCTCCTTTTGGAGTATTTAACTTCTGGATAACCTGTAGATTTTATTTGAATTCTTAAAATACCCAATTGTTCTTTTTCTAGCAGGCTATGTAATCCAAAAGACTCTGTAAAACTTTCTCTACAGCCATGCACAGTCCTGCTCCCACTGGATTCCCGTGAATTTGTCCTCACCTGTAAGCTCAGCCAAGTGAGATCTGGCCGCTTTTCAGATAAGGAAATTCTAAGAAATCTTGGGTTATTAGGTTGTTCTAGTTGTGACATTTCATCCTCTGGACTTCCAAGCCTTGAAAGCAATTCGTTGGTTCCATTACTGAATCAGATATATTCCCTCCCAACAGTATCAGTTTAAGATTTCACAACCTGAGCAAAATAGCTTTTTCTTTCTGGAAATCCCACTGGAAAAAAAGAAGTGAAAAAACCACAGACGTTTTATTAAGCAGATCATAACAAAGCTTCCTATTTGATTTTGTTCTCTAAGCACATTCATCCCTCAAACCATAAAAGCATGCATTCCCCCAAATCAAGTTCTTTCCATTCCGAGTGAAGCTCAAGACTAACAGATGAAGTTCCCAGCACACCAGAAAGCTCACCTCCCACTCTCTGATACCACCCTTGAAGACCTTGGGTGCTGGGTTCTCTCCCAGCACGTAGACCTCTAGATTAGGGTCTCTAGATTAGGGTCTCCTATTGCTTTTTTCCCAACACACTGCCTTTTTATCAGCACCTGTTGGGATGTCAGCTTCGAGCTGTGTACCCGTGCACTGTGCCCTGGCTATGCTTGAACAATTGCGTGGTCTGAACGAAACTGTGGCTTAATATTTTGTTCATACAGCTGATGTATCCTTTCACCTGCCCACCAGAGCAGATTGACCTGGTGAAGATGGACTCAGTTAAAATGTTTTAGAAATTAATGAAATGCCTAATTCCCTTGTCATATCCACAGTTACTCACCCTCTGAACACACAGAGTTTTAACACAGTTCTTCCTTCCTTCCTTGGTAAGGGTTTGAGATAGGGATCTGGATCTCCTGTTTAAGTACCAGACAGAACAGAAGTCAGAATTACATTTCATCCAAGACATTTCAGGCTTTTCATTCCTCCTGGTTTGGTGTTTGGGATCAGTCCTCGGCAGAGAGGAAGAGAAAAGGTCCATCGTTTCTCTGACTCCTTAAGCATTTTGTTGCTGTTGTTCCTCTGTGGTTCTTGCTCTCTGCTAACCACCTCAGGAACCATTTCCACCAAGATGGTGAGACCAGCTTGTACTTTGTTATATCCCTCTGAAACCTTGGTTAGTGATTTTGATACTTTTAGTATCTCTCTGGAGAATTTTTATTATTATTCTTTCATGCCACAGTAAAAAGTTATTTCTATTGTTGTTACATGCCTTTGGGAAACAGAGATGTCAATCATGGTCATTACAGAATCATGGCACCAAATCGGGATGCCTTTCCCTCTGCATGGATGCTCGTGGCCACTTAGTTTGGTTTTATGTTTGACTAACTCATTGCTTTCATATTTGTCACACTTAGGAGGACAAATGTTTGAGATAACAAACAAAAGATAGGTGTTTGGAGGTCAATGTTAGATAAAAACGCTTATTCACAAACCCTGTCCCATTTTCAGAAATACCCAAGTTCTGGAAAACTAAACTTTCGTAAAAGCTCACAAGTCTCTCCTGTTTCCACAGTTCAATATCTTGTTGAAAAAGATTAATTTCACCCAGGATGTGCATTTATCTATTAAATCAGAAGATATTTTACATATTCCTCTTCTTCCCTACTGACAACTCTATAATGTTCTTAGTACTTCCTACTGCCCAAATAACACTAAAAAGGCCTTGATTTTCTTGCCACTGCATTTTAGCTTTGCGTGATATTTAACTGGTCGGGCATTTGGACTAGATGATTGTTGTAGGTCCCTTCCAACTGAAATAATCTGATCTGTTCTGTTCTGTTCTGTTCTACTCTATTCTATTCTATTCTAACTTCCATTTACCAGGGGATGGTGAATGCAGGGTAATGTACTCCCTTGATGAGTTCGGGCACTGTGTTATCCTCATGATATTGGTTCACTATTTCCAATCTCTGTATAGCTATAAGTGCTGTTTTAACACAGCAGAATACTGTGGTATTTATCTCAGTTGAAAGCATGGGGTAGTATTCACCTGACCTAACTCAGACAACTGCAGTGCAGACACCTACCGCTGACCTGTTCTTCCTAGTTCCCCTATATAATCTATAGAGAAAAATAAGTTCTTTGAGTTAATTCCTCTCACCCTCTAGAGGACACCAAGAGTAGGTCAGATGAGTGTGTGGAGTTGTTGCGACTGACCTGGGTTTAGCAGCGTAGAGGTTTAGCAGGAAAGCAAATGACCCTGCAGCTACAGCTGTACAAACACTTTAAACACAGAATTGTGGAAGTGGTGGTTGGAGGGGACACCTGGAAGGCTTGAGACCAACCCGCCCCTCCACGCAAGACTCACCATCACTGGATCAGGTCAGCCATAGCTTTGTGTAGCCCCATGTAGCCCTGGGACTAACACACACAAACTGGCCACAGTATTAAGCTCTCTTAGTCTAGTCTCTTGGTCTCTGCAGCATATCTCCGTTTAGTGTGGTAAGCCCCACTCAAAAGCGTAGCACTGTATGTGCATCCCCTTCTCGCCTTGGCAGTTTTTCATCATTTCTGGGGTTTTGGGCATTGTCCATCATGTAAGTCTGATTTAGCCATGAACTCAAGGATGCAGAGGTAGCCGGCACGCAATAGGCAGTGCGAATGGAGCGCTCTCTCTGTAAATTTTCACTGGGTTGTGAAATGAATGCTCTGAGGGCTCAACCACAGTTGCAAGGAACTGCAGATATATTCTGCCTTTGAGATGCAGCGTGCAAACATCAGGTCAGCCTTAGGTGGACCTGTGCACTTAGATTCCTAAATAAGATCTCAGTTTTGCAATTAAAGTGTCTTGTCTACCTGAGAGGGTAATTACACAGGTGGGATTTTAGATATGCAAATGCCCATGGGTGAAATGTGCTGCCCTCTTATCTGCTGTTTTCTTTGCAAACAAACAGCAGTTTCCCTTAGTATGTAAATCTTGCTGATTCGAAGGTAAATGTAGGCTGAAGTTAGACCTGAAAGCCAAGTGTAAATCCCAGAGTTACCATCTTGCTGGGCAAGGCTCTCAAAGCTATGGGCAAATGTTGCCCTGCAGACAGCCTGGTTTCATTGAGACGCTGCTCAAACCCAGCACAGAAAGAGGGAAAGTGAGTATAAAATCACTCTACTCCGTTTAAGAATTCCAGTGACAGGATCACAAAGTCCCAAAAAAAGTCTCCAGGAAACCCGGCCAGTTTGAATGTTCAAGTCCAGCAGTTCCAAACAGCTTTCATTTTAGCTGCGAAAGGGTAACACGGGTCTAGTCCATTCCAGGTCCTGCAGACATTTCAGCTGTGGTGATGTCCTCTGCTGACTTATTTAGCTAACGAGAGCTGAGTCACAGCAATCAGGAGACTGACACAGAAATTGGAGTGTTTGAGTGCAGACGCCCTCTCCTTTTACTCCAGAGGTGTTTACCGTGTCCCACGCCTGTGAGATGCAGAGCAATCACCTCATGCAGGGAAATTTCCGAGTACTTTTACAGTTGCACATTTGAGTAGAGCTGACAATATTACTTACATGCTTAAATTTAAACACACGAGTCAGAAAGCTGATCCCACTGGAGAACTGAGCTCCCAGCCATTGAGGCCTATCACAGAGAGTACATTTTTAAAACATAAAACCCCACTATCTTTTCTTTTGCAAAATATTTATTCTTGCTTTTCCTAAGCTTTGTTTTTCTGCAACATTTTTCAGATGCTGGTGCCAATGTCATTTTACAATGATTTTGGCTCAGAGTACAATATATTAAACTCTTCCTCTCCACACAAAACAAACAAATGAAAAGAGAAACAGAAAATCCTTTATCTGTTGTCTCTCCCCCCCAAAAAAAAGTAAATAGTTACCCATTGTTATGATAACCACAAATCACTCATGAATGTTACCAACAACATTCTGGGGAAAATGAAGAACAATATAGATGCCACTAACTAGTTCGCAGTTAAAAAAAAAATATATAGTATCATAGCAATATGCACTGATTTTATTTCTAGAACTTCACTTTCAAGTACAAAATGCCTATTTGCACTTATAGCGAATTATGGCATGATACAAAGATGTATGTTTTCCATTATTTTTTCTCTGGATTTCACATAAAATTCAGCAAGCTGCAGTTGAAAAAAATGTTCAGCAGAAACCAGACCTGCAATGTTCCCAGAGCATTTTGCCGCTACTTCTAAGAAAAAATAACACAATAATTCTTCAAAATGTCCAGGTTGCATCGCTTGTTGATTCTTTATTTGATCGCATCTGCTTTCTTCCATCGCAATTTCAAGTCCCCAGATTCCATCCAGTAAAAATCCCATTTAAATAAGCGATTTAAATCAGCATGAGCTAAGCAACACATTTTCAGGCAAGGTGGTGGAACACAAGTACAATCCCAGGAAAGTTTATAGAGGTAGAGAAATTATTTCATTCCTAATGACAAGGAAGGAGCAGAGCACTTGGCTCTTTCCTTTGGAAATGGGGTTCTTTGGCATTATGATTTGAATGAATCACCACCTTGCAGTGGGCTAGTGCATCATGCTAACGTTGGCTGTGAGCCTGAAGAAAATTGCCAACAAAAGCCTTAGTGGGTATGCAGGTGCTCCAGAAAAAGAGTCTCCTGTCAGTGGAGCTTATTCCACTCTGAACTGGTTTGAGCGATGCCAACAAAAGTACTCTCTTGCTCAGGTGAAGAGATGTTGCCAGTATTGCTAAAATAGAAAGACTTTTACACGCAGACATCCCAACAGTGTGCGTGCAGCATTTGCTGCCGGTGCTGCACGGCTGCAGAAATGATGGGTGAGCCCTGGGGCATGCACATGGCCCAGTCAGTCCCCCAGTGCCTCTTTTGTCTAAAGAGATGGTTTCAGACTGGCAGCGAGAGGAACAGACTTCAGAAGGACCCGCTTGTCAGCTCCCTGCCAGGCTGCTTCCATGGGTCCTCAATCTCTTAATCCATGCATGCAAGAGTATTCATGTCACCCTGCAAAGGTGGCATCTCCACCCCAGGAAGGGCCATGATTGCAGGTTCACATTGCCAGGTCTGGAGGGTAACCTCCGCACAGCCCAAGTAGCTCTACCCAAAGCATTTTCAGGAGGGCTGTGAATGAGATGCAAGGGGGGAGCCTGGACAGGGTTTGGGAAGCATGTGGTGCTTAGCAAGCAGCGTGCCTGACAGGAAGGAGGCATAGCCAGGGAGAGGACTAAAGCACTAGCAGAGCAGGCACACCTTGGAGAATGAAAGGAAAACGGGAAATCAAGACAGAGGGAAGTAACGTGACAGACAGGACCCAGCCAGGGCACAACCTGGTAGGCAAAGATGAGCCACTTCTCCCCAGTAAGCATTGCCTGGGTGTAGCTTTTTGGTTTTCTCTTTCCTTTTGATTTATATGTTTGCTTGTTTTTATTTCTCCCCAGAAGTTCAAGTGTGGGTATAAATTCAATGGCAATGCCTCTTCTCCCAAACTCAGAAATACTCAACAGAATTTGGGATTTATACTTCCAACTTGCAAGACACAAAGAAAGTTCTTTGCACTGGTGAGGCCACACCTGCACTGGTGAGGCCGCACCTCGAATACTGTGTTCAGTTTTGGGCCCCTCACTACAAGAAGGATGTTGAGGTGCTGGAGCGTGTCCAGAGAAGGGCAACGAGGCTGGTGAGGGGTCTGGAGAACAAGTCTTATGAGGAGCGGCTGAGGGAACTGGGACTGTTTAGCCTGGAGAAAAGGAGGCTGAGGGGAGACCTTATCACGCTCTACAGCTACCTGAAAGGAGGTTGTAGCGAGGTGGGTGTCGGTCTCTTCTTCCCCGTAACAAGCGATAGGACGAGAGGAAATGGCCTCAAGTTGCGCCAGGGGAGGTTTAGATTGGATGTAAGGAAAAATTTCTTTACTGAAAGAGTGGTGAAACATTGGAACAGGCTGCCCAGGGAAGTGGTTGAGTCCCCATCCCTGGAGGTATTTAAAAGACGTGTGGATGAGGCACTTAGGGACATGGTTTAGTGGGCATGGTGGTGTTGGGTTGACGGTTGGACTCGATGATCTTAGAGGTCTTTTCCAACCTCAATGATTCTATGATTCTTTTCCCAAAATGATGCTTCATTTTAACAAACCAAGTAGTAAATAAAAATCTCAAGCATAAGGAGATTTGCTGTTCATCTGGTAATGAGTGTCTGAGTTCAAACAAGGTTTCTGACTTTTTTTTGAAATGTACTTTATTAGTAATAGACTATTTCTCAAATATAACTTTTCACTGAATCATTTATTTCAAACAAGAGGACAGCATCCTGTGGCTGATGAAAACATTTGAAAGTGCTAAGTGTACAGATCAGAAAGAAAAATATTTACCTTTCATGAAGGCACGATGGCAAGGAAAAGATTCTGGAGACATTTTCAGCTGCTGCTTGGAAACTTGGCACCATGGCCAAGGGACTCGTTCTTGCAGTTTTTATGCCCCTCATACAAAACCCCATTTGCCCTTCTGTAAGCACTTACTGGGGAAGCACTGCAGAAACAAACCCATTCGTCCTCAAGGAGAAAAATCCTAAGGCATAAGCTTAGGTTTTAAAAAGCAACAAATTATTTTCAACATCTCAAGGATTAGCAGGAGACCTGAGTCTCTTTCCAGCTCTCCCCCATCTGGTGGGTAAACCCAGCTGTGTTACATCAGTACTTTGGGTCTCACTTTCTTCGTCTTTAAACAGGAAAGGGAAATATGCTTTAAAGATAAAGATGCAATCATTTTACAAGAGGTAAATATGGCTATTATTTTTTATTACAAGTGTAGGACATAGTCATTGCACTATAGTGTTAAAAGCTTCACAGCTTCAAACACTGGCTCAACGTTTCTTCTGTTTTTTTCTGTTTTCTTTACTGCATGTTCCCGATCATGGAAGGAAACTTACCCTTACCAGGAAGAACTGGACAGAAATAGTATAAAGAAGTAAACATTTTAAATCTAATTAAAGAAAATAATTTAAACCTGTGGTGTGGGAAAGGGAATAGATAATCAGTTTTAGAATGAGATGTCATTCTGTCTTTCAGAATTGGAGAAGAATGAGACATGGTTTTTCTGCTGAAATAACTTTCACTGCACCCTGGAAAAACATCTGTGGTGATAAAAATATATAAAAGAACTTTTTATAACAAGCATTAGAAAAAATGCAGACAGGAAGAAACAAATTAGCATAGTAGAGAGGCTGAATTTACTTTAGCCCAGCAAGAGGCAAGAAGAGAACACTAAATAGGAGCTCAAAGAGCTACTCTAATATAGACAGCAGTAATATATAACATGTTGTCCATATATGAGGATATACTGCTAGTCTGATTCTCGTTGTGTGTAGCTCATGCTGTAGAGTCATACAGGGAATATCAGGGGTATTGAACCACAATTATGCGTTACAGGTGTGATACATCACTATGCACGTTAATTATAGCCAACATTTCAAGTATACGTATTTGCATATGTGCATGCTTAGCTGCTGGGGTTTATATGCGTGTGCTTTTCTCAGAGCAGCATGGGTTTGCACAGCCCCGCACAGGACTGGGACTTCTTTGTACTTCACTCTGTGTAAGCTCACAGGAAGACATGGTCTTTGTCCCAAAGCATTTTAATGTCTACCTAGAAACAATGGCATGAAACAAAAGGAGGGAAGCAGAGAGGGAAAGGGACAATGAGGTCTCGCAGTTACGTGAGTCAACTCCATGTACAATAGAATTGACCTGAATCAACTGAAAGGCTCCTCGGGTAAATAGCTTTGCTGTCCTGGCACGTGTCTGGGCAGCTGGCGCTTTTACATGGCTTTGATGGTCTGTCTATTCAGTTTTTGTTCTGATGTGGAGGATGTTGTTTGCATTGTAGGAGCAGCAGGCCTGGTTTTTGAGGAGGGAAGCGGGACTTCCAGGTTTCCATGCCACTGCAATGAGTTTGGAAATAAAATAAAACCTAGGACATACGATGTTTTTTACAGCATGTCTGAGGAATACAACAGGAACTGATATTGGTGTTATTATCTGTCCTTCTGGACTTTTCTGCTTCTACAGTCCCAGCAGGTTCAGTGATATATGTGGGCAGGGGCTGTGGAGAGGATCCTCCCGTGATTTAGTTTATGTTCCCTGAGAAATCAATAAAATTTGATTGCAGATGACAGTCAGTCAGCATAATTCATGTGCACCCTCTGTCTTACATACAAACATACTTGTGTGAAAAAATACTGGTTCCCAAAATATCTGTGTGAACAAAAATATTTTCACATAAGTCTTCCTGGAGAAACAGTTGTGAAGATGCACAAGCCTGCTAGAAGCAAACATCTGTTCAGAGCCGGAGGAAACATTCATAACTGTTGTGCAAACTTGCTGAGCTGTAATAAATCAAACTGCAGCAGTAGCCATTCTCATGCTCAGAGCTTCTTCATTAAAATTATAAGGCTCTAGGATACAAAGAAAGTGCACACCCTGCACTGTAATCAAGTCCCCCCTGTACCAAATCATGGCAACCAGAAGTCAAACTAATAGACATCCTTCTTCATCCTTCTCCAAGCCACTGGATGCTTGGAGGTTTGCCTTGCAAATGTTTTGAAAGCACTTAATGAAAGAGGATGATCCAGTAAGTAGATCACTAACCTGGTACCTGCAACAGCTGGCTGGAGCCCTTGCTTTGGCCTGGAGCACCAGTGGGGTCCTGGCTGGTACACTCGGCCTCCTCTTTCCTCAGTTTGCCATCTGCAAGCTGCGGTGCCTTTCTATCCATGAGTGCAGCAATGGGGAACACACTAACGACTGCGAGGTGCTCATGAAATGGTGGAGGAAGCACCACAAGGTGGTGAAAGGTTTTTGTAATACACAGGGCTCCCCATCATTGTTTTCAGAAGAAAAATGCTCCTACCTGCTCTGCGCAGATTCAGCTGAGTTCCTATATAAATTGCATCTAAGCTTTTTAGAGCACAAGAGCTACAGGTAGCTCATTTGCTATGTCTCCGTATGTGACCACTGCCAGTTGAACTCTAAATGCTTCTGTCTACTTCCTTATTAAGGGTACTATTTATAGACCCTCTGGCTGTGTTCCATCTGAAGGTCAAATTGTTTACGTGGAATGAGGATATATTGTGTTTTTCTAAATAGAGAGTGCATTTTTTGATTCATAAAAAAAAAAACCTCTTTCCCCTGTACAACTTAATGGACAGATCTTAGTTCTCACTCACAACACAGGCCTCGCTGCAAATCCAAGGAGTTCCAGAGGGCTGAGATGGCTGAAAATTTGGGAAAGTACAGTAAGGGTATTCACATGCATGCGGGAAAGTAAAGAACATGCGAGTAATAAACAGAAATAAATACAGATAAATGCAGAGGCATTTATCTCCATTGAATGTTTAACCCAGGTTTATGTTTGTATTTCTTGCAGCAGCTCCTGCTCTGCTGGTAAACAGCAGATGAACTCCCGCACAGTTTCATACTCCTCAGGCAGTGATACTGTTCCCATTATTTATTTTCCAGTCACAGAAATTTTCCTATATTTCCTTTATTGGAAGCAGGATTGGGTCAAAAGCTTTGGGGATCTACAAACCCAAACAGAAAAGGAAAATGGCAGGTGCTGTATAAAGTAAAATGTCAGTTTATGTGGACATATTATGTATTATATCTATATTTTTCCCACAAAATTTGCCATGTAATATAGAAGTACTTTGTGTCCTGGTGAAACAAAAGCATCCCTGAATATGACATGATATGTTCTCTCCTTTCTCTGTTGTTTTCTAGTTCTTCAGCATTTCCTCACCTTAATATAACATGGGGAAAAGTATCACAACGATATGAACTATTCTCTCCATTCCAACATTTAAAGACATAAACAAAGAAAATGAACCATTTTAGGTCTTTGATAATGCAGTAGTTTGCAGGATAGAAGCACATGGAACAGGCAGAAACTCCTCCACATGGAACCAGGTAGTTCACATCGATCAGCCAAGAAAGCTATTTTTGGCATTTTATTTTGATCCTAGGAAATTAAGTGTCCTGAGAAAGAATTCTTATCCAGTGTACAGTAAGAGAGGCCAGTGTGTGACCAGTGAGCTGATTATAGGCTCAGACTTAATTGGAGAATTAAGGTCTTTAGCCTCTCCTCTCCCGTTAATTCCAGCCACTGCCACGTCACACAGTTGCAGCAGTACAGCCTGCCCCTGAAATGCAGCCTTTCAACAGCCTTTAAGCCTGGTCTTTTCTTTCCATTACTGAGACTACTACAAAGTTAAAAACCTAAGGAAAAGAATTAAAATTTAAAAAAACAAATTTAGGATAAAGTAACTGGAAAGGGCTTTTGAGTACCCACCACCCTGCAAAGGCATCCAGGGAGCTGCGTGGGGGTTAGTGCCCTGCTGAGCTCTGCCCAGACATATGGCAAGGGGGAAAAGAGCAGATGCAAACCCCACAGCTGAATTTGCTAATGTGCTGTGAGCAGCTGGGAGGCTCACATGGCTCACATCGCAGAATCAACACTGTGGGGCCAGGGATTAAGGTTGGATGGTGCTTCTTCAAGAGTCACTTGATAATAGAAAACCAAGAGTTTCAAGGAAGTCATCCTATCTTGGACTAAAAGGTGTGAGAAGCTGCAGGTGGGCCACCAGTTCATGAAGTGACTAGACTGGGGTCTGTCCAACCCCTCCGTTCACAGCTGCATCTTTCAGGGCTATTCAGCAACACAGCACAAGCATCTCTGCTACCTGCACTGGTAGGTGCTTCCCGGGGGGACAGTCCCCTGACTTGTTGGTTATGATAGACCTGGTCACTGGAAAGAGCTGACACATCCTGGGGAGGTAATGAGAAAAAGATTGGCAGTTTGGATGGCTGTTAGGGAGCTAAGGGTCATTATGCAGAGGCTATTGGGCTAGAAGGATCTTCAGTCTGACCTAATATGACCATTCTTACTCCCTCCTTATGTTACAGTCTTCACTGAGGTGAGCAGCAGCACTGGAAGATGGCACTACCTTACCAAGTGTTAGAGTTGAGAACAGCTACCCTGTACTTCCTATGTAAAGTCATCAGGTTTCTGGTGTCCCAGTATTTGCCCCTTTGAGTCAGCTGAGACTGATCTCACCTTCTACTTTTTGTCCATCTTGGCAATAAATAGTAAACAACCTCACACTAGATCATCTACTTATCTGAGACAGAGCCAAGCTAGCTATAGATCTGAACAGCATCAGGACCTGGGAAAGATCTGGGCCCAGGTATAGCCTATGCTGGTAATTATTTAATTTTGTGCTCAGAGCATTTGTGCATAGTTTTCATCAAACATCGTTTTATCAATGTTAAGCCAGGTGTGGTGGTGGTAAGGTGCTGTGGGTGGCAGTGCTGGGTATGCCTGAGCTCATGCTGGCCAGAGGGAGCCAGCCGTTGTTGCTTGTCATGATAGCAGCCAAATTTCAGCAGCTTGAGGAGGCTTTTAAAGTAGGTAGATGAGAGAATTAGGGGACAGAAACAGATGCTTTCACTGTTCACCCTCTTTTGTTGTGTGCTCTGGTTTTGTACTTACTGTTGGGCAGTATCAATATTGCCAGCCCCGAGCTTTCAGTCTCAGCTGGGAGCCAAGTCCCAAGAAATCATGGCATCAGTTTCAAAATCTTAAAGGGTTTGGGTTCGGTTGGGTTTTCTAACAATACTTTTTGGACTGGGCATGTGGCTGCTGATTTCTGAGTCTCTGGGTGCACACTTGCAATGAAGTGCATGCCCCTGCAATGAGGTTTATTATGGAAGAAATAGAACTATTCCCAAAAAAACTTTCTATTTTTTTAAACATCAGCTGAGGTTCCTAACTATTCTGTGCAGATAGGTCCTAGGCTGCTAGCAAGGCATTCAGTAACATGAGATTTGTGGTACAGTTTTAGGAGGTGATAACATTTCCTGTTCTATAGATCAGCTATATGGTTGTACAAGATTACAAATACTTCAATATATAAACAAGGGGGGGAAAAAAACATTCTCTATAATACAGTGTTTCACCAGAGCCCATTTTGTTCCTTTTTTTATTAAATATCATCCTGGAACTTTAATGTGGGACTGGATACTGGCGGTTTCCCAGGTGCAAAGACCAGGACATACTGAAGCGCAGACTAGGGCTCTCCTTGTGTGCTGCTCTTTTCTTATGCTTATAAAGCCTGAGCATGTTCAAAGCTGAAAACTAGCAATGTAAATTTCCTAAATGCCTTTAGAAAACCAAGAACTCAACCACTGCCAAGAGAAACATGAGTTCCTGAAACTGGACAACATTTCTTGGGTTTCCTTTGAAGAAGAAAAAAAAAGACAGAGAAACAAAAAAAAAAAAGCCAAATGCCTGAAATATGTAAGATGGAGCTATACAGGAGTTAAAGGGAAGCTGCATAGGAAGCAAGGCAAAGCCCAAAATAAAAAGCAGGAATGGAAAACTAAAAATAACAAACAGGAAAGTGTGACACAGCTGCAAGGGCTCTGGTGCATTCTCCCCCAGCATTGTACCTTTTTTTTTTCAGGAACATACTAATATTGTGTTTGGATTTCAATGGCATTCCAATCCATTATTTGTTCTTCAAAAATAGATGTTTCTCTTGTGAGGAAGAAAGATATTTTCAAGTAATATTCGTATGATTTCAGTTGCTGCAGGTTATCAAATAACGCTTTTATAGGCTAGGCGTTTGCAGAGCAGAAAGACTGCATCAGTTATGTCATTTCAAGAAGAATTAATCTGTGTCTCGTTAGAATGGTGAAGATCAGCTCATGTATACTCAACTGTTGCCCTTAATTTCAGTTGAATATTTACTTGATAGCTTTCACAAGTAGGAAGGGAGCTAGCACATGAATCTGAGTTGCAGCTACTTTGGAAGCACAGTGGATGGGAGGGGATCAGGGAGGATCACGAGCATAGTGTACTAATAAAGTTAAGGAAATCTCTGTCTTTTTCTTCATCCAAACACAGGTTTGTTTGTTTGCATAGAGCATTTTGCCTACCCTGAAAATCCTGCAGGAAGGCAGCACGGGGGATACAGGGCTGCCGGGGCTGCGGCCGGATTCCAGCCGGCGCCTGCAGAAAAGCCAGGCTCTCCAGGCGTGGGTGTGACACAACCACCCCAGCCACAACCGAGGCACCCAGCACATGCACAGGGGTCACTGGCAGCTGCTGCATAAGGAGAGGGGAAGGAATGCTTCAGCAGTCAGAGGTCTTGCTGTATTAACACCTATTTAATTGCTATACTCACCCATTCTGCAAAAATTAAGTCATACGGCTGGGTTGTGCGTGGTCTGTGGCCACCCAGAAGACAGATGGACAATTGACTGTGCTTGAATAGTGCTGGTGCCTATTTTGGGAGAGCAAGAAAGCCAGAACATGCCAGTTGGTTGGGCCAAGTTCCCTCGGACAGTCACAAACCCCAGTGGAAACCACATTAAGACCTGCCAAACTGGAGATTGCAGTGCCTGTCAAGTTATCAGTCCAACTTGTAAAATTCCTATTTTCAGCAGACACAACAAAAACAGGAAATATTTACCAACTTTGCAGGTGTCAGGAAATACTTTCAAAGCACTGCTGTGACCTGGCAGTCCATTTAAATAGATAGCAAGCATGTACAGAGGTGATAATAAATATATTTTAATTTAAAATATATACTTCGGTGTGTTTGCTCTAATATGTTTGTCCTGGCAGATCAGAGTGGCAAATTCATATTGTTAATCACCCTGTGGTGGTTAGGCAGTGATACATCTCACAATACTTGTATGAATGTATTTATATAATGAAATTGTACATTAAAGTATTTTAAAGATGTTTTGCACAGTTGAAGCTGATAATGCTGTTTTTCATTAAAAGTCAGTCTGAACTGGAAATATATTTGTTATATATTATTTGAATCATGGATAGAATACATCTGAATATATTTCAGGCTTTTCTATTCTGTGTAATTCAGACATCACTCTAAAACATATGATGATATATTATTTGAACTGTAATGGTGTCTGCAACACCCTATAATACAGGCTGTAATAGAAACTATAATATTGCATTACAGCATACTTCTTATCAGTGTCGTTGCACATTAAATATAAAATAAGAAGTGGTGCATATATTACTAGCCTACTGTTTAGTAGTTGAGAAAATGAAGTCTACCTACTAGAAATGAGGCCTACTTGCCAAACATATTGATACTGGAAATAACATATGACCCCACTAAAAACAAATCTAGAAACTAGATGACAGGCGCACGTTGTGTGATGAACTATCTCATGACTTTTACCCCAGGAGAGAAGAGCATCTGTACCTAACTTCAGGCTTGTGTGGGAAGGAAAGGTCAGCTGAAAAGAGAATGCCTGGAACACGGAGTTGGGTGAAGAAAGGAAAAAAGTCTAAAAGAAAATCCACATGTGCAAAAGAGGGGAAATGAGTTGGAGTGTGCAGTGGGGAGCCAGGAGAGATGTGAAAGAAAAGGTAGAAGATGAAAGGGTGGAAAATAAAGAAGAGGCTGGTGAAGAGCCCTTGGTTCCATGAACACCACTTCATGTCCCTTGGCAGGCAGTCCTGAAGGGCAAAAAAGTCCAGGAAGGCTGGACATTCTTCAGGAAGGAGATTTTAAAGGCACAGGAGCAGGCCATCCCCATGTGCCAAAAGACGAGCTGGCGGGGAAGACGACTGGCCTGGCTGAGCAGAGCTTTGGCTGGAACTCAGGAAAAAAGGAGAGAGTTTATGACCTTTGGAAGAAGGCGCAGGCAACTCAGGAGGACTACGAGGATGTCGTGAGGTTATGCAGGGAGAAAATTAGAAGGGCCAAAGCCCAACTAGAACTTTGGCTACTGCCGTAAAAGACAATAAAAAATGTTTCTATAAATACATTAGCAACAAAAGGAGGGCTAAGGAGAATCTCCATCCTTTATTGGATGTGGGGGGAAACATAGTGACCAAGGATGAGGAAAAGGCTGAGGTACTTAATGCCTTCTTTGCCTCAGTCTTTAATAGTAAAACCAGTTGTTCTCTGGGTACCCATCCCCCTGAGCTGGATGACAGGGACGGGGAGCAGAATGGAGCCCCCATAACCCAAGGGGAAATGGTTAGTGACCTGCTACACCACTTAGACACACGCAGATCTATGGGGACAGATTAGATCCACACAGGGGTACTGAGGGAGCTGGCAGAAGTGCTCACCAAGCCACTGTCAATCATTTATCAGCAGTCCTGGCTAACCAGGGAGGTCCCAGATGACTGGAGGTTAGCAAATGTGACACCCATCTACAAGAAGGGCCAGAAGGAGGATCTGGGGAACTACAGGCCTGTCAGTCTGACCTCGGTGCTGGGGAAGGTTATGGAGCAGATCATCTTGAGTGCCATCACGTGGCATGTACAGGACAACCAGGTGATCAGGCCCAGTCAGCATGGGTTTAGGAAAGGCAGGTCTTGCTTGAACCAACCTGATCTCCTTCTATGACAAGGTGACCCGCCTAGTGGATGAGGGAAAGGCTGTGGATGTTGTCTACCACTTAGACTTTAGTAAAGCCTTTGACACAGTTTCCCACAGCATTCTCCTCGAGAAGCTGGCTGCTCATGGCTTGCATGGGCGTACTCTTCACTGGTAAAAAACTGGCTGGATGGCCAGGCCCAAAGAGTTGTGAATGGAGTTAAATCCAGTTGGCGGCCGGTCACGAGCGGTGTTCCCCAGGGCTCAGTTTTGGGGCCGGTCTTGTTCAATATCTTTATCAATGATCTGGATGAGGGGATCGAGTGGTCCCTCAGTAAGTTTGCAGGCAACACCAAGTTGGGCGGGAGTGTTGATGTGCTCGAGGGTAGGAAGGCTCTGCAGAGGGACCTGGACAGGCTGGATCGATGGGCTGAGGCCAACTGTAGGAGGTTCAACAAGGCCAAGTGCCGGGTCCTGCACTTGGGTCACAACAACCCCATGCAGCGCTCCAGGCTTGGGGAAGAGTGGCTGGAAAGCTGCCTGGCGGAAAAGGACCCCCTGGGGGTGCTGGTTGACAGCCATCTGAACATGAGCCGGCAGTGTGCCCAGGTGGCCAAGAAGGCCAATGGCATCCTGGCCTGTATCAGAAACAGTGTGGCCAGCAGGAGTAGGGAAGTGATCGTGCCCCTGTACTCAGCCCTGGTGAGGCTGCACCTCGAATACTGTGTTCAGTTTTGGGCCCCTCACTACAAGAAGGACGTTGAGGTGCTGGAGCGTGTCCAGAGAAGGGCAATGAGGCTGGTGAGGGGTCTGGAGCACAAGTCTTCTGAGGAGCGGCTGAGGGAACTGGGACTGTTTAGCCTGGAGAAAAGGAGGCTGAGGGGAGACCTCATCGCTCTCTACAACTCCCTGAAAGGAGGTTGTAGCGAGGTGGGTGTCGGTCTCTTCTCCCCCGTAACAAGCGATAGGACGAGAGGAAATGGCCTCAAGTTGCGCCAGGGGAGGTTTAGATTGGGTATTAGGAAAAATTTCTTCACCGAAAGGGTTGTCAAGCATTGGCACAGGCTGCCCAGGGAAGTGGTTGAGTCCCCATCCCTGGAGCTATTTAAAAGACGTGTAGATGTGGTGCTTAGGGACATGGTTTAGTGGTGGACTTGGCAGTGCTAGGTTTACGGTTGGACTCGATGATCTTAAAGGTCTTTTCCAATCTAAATGATTCTATGTTTCTATGATCATTTGCGTTATTTCTTCTATCAGTGTAGTCTGATTGCCACTAGTAGCAACAGGTAGATGTTTCAAAGGATAATGGATAAAATTTACTTATATTATAATTTCATCCTGTAACTTATTCTGTGTGAAGCAATCTGTCACCAGAGCAGCTGAGGAAATGCAAAAGCATGTTATAAATATGATGGAAAACAGAAGAAAACATTCCAAAAAAGTTTGCAGGCATCCTTCTCCTTCTTCTCTTTCCTCCTGACTTGCCAGATGTGGTTCCACAGGTTACTCCTATATGGTAAATCAAACAGTGCCAAGGAGTTGCAGTATCTGCCCCAGGTCTAAATGGTCCCTGGCATGGCGGTGGCCTGGCCAGCAAGAGGACTCCGAAACCTTTCCTGCTCTGGGGTTGGCCAGGGGGCGGGTTTCCCAGTAGGCAATCTGCATCCAGCCACCTTGATTTGGAGGTGAAGATGGTTGAACGGTATGGACACAAACCATTCTGGACATGGGCCACCACTCAGCTTCAGCAATGGAGAATGGTCCCCAGGAAATTCACTGAAATAGATGCAGCCATTGTGAAACTGTTTCTGTGGATTTGGGAGCAAAACTGTGCCTAGTCTGCACGCACCGTGGCTATGCCATCACCAGCAGTCTTACTCTGCCATTAATGGATAGACACAATAGACAGTGATGCTTTCAGTTGTTTTTTTATTGAACAATAATAATCATATACTTTTTTAAACCAACCAGCTTATCAGATTTACATTCAAGAACTCATAATGTCATTTATGACACTGTTGCAAAATAGTAATAATGTATGCAAATATTTACTACATTCTTTAAATAATTCTCTTCAGTCTGCTGAAGGACCGTGGGTTTGATCCTGCTCTCACTGACATCAAGAAAAAATTATTTTTTATATCAGTGGATGAGAATCAACACACTTCTTGTAAATAGCCCAATATTGCTCCCTCTCAAACCTAAACATTCAATACAGGTTAAAATGTGGTATATGCTAGTTTGAGATTTATGTTTATGTGTCTCTGATAATCATGGCAAGAGAGCCTGCACTGCCGTACTGGCGTTTGGATGTCTACTGCTGCCATTGTCCTTTTGTTCTAGAGCAGCATGGTTCAGCACTGCTCTCCCAGGTGAGAGCAGCCTGCTTCCACCGACATTGGCTTTGGATCAGGATTTAGACTCTTTAAAGCCTTTGGAGTTTCTGTTGTTCGTAGTTTTCAAAGTATGTTTTCAGATCCTGCACCAAACTGGCTGCGGTACTGTGTGTTCCTTCTTTCACTGAAGTCACTGTCAAAGCTCACGTTGATTTCAAAGGAAATATTCAATTCAAACCACATTTCCATGAGAGTGCTCTGTCTTACAAGGCAGTTCCTGAACTCATGCAATCCAGGTTCACTCTGACACAGCTACATCAATTTCCATTAACTGAGGATCTGGTTGTTTCCAGACATATTAGAAAACCCATCTCAGTGTGGATTTTTATGTTACAAATATATCGTCCAGTCTGGACTGAATGAGGGACTGCCAGTTCCTACAACACTCTAACATATATAAGTTATTCTCCTGGCTGAAATGGGACCACTTGCTCATGCAAGTAAGAAACGAAGGACTGGGCACCAAAGTAGTGTAGGACCACTCACTGAGGGTCCAAGTCTTCCCTAAATTTGATCAGATGAACGCCCATGAGTCGCAGCTGGGCTGCAGCCAGCGATGAAGATGGCAAGTACAAAGGTCCATTTGCTGGCCTCTGGCTTTGGACCTGCTCTTCCCCAAGAAATGCAGATGGCGCCTTAATGGCACCGAAGTAGCTGCTTTATAGAAATATATATATTTAAATAATGCTAAGCAGCTTCTTTTGTTTCAGATCCCCCTCTACAAATCTGTATAATTTACCAAGCTGCTGTTTCTCTGTACAGAATTTAACTTTAGAAATCCACCTCAAAACAATATATGTCTGCAGTGTTATTCAATAATATAATCATAAACAATATATGTCTGCTAAGTTATTCACAATGTATAAACTGAAATGCTGAGTGTTTGCTCACTGAAGAAAGGCATATTCATCTCTGAGAAATTGTCACCAAACTTCCAAAAACCAGAAAATGACTAATGACCAACATTGGTTTATTTAATTCACGCTGTTGTGCTCCTACGTTATTATTATTCTTGTGATTCGGGGGTGTTGCTTTCTATCCTGGGATGTGTTGATGTGCGTTTCTTTCACGTTGGCTCCACACCAATAGTTTCACTCGCCCAAACTGTCCACTGAATTCAGTGAGAGCTTTCCCAGCCTCAGGCTGCAAGAGTTGGCCTCTGACATTATTTAAATGAGGAGGGTAAAAACTCGTTGTTTTTTTAATATTATTATACATTCAGGAATCCACAATACATTTCTCTGTTCAAATACATATCAAAACAAATCTCAAAAACCATATACACTGTACAGTCTATTTTTAAGTAAACATTTTTCTCATTAAAAACAGAATCACAATTGGCCTTCAGAGGTTACATTTTCATATGCTATAGATCTACTTTGTTTTTAAAGTGAGTTGTTGCATATTCAATAATCTGTAAGAAATGCATTCACTTGAAAGTCTCATGAGTGTAAGTAAATATCAGCGAGGATTTAGCCACTTCATTACCGGAGAGCGAATAGCTTTCTCCTTAACGAATTCCTCTTTTACAGAATTGCCATCCCCTGATGCCATGTCGTTCTCTGAAAATATACAAAAATAAAGGTGGATTTCATGAAAATAAGAGAGCTAAAATATTGTCCTGCAGCAATGCCCCTGGTTTTGGGAACACTTCAGAAAAACCTTAACTGACAAATCTTGCAGGAATCTCTGTGAATGCCTCCAATTATCTAGTTGCAAAATTTCTGCCAAATTATGGCATAAGCCAGATGTGTTTTCTAATAGTTTAAGCATAAGGCAGGTGATCTGAATTCTGTTTCCAGTTCTCACTGTAACACTCCAGTGTGACATGGGACCAAGCAGTACACCCTCAATAGCTACAGCAGTAAATTAAACATGCCTAGAGCTATTCTCTGACTGATGCCAGCTGGAGTGTAATAGCCTGGTGCATGCCACTAAACTCTCTTACTCGCCAAAAAAAGGTAAAAGATATCCAGTTTGTCTACTGGAAATGGTCCCTGGCTGACACTGATTCCTGAGCTGTGGCTGAGGTTGTTTGGCTCGGCTAGCTAGGCTGGGACAAAGCATGCCGGCTGCTGCCCTACTGTTTGACTGTGAAGGTGGTCAAATTGCAATACACAGGAACACGCTCTGGCACCGTTAAATTTACTAGGGTACATGTAGCCATAAAGTCTTTATAAAATATACAGGCCAGAAACTCGCCTGTTTAAAATACAAAAGCTGTTTTAATTTGCTGAGGATCTGTCCTAGATGCTATAGCTACCCCTGAAGACCACTATTAAATGAAATGCCATGAGACCATCCCATGCAGTACTACCCAGAGTGTCCCTGGTCTACTTCCAGTGACGGACCTCTGAGGACAGAAATCAGCGTGAAACCTTTGCACGGGTAAAAAATACCATTTGCTTCTATGGGGTCAGGATCTTATCCTGCCTGGGATCAGACAAGCTGCTAAACGTTGAGGCAGCAGAAGGTTTGGGACCAAAGGCAGGGGAGGGAGAGGAAAGGGGAGGAGGAACTGATGAAAACAGGCTAGCTGGGAAGATTTGGAATATAGGCTAGATACAGAAAAAAGCAAGACAGGAATATTTTTTTCATGTTATTTCAGCACCCTCGGTAATAAACAAAACCTGGAAAGGCAAAAGAGCACAATCATGTAGAAAAATACAAAAGGATCAGGACTGATCCATCTCGCAAAGTTTTTTTTAAAGATCATTTTAAATGTGGTATGAGCATAAGCTGAAGAAGTTTGCTTCTGTCTAACTTTCTCTAAACAGAGAGTGGGGGAAAGATAATGCATGTATTAAGGCAGCAAATTCTAGATAGCTTAATATAACAGGAGAAAATCAAAATAAGGCACACAAACTGCAGTTGGAGGAGAAATAAAATTCAAAGACTTTTGGATGAAATCCTAGAAAAGCTTCCAGTAAGTCTAGGATTAAATCTCTGATATTTATTTAAAATCTTTACATTTGTATTGATTTTGATTGGTGTTTAAATTTAGAGTAAACATTGTTCAATCAAATATACCACAGTATCATCAGGTGGAGAATGAAAGGGGAAGAAATTTTAATCCCAGTTTTAAAAACTTCAGTGGTCTCTCCTTCCTGCCTCAAAACCAGTCCATTTTCTCATACACTTTTTTTTTAATTCTGGAAAGATCTGTTACAGGCTTCAGACATAATCTTAAAGGTAAGAACTTATTCCAGAGATTACCGTGATAAATGACTACAATAAAACATTTCATAAAACAGTTCACTGACATCTGAAAATGTATAAAGCTCTGTTTCCATGGAAAAAAGATGTTATTTTTACCATATATTAGCTAACAGTAGTAAATGCAACCTAGTGAAATCCTATTCTATGCAAAGCAGCTAAACGCATTGCATCTGAACTGACTAACGCAGATCCTAGCATAGCCTCCCATTGCACAGGTGACGTTGTACTGCTAGCACACGCAACAGCTGAGAAGTATTTCACCCATGTTGGGATTTCAAAATGTTTTTACCATGTGTCACAGCTCACCTAATTCCTTGCCTTATGTTAAGGGAGCTGCCAATAAGAAAAATAAGCGTACCTTGTGTTGTTAGCTGTTTGCACAGCTCCACCAAAGTACACATCACTCACGTGCAGCATACACAGTGTGGTAGTAGATCACGTACAAGGTGATTTCTGCTAAAATCAACTGCCCCACAAAGTCTTACCTGTATGTGAAACTATTTTTCGTCGATTTGGAGGCTTTGAAGCAGACAGTTGAAAAAATGGGAATTTCAAACACTTCCCGGTTACTCTGTCACAGATGCCAGAGGGACAGTTGCAGGTTTTCCTGCATTCCATTCCATAGGTACCGTAGGGACACTCTGAAAAAAAGTAATGTAGCAAAGCATTCCTCAGTGATGCAAGTCAGCTGCCAGCACTCTTAATAGCAGGTCTGCTTATATCCTTAAAAGTGGAAAACCTTTGAGTGGAGGTCAGCTAAACCTTAACTATAGGATTTTAGCATGCCAACTGCTTGTTAGAAGTATTTTCCAGTTTTAACAAACCTTGACACACATTATATACATAATTTCTTTTCCTGTAACTTATTTACAATGTGCTATCAGTAATCCTTCTCTGAAAAACTCATAGTATTAAAATACAAATTAAAGACAATATGAATATATAAGTTTGTAATCATAGAGGATGTAGTTAAAGGATTAGCATTGGATTGAGAAAAGAAGAAGACTTCAGAAAGTTCCTGAATTCACTATTTGGGCATGACATTACCTGACTTACATGACTGTCATGAGTTAGAGCTGCAATCTATTCCTGGCACCAGGTTGCTCGCAGCCGGGGCCACTGCACGTAGGCTCAGTGGAGGCTGCTGCCCCGACCCTGAGGAGCTATCCAGCAAATGCATCCTCTGACTGGAGACGCTCTCTGCTCTTGGGGAAGAGCCTTCCCCTGTGTGACAACTTCTCAGACAGCAAAGGTCTGCCTTCCCATGGCAGACAGCAAAGAGCTCACCTACATCTCCAGCCTAAAGAGTGAGTATGCTCTAAAGGGATCACTGGCACTAAGGCAGCTGCCTGGTTATACTGCATCTGGTCACATACTGCCCCAATTCAAATCTCCCATCCCTGAGCAAGCTCGTAGAGGAGCACCAAAGGGCAGCTGTCAGGATGGGACCAAATGTTTTTCAAAAAAATTTCAGATGCAGAGGATTTGCCCCATCCCATAGCTGACACGGATCACATGCTGGATCACATAACTTCCCAGAGGGTTTAAACCTGGGGTCACAGCCCTTGTCTTCCTCTGCCTTGCTGTTGAACGGGGTGCCTTTCCAGGATCATAGCTGAAGAGATGGAGACAAGGAAAATCCAGCTCCAACATGCCCTTTCCAAACCCTCAAACAAGCGATCATCCCAAGAGAAGTTTGGAATGTCACAGGAGAAAAGTCTTTATGCTGAGGCTGTCCTTGCCAACCCAGGGTGCATGGTCACCTTAAATGGGAAGTCCTGGAGAGTTTCCAATTCAAGTCTTAAGGGCAGATGAATGACCATCAATGATCCATTGAGTCCAGGATCCCACAAAACACTTAATAAGAAGACGACCATGGTAATCACAAATGATACTTCCCCCCTTGTATTCTCCCCCATTTTCAGCTCTGGGACCTCCTGAGCCAGACATAGTTTCTGTGCATGTAACACCCCACAACAGGGTAATCCTTCTGAGTTTGTCCAGTCTCCTACTGAATCCATGCAAATATTTAGTTTCGCCATACAGCATAGGCTATCTGAAAGTCAGACTAATGACCCAAAATGAAACCAACAGTTTACAATTCTCTGCATACCCAAAGGGTATGCTTTTGTAAATGAAAAGCACAGGAAAATCAAGCAATTCCCTGCTAGGGACTGCACAGTGAATCTCTCTAGCCTAGAGGACCTCACTGAGCTTCACCATACTCCCCTTCCCAAGCAAGGACACTCTTGGATCTGCTGTTTGTCCACATAAAACAAAAACAAAATCCTGCCAAAGCAAAAGAGTTTTTGTGCACACAATCCTCCCTGAGGGACAAGCTGAGAGCACACACCACATGGGGCATCAATCTGCCCACTGCAGGTGCTCAGCCACTCAGCCCAGAGAGGTGGGATGCAGAGCTGTGCACAACAGCATGGAAACAAGTCTGAGTCCAAAGCACTTGGCTCCATGTGGAATAATCCTGGCATTGATGCTGCTCTTCAGATTTGACAAAACTGAGATCTGAGTCAATTTTGCTGTTAGAAGATTTTGTTCAGCAGGAGCCTGCTCCTAAATAAATTGCAAATAGCTCCCAGTGATCTAAGGGAAGCAAGAGCAGGTTCTTTACTGTGACAGTTATACCTCAGGTTTAGAGGGTATTTACTAATAAAAGTGCAGAGCACCAGTATTCCTTAGTCTGTTTTGAACAATAATGACATTGCTACTGATAATAATATGATGCACTTTTATAATACTAAAAGTACTCAGAAAATTGCTCTGAAACATATACTGTACATGCTTTACCCATTACAGAAATAAGAAAGTGAAGAACAGAGAGTTCAGGTCATTTTTCCACAACTTAAAAGTAAACCAGTCGCAGGCAACCAGAGAGAATTTAGCCATCCTGTCTCTGTGAATTATTACAAACATGGAAGTTATTAAAATGAGTGAGTCATCTGGTATCATAGCTATAAATGGATGTATAAAATAACAATACTTGGCCCCATACTTTGCCTGATAAAATTCACATACATACAGAAAGAGATTGTACTATCTCAGAGCTGAGATGAAAAAAGAACTAGAAATGACATCTATAATATTTAGTGCAAATAAATATATGAGGAATATAAGCCTTAAATACCAATTTACAACTCTAAGTCAAGATACGGCTTTATTGAAATTAATGAGAGTTTTTCCACTGATGCACTGGGAAAAAAAACACTTTACATTTTCTACAGAGCTTCCAAGATTCAGCTACAGGGATTCAGATCTCATGCCCCTCAATGTTTCTTTTTTCCCATTTGAAATGTGCTATTGCAAAGAAAATCCTATGAGGACAGTGAAAAGTGTATAATCATTCAAAAGAACTGTTAAAAGAATTATAGGTAGTATCTTGCACTGCAGTAATTTTTAATACACTGAAGATCAGTCAACTATCTCAGTAAAATGCTTTTCTGGTGGGTGCACCTAAGATGTTATCTTTATGCGTAAATGCTAGTCTTTAGAAATAAAAGTAGTATTTAGGGTTTCACCCTCAAACATGCACATTAATTTGGTTTCAAATACCAATGTAAATAAGTGTGACTGTATGTGAGTCAGCCTGAATGATTTTGCAGCATCTGGTCCTAAGTCATTGCTTTAACTGAGGCTATTAATACTCCTGATGTTTAACTGCCAAGACTTCTCCATTTTTAAGGAAGTTATTCAAAGGCATACCTGTATCTACTTACTGAAGTGGTACATGAACACAGGAAAACTCACTGCATTCATACTTTGCAAAGCCTTTTTTTTTAAATGATTAATTTTAAAACTTTCATCCTACTTCATAGTAATTTAATACCTCCTCTCCTTTTAAACATTCTCCTTTTTGCATGGAGTGAGGATAGCTCTTAAATGAAAAATGCCATTATAGTCTATGACTAAAGAAATCAGCATGCAGCATGCCTGGAATAAGCTGAGAGCAGTGGCTGGCTGCTCATCTCACAGTCAGCTCCTGTTCTGTTATTCCCATCTTTCAGGCAGGGTCTCTGTTTGCCTCCCCTGACCACATCCCTAGGGTAGCTGAGCACCTCAAACGTAGGACTGAATTAAACACGACAATGTCCCCAGGCACCCAGGCAGTGCTGTTACCTCCATCTCCCAGACCCCAAAGAGAGCACCTGGTCCCTGGGCAGGCAGTCGGCAGTGCCTGAGGGAACCTCACCCCAGGGAGAGCCCAGCAGGGGCAGGGACCCTGTGACAAGGTTGGACTCACAGGATTAAAGTCTTTGCAATTTATAGAAAGCCACCCACCAAATCAGCGGAAGGACTAGTGCCTGGGTCTCCCAAGTCCCAATCAAAAATCTCATCTCCGAGCACACCCCATCCGTATTTCCTCACACATGTCCCCACGTCTAAACAGTATTCTCACATTAATAACCCTGTCCAGCCTACATGTAACACCTTTTAATACCAGAAGGTATTTTTCACTTTCTTCTTGGCTAAAGGCTGAGCTGGAAAAATCCCATTTTAGCCCTTTCAAGCAGGAGGCAAGCTCTATATGTAGGTTGCTGTCAAACTGCCACAGTGGGTGCATGCAAAGTGAATATTGTTACCTTTGCAGATACCAAATTCATCACCAAAGTCATCCTCCTCAGTGTAAAACTGGCACTTCAGCCCAGGACCACACTTGACACCATCCATACCCGAGACCGTACGATAGCAAGTCTCCCCCAGAGCAGCTGCACACACTCTGCAACAGCCACAGTCATCCAGCACCGTTCGCTTACAGCGCAAGGTACTTTTGCACGCGTTACTGTCACAGGGCTCGGGACAATCTACTGCATATTTCGCACTCCAAGCAGTTCCAGCGTGCACGGGCATCAGGAGGAGTGTGAGAAACAGGAAGCCCTTCATGTCTTGCAGGGATAAATGCTCCGTCCCAAAGAGCAGGCTTTAATGCTCAGCCTGCTGGTGCCTTGTGCTGAGGGAAGCGGTACAGAATCCAAAGTGGTAGCTGCACACATCAGCCTACAAGTTTATGAGCTTTATACAGTGTGTTGCCCACATGCTGCACCGTCGTCAGCTTCCTCAATCCGGCAGCGCTGCTCCTGCCAGCCTCCCTTGTTTCAGTTTATGAAATCCAGGATGAAGGTTGGATTAGCACTCTGCTGCCATCCAGGAATTGAAAAGCCTGAGCTGATGTAATCTGTTATGTTTAGTTGGTTGTTTTGCATGAGGACTAAAAACTCTCTCACATCCGTCTCAAATGCTCAAGGACGTCTGCCAAAAGAAAAAAAAAAAAAAAACCCACACACAACCAAAAAAAAAAACCAAAACAATCCCAAGTAGGTTGCATACCTTCCTGCAGGACAGGGATTGCTCTGACACTGGGCACACTGCTGACAGAACAGCTCTGCCTTGCTAACACAGCTCATGCGGCCAGAAGAAAATCACACTGAATCATCTCACTGCTGAAAGAATAATCTTTAAAAGAATAAATCTTTGCCTTCCCCTTCAAGGGGACGTAGACAGTTACTTTAAGGAACAAAGTGAGATCATGACATTTAACTGCCAAGCTCAGATATTTCAATAGTGTTTTTTGTGCCTGCATTGAAATGGTACTTTTTAATCACTATTTAGGTGGAGATGAATTAAACATTTCACTCAGATTACTGATAGAACAAAAACAGGTCAGACAGAAGGCAGCATTTTGTGGGATCTTCCACAGGAAGTTCAGGAGAATGATCAATGAGCTGCCCCGACATCACAACCAAAGGGGGAAATCCCCATCCATCACCAGCACCATCCGCACAACCTTAATGTGGATCTGGGGGAGGCTGATTGTCCCCCCCTTTGCACCAATTCTGTCCTGATCAAACTCTATGGGATACCCTGATGTTGCTTTTCAATGAAATCAGTGTAAATAAACAGAAAATAAGTCTCAATTTCCTCTGTCCCCCCTCTTAGACTTTATTCACGCTGCCAGAGCCTTGACAAGAAACAGCAAACAACTGAAGAGTTCCGTGAAAAAGATGAGCCACCAGAAAGATGGAAATTTCTGCTCTAAAGAAAGATCTACAGGAAAGGAAAAAAGGAATAAAACTAGCCATAAATAAATCTCTGAATGCCAAAAGTTGCTGCCACTGAAGTTAGTGGGAACCAAATCAATCTAAACTTGTATGTGACCAGCTTGCCATTTGGGAATCCTGTGTCTCAAGTGGGCTGAGGACACTGCCAGTAGGCTGCCAAATAAAATTAGGGGCTATGCGGGAAATACAGGAGAGCAGGAGAGCCTTTTCTTCATGAATACTAATGTGAATTGATAGATCCAAAACAAAATGCTTAACTCTCCTCTCTTGTGAAGAAGATGAGAAAACCAACATACTGTTTGTTGCATTGGGTAGGTTGTTCATATACTTCTGGTATTTGTGGGTATAAGAACCTGGACAGCATAGCATAGCATAGCACAGCATTGCAGAGAAAGAGAAAGAAGGGAAGGGAAGGGAAGGGAAGGGAAGGGAAGGGAAGGGAAGGGAAGGGAAGGGAAGGGAAGGGGAGGGGAGGGGAGGGGAGGGGAGGGGAGGGGAGGGGAGGGGAGGGGAGGGGAGGGGAGGGGAGGGGAGGGGAGGGAAGGGAAGGGAAGGGAAGGGAAGGGAAGGGAAGGGAAGGGAAGGGAAGGGAAGGGAAGGGAAGGGAAGGGAAGGGAAGGGAAGGGAAGGGGAGGGGAGGGGAGGGGAGGGGAGGGGAGGGGAGGGGAGGGGAGGGGAGGGGAGGGGAGGGGAGGGGAGGGGAGGGGAGGGGAGGGGAGGGAAGGGAAGGGAAGGGAAGGGAAGGGAAGGGAAGGGAAGGGAAGGGAAGGGAAGGGAAGGGAAGGGAAGGGAAGGGAAGGGAAGGGAAGGGAAGGGAAGGGAAGGGAAGGGAAGGGAAGGGAAGGGAAGGGAAGGGAAGGGAAGGGAAGGGAAGGGAAGGGAAGGGAAGGGAAGGGAAGGGAAGGGAAGGGAAGGGAAGGGAAGGGAAGGGAAGGGAAGGGAAGGGAAGGGAAGGGAAGGGAAGGGAAGGGAAGGGAAGGGAAGGGAAGGGAAGGGGAGGGAAGGGGAGGGAAGGGGAGGGAAGGGGAGGGAAGAGAGGAGAGGAGAGGAGAGGAGAGGAGAGGAGAGGAGAGGAGAGGAGAGGAGAGGAGAGGAGAGGAGAGGACATATTATTTTTAACACGTGTCAAAGGGAGACTACACTCAGGCAAATATTTGCAGGCATCTATCTTATGCAGTATATAATTACTCGAAATACAGTTCTTCTATTCACAGTTGCCAGCTGGCAGATGTTTACATGCACTAGCTCATGCCTGTTTTCACATGTAACCTTGGACCAATCAGTGAATTTAAAGTGTGAAAATTAAAGCATTAGGTTGAAGTCTTGTATAAACCGACAAAGTGCTATTGGTAGCCATGAGGTGACAGCAATTAGCAGTAGTAGACAACTTCATCTTCAAAATCCAATGCAACTATCCTCTGAGAAATGAAAGGAATACTTCAAGCAGGGAAGTAAAGATTGCAGCTAAGAACCGAGGAGGAACAAAAGTGCAAGGTTATAATGAGCAGATAAATTAGAAATGGATGTGCTATCCCTGACCCCATCACAACTACAATATGGCAAAAGCCTGTTTAAAAAAAAAACAAACAACCCAACATCTCCCCCGTAGTTCACAGGTCAGCAGAGTAGTGTAAACCACTGCCCATTTCTGCTGGCATTAGCATCAACTAAAATTGACATTGGTTTATATTAATAGGTCAGGCTCTAACATGTGGGGCTGAGGAGCCTATGTAAATCCCACTGGGCAGTCCCTCAGTGGGAGAGAGAGGCTAAGTTTGATCAGAGGGCCAGGGAGCACAGCTAAGGGAGTAACCATTTCAGTCCCCCCGGCCAAATCTGCTCGCAAGCGTGAAATAGCCCAAAGAAGCAGGTTGCATACTTAGTGCATAACACTTCACAGGTCTGCAGCAGTAAGGAGCAGAAAGGCTTTCCCTTAAGTCCCTCCCTTAAGTTAATTCACACCTGCCCTTAAATTCATACCTGCTTGCTCACTCAAAGGAGATAACAGAAGAGTGTGCAGGCCCATCCACACATGCATTTAGGTGTTTATGCCTGGTAGTAAACACCAGCTGGTAAAATCCTGTTCTGTAAATATATTTAGGAAATGCTCCTTGTATAAAACACCAAACAAGATCTGAAAGGACTGCATTTCACATTTGGGTTTTTCACAGGGAAAATGTCCTAGGGAGATGATAAATAAAAAAATTACACACAGATGTGGTGAGGAAAAGAAATCGTAAAAGAAATCAGCACACTCCCCTAGCAACTAGCCAATATTATTTTGAACAAGATGGAAACTGTATTCTGTGCTTGGAGCTAGAAGCCAAAGTAAATTATTACAATGGATCAAAAAATACATGTAATGGAAGAAAACAATATGAACAGATAGAGGTCTGGCTTATACATGAGTATCATGAAGGAAATAATGATACTATGATCTTCCACAGTGTCCACTGATTAAGTAGTGAAATAAATCCAATGTCACTCCCTCTGGTTTTAATGTTTCTTTGTTGTTTCACCTGTTGAATCCATTAAGCTTTTTTTTCCAATGAACAGCTTGATCCTGTAAAGCCCTGAACTAAGCTCTCTCTCGAAAATTGGTGCAACAAGAATTAATGAAGCTTCCTCAGCTATCAACAGCAGAAAATTTGGCACCATTATTTAAGTTGTGGTGTAAATGTACTCTAAGTGTGGAAGATTTTCTGGATCAGATCAGATCAGTGCTCATTATTTTTTTTCCAAATTTACAGTATAAATTGTCTTGGTGCCAGTTTACATCATAATTACATCACCATATATAATGTTTGGCATTCCTTCTAGAAGCAGAAAAGGTTTCAACCCTTAGGTTCAATGCTTTACATGAGCAATCACTGCTTTAGCACCAGTGAGCTGTGAGCTGTGTTTCCAGCTGAATACTTCAGAGCACAAATTTTCTAGTTCTTTTGCAAATAATCCATTTCTCAAGCAAAAGCAGCTTGTGTGGGGGTCTTGAGGTTGTATTTATGCCCTCTGAAAAGTTTGATCCCACTTGTTAAAGATCACCACGAAATGATATACCTCATGATACATGATTAATCTGTGCTGATACACGGGAGCAGTCTATTCATTAGGCCAATACTCTAAGGTTTTGCTCATTTTACTCTTTAGATAGAGTGAGTATCATTCACTTCAATTCTTCTGAACTTAAGCATTATGACCACTGTCATTATCTAGTCTTTTGAACATGTAAAGTCAGGATAAGCAGGAAGCATTAATATCTATTTAAACATAGAAAAAGGTTTAATGCATGACCCTTGTTGCTCATTTCCAAAAGGCAGTCCCTAAACTAAAAATATGTTACTGTACATTCCTGAACGATCCGACCTTTTCCCAGGCTTCCTTTACAAAAAGCCATAAGCACAATGCTATATGAGAAGCAAAGATTCAAAGGGAAACACCGAAAGGAAGCTGAGCTGCAAAGTCCAAAATGAAAAGCCAGAAATAGGAAGTGAAAGATAAGAATCAGGAAAGTGAGATAGCGACAAGGACTCCCCTTTGTATGATTTCTTTTCTTGTATCTTTTCAATGAATTGCTAATTACTCTTTGTTTCGACTGTAACATGGCAACTCAACTTCACTCTGCTAAAAATAGATGCTTTGGGACATTTCCTACTTGCTGAAGGCAAGAGGTGTTTACATCCTTTCTCCAGGCAGACCAGGTGCTACGCGGAGAACTGAGCAGGCTGGCTACCTATGCACAGACCTCAGGAGCTACTATAGAAATGACTGGATATGGTGGGATTATCTGCAGAGAGCCTCAGGAACTAGAACCACAGCTTGTTCAGAGCATATTAAAAATATACTTGCCCATCACTCCACATGCAAATACATGGCAGGTCCAGCCTGGGAGCTGGAAGCCAAACTGACTGCACATAACTTCTGTGCTGAGTTTCCTCCCTCAGACCTATGGCCATACAAATGGAGCTGGGCACCTTTCAGGTCTGTGCTACCGAGTCCACATGGCACTGTTCCTCGATGGGTTATGGTCATGACTTGGCTCTGACTGAAGGATCTCTGCAGTGTGTCATGCCTGCACAGTGTGGCTATTCCCAGTGATTTTACAACCACTGCGATGATCTGCGTAGCAGAAATCACTGGCTTTCCCTCAGTTAATTCATGAATCAAGTCAAACAATTCTGCTGTGCTTGGAGAACATGTTCAAGAGACAAAAAAACATCACGGAGTGGTGGAAAAGCTCTACCACATGGCAACAGGGATCACTTTTCTCCAAGGCAGGCAAGTTTGGGTTTGTCACACACAATAAATAGGTAGTTGATATAAGTGGGGAAAAATTATGAAAAAATAGGTTGTGATTCTGTTATGCTGAAGTCTTTTTTTTACTACTTTCAGATCATCTACATTTCCAGAGGAAGAAAGGAGTTTCAGCGCCCAAGACCTCTAAGATCTATGTTAGAGAGTTTCTTAAAAGTACAAGAAAGTCACATACCTTCTCTGTACTTCAGAAAATTTACTTCTCTGAATACAGTGCTAAACTTAACTGATGACTTACAGCCCAAACCAATGCTCTACCTTCACACACCCCCACCTTATCAATAGTTTTGTCAGTAGCTGTTTCTTTTGTGACACCTCTTGGTCCTAGGAATCTAAATCACCCTGATTAAGCCATATGTCCACCTAGGAAAAAAAAGCCTTTCCACATAGAAAAATATCTCCAGTATTTTTCACAATTACTGATTTCCAACCATTTGCAAAAAAAACCCACAAAAACAACCTTTTGGGAATGATCTTCAAAGGTTCGGTTTCTTATATAAAAAAAATATATAAAAGAAAAAAAGATGTGAATGATGGTTCTTCTCATGTTCTACTTAAGTGCTCAGGTGCATATATTCTGCCTATATGGTACACAGCTTTAATGCTGAGATAATGTGAAAGATATTTTGTCTCTCACTATTTGACATAATTAACTGGCGTAGGAATACACAGTCATTTCTCTATTGCCATGCAGCCTATGCTCTCAGTAGTTCTCTGCAGAACTAGAATAAAACACATTAGACTGGAACAAGCATTTTCATTAGTTTTGTCGTGACATAAACAGTAACAGCAGTCAATAAAATGGCAAATATTGTGAAAGTTATCCTTTCCCTACTCAATGCGAATAGTAATTGTACTCTGACTCTATCAGCCCCTGATGACTAAGCCAAAATCCTATTTGAGAAATGTTTGTTCTTGGTACCTGTGCAGAATCTCAAAGTGCACCATTTGGTTTTCAAATTCTAGGTATAAATTTTATAATCAAATATTTTAGGATGGGTGGAGAGTGTTGTTTTACTTGCAACTCAAGCTGATTTTGATCTCTGCTCTTTAAGAAAAAAAACATGACATCTCTATAGACACTTATGGGAATAGAACCATATCTTAAGTATTAATGTGATTTCTACTTTTCTGTACTAAAACATGTTTTTGAAAACCTTGTTGCAATTAAGCAGTGCTATTGTCTTACAACATTTCTGCAAAAGTTTTAGCTAGGCTTTATATATAGTTTAGAATTGACTAAGTAGCTATTTCCTGTAATGAATGACAAAGCTATTAAAAGCGCAGCTCTTGTTTTACTCCATGGGTTGCTAACAAGAAAATCTGTGGTCATACGTATGAAATGTTGAGTTGTTTGAGTTCAGGTTAGGTATCCTCAAGAGCTAATATTTCCATGTATTCTTTGCAGTATCACCAGGATAATAACCTTTCCATTGGCAGAGAAAAAAAATTTGAACTAATTCATTTAGATAAGCAAAATGATCAAATTTATATCAATCATCATTTTTCTTTAAGAAGAAATCTCTCTTCCTTTTCATAAGTACCCATCTTTAAGCATAAACACTTTCCAGAATAATTAGATTATCCCAGAAAGGACATAAGAGGACTTCAACATCTCCGAGGTAATAAAACTTCAGGGAAGAGCCAGCCAAAGGTGTAAGGACACCAATGGAACTATTAAAGAATTTTCCGCAGTGTTACACACACTTTCTTTCCTTAGGATGAGTGGCTGTTTTATCCTGGCTTCTCTGCCACACAATCTCTCCAGCCCACCCTTAGGCCTCATTACGCTGTTTTTCTTCACTGCCGACATTTTCATCCCTTTATTTAAATGTCCTCTCTCTCCCTTTGATGTATATGCAGCTTTATTCTTCACAAGTCTACCTATGCCATGCACAAAATGCACCCTAAAAATAAGAGTGGAACAAGCCTGTATCCCTTTAGCCTATCTTTATTGCTTTCTCTTGTCCACAGTCCTCATATTCTGTCCACCTTGTCTATCCAGATTGAAGCCTCTTTGAGACTTTGGGCTAACTAGTGCAGAGTCTTCATCAAGGAGACTTTTGATAGTTGGTCTTCAGGCATTTCCATGATATATGCAATTGGTATCTGCTTCAGTGAACAGGTTTGGACATGAATTGAATGAATATCTTGGCTTCCATGAAAAGAGGAGACACTAGTCAAGATCTCCCAGAACAATGCACTTGGAGGGATCTAGCACAGGCCCATTTGTTTCCCCGGGGCGTCAACAGGATTTTCATGTATGCACGTGCTTCCTACATCCTTTGTCCTTTGCCTCATCAATCATATGACTGTATTTTCAAATATTTGAATACTTTTTTTTTTTCCTAGGGTACACATATTGTAGGTGAACGCCGACCCAAATGACATAAATGCTTTGCGACTCATTTCAGTGGCAAATTCACAATTCACAATTTCACACAATACTTTCAATGTGCTATGATATTCTCTGCTGTAAAGAAACCAAAGCCAGTTCAAAGCTTTTTGTGTGTGTTTTTTACTCAAAGTAAGGAAAGGACTGTTTGTAAACAAGCTCTAACTAGAAAGCAATGAGGGGTAACAGCTGCATATTGCCTGTGATAAGTTTGTATTTCATTAAGCAACAAAACTGCCAGAACACTTCAAATTATAGGCCATAAACCTAAAAACAGCCCAATCACTTCCAAATCTGTTTTAGCTCGTATCTTACTATTTTCAACTTTCTTAATATATTGCTAAAAGAGGTCTTATAACTAAGCAGTGTTACAAGTGCAGAACACAACCTTGTGTTCTTACTCAGAAATTTGATAATTTATATGCATTTATATCCATTCAGCATATTTGAGAGAATGAAATAAAAGTGGTGAGTTGTATTGCTCTTTTATTTTATTCATAGATCAACCTTAATTATTTGATCAAAAACTTGATGTTAATTTTCAGTCATTTAATCAAATGCCCAGAAGCTTAATCCTTTAAAACAAATGCCTGAAAAAAATTTGAGTAAATTATTCAAAGCTGCAGCTATTCTCCCAGATTATGAATCTGACAGGCTGAATACGTGATTTCTCCATACCGGCATATTCTCTTTTGCTTTATCTTCTGAATTGTCATAGAGTGATATGTTGGTTATTATTATTGACTGACTGGTTATTTTAGGTGTTTCCTGTCCCTGATAGAATAAACTATTTAAGCAAGCAGAATTTCTGAAATAGTTCACAATCAGATATACTTTCTTAGATGATTTAATTAAAATCAGATAGTTACTGCTCAGCCCCCAATCCTGTGTTCGAATTGCCCCCCATGCCGTATTATGGATCCTCTTCACTGTGTCAAGGGTTGGCTTATAATGTTACAGACTACAAATGCTGGCTGGGTGCTGGGTAAGTATCTTATCCTGCCTGTCAAGAAGCTGGAAAAGGGAACCAAGAGGAAGGTCACCTATAGATGGTTGTTGACAGTAGGAAAGAGCCCCCAAAGCTGTGGTACACAAGATATTCCCTGATGTGCATCCCATGAGGCCAGTTGGGCCAGAATTGGGCAATAGTATCTTCAGTTCTGGCTTTAGTGGCTTTTTCTGTTTTATAAAATGAAAAATGTTTTTTCACTTTATAAAGCATTGGTAGTAAATAAGTCTGTTTTCTACAACCAACATAGAGGGAAAGGATTTTTTTGTTTGTCTATTGCCTAAGATAAGTGCCTGAAACAGGACTTACGAACCACTGGCTGTGCCCATTGAAACCCACCCAGAGTCACCAGCAGTGTTTGGCTAGGCAGATGAATACTGCCCGGGATGGCTAAGCTGGAATCAAGCAACATGAGAAGGGGAAAATCCAACCCAACACAGCTGGTGGAATAACAAACCCTTCTGAAAACCATGGTCCCAAATACGAGTATCAATACCGTTACCGCGACCCTGACTTCAGTAACTGGGTGCAGGACAAACAAGGGGAGGGAAAGAGGCCTGGAAGAGAAACACTTTAAATATCCTGTTAAAACTGAGTCTATTTCTTTCGTTATCTTATCACCAGCTGTGCTCTTACCTCGTGCAGATACTCTCAATATTTCTGCATAATGAGGCCGAGACCACCCAATAAGATCAACACCATTGTTCATAAAACAGAATACACAAATTAACTTTGTTTAGTAATTCAGGGCTCTGATGTGCAGTCCCTGTCAAATCTCACTGTGGCACTGCCTTGCTGATTGCTGCCACAGCAAAGTCTCATTTCACAATGAGCTCCACAAACTAATTCGCAGGCTAGCATGTTAACTCAAACCACCCGTTTCTGCTCCTGGAGGAGCACAAACACCACTCCCCTCCGGCTACGGAGGTGATAACTTCTGAAGTTGGTGTACCTTGAATCATGAGCACCGTAGCCCCCTGTATGACACTTCTAAGCACACTCATGTTCTCACGTACTCATGTTTTAGTGTAGAGGCATCCCCAAGAAAACTTGCAGTTAGAACCCATCCCTTTGAAATATTGCAGGAAGAAAATTAACTATGCAGCAGTATCAGCAAGTTTATCTTCTGTCTCCGTGTGTGAGAGATCTTTAGTGCTGCAAGTATAGTTGCTGCCTCCACATTATTCTTTTCATTATGATGTGGATTGTACATAGTAGGAATTCGTTGACAAGATCTGGCTGGATCACCTTGGAAGATGGGGCCTCTCATGATCCCCAGTGAAAGGAAGTAATGCAAGTTTCTCCACAGTGCTCCATCAGCATGCCCAAAGCCTCAGTTCAGAGAAAAATTGTGTTGAGTGTGACCATTTGTTACTTGAACTCTGTTAAGACCAGTGCTAGGACAGGACTGTGGCTTTTGGCACGGGATGTGCATGCACCAGAATTTAATCAGTGAAAGCCACATCACTGTCAGTGTGGTCCATTGCCATCTGAAAATGTCAGGGGTTTTGCAAACACACTAGTCCAGAGCTCCCCCTTCTTTTCATGCAGCTGCTTTTATCTGGTAGCAAGGGGGCTGAAAAGACATGTGATGTGGCTTTGTTTGTGACAGCTTGAGATAGGGATGTTCCAAGAAACCTGGACAATACATCCTGATAGGTAACATCCTCTACATTGTTTCAAGATAACTTAAACCAACAACCATGTGCCATTTATTCATTTAAATGGAATGGTTAATTAAATACTCATGACTAGTATTTTTTTATGACAGCATTGATTAAGGGTGATTAAAGTAACATTTATTTTTTTCATTTACTGATGTTGTCACTGTTTCAATTATTGCTTGTCTTAATTTTATATGTGGCTGCAGAGGGGTTTGTTATTTTCTTGAAATAAACGTTTTGTGAGAGTGTGTTAATAGGGCAAAGTTCCTTGTTTTTTACAAACAAATGTACATAAGAATGAACCCTGTGAAACTCCATTGTTTATACATTGAATCTAATCTGTGCCTTTGGAAGTAGCTACGATCTGTAAGTTTCTGTTCTATTTTTCATTAAAGTAAGGGCTTTTTTGCTCATCTTTCTGTGGTTTCCTCTTTGTCATAGCAAGGATGTGGGTCTTGGTACAGCTTTTAGACTCAATGACTTTTTGTGAAATTAGTGGCTGACTTTCAATGCACATTTCACAGCTGATTTCAATGGCTTTGAAGCAACCGATGCCATCCTGAATTGGACTACAGTTAAATTTAACCTACTTGCAATCTGCTAGATATTGATTATTAAATATTATTAGTTAATCCAAAAAGAGCTTCATCAGATGATTGTGGCGTTATAAACATACTGGGATGGAGGTATCTGAACCATCTGCCGGATCATTAATGAGATGAGGATAAATTTTGGAAACTAGTAAATCATAATTAAAAGATGTAACAGACTGTAACAAAATGACTTGCTGTAATTTATCTGACTATGGTGAACTGATCTATTCAGACTTTGAAGGAGTCTTCTGAGTTTATCTTTATTTCTCTTTGGCAAGTATCCAAGAAAATTATCTTGAAAATCTGATGGCTTGCTTTGTTTTAATTCTGTTTTCTAAATGTTTCTTCCTGATGTCAGATTGAGTTGCCCAAAAGGAAGGTTATTTTTACAGCTTGCTAGACAGGCGGGCAGTTCTGTAGTCAGAAGATAAAACAAAGACTTTGACTAGGAACTGTGGAGGCAATCCATGCTCCAAACATACCACCATACTTTCAGGAAACAACAGTTGTTGACAATAGATAATGCCACCCTCTGTATTGAGAACTAGAAGTTTGTTTAAAAAAAAGATTCCCACATTGAACATACAGTGCATTAGATGTACAGCCAAACAAGTACAAAACACCAGCCACTACTGCCCAGTACAAGGGCAGAACGAACATAAGGACTAAAGCTAACTGGTATCTGCATCCCTGTGTGATGTGTGAATACGAGTTGTCAGCCCTCTCTATTGGATAGAGAGCTGTCAGCCGTATGTCAGCACCATATGCTCTACATCAGCACCATACATCACATGTCAGTGCCATATGTCATGTCTTTGCCTGGTCTGGTCAACCTTAGGGGCTGCTCTCCACGCCCAAACTATGTGACAGGTGATGGGCAAGTCAGACTTCTCTACAAATAATCCTTAAGAAATATTGCTTACCTAGAAGACCTCAGTAAAAACAGAGATAGATGCAAATGTCTGACAGAGAAGTCAACTCAGCAGAGACCAAGCTGCAAAGTGCAAGCATAGATAGGAGCCCAGCCCTGGCCAAGGGCAGAAGGATTCCCGGGGCAGTACTCCTTCAAATCTACTCAGAAATTTCCAGTAAAGATAAAAACAGATAGTATGGGAGAGCTGGTCTGGTACAGGAAGCCAGTATTTGGAAACTGGGAGGTAATGTGCAAGGGGACACTTCACAGGCACCTAGAGATTAGTGTTGAAGCGTGACAGGTTAAAAGACAAAAGACTAGATTTCTCTTACTGAAGGAAAGTGGAATTGCAAATGCTGTGCTGGGAACAACTGGAATCTACAGTAAACTCTGCTGAATATGAGCTCCTCTCAGTCTAGTAAGAATGCGTTTCTAGCTTAATTTTCTCAGGCTTTGTGGGTGTCTGTTATTGTAAAACTGTAACGTACCTGAAGCTACTGTCTGTGGCTTTCCTGTTTTCAGCTCAGTTCTGAGAACCAGCCCAGCAGTGGTTTCAGCAGTGAGTGACACCGGTGGTCACCTTGTTTAGCCAATACTCCCCTTTTCCTGGACCCCCAGCTGCAGAACCAGTCATCCTTCCACCATGTGCTTTCACGGGTGCTAATAAAATGCAGAATTGCGGTGCATTTTGCAGCCCCACTGCAAAACTCCTACCACACTCCGTGACCCAGACTGCCCCTCACCCAGAGGGGTGGATGGGCAGGCAGTCTCTCAAGACACAGGGATTTCAACGCTAGCAAAGACTTCCCTCCTGTTGCATGTGGAGGGAATAAAGACTCTGCTTGCCTCAGGGTGGACAGAAAAGGAGTCAAGGTTACTGCTCGGCTCACTGTTCCTGTCCTTCCCTGAGGCCAGGCCAAGGCCAGGCCAGGATATCAGCCTATGGGCAGGCCTGGCTCAGCAGGGCCCATGGTGGAGCAGGGCCAGGCTGAGGGGAGCTGGAGACCGGCCCTGCTGCGGCGTTGCTGGGCCAGGGGCTGGTGACCCTGGGGGTTGACATGGATCCTGTGCCATGGGGGAGCCCCAGGGGCTGGGCAGGGGCAGTCAGGCCTGGTGGTGTCCTGGGGGGCTGGCAGTAACACCCTTCTACCTGCTACATCACCCATAAAAGAAAAAAAGATGCTGTAAATGAAGTAAAGTCATTAGAGGAGATCACACACACACAAAGCCCAATATCTGAACTGGAATTAACCTGCTGGGTTATGGTTTCCAGACTCTATCACTCATTATTTCCCATCAGTGACTGAGATACAGCCATTGTTCACATGAACAGTGCAAGTGAAATCTTTGCCTCTGAGAGGTTAAACACCAATTAGTTGTTACTGGGCTGTGGGATGTGAAAAGTCTCCTGTGGGACGGGCAGAAGAATATCCTTGCTGTCATTTACCTTACAAAGGTAGAAGGGACTAATTTGTGTTTGCAACATACTCTGAGACCCCCAGCTGAAAAGCGTTAACAGCAGTATATTATTCTTTCCACTTTGACATCGCTTCCCCTTTCTTTCCCCAGTTTTTCCCAGTTTCTCTCTGTGTTCCAGGCCTAGGCCAGTTCTTACTGGCATCTCTCAAGGTCTTCCCCCGACCTTCAGTGAGAATTGCATCAAGCCCCCATACACCACATCAGCAGGTTTTACTGCACCATGGCTGACTACCAACCCAGCTTTGCAGTGTCCGTTTGCTCCTTTATCCGCACAGCCTTTATGAGACAGGGCTTGCTCTGCTCAGCGCAGTGACACGGCTGCTGGTCAATAATCACGGCCAGTATGTTGATGTGTTGGAATTATTTATTCATGCCTCTGCAGCATCCCAAGGTTTACAGTATTCGGTACATATTAATGCAATAACCAAAGAAGCAGAGAAACCCTGCAGATGGTCACTTCTAAACTGTTGGCAAAAAAAGACCTCGAGGATATTTGGAAGATAATGGGAATACACCAAGCTAACCACAGGCATCTTCAGAAACACAGCAGGTCCTTCTGTTAGTAGAAGTCTGTTGAAATCCATAGCAAAATTCCTGTTTGTTTTGACAGATGTTAGATAGGCACTGTGTTAGAGAAGTATAATTACTCCCATTACAATCAGTATTTATACTTTTTTCAACAGACCATTCACTGAAAGGGTGAGATCATGAACCAAGCTGTGAGAAGAGATTATTATTTTGTTGATTTGATCACAAAAAAAACCAAAAATTGGGTAAAATAATCTAGGAAAAAAGAGAAAATTATTTTTTTCTCTCTCATAATGGAAGATTAAATGGAAAAATGTTTATCTGTTTAATACTTTAACTCTTTGAAAATGAATTTAGTTAAACAAATATTTAGTAATGGAGAACTGAAGTATTTGGTTTTGAAAAACGTCACAGCAAAATATTTGAACGCTTAAAGCTTTTGTTCTGTTTTTTCTCATTCAGCAGACATCTCATTCACTATCAGTCTGAAATTGAATTTTTCTGTAAGTACACATTCAAAAATGTTGCCTCATCCCAGGCATAATAAGGTGAGCAGTACTTTCCTATCACACTAAGAAGTAAGGTGAAGTCCAATACAAATTGGACAAAAAACTAGCGATAGGACGAGAGGAAATGGCCTCAAGTTGCGGCAGGGGAGGTTTAGATTGGATGTAAGGAAAAATTTCTTTACTGAAAGAGTGGTGAAACATTGGCACAGGCTGCCCAGGGAAGTGGTTGAGTCCCCATCCCTGGAGGTATTTAAAAGACGTGTAGATGCGGCACTTAGGGTCACGGTTTAGTGGGCATGGTGGTGTTGGGTCGACAGTTGGACTCGATGATCTTAGAGGTCTTTTCCAACCTTAATGATTCTATGATTCTATGAAATTGTGTTATCTAAGAGGCAGTTTCCTACTAAAGATGAGTAAACATGTTATCTGTACAAAGGGGAACATTTTGAACTGTTCTCATAAAGCTGTGGTGGTGTTAGTAAAGCTGTGAAGTTGGGAGGTACTATTTAAAGGTGGCGCACTAAAGCAGCAGCACCTAGTTCTAATGCACAGCAGAGTATTCATTGAAACAGTCTTGCCTGTCTCATGGATCTCTGTGAAGGGAAATTATTTTTTTTATCCAGTCAATATATTTTTCAGTCAGTCGTGTGTAAACTCCAGGCATGTGTCTTCTTCCACATCTTTTTCCAAAAGAAACAATCCCACTGTATCGACCAGCACAGATTAACGGCCCACCTGAATCGCCCTAGAACACAAAATAGAAGTAACTATTAATGTGTGTTTGTTGCTCTCCAGAGGAGCATGCAGTACCACCTGCAGTGCATAAACACGTTTGGAAAACTACTTCTAATCTGTTCCAACCTATGAAATGGACTAGTTGGCTTACGTCACTTCATGGGAGTGGGGTGAGGTATAAGGAGCCATTGCTTTTAAAGCCTGAGGGAGCCTTTGTAAATGTTGTAGACCAGCACAGTGCTATCATAATTCTATTTCAAAAGGTATATTTTTATTGTTGGTATAGATTGATTCTTACTTCTTTAGCAATTGGCTTTTCTGGACTCAGCACAGAAGACATCAAAAGCAAGATCCAAACAGCACTTTTGAGTGTACAGTTAATTCTGTACTATTCAGATGTTGACATCTGGAAAGGATCAGATGATTCAGACCCTGAAAGTTCTTCTTCTCCGATAACTACAGGTGGTGCCTAAGGGGAGCACCTTAGCTAAAGAAATGCACCTGAAGTGAACTGAGGTAATGCCAGACTCAAATTCCCATATTCTTCATCTTGTTGTGTACATTGACCTAAACTACTCGAAGTTTTAACACTTCCTTTTCACAGCAATAAAGTCTCTTACAAACGTGGTTAAAATCACTGTGAATCTGGTCAGCCTCATTAAGTGTCTAGCACTCCTTTGTTCCCAGTGAAAAGGGAACCATTGTTAAAAGCACATCCCCTCCTCTTTGTAACTTTGCTTCTTACCTGGCAAGCATCTCCCTTGAAAAATTTATTTTTCCCTACAGCACACAACATGTTGCTGGTTATTTTTGCATAATTTCCATATTTGCTCTCACAGCTTTTTCTACCAACAATTTTAAGAGTTGTTTTCCGAAGATATTTTGATGGCTTTTGTGAAGATGTGACTCCCCAGCCAGCCACCTTGCACGTTGTGCCAGGTTTGGTATCTTCATAAGAGTCAGGCAGAGGCAAAAGTTGCACAAATTTATTCAGCTTTGCAATACCATTCAGCTGGAAAAAAGAAGAAAAAAAATGCTTTCTCATGCAGAAAAGGGAGGAAAGTATAATGTAGTTTCAATTGGCATTTAGACTCATTTTACCAGTACTTTCCTTATAAATCAGTTTTCAATATTTAGGAACTGATCCTGAGCTTAATTGCCCTTTTACAAATCCAAAAGAATTTTCCTGGTGTCTGTATAGCAATCCCCTATCTACGGCAGCAGTAGTGAGTTCAAGCCTAGCTTCCCATTGATTATAGTAGGAAATTAAAAACCTGCACAGGAGTTAGGCTGTTGGATCTATATCCTATCTGAGAACCTCACTTGCCACTGAACTTCTGTGTTGAAATCAGACTCTGGTGCTTGACTGACACACAGAAAGGTCTCAAAGCACAGCGCAATGTACCCAGTAACAAAGATGAAAACAAAAGCTATAACCAATTAGACATGACCACAGTGACATAATTGGGGGAAAATGAGGTCTTGAACTCTTCAGACTGCCAAGTTTTTGCTCTGAGAGATTCAAAAGGCATAAATGATCTGAACTGTCTGTGTTTTATTGGCCTTTACCTGACAGATTCATCCTTCAGTAATTTAAGCCTGTAAATGAAAACATAGCAAAACACTAACACATATCCTCAATGTGCTTGGTAAGGGCTCACAGCTACTGAACAGACATTTTCTGTTTTACACACGATCACCGCACCATGATTCATTTCACAGGCTGTCAATACATGTTGCTGAATGGTTGTCAGTTAAACAATTCTGGCTTTATACCTTTTAAAAAAGGCACTCCAACAAATCACAAGTTTACCCAAAAAATCCTTACAGTTTATTATCGTCAGTGCTGGTGGGAATTTCCAAAATGGAAAGTTTATCCCAAGTCACTTAGTACTGCATTACAGCAGAACTGTAGAGATGGGAGGTGAGCCCTGGTACTAACGCTATCCCTGCTCCTGTGTCAAATTCAGACAAAAGATTTTATGGTATCCATGTCATTCTGGAACAGAGTTATAACTTTCACCTCTAGAAATACTGATTTCTAGCAATCCATTTTGTTATTGTGTTCACAAAAAACCTGGTGCTCCTGATAAGTTGCTGGTGGCCACAGGAGAAGCCAGTGAAATGAACCTCTCTGCCTTTGCAATGAAGCAGATGGAGAATACTCACTAACATCTGGGGGAAGGAGCCTCTCACGCTTGGGCAGTGATAAGTCAGTGGAGGCACAGATGTCTGTAAATGCTCCAGCTAGTTCCAGAAGGGGACATTGCTAGTTTCCTCCCTGTGTCATTGTCATACCAAACTGGTGATACTAGCTAAACATTAGAAATCAGGTTCAAGTCATCACTTCCTTTTCCACATAATTCCACCAATTATTTCAGAAGTGTGGTAATATTCATAATATACTGTACCTAGTCAATTATTTTAAATATACATATTGATATTTCACATAAAGCTATTTCTTCATTATCACAGGCCTAACATTAAAGCATAGCCTAAATAAAGATCCATCCAAGATTTCTTAGGCATCGTACTGAAGTCATGATATTTCTAAAGGTATAGGAAAGATGATGTACAAGTCTTATCTTTCTCAGGGACTTTGGACCAGCACTGAAACTGCTGGTTCCAGGAAGGAAATCCTCCAGAACCATTTGACCATCTACAGGTTTCCGGCATAGAGACTGCCCTCTCCCTATTCAAAACACCCATGGCTGCCTCCATGTCAATCTCAGTGCTGGATTAACAGAGTTCTCAGTGCAGGGACACATGAGGCATGAGCCAGGCTGAGCAGGAGCTGGTATGCAGGAAATTCTTACAGCCCTGCCACACTTTGGCATTCAGGACGATGATGTTGGCAAGGACACCTTTCCATGCTTCATTCTGCAGTGTCCTGAGCCTTCTTCATTATGTGACCACTCTGTGCTCCTAGAGCTGAATTCATCTATGATGTCCTGTATTATCCATACTTTTACTTTATGTGGTTACCCCAAATAATTAACAGTAAGTTTCATCCCCATTTTTGCTTAGTCCAGCATAAGGTATCCCTTTGGAATACAGCTGTGACCCAGACTCCATTGCATACATCACTTCAGCACTGCCTTTGAAAAATTACTAAAGAATGTGTTTTGGGGTTTTGGAGGGGTTGCTGCAGTGAGTGGGTTAAAGGGAGTTTTAGAGCACGGAATGGGCTTGAAATGTCATCCCTGCTCACAGTGCCAGTGATCCTGTAACTTTATCTGGATTAGTACAACTAAAAGCAGGGTGTTCTGTGATATTGTTAAGCTATCTAAACAATGTACTCTTCGATATCAAAGAATAGCCAAAACAATCATCAGCAAAATTCCTCTTATAATAATACAACAGTAATTAACACAATACCTTGAGGAGCATTATATCATTTTCCTTGGAAGACCTGTCAAACTGAGGATTAGGAAAGTAGTGCATAACCTTAAATATCTGCTGTTCTTTTTCAGCTATGGATGCTTGATGGGCTCCAAGAACAACTCTAACTTCTGATTTGTTCAATCTGTAATTTAAAGAAAGTACAGGGAGAGAAGGTCACTACTGGAACTGAGCAGCATCTCTCAAGATAATCAAAAGACATGTAACATAATACTCACAATTTCATTTTACAACAACATGATTAAAACATAGGGAAGGATATTGTTCATTTCGATGTTTTGACATGAGCTTGTAATTTCCTCTACAAAGTAACATTTCTTTACTGTAAATCTAGTTTGGTGAAATAACGGTGTTATAGCTGACCTTCAGGGATTTCCAGAGTTTGGAATTAATTTCATGAAAAAGCCTGCTGGCTTTTTAAGGAGAGTCCCTTGCACAAGGACTGCTGGTGCTGATGCCTTTCATTAATCTTTTAATGGTCTCCTTTGGACTTAGGACCTAATCCTGCAAAGGACTGAAACACACCTGATTAATAATAGCATGTAGGTTGTCTTGCTGACATCAGTGGGATGCCAGTACACATATCAATACTCAGTACTCATTCTGAGCATTATGCATACAGGTAAGTGCTCTACTAAAGTGGACTTCTTTAATATTAATGAAAGTTTTGTCCTTAACTTCACTAAATACAGGATTCAGCCCATTAAGGAAGAAGGATGGGTGTTGCCTAACTCAAGACACCCCTATAGTGAATATTAAAAAGGGAGACTGCCAAAACCCAAAGAGACTTATATGTCCAGTTCCTGCTAATAAACAGTAAGAGTTAAGCCTCTCATAAATCTCCCTCTCCCCCAAGCTCTCTGAGTATTATCAGAAATGTATTTATTAGAGTTTGTCTTTCTTCATTTTGTCCTGCTAAACTTAATGCAGCCCAGTAAGATGACATTGCCAGAAGACATACTACTGGTTTCCTGTGCTTCATCTTCAGAACACAATCTCACTACATACAGGACAACTTATTCAAGCCAGAACAAAGACTTTATCAATCCAAACAAAAAAAAGTTACTTTCTTCATTCCAGCTGCATGTCTCACTGAAAGATACAATTCATTTATTTGTATGTGAATGTTTGCTTGTGAAAATAGCTGCAAAGGCAGTGCTGGATCCTAAAAATTTCTCTTTTTATCTATGAAGCACACTTACACAGTGAGAATGATATAAGACTCACAAAACTCCATCCCTGGGACTCTTTCATGTATCATCCCCAACAGAGGTGCAACTGCTGGACTTGCAGAAAGCCCAGGCAATTGGCCACTCTGCATACAGAGAAGCTTGGGGGGAAAAAAAAACCAAAAAAACCCACTGCAACTTCATCCAGGTCTCTGATAGGTTGCTTGCAGGCCACACAGAAATTCATGTTGCTGGATTAATGCTATTTTATCTAAGACAAAAATTATTTCAGAAGTGATTATCACATAATATTCATTAGTTAGGAAGGCTTACATGCACTGCAATTGCACCTGCTAAGAAAAGTCTAGACATAGCCTAGGGCTGGGTGGGTTTTGCATGGGCATCATCATATAGCTCAGGAGAAGGAGACCAGACAGATATTGTTTCACTTTGTCCCAGTGACAAAGACTCAAAGTTAGCCCAAACCAATGTGCTTGTTAGAAAACCAAACCAGTGACCAGAGCTGTCCTCTCCACAGGACCAGATACAGCCAGTGCCCTTTCCACTGAATAGCTCCCAAATCTGAATTTTTATAACCATAACTAACTGGATATCTCTAACCCACTAACTCAAGAGTGAGAGACTCCAGCTCCCATCAAAAAATCCCTTCATTCCAAAGACGAAGGCTTGGCTTTTGTTTTGTAAATGTTCAAAACAGCACATGCTGTTCTACCCTTACAAAAAATGCAACCAAACCTGATTCAGCTGAAGTGTGGAAGTCAAATTCACTTAGAAAGAAGGAGCTGTGTCCACTATTTTAGACTAACTGATGAAAGAAGGCCGGCTGAGCTGCCCACACTGTGTTTGAGGAGGTCAGGCTTGCACAGGTTTATTGTAATTGGTTTGCTTTTAGTTACTCAAATACAGAAAAAAAATTGGAGAACTAAAATAGGAGTTAGAAAATATTTTAGCAAAAGCATGGGCATTTTACTTCCTAATGTGAACAGTAGATGTCCTCCTTACCCTGAGCCAGCTGTTCAACAGCTGTGCCAGCCTTGGGGTACCCCACCTGAGAGAGGGGTGCTTGTGCTCACATTTGACTTGTCAAAAGGACAAGGCTCCTTGTCATAGTCATGACTGACATTCAGTTTTTCTGAGCCCAGGTCACTTAAAATGGGAGGAATCTTGTTTCCATCTAATTCAGCTTCATCTCTCAGGGTGTTTTGAGGCTTAGTCCCAGGCACACAGGTAAGATTTGTTTAAAGCACTTTGGAATATATCCCTGTCTCTAAGACGCTGCTGTTTCAGATGCACAAATAATGAATTGGGTCTTTTATCAGCACAGTCTGTATCCTGTAACACTGGCAGGATCTGACTAATGAAGGTAACTCTACACAATGCAGATCAGTAGTTTACAAAACAACTTAAAACAGAATGACAAGTTCTTAGATCAGTTTAGTGAGAGAACTGCAGCTTTTAACAATTCTTAAGAAATCAATAACCACTTTTCTTTACTTACAGGCTTGCACACCATGCCCCACCTCAATGAAGAGTTGAAATTGCCCCAGTATAAGATACTTACTCACAATGCGCTGCTGTCAAAACCCATTGCTTTCCCACAAGAGCTCCTCCACACACAGTTAAATTCTTTGTCTGGATAGCAGCCATAAAAGGCCAGGAATGAGGACGCACGATGTGTCCTCCAATAATGTCCATGCAGCCATCTGAAATGCAACAGAAGTGCAATTATGTTACGCGTTATCCAGAGGAAGTAGGAATTTGGATATTTTTATCCTTAGAAGAGTACTTACATCTCGGGGGTAGGATAACAGCAATTAGAGAGAGCAGGAGAGCTAACAGGTAGCTTGTCATAGCTGCCGCTATTTACTGACAAGAACATTGTAAATTATGATACAGTCTTTTCTATTTAAATGTCCCCTACAGGAAATGGTGGTTGAAACATTTTATGAATAGCTCCCTCTCTTGAAGTTTCCCTTTACATCATTAATATCATATTACCTTAAATGCAGCTTGGTTTCTTTAGTTTATTTCTTCAGGTTTCTTTAAAACCTGCCTGTTTCTTGAACCCCCAACATGTGTCAATATTAATTGGTCCAAGTCTTACAGGAACTTCAGCAGCCCTTCACCACAGGTATCATATTAGAAAACAAGCACATAAGAAAATTCCTGAGCATTACATGGGATGAATGTATAATAAAACCTAAGCGTCTCAGAGAATTCAACGCTCTTCCAACTTTAAAGAAAAAAATAAAAGGAAATATGTGAGAAGAATGAAACTGGCCATCTTCAAGCAGATGAACAAAAGGGAGAACGAATACAAGGGCCACATGAAAAGGCTTCACAGAACACCAGTGAGAGGGAAAACTCAGGGCATGTAGAGTATAAAAGCCATTCCCAAACTGTGGACCAAGATACCACAGCAGCCAGCAAATCCTCTGCAGAATTATACTGCCCAGGTAACATTTTCAGTTGAAAGACTGAAAAAGATTCATTCATAAGGTTTATGAGAGCCACTGGGAATTGGCAGGCATCTGTTGTCTGAAAAGTTTAGGAACACCTGACACAAAAGACAAGCTACACACATGGAGGGCAGAGCAATTTGCATTTTCTTAGCAATTATTTTTGAGGGTGCAGGATTCAGATGCAGAAAACCCTAGAACGTGCAAGTGTCAAATGCAAACAAAATATCTAATCAGTGTTCACAAGAAAAAGATAAAAAGTCACAGTGGTGGGAGAGATATTTCTGCATTGCAAACCTCTGTGTCTGCACCCATGTTTTGCACGCCTTGCTGGTAAACCACTATAAAAAAACAGCATGCCCTTGTATGAAGAACTTAAAAAGCCTGCTATGATCTTAAGTACCTTTAGAAAGAATCAGAAATAGAACTTGCCCAATATAGCTAGCTCTCATTTTTACTCAAGAGTTAGAGAACAGCAGCTTTCCAGATTGTTGAATGAGATTATAGCATTGAAATGCTTTTTTCTGTGGCACAGAATCTTACTAGTTATAACCCAGTTTGAAAACATGTACATGATGCAACATAATGTAACACATTTCATATTTCAGAAGTCTGTTCCAAAGCTCTTTTAAAAGAACACACGTGTCTCTCAGAATTCATCAGCTCATAAAAGAACCAGCTCCAGTTACCCCAGAATCACTCTCCATTCTCCAGCTAATCATGGGATTATTCACCCACTGGAGGCTATCTCTGCAAAGCGTGTCCTAAAGGCATAATTATGTTCCAGTCCTTTATGGCTTTACCCTCCCGCTAAGTGGCTAGCTTAGAAAGCAGCATAAGAGACAAAATGGGCAACAGACCCATGTTCTGACCAGGCAGGAGAAGGCTTGTGTTTCCAGAGCATAATATCTAATGCTGGATTCTTTCTGCCAAGTACATTCAACTTCATAGAAGTAATGCTGATTCGCTACAAGGCTTTGAGGACTCTCCGAGTTAACTACATCTACTTGTATTTCTGTGCTACTACATTTTTCTTCATTATCATACAGTAAATAGGTGAAAATAGGGAAGCTGAGCAAATAGCTGAGGAAAAAAAGACAACAGGTAAGTATCATGGGACACTGGTATCAGAGAAGAAAGTAAAACAGGCATCCCCAGCATATGTCCTGTCCCTTCCCCAGTGAGTCCCTGGGAGTGTATCCCCCAACCACTGAGGGATGCATCCAGGCAAACACAGTGGAGTGGGGATGGGGCAGCGCAGGGAGGATACACAGAAGGCACCCCAGTTCTGCCTCGCTGTGCTCCTGGCAGCTGCCCACTCTGTACCACCCTCCTGCCCTCCCTTCCCTAGCCCCAGGCGCCAGCCCTGTGGCTGAGCTAAGACACTGCCTGAACTTGGGCACCCAGTGGCTCTGGAAGGTTTAGAGTTGTGGTTTAAATTGGTCTCCTGAATTGGTCTCCTAAAATCACACCTGATGTTCACCCTTAGCACCACAGAAAGCAGCATGAAGGAAAAAGGAGCATAGTCACTGGGGAAGCAAAATGATCAAAACAGCTGAGTATGAGATAAGGGACAGAAGTGCTCAACACAGTACAGAACAGAGCTGAAAGTGATCCAGTGATACACGGGCTTAATGCCCATGGGAAATTTCCTCAAAGGCAAAGGCTAGAAATAGAAGCTGGGTAGACTTGTTGTTCTTTTCCTTAGGTAGTGGTTTCTGCTGAGTGGCTATGCCTCGTGGGCACTGCAGGGGAAAGGATGAAGCATTTTTCTTACATATGTCAGTCCTCTTGAAGACAAATTGCTTATGCAGCAGAGGAGCTAATAAAAGAATTTGACAATGCACTCAAATAGAGAAGGAAGTTTTGCTTTGAGGTTTCTCTTTACATGCAAAAGGCCAATAAAATCTAAACTTGACCATAAATTAACTTATTGCCATTACCAAAGGAGCCCAGTCAACTTGTTGGACACCCTAAAATTTGATGTCAATTTTTCAGCCTCATTTACGTAAGTTATAAGCTGAAGAGGACACTGACAAAAGCACTTGGGTACAAAACTAGAGGCTGATTATGTGCATATCAATCTGATCTTTAATACCTGTGCAATCAATCTTAGGACTATGTGATAGTAAGAGCTGTTTCTCAGAAGGAGCTTGCACAGAAAGTGACCAGATATTACCAAACAGTATTTTAGACTGCATATTCCTAATTCCAGTTATCAATGTCAATGGGATCTCTCAGGATTAGAGGGGATTTTTTAAAAGGCATGGGTATGCTAATACCTATGGAGTTACAGAAAAATATCTTTAGAAGTAAGTAGGATTTAGAAGTAAATAGGAGTGCACTTAGATATTGAAAAAAATATAAACAAGCTATAGAAGATTTGTTTTTAGATAGTAGGCATAGATTTATCTTAGTTGCCTGGAAAACACCTAGGAACATTTGCTAATGTTTTATTCTGTGTCTCCCAAATAGGTTTTTCTTGAAAATAGATCAGGTAAACGTAGGACGATACATACCAAACCTCTTTTCACTAGACATGGCACCTCATATAGGAATATCCAAGGATGAATCATTGTAGTACTATGAGTTTGAGCAGGTCTCACTGTACAGGATTGTTGCTCACAAATGCTCATCCTGATCACGTCTGTGCACAGTCCAGAGAGGAAACAGCTTCAATATGGTAAGACCACAATTAAAATGTCATAAAAGCAGACTTTGGCAACTATTTGTAAGTGATAAATGAAAGAACGGTACCTATGATACCTGGTGATGCTGTGTTCGGGAGAACATTGAAAAAAAAGAATGCCAGTGCAACAAACTGCTGATAGCTACAGGGGATGTGCAGGTAGTGGGGAGAAAAATGAAAGAAAATAAAAAGCTTGGTGTAGTTTTGCAGTGCATAGAGCTGTCACCATGTCACATAGATGACAGTGTCTCTGATGAGCCACAGCAGTGACAAAGAGCTCCGCTATCTCTAGAAGTAGCTCCACATCTGCCTTTTTCAGAGAAGTCACCAACAATTACCTTCTGTCTCAGAAGGGAGGGCAATGGCAAATTTGAGCCAGTTGTCTGTCCAAGGTCTTCTCCGGGTAAAACTCACATCAGGCTGGGCCAACTGAGCTCAAAGATGTGACACAGCCAGAACGCAGAAGCTTTCTGCAGGCTGACTGTAGTGGGGCTCAAGTCTTCAAGAAACCTTCCAGGCTGTGTGGTAGTGACACTTCACTGAATGTACCTAGTTAGTTAATACAATATTTGATATTCTGAATTATTTAATATTGATGGAAGTTATTTCTATTATTTGGGTATATATTTGGAAGTGAGGAACTGTGCCTTTACAAGGCTCTAATAAGATTTATTCAGTTTCCAGGACTCAATTCAGTCACCTAAAACTAGGCATTTAGTGACATTTGAGATACCCTGGGTTTCCCAGACATGGGCACAGGGCTGGCAAATCTGTCATAGCATCTACAGAAGACCCATGGCCTTCTGCACCAGGAGGCAAATTTAAGACACCTTAAGACACTTTAAATGGCATTATACTCTTAGCTCTAGACCACTAAACCACACTCAGTGCTATATGGATGCTCATCCAGTGCAAAGTTAATGAGGTAGGATCAGATGCTGAAAGGAGCAAACATCTGATTCCTTGACGCTGAAGGGCTCCTGAACAGCACAGATAACTCTCTAATGGGGAAGAGGCTGGGATTCATCTCTGACCTGGAGGCCACCTGGGGCCTTTCACGTACAGAGTGAAACTATACGTCTTCATGTGGGCAACGGAATCAAGCCTAAATTTACATGAGCTGAGTCCCACTGTGTAACTGGACACGTAGTGGCTTGCAAGGTTTCACCCCAGTACTCATACAGTAGCTCTCCGCAAATGCTACAGCGAGAACATTAAAGGGGGGGTGAAGGGGGGGCAGATCCTGTCTTCACACCACAACAGATGATGCAATTTCTCACTAACACCTCTGCTGTAAGCTACATTGTTGGGGAGGTTTTTTGCCTTTGCCACAGTTACAAATGTCAGATATCCTTAAGAGGAAAAACAAAACCCACATCCTTTTCATTTAGATATATATATTAAATAGTCAATAAGGGGAAACACCAGACAGAAATCATGGGAGGTTTCCTCACTTTGTCCCCCTCCGCTGCTGTCATTCTCCTGGTAATTCGTGGAGGTAAGTGCTCGATTCGATCCTTTTGAAGGTAAATGCTGATGTACAAAGTTCCAGTTAAGCCAACATGTACTAATGTAAAGGAAGTAGTCATAATTTTTATTTGAGTTCTTATTACTAGCTCTTTTCCACTGTCTGCATGTGTTTGCAGACATACAAACAATTTCTGAATGTAGTAGTAGAATGTATAATGTAGTATTAATTAAAGCTGCACAGGGGACAGGCTATTTGGAGGAGTTAAGAGGATTTAACATAATGATTATCTGACCTTTCTTTTCAGAGGCATACACATACATTAATCTCTTGATTTTCTGTTTTTCTGAAAAACAGGTTCATGTAATGTGACTTACACTATATAACCCAGTTTCCAGGTGTCCACATAAGTCACATATTGTACAACATTTATCATGTGGCAGATCTGAGGTTGTTACTCACAATGAAAGCTAAGAAATTAACCATAGCGGCGAACTTCAGGAAAAGAAATCTGTGCAAGAGCAAAAATACTTTGGTGTTTTTCTTGTCAAAGCTCACCCCATTGATCTAATTTTGGTCCCATTGAAACATAGAATCATAGAATCACAGAATGGTTTGGGTTGGAAGGGACCTTAAAGATCATCTAGTTCCAACATCCCTGCCATGGGCAGGGACACCTTCCACTAGACCAGGTTGCTCAAAGCCCCGTCCAGCCTGGTCTTGAACCCTTCCAGGGATGGGGCATCCACAGCTTCTCTGGGCAACATGTTCCAGTGTTTCACCACCCTCATAGTGAAGAATTTCTTCCTGATACCTAATCTAAATCTACCCTCTTGCAGTTTAAAGCCATTACCCCTTGTCCTATCACTACATGCTCTTGTAAAAAGTCCCTCTCCAGCTTTCTTGTAGGCCCCCTTCAGGTACTGGAAGGCTGCAATAAGGTCTCCCCAGAGCCTTCTCTTCTCCAGGCTGAACAACCCCAGCTCTCTCAGCCTGTCTTCATAGAAGAGGTGCTCCAGCCCTTTGATCATCTTCATGGCCCTCCTCTGGACTCTCTCCAACAGCTCCAAATGTGCAGAAGTAGTACTGCTGAGCAATTTTAAAAGTCTACCCTGAAGACCAGCATTGTGACATATGTACATACTTGTGTGTCTGTATACTTTGTAATTACATTAACTGTTTTTTCTAAGAGACTTGGAGTGTCTTACGGTGTTTGTTAGCCCAGCTGTGCATATCATGGCTTATTTTTGTTTTTAGGTTTGTGTGTGGATATCATTGGAGGAAATGAAGTAGCACCACACTCGAGACCATTTATGGCCCTAATCAACGGAGCAAATGGAAAATCTGTTTGTGGAGGAGCTTTGATCAAGGAAAACTGGGTGTTAACAGCTGCCCACTGTAATGTGTAAGTTCTTACTCTGATTCAGAGATTGTCTTTAGTGAGTATCTGGTGTCTCCGTTCAAGAAGGAGAGTTAATATCCCTGGTGGTTTTGTGCATTTAGCATGACCATAATCATGTTTTGATGACTGTGTTTTATAATTTATATTGATGAATGTGGTTCAGCGAGTAAAAAATAATATAACAAGGTATACTGATCTTCACTGTTTCTGAAGAGATATTTTACAAGCTTCTAGCTGCATGCAAGCACAGAATAGCAACACTGCAGTAGTGGATTTGGGGGAAACGTTTATCCCTGTTTTCTCAGCCAACCGGTGCACTAGGCCAGAGGACTGGCCAGTCTAAATAGCTGCTCAAAAAACAGAAATAAATTCTTGTCATTTTATTCTGTAAAAGAAACACAGTTCACCACAGAAAGAGACAGCATGCAGTTAAACAGGAGCAAAAATCCTTCAGACAGATGACAGGAGACACTGAGAGATCTCTGCTCTACTGGATATGTTGGTTTGTCAGCGATCTTTTCTTCTTCCTGTCTGACTCAAGAAGCAAACAGCTGTTTGGCTCCACAGAGTCCCTTAGCAAGGCAAGATGTGAGGTTTAAATGACATGTCCTGTCCCTTGCCTTTGTGGGGAGGACTGGAGCTGCTGCTGAGCCAGACCTCACACAGGCTTTGTCAGTGGCCTGCCTGGGACCAGTCAATCACTGGACTCTGCAGACATCAGAGAAATGTATCCATCTCTCCTGTCCTCATCCAAACAGGGAGACATATGGGACCTACTACAAAGAGAGCATAGGGCCCAAGAGCTGTTGTACTAACATAAGATAAAGAGTGTTTTCAAATGAGATCACATTTAAGAGAAAATAAAATAATTAACCTAATGATGCTCAGTCAACAGTCAGACAGCTCTTAACAGCTGAAGGAAAGGAGCAACCACTTCCTCAGGGTTGTGTTCGCTACAGTAAGTTGCAAATGAAGGCCAACCTAGACATCCGCTCAAAGAATATTCTCCCGTTCAGCTGTAACGTACATTGTTCTCCCACAAACAGCTACACCCATGGTCTGATATAAAGGTCTGCTTGGACTGCTTGACCAAGGAGTGCTAGACTCCTGGTTTCTACACCAGAGAGCCCCAGCAGACGCAACTGTCACCACTTCAGTATCTAGTAAGTATATGAAGTTGCAGAACAAGTTAGAGAAAGGGAATGAGCTATGTCTCACATGGACTCAGAAAATGGTCTTGAAATGGTGTTAGGGCAAAGCAACGGTACAATTCATTCCAATCTTGATGATCTCTGAATTAACAGTGCTGTGAGCTATTCTCCTAAATCTTCAGCACAAATTGCAGAGGGCACAGCTGGTGAGACCACTACCAACAGCAAAGCTGATGCATACATCCCTCATTCAGTTCCCAAAGGGAAACAATAGGGGTAGGTTCGGAGTTAAGTACCTGAACCCTGTCTATGCTCCTGGAAAGCTGAAAATAGGATAGCATGAATTTTGATTCACTGAGTCTTTTTTTTTTAACTACTTGTAAAAACAGGGTAATCTTTTATATTTTTCTAAATTACTGTTGCTTTTCAGGCATGAGAAAAGAGACTCTGTAGCAGCTGGACATGATAGCACCACATTTAACAGCAAAGAATTATGGAGTTACAGCAAGTGAATCCCACTAACCATGTTGTCTCTCTTCTCAGGGAAGAAGGTGAAGTTATTCTTGGAGCTCATTCACAGAAAGCAAGAGAAAGAGAAAAACAGGTTTTTCAGATTGCAAAACAAATTCGCTACCCATGCTACTGTTCCAGTTGTAAGGAAAACGACATTATGCTGCTGCAGGTATTGATTTACACATCACTTATGGAATATGCATCTCCTACGATGTACTAGTTTCTTCCTTCTTGTGAGGGAGATGAGCCAAGGGAGTTTCTGGTGACTTTTTTTCTGGGGCGATATAGTCTGGTCTGCTAATCCAGCAGACTGGGGAACTGGGGATGCACTGGGAACTAAGGCAATCAGTTCCTGTAATGCATGCCAATGCTAGAAGTAGAAAAATTCTGGAGCTTGACCAAGATATTCCAATTTCTGGCTTTTCAGTGAAAGAATAAAGGTTGTCCACAGAAAGAGGCCTATTTCCACATAGAAATAATTTGGTTAAAACCCCTAATGTTCTGTCTGAAAAACAGTTCTAATAAAAAATTTCTGACTTCTCTGATTCTCAATTTTGCCAGCTTCAGTGATTACTGTTATTTTGTCCTCCCAATGGTCTGAGAGCCAGAGAAGTAAATTAGGGTATTTTTCAGAGCTAATATTTCAGCAGAAGCTAAATGAGTTTTCATGAGACAAAGAATACTCATTTTCCTCATTCTTACATTGATTACACAAATCCTGTCACAAAGAACTGAGGATTCTCAAAAAGGGGTTGCAGTAATCCCCCATTGCCATAATGGAAAAGATCCAACGGTTAACATGCAGGGGCCTCTGTTAGACTCTGCCCCGTAATAACTATTTTCCATATCTTATACAGCTTAAGAAAAGAGCAAGACTTAATAAAGCCGTGCAACTCATTCCCCTGCCTACCTCAGACGATGATCCCAAACCAGGAACAATTTGCACAGTAGCAGGATGGGGACAAACTCACAGACATCTGAGAAAGCTTTCTGATACCCTGAGGGAGGTCAATATCACTGTCATCAGTAGGCAAATCTGTAACGACGACGACCATTATAAAAACAACCCTGTTATAACAGACAACATGATATGTGCAGGGGCTAAGAATGGAGGAAAGGACTCATGTTCTGTAAGTATATTTACTGTCTATATCCACATACATTATATTAAAATGTAAAGTACTAGCTTTTACACATTTATAATTTCTGCCTTTCTTCAGTTCAATTAAGAATTTTATTAAAAATGAGTGAATTTACCAAGGCTTGTTCTTCTAAGCCTTAAAATCAAAACTTCTGATTGATAAATTCACCTTCACAGACTTTGGATACTGTGGTTTTATCCAGGTGTGGCAGATAGCTATTGTCTTCTTCAGTAAAATGATTTTAATAGAAAAGTCTCCACAAAATAGCTTATGAGCCCATTTTCAAGCAGCTAACCTCAGTGGAACAACTTCTCTGATGTCAGAGGGCTTTGAGACAGGTTTTGCTGATAAAAAGTACCTTGACTGGGCCCCAAGTCAAATGCACAACTGTGTAAAAACTACCATGTCTTAAAAAATTTAAATATTGAATTAACAAAGTTGCAAAAAAGGTACCAATTGCTAGAGACTTCCTGCTTTTCAAGAGGAAAGTTTCCAGCTTTTTCTTTTCATATTCAAAAAGATCAACTATTCCTCAGCACTGAGCTAGATTCATTCCCCATTACTCACACCTGAAAGATCAGATTGAAGTCTTTTTTTCTTTTTTGCTAATGAAAATCTTACCTTCCAAGGAGGAAAAAAAAGAAATCCACAATAGCACTGTCTACATTTTTATTTCCTCATGCAACTTGCACAAATTTTATTTAAAAGAAGCATTTTTTAGCTTTTGTAGATATAAATGACAATTTTTTTTCCCTGTTTCCAGGGGGATTCTGGCGGACCTTTACGATGCAATAATGTGATGAGAGGCATCACTGCTTTCGGGAAGCGAAACAAGTGTGGTACTGTTGATGGCCCTGGTGTCTACACTCGACTCACAAAGCAATACCTGCAGTGGATAAGGAAAACCATAGGGGGAGCCTAATAGATTGGGTTTTGACCAAGTGATTTCCTTCTTTGTACTTGTGTAACAATATCTAGTTTTGAAACACACTTTTAAAAATAGCTTCATTATACTGGTAAAAGAGGTATTCCCATGCTGAATTTTAGCAGCTTCATGTTCATATAGATGAAAATACCTATGTCTGTTTTCAGGGCAGATGCGATCTTAACAGGGCCAGAACACAATGCCCTGCTACAACAGCATCTGTAGCTTATGCTGTCAGCCACGGAGTCATTTGATGGGTATTTGGGACTCAGGCTTCCAACATTCTTGCGTTGCACATTCGGACTGAGCTCTACATGGATGAGTACTTCTGACCAAGAATCTAATTCAGCTGTTTGTGTCCGCACTGCATGCTGAGTATATACTGCAGTCTTGTATCTGGACTTCTGCAAATAACCCTGAAAGTTAGTGAGATGCTAGGTACAGCTCCAGAAACCTGAAAATCTTAGTACTTTCTCCGCAGCAGAGCTCCTTATTTCACAAGTGTAGGGGACTGCTAGCTTCAGAAAATTAAGTTTTAGTAACTGCATTTGATTGTGGGACATAATAAGTGTACATTTCCTAACTGTCTTGTATTTGAAACCTCTAGATTTCATCCCTTTATGTACTTTGCATTTAATAAAGAAATGGCAATAAAAATTACTGCTTGAAGCTGTCAATTTATGTGGAAAGCTCTGTCTGTTGCAGTACAGATAGTCTGTGTACATAATGTTTTGGATGTGCAATATGTTTGCAGAATGCACCAAGATCAGCAACATTACGTTAAAAAATGAGCTGAAAACCCATCCTCCAGAGAAATGACAGAACGTGTCTCAGCTGGAGTATCAGTATGATAAAGCACTGTTCATAACATAAAACAATTTCATGATGCCACTACTGCTGTTTCAGATATGCAGTGAAATTTTTAAGTGCTTCAACAACCACCTGTCAAACAGCAAACAGACCTATTGTGAAAAATGCTTCTGCCCATCTCTGTATTCACAGTCTTGGGCACTTTCAATGCCATGAACACCTCAAAAAGGGCTTGGTTTTATTTTGTGTTGCTCTGGGTTTTTTTTTACTTGGAACTAGGCATTAGCTAAGAGAAAGCAGAGGACATTCAAAGGGTGGAGAAATCTTGTATTGATTTTAATTAAAAAATGATTGCTCGGTTCATCACGAACAATTGAACATCACTTATAAACACAACATGGGAAAATACAGACTCACGCTTTTTTACACAACTGCCTTCACCTGATCTTGTTGAGAAGAAACTGTAGTTTTGTCATAGAGGAATAATGAAGGGTGAAGGAAGGAGAAGGCCTAAACTACAGGGATCTTTACTAAAAGTTTTGATGCTGAACATCTTATTTTATGTTTTCTGTCCATTACAAATGTTACACAGTCAGAACTTTCCACATTCCTTATTCTTATTCCTAAAATGTTTGTTCTGACTCGGGCTGAACACACAAACAAGCACACAAACAGAGGCACACACTAACACAGAAGCAAACCAGGAGCAGAGAGAATTCCCAGCCAAGTAAGATTGCATCAGTGAAACTGAGAGGAGAATCTGGCCCACTGACTGGTACTGACACCCAAAGTGGTGACTCTTTAAACACACAGGAAATAAGTAAGATAATTCCAGATGTTTTCTATTCTTCCAAACTACCAAACCCTTGCTTAGGAAAGAACTGATTCTAAAAACCTTCAGAAAACAAAAATATCCTTATCAATCTAGTGAAAAATCTGTAGCTGATCTTCAAGACAACTGATCACCTAGGGCTATTTCACTCTTCCCGTACAGTAGTCTTACTTAATTTCTTTTGTCTTTGCCCTCACTATCTCTCTTTCATCCTGCTATAGTATTTTTTTCATGTTACTGCTTCCTCTTTGGTCTGCTTCTTCCTCTTCCCTGGAAGTCACAGGCAGCATCCTTGTCAGTGGAAAATCCCACTCAAAGCCTATCATTCAGCATTTCTCCATTTTTCAGACAGTAGTTCTGACCCAAGTCGGGTCAGAAGGAAGGAAAGGTTCCGACCAAGAAGTTTACAATGCATGAAGAAATGTGCAAGAAAATATGTGCAGCCTTCCTCCTCTAGCTTGAAATTTAGGATCTACCCCAAAATACCTTAAAAACTTATTTTTTTAGATGCGTGTTATTTAGTCAATTATGCAAAATGAGCCAGTGGAACTGGACTTACATAGTAAACAAAACATTCAAGCCTCTGCCACCACTGCCAGTAGTGGAAACCTGGGGAAAAAAGCAGAAGCAAGGAGATGGAACTGAGTTTTCATCTAGGCTGCGACTTTCCCTAATCAGGAGGCATGAACCCATTCCCAGTACAGCTCCACCATTATGGGATGGAGCCCATGCAAGTTTATGTACTAGCTAAGAAAAATGTTATGATCATTTTATGTCATTTTGACATCTAGAAGGTAACAATTTCTTCTCACTGTGAGTATATGAGATAACTGGGTGAAATGAACAGGTATAAACTGCATTACACAAATTAATGCAACATTTATGTAGGTAGCATCAAGTCAGATAATATAGTGACTGAAGAACAGGGGATTGTCTGCTAGAGACTATTTAGTGCATTTATGTGTGGAAACAAAAGGATTCCCTAGCCTGAGTTTCTTTAATCCATTTCATTGCATTACAGACAGACAATCACTTTGTCATATTGGTATACCTGGGAAGACACATGCCCTGTATGGGCAATGAAGTTTTTCCTCTTGTAAATATTATTTTTGTCCTGAAGTTTTGGATTCCATGTGTTGTACAGTGCTCGACCTTGGACAGGACTGTGGGGATGACAGCCTGAGTTTAAGCAACTTAAATTTTACTTAATCCTCTGTGCCACCTCTGGAGACTCAGCCTTTAGTGCATACAGACCTCAGCTGCAGAACATGCTGACTTCTTAGAAATGGGTTCCGATTTCTGTCTCAGTCTGGGCCTGGACGATATACCAGGCATGTAACAGGCAGTGAGCTAAAAATATGCTATATTCTACACGGAGGAAGTCATGATTTCACATTTTGCCCAAGACTTCGTATGTTAAGACCTTTGCACTGGCAGAATGAGGCAGCTATGCAAGAACAATGATCTACTTTCAGCAACTGCACACTCCATACCTGCAAGTATTCAGCAACATTACCTGCAAAAGATTAATGAAACAGAATCATGCTGCCCACTCAAGTCCTCAAATTCCTATTACAGAAAGATATTTGCCATGTGAAAGAAACTGACAGTAAAGGAGCCTATCTAGAAAAGAAGCACATCCAGAAAAGGCACTCCAGTATATGTTTAATTTCACTCCAGATTAGTCACAGTCTGGAATTTAAATGCATGCTTAAGTGCTTTCTCAGACATGGTCACAGAATAGAGCTACAGGTCACACATACAAGATTCTCTCATATTTAAGGGCTGTTGGTTAGTTCTACTGAAATCAGTGACTTCTCCCACTTTTAGATATTATAATACTTCTGGGGCAATACAGCTTGACCACTCAATAATGAACAAGCATAATTAACTAAGAAATGAGCACTTCTCGTTCTGAAAGAAATGTATCTTCTTATTTTGACAGTTGAGCATCCAACAAAATATGCTTAGCTTCAATATTGACCAGCTCCTTCCCCACCAGAGCCCCCCATCCTGTGTTATACATCTCTTCCTCTATTTGGCAAATCAATAGCATTTAGGCACCGTCAAAGGAAAGAGAGAGAACTTCTGGGAGAATCCAAAAGCAAAGAGAGTAATTCCACTGCTTTGTTCCTATTCAAAAGAGAAAAAATGTTTTTAACATTTAAAAAAAAAATAAATTATTTAAAATACTATTTTGAATATTTAAATCAGATTCTAAATGTTTTATAAAATCTGCTGCAACCAACATGCTCATATGAGAAGACAGGCACAGTATAAGTTATTTCCCATTGTTAGACATAAGCTTCTTGGTAGTCATTTCTCAATTGATAATCAACATTCCCATTTTCTAACCCGTTTTGAAGACCACACGAGATGACGTCAGAAACCAGCAGTTTAGTAGCAGATTTATTGTAAATTAACATCTTACTAGGTAAAAAATATGAGTGGTCTCAACCTTCCAGACCTAAAGTTAGCAACCACGTGATTTATGAACAGCAGAAGATGAGGTTTTAAAAATTATGAGAACTAAAGACACAACAGTTTCACATTCATTTCCAGAAATACTTGTGCCCCTGTTAACTTTGCCCATCTCTTTTCATGCATTTGCTCACAGCTTAATTTTCCATAGGCTGACACTGCTCTACTCCCCTAATCTCCCATTCTTCCCCAGCTACAGGAAATATTCCAAATAAGTTTCCAGCAGAAAAAAAAAAAAATCCAAACAACATGAGTTTCTGAGCTCACAGGGCTTTTAATATACAAATGCAAGAGTGCATCCTTACCCCCTGCCTCTCTTCATTCCTAATAATGAAAGCAAAGCTCCAAAAATGTCTGTGGATAGAACACGTTTTGAATAGCACTACTGAGTTGCCTCTGAATAGCATGTGAAGACCAATCCTGACATCCTTACTTAGCTGTTGACAGTGTACAAGTCTTACACAGGCAAACTTTTGTTAAGTCCAAGAGGTTTGGTCCTTGTGAGCACTAAATAAAACTCATAAGCGGGTGACAGCTGCCATGTTTGCTGACACCCAGAATTAAACTGGTACCCTTAAGGAAAGAAGGAACTGTTGTGTTTGATCCAAACAGCATGCTTCTTTGACCATGTCCATCTGGCTTATTAACCAGTTGATTACATAATTATGTATAATAATAATAATAGAATTATTATGCAATTATTTATATTTTCAATCATTGTCAAACACAGTAGGTGGGTTTAAGGAAAGGAAACAATTCAAAGTCCAATAAAGACAGTTTTCTAATTAAGCTAGTTATCATTACCACTACAAAAACAATAAAGAATTCCCAAGAAATTATTTATATTTAGTTACAGTTATATATTTAACCTAGATCTCTAGAAATATTTAGATATATTCTGTACCATGATCTATGTGACATAGAGAACAATACAGTCCCCTGGACTACTCTCTGCTGATCCTAGCTTTTGAATGATTCAAGGCAATTTACATGAATTAGCATGTGGTTCCCAATGGAGACGCTAAGATGAAAACTACTTACAAGAATCATAGCTAAAAGTAGGACCTAAGACTTTATGCTAGCACTTGACACAAGGTGGATTCCATCCATACTTGCTAGTTTAGTGAAAATAAATATGGTGTTACTCTTCAGAGTTAGAATATTTTTCCTTTAGAGTAAGACAAGCTACTAACATTTCACATGATGGACTGATGGGGAAAATTGCTTTCTGTTGAAAAAATTGTACTATCTTTTGCCATGTTTCCATTGGAAGGAGCACACATATTTTGAATTATTGAATGGGCTAAGTACATTTAATCACTTGCTTTCAAGGAAAAGAAGTCACAAGAATGAGCTCAGATAACCATTAGAAAAAGCCTTGCTGCTGTGCTTGCTCTCCCCAGACTCGTGGCATTTCCACAGACAAGCTATCCCATCAGCCGCAACAGAAAAGAGCCTGCTCTGATCTGGGCTCAGGGCTATATGCAGGACTCTCCCTTTGTGACCTGTAAAATAAAATACGTACAAAAAATGCAAAGATAGATCACAATTCTACACTGATTATGTCAGTCACTTTCACCACCCCCACCCACAGCATGGCTTGTTCCACTTTTACTGTAGCAGCTCAAAACGCTGCACAGGATGTGGGGACCTAGCATTATCTATAGAATATTTTCACATTAAGAAAGAGCTGAAGGCAATATTTTATTATTAGGGACCAGGGTTTAACTGCCAGGACTGCACCCCATTGAGAAGACATTTCTGTCAACAGAGAACATTGCACCTGAACTCTTGATTCTCCACTGCATTTACAACATCTGTCCCATCTGTGTTTGGTAATGTGTCTCACTGCTGAGCTTTCCCATCTGGCTGCACATGCCTTGCAGACAGTTTGCAGCTGATCCAACAATCATGAGATAGTGTCTCCAGTTGTATTACTGTTAAGGACATCTTTTAATAGTGAACCCACTTAATAATTTATTGGAATTGTATATTGAGTTTGTCTGCAGTTGTAGCAAACTTTGGGAGCCAGACACTGAAGGCCAGAAGCTACCCCAGTCTAGCAGCACAAAGAACGTACAAAACTCATTAATCTGGTTATACAAGTATCTCCTTCAGTAGAAGCAATTGAATTTGAACTGAAGACAGAAAGAGTCTGGTATTACACTGAGACTGTTGAGACCTGTATTTACCTCTGCTCTCCTGTATCGTCTAGCACAATGTCAATGCTAAGCAAACCCATGAGGCTTTTAGGCACACAGGAGCATGAGAAATTAGAAACCTTTTTACTCTAAGTTATTGGCCATTAGCTTCTCTGGTTGGGTGAGTTACTGACAATCATATAGCTGAGCTAGTCACCCAAGCGGAAAGAAAGAAACTTCTGAGACATAGTGTATCTCATCTAAAACAGACCAGATGAACCACATCCTAAAAGGAAGTGTGAAGGTATGAAGTAAGTCTTGGGTGACCAACTTGAATGAATATAGGTGACCTATGTCCTCCCATCATCTGTTCCTGAGTTCTCCATGAACACAATGGGGATAGCACTTCTCTAGCTCAAAATAATATTATGAGGATAAACATGTGAGGAACTGTAAAGCCCTCTGAAACTGTGATACTTATCACAATGGTACATGATAAAGATCCATAGGACTGTTGTAGATGGGTAGTCTGCCCCAACTTTGCAAAGCTGCTACAATGGCCTTCTGGAGCCACTGTGACTAAAAGCAAATGTCTGCTGTCCTGGTGCTGAGTAACATGTGTCCCACCTAAACGTGGTGACTAGAATTTTGACAACACCACTGAATTATTTCAGCAGAGATTAATTTTCAGGCTTTGCTCCTTCTCAAGTTATTGACGTGTACATGATCTTTGTCAATATTTAAGACCATGAGTTTACAACTCAGCAAATTCTTTACACTGTCTCCATTCAGTGTCTGTAACGACTTTGAAGGAAGCATTGGAGATGTAGTCTCTGGAGGCATCCAAAACTATCCACAACACTGACTGAAATCTGATTAATAGTTTCAGTCAAAAAGACATGAAGAGGGATAGGGAGAAATCAGAAAAATTGAATTTATTCATTTCCATGTTTTCTGAGTGGAGAGGGCTGGGGTTTTATTTCACTGTTTCAAGATCACATTCAGATACTTTTCAAAGCAATTACAAATTTTCTTTGCTTGTATGTTTTCTTTGATCTACAACACCTTGTCTAAGGGGAGGGCATTTACATCCAAAATTAATCTTTTTTTCTAGTAAATTACTCTAATAGTTCTATCAGAAATATCTCAAAAACGGACTCAATGCTATAAAAAGGTTACTATCTTTCAGCTGTTATTGTGTTCTGAATATGCCCAGTAATAGGCAACCTCAATTACTAAAGTACTCAACAGTAGCTGACGGTGCTTCCTTGTTAGCTGAGGTCTTCAGCATTTTGCAGGAGGATTAAACAATGAGATTCAGTTATGATTTATCTGTTCATTTCTTTGGGTGTAAAACTCATGTGGTTACAGGTGTCTGAAGCTGATTTAGAAACATCTCACAATCATCCATCACAGTATTTTTTCTGAACATATTTTGATACATTGACAATTTCTTCCAACATTCAATTGCTTATAGTAAGGTAATAAGAGTCTTCATAAGCCGGACTATATCTGTGTAACAATTATCTGGTCTTTTTGTTCATGAAAATTAGTTTCTCTTGCAGACAAGTAAACTGAATAGGAAACAGGATGATAAGTAACCCTCCAGCTTCACCACGCAATGCATTTGACTTATATGGTAAATGTTTTACCCCATATGCTATTCCCAAAGGTAAGAGTAAATCTAGGTTTCATTTCAAATAGTATATTCAAGACTTACAAAGATTTGAGAAACCTCAAGCTACAGTAGTTAATACTAATGATCATGTCACTTTCCAGATCATTTCTCAGAGTATCACAGGACATGACCTTAAGAGCTATACATAAATGAGTAGGGATAAGGAAGGAAAAGCAGCACAGACAAGCAGCATTACACAAGGATAATGTGTAATCAGATCTACATATGTCTCTGCTGCCCTCTCTCTTTCGTCCATCTTTGTTTTGACTCTCCTGTGCTTTCCTCTTATAGACTAGTGTTGAAGCCAAGTCCCTGATTCCATGCAAGTCATTGGTTCCAAGGACAGCATCCCAGTATAGCTGGGGTTTAATAAATCAGGAATTTAATAAATGCCTTCAAATGTAGCAATAGGGTACAAAAAGTATTTGTAAATATCAGCTGTTAGGTTAAAAATCCAAAACTTCTTTGGCCATATCTTGTCAGTGAGTGTGAAAAAACAACCATAATTGTGAAAATGCAGCCAGTGTGCAAATAATTTATTTTTTCTTTCAACTTCAGATGCTTCTATTGGATCACTTCAGTTAACACTGAAACAAGTAAAACTTAATGGATAGGAGTGACAGCAAGCATCAGAAACAAGACAGCTTAATAGCAAGGAACAACTTTTATGTGTAGTGTAGCCCTACAGCTCCATGGACCAAGACAGAGCTGCAAGAAAACTCCACTTTCCTCTAGCTGTCAGCATGGTACAAGGGAAACATGCTGCACTGCATTGCTTCACAGCCAAAATCATTCATTAAAACCCAGACAGCTCTAAATAACACATGGAGAATTATTTTGAACATCATTAGGAAGCTGGTTCAGTATCCTTCCATGATAAGCTGCAAAATTGAAGAGCCACATCTAGTTCGAGTTATGTAGAAGGCCATCAGCTTAGAATATATTGGAAGCAACCTGACATTTAGCACACTCAGTCCACGCCTAGTAAGCCTTAGGGAGAAGTGGAAATCTACATCCTGCACCTGGGATGGCCTTAGAAATTATAGGAGAGAATCCCATCATTAAAACCAAGGAGTTTTACAGAAGCAACTTACACCATTGTCTTAATAAGTCAACCTTTACAATCCCATGCATCAGGATTGTGTGCATGAATGCATGTGTGTAGGCAGAGGGAGGATGTGTAGGTGGCTGCTCTTTTAACTCTATTTTACGTAAATGCATAAGGTATGCACTTGCAAAAACACACTGATTAGACAGATAGTTAACTGAAATAGTTCAAACCATTAACTGAAATACTTGCCATAGAATTCTGATGAATTGATAAGCATGGGATACTTCCATATTTTCATCTGATTTCCAGGAAGGCCTTGTCCAGTCATCAGTTCACTGGTTTTGGGTAACCAGAGCAAGGAACAAATCTATTGCAATTTAAAATTCTGCTTTAGTTTTCAGAAAGAGTCAACATGCACCATTCAGTAGATTTGAAATGTTATCTACAATGTTTAAACAAGCTACTGGAAAATAGTCCCAGCAGAATATTTACTTATTTAGAAGGATCATTTCATTCCTTACAATGCTTTGAAGTACAGTTGCCTTATTGTCCTATCTAAACATGATAATAGCCTATCAGTATAAAACCAAAGCCCTTCAAACACATCCTCAGCTAAGTTGTAATAGTTCCAGGAAAATCAACAGCTATACTGCTTTACTCCAGCTGAGAATCTGCTCCTCTGTCTCCTAATATTCAAACTCCAGAGACGGATGTTTGCCCTCTGACTCTTACACCTCTTCTCACCCCAGCACTCTGGGAATTTTCCCTCCTCCTCAACATTCTCTCCACATCAAGAGTTTTGGCCAAAACTATTATTGCAAATAAGAAAAAGATGATGAGAAGTGTCTGGCTGTGAGACCACCTCCTCTTCAATCACTTATGTGTGGAGACAGAAGTGGTGAATGAGAAACAACTCATGAGTCCAACCACACACTGCAGTGCCGAATGTAGGACAATTCCACATCCAGAGAAAATCCTGCAGTTCCTCTGACCGCAGAACCACCCTCGAAGTCAGTGGAAGTTTGCCAAATGAGCACAGCTATACAAGAAGAGCACAGCCTAAGTATGCAGACATTTCATCATTTCACCTGAGAATCTGTAGCTGCACTTTGGACCATTTTCTCACGATTTATGTCCCAGACACGCAAAATCCCATCTTTCATTCCACCCCCTGTAGCAAGGACTTTGGACTGCCAAGGACACCAGTTCACAGCCTAAAAAAAAAGAAAACAGATGCCAGAACAGACTAGGAGGTTAGCTGAAAAAACAGAGTAGATTTTGCTTAAAAGCTTAGTTGGAAAAGTGAACTGCAACACCCAGAATGTATCTTTGGCTTTTTTCACCCTACACCATGCTCTTCCTCCATACACACACAGCAATATAGAATCCCAAAACTCCAAATGCTGTTTCCTTTGCTATTGCTTCACAGTAGCCTACACTGTCCCACATATGCTCATTAAATTCCAGCTTCTCTGCTTACCGTTCACAGGCTACAGATTCACACCTCAGTACCAGAAGAACTGAGCAGGACAGTGTCTTACCGCCTAAGCCAAGCCATCACAGAAGCCTAAGCAACGTGACTTACAGGGCTTACAAGAGACCTGGCTTCTTCTGAGATATTTCCAGGATATGCTTAAGGCCTAGACTCTACCTGAAGTAAAGCTACTAAGAACTGAATTCCACCTATTTCAATAACCTCCTTTGACCCTTTAGCACCAGCACTTCAGTCCAGCCTCAGACTTTTCTGGGAGGATAAACAGCTTATAAATGCTGGACTCCCCTGCCTCTTATTGCTGATATCTGTTCTCTCTTCCACACAGACTGGGACTTCATAAAGATGAAGAATTGAAGTGTCTCATTTCCAGTTTCTTACTTCGGATTCTTTGCTACCAGCAATGACATGAAAATATGGGCAGGAAGGCAAAAGAAACCTCATATTAAAAATAATTTCAGCAGAGAGAATTTTCCAAAACTCAAAAAATTGAAAGATGTTGTTTGTTAACTTGTAAGTGTTGTGCCACCAAAGTTTTCTGTGCAAAACTGAGGAGATGGCTGTAAATTTTATTTCTATTTGGCATTATATTTACAAAGGCCTACTAATTCAGTAAGATTTCCTGATCAAAGCCCTAGTAAACTTAAGTGTGACTTAGAATGAGGAGAATTGGTCTTAAAATTAACTGCATCACAGTCAGGGGAGAAGAAACTAATAGAAATCAGTGAGATAATTTGAATAATTCCCTAACTGTCCACATCAACAACGTGATTTCATGAGAGCAAATATAGAAAAGCAGACATTCCTTCTCCATATACCTTAACTGCTGAGGAATGAAGTATGGTTTTCAGTGGCTGTGACTGCAATTTCACACCAGGGTCACTAGGCCAGATATTCAATGTACCATCACTAGACCCACTTGCCAGCAACTGGTTGGTTAGTGACCATTTCAGGCTGCAAATGCTCTGTTTGTTTTGGCAAAGAGTCCCAACATGGTGCTGAGCAACCCGAACATCATGGTGATGAATAGATCCTAGTCGTGAACCACTGTAGATGAGAAAAGACAGCATGGGTTTAATGCTAAAGAAGGCAAGGTACCTCATCACACTGATGTTTCTTCAGCGGTTTCAGAAGCAAACCACATCAGAGTAAAATGTGTCTGCAGAACAACAGTATTTCAGTAAAAGGAAACACAAACCAACTATCAAAAGCACACCCTGACCGTAGAGGTGGCTGACAACAGAAAGGAGTCAAGCAGCTGCTCAGTTCAAGCCAGGCAAAATACCTGTTCTCTCTCACGGTTTTCATTTCCCTGAGGATATATTGCATTGTATGCCACTAATCTGCACCCTGTTCAACTGTCAAGCCATTTAATGTAAACTCTTTCCTGCTCTTCATGAAAAATAGTTTTGCAAGATGATTTTTGCCAAGGCCAGATATGACTCCATGCCCAACAAAGAGGCAGTGTAAAACTGCATTGCTCTGGGAAAGGGCTTACTAGTGAGTAACAGTGTGTTCTTTGGTTCTGTCCCTTCTCTTGTCCCCTTTCTCCCTCCCACTTCCAGGCTTAAAGAAAATCTGCACAGCTTGACACTGTTGCACTAATTGCCTGTTAGGAAATGGATGCATGGTTCTACAGCCAGTATCATCAGTCTACCAAAGGAAGGAAGAAATACCCTGCCTGGAAGCACAGCTACTGTTACAGCTTAGCTCCTGGATATGGGTTTTACACATCAACAGTAGAGTTGAACTGAAAATACTGAAAATACCTTGCAGCACATTTTCTTTTCCTGCCTTTCTATGAATATTACCTACATTAAACCTACGACAAAACAGAAGAGCTTCCTGCTGGAAATTCACACTTCCAACTATTCTGATGACACTGAAAAAATCAGCAAGTTCAATAGCATCTTTCTGGGTATCTGAGAAACAGATATCTGACATTACTGCAATAGATTAATTTAAGGCAATAATGACTGGAGACTTTCCCATACTGGCTCTTCCAAGATTTTTCAGATGCAAGTTGAGTGATTTGGAAGCTCTAAAAATGCACACACAAAACTGACTGACTGCAAGAAACATCATTCTATTGTGCTTGTATTACGGACTTGCCAAGCTCCTGAAGTTCACAAAAGCATGAAAGATTCCAACCATGCAGTGCTCCAGTGAATATTAAGCACATCTTTATGGAAAACACCTATGAAGATACATGGGAATATGTGCATTATATGCAAAGGCATCACAATTTGTATCCTGAAGATTTATATAGATTTTTCCTACTAAATAATAAGCAGAGAATCTAACCAAGAGAAACAGAATTGAATTGCCAGTGTTGGCCATATTAAGGTTTTCAGTAATTCTAGTGGTATGAGTGGGAAGGAACTGGGCTCCTGAGAATCCTGGCTGAAAGGACATTTTTCCACTTCGCATAAAAAGAAATCAGAACTATTTGCTTTTGACACAGAAGATGGCACCTGTTTTGCTAAAGACAAAGAGAAGCCAACAAAATTTTTGTGACGGGTTAATTTATGGTACTGAAGTTCATTTACAGGTTCATGATGATGTGTTGTTGGACTATTTTTAACCATAGAAATTAGTATGTAATCCCAAAGTATCAATTGTCCACAGTGAAGTTTACTGTAAGAATGCTGCTCTTATTTTAGTAACAATGAATATTAACTCCATGTCTTTTTTTTCTACATATACAGATATTTTAACTCTGCCCTAATGTTAGAATGAACTGGTTAGTTTCAAACCTAGCAAGAGAAATAAATGTAATCTCAACCTAATCTGTCAACCATAACTGTAGTTCACAGGTTCATGCTGAATTTTATCATCAATTTCTACTCAGAGAGATCTGTAATTTAAGTTTCTGCTGTTTTCACTCCTTTGGCCAAGCTGAAATGCAAATTGAAACTAATGCTTCCTGTAATAAGGTTATGCCACTTGGCATTGGCAGGATGTTTTAGCTGCATCCTTGTACCTTAACCCACCCAGCGTATCTACTCCAGCAACAGCATTTTATTAACTGGTTGTTCAGCTGGTATCCTTGTACCTCACTCCACCCCGCAGACCTAATACAATCAAAAGCCAGAGCATCTTGTGAAATCAAAATAAAACTACTCTAGTGTTCCTATCCAGAGATACTAGTCTCATTTTGAGTTTAACAATAAAGTCAGTCCACCTTTGCTATTATTTCTGCGTTTAAGTAAAACAGAAGACTATCACATGATTTTAAAATCAGAGAAGCATCCATCAGAAACAAGTCTCCCCTCAGCCCCTTCAAGTCTGAGCCAAAGATCTGAAACAGAAAGTGGGAGGAAAAGAAACACAAAAGAGTACACTTGATCTTTCCCATCTGGGTACCCATATTGAAATGATTCCTAAATATAAAATATTCACCAGCTAGTGTAAAATTCACCATTGGCAAAGCAAAGGTCAACCACTTCAGTCCTCCTCAGGTTGTGGATAACAATGAGCTGGCCTTCCCTCGTAGATACACAGCTAGAGAGGTGTGCAACTCTAACAGCTGTATTTCACTGTGCATCTGAAAAGACAGATGCAGTCTTGATATCAATGGAGTGGCAGTCTAAACTACATGCCCTTTCCCTGGCACCAGGCAGGCTATGATTTCTGGAGTCCAGACCCACTGGAGACACCACCATTTCAAGCTCAGGCTTTGCACAAAACCAGAGCCACAGCTTCCACATCCTAGTGAAATTCTGCAAGTGGTGACAGCTTTCTGGAAGAAAGGTATGAAACAGAGACTAAAGAGGCAGGCTAAATCCCCTTTGGCTGCTTTCCTGCCATACAGTAAATCTACATGTGATTTCTGAGACAACCGATAAGTAGAGGGACAGGGTAAATCACCTCTGAGCAAAGCCAATGAAAACAGCTAAAACAAATGTGACATTTCGTTTTGCAGCAGGACTCTTTCTGGGAATATACAATGCCACTCACCTGCTCAGAATATAATGATTCCAGCTCAGAGCTCCAACTACAGACAGATGACCAAACATATTTCTCAACCTCTTTTTGGTTTCAATGTCCCACAGCTGCCAATCCAAAACAAAGAAGAAATACAAATTTAACAACAGAAAGAAAAAAGATTTTTTTCTCTTCATTTGTTTGCAGGTAAGCCACTGCCCAGTTCTGATTCAACATATGGACAACCTCAAGCTCATTTATTTCACAAGTAAGACAAGAAGGAGTATTTCCAAATTTTGGCACCTATATGAGTGATGCCAAAGTCAGACAGGATTGAAGGGAATGCACATCTCTGAGTTTAAAGCTATTTATTTACATGTCAGTATTTGGAAGTCCATACCTGAAAGCACTGACCTTCAGTACTTTCAGATTGCTCACTCAGGACTGCAACAGGTAGGTCCCCATATTATCTAGCATCTCAGCCAAAGTTGCACAAAAATCTTTTGATAATAGGACTGTCCTACAACAGCAGGCTGAGAGGTATGTGTATAATCAGACTGAAGTCAAATTCTCGTGTGTGAATCCATAAGCAGAGTTTTGGCTTGAGTTCTCAAGGCATTGATCACTAGAGTGATCTTAGCAAAAGAGATACAAGAAAAAATAGCCTGTGCTGAGTAAAATAATTTAATGAAAGAGTTCCTTTTACTGGTGGTAAAAAAATCCAATTGCCTCTGGACAACTGAGTCATTAATTCACTCATCAGCTTTTTAGTGGCTTCAGAGAATCCATTACATATAGATAACACTGGATGTCACTAAGACGTTCAGTAAGGTGCAGCATGATACAGGAAAGTGCTATATACTGTCTCCAGCAGAGGTCTTCTGTAGTTTAGCCAATCTTTTTCATTTATTTCCTTAAAAAAAATCAGTATCAAATTGTCTTGTGGCCACTTTAGCTAAAAATGGAGAAAGATTAAAAAAGTAAATTATCTAGTACTTGCACTTCTCCATCACTGGTGCCAATTGCAAGGCAAGTTCCTTCTTTTATCCAAGCCAGAGATGAAATGTATTTGGAACCGGAATTCAAATCAATGCTTTCAATGGCTTGAAAGGTTCCTCCATTCCAGATGTGTGCAGCAGATCCTACAGCAATAGCAATGAGATTTTCAAGGCTCCAGTCCAGTATGTTTAGATCTAGAAGAAAGCTACTAAAAATTACTGCAAAAAAGTTGTAGGTAATAGGATGGGGTGAGAGGGAGTATGGTTTGGGCAAGAGAGGCTTTTTTTTTTTAACAGCTATGGAAAAACTTCAAGAGAATGCTTCTATGCAACCATTACTAGCAAGTATTCCTCCTACATGAAGGAGAATATCTCTTAACAAGCCAAGGGCTTTGTAAGGCTAATCTCCACAAACTGGTATGTTTGCACAGCAGGATCTGACTTACAGCCTCTCCACTAGAATTTTTTAATCTATCACCCTGCATTTTGGATCGCCACATCATTCGCTGTAATTTCTGCCACCAGAAATGAGGTTCCTCCACCAACAGCCACAGTTCCAAAAACACCCTTGTTCCAAGGTAATTCTTGTTATTGAGGAAGACATAGGAGCGTCTATATGCTACAGTCTGTCCTACATCCTTGGGTTAATGGTAACATTTACCATGCACGTGATAGGAAAAAAATGCAGAAAGCAATTAGGGAAATTCTGCTCCTCACCTCCAGAGCTTGCTCAACAAGTGTATGATGGAAATATCGTTTCCACTGCCCCTGATGCTGGGTGCATTGCACTTGCAGATCCTGGCAAAGCAAGTCACTACAGCGATTAGCCTCAGAACAGCCTGCTATGTCAGGTAGCCAGAAGACTTTGGTATACAACATTTAATACCAACCCAGGACATTCTCCCATGTCAAGGGAAATCCTCAGCTGTCCATTTAGGGCAGCTTAAAAGTCATTTTGCATGACCCCTGAAGCACAGAAGATTGTTACCATAGGCCGAGGTCTGACATACTTTGGTAACTAAAATCCCTTTGAAGAACAGCTGACTGTAGTAGTCAGCTCTTTGACTACAGTCCTGGTAGTTGCAGCCAGAAATAAGTATTAAGAAATCACTTCCAAAGACTTCTGCTAGTGCTGTTAGTCTTGGGACATACCTTGTGCACAATCAGTGTAAATCATACAAACAAACCTTTGTCCTGTTCATAGATATACATGAACACTTGCAAGGATATGTTGAAAAAACCTCCACAGGGACAACTACAAACACTTGCACATACAGAGTTGTTCGTTAGATCTTATGAAGTGTTAAAACATGTATTTGCTGCTGTAGACCAGAGATCCATGTGTGTTCACGTGTAACTTGTGCATGTTTAATTTTTGCCTGTGCACCACCAAAGACATAAGTGAGAATTTAGTTCAGAAGGTATCTATCATCCAAACCATAAACAATGTCACCGATGTCTCCCAAAATAAGAGATCTCAAAGTCTGATCAATAAAGTTGCTGCTGTGTTGACTGGCTGCTAGATATCCAAGGCTGATAGCTGAAACATTGAACTTAATTAAGTGGAGGTAAGTATATTGGTTTGATTTGAAAGTTGTATTGAGATCTATAGCTGACGGAAACTGCATGAGAGTTAGGTAGTATTGATTCTAGGGTTTGATCAGTCATGTCTCCATCCTGGGACAGGCAGTTTTCAAAGATGGATCCTCATAAGAAAAATGACATAATGCATATGTCCTGCAGAGTTTCCATTGTATGTGAAGGGGACACACCTTCACTATCTTTCTTGAAACATACGAATTCCCAATCTCTGCAAAAACCACCACACAGGATAAATTAACTTACAGTAATCATTGCGCAAGCCAGTAATATGAAGCCTCACTTCTGGCTCAAATGGTATGGAAGGCTTCACGATGGTAACAGCTCTAAACTCATTCTGGGTCCCCTCTCGGCATCCTGTATTTGAAGATTAAGCACACACAAATCAGTAATGCAAAACACCACCAGTTTTTCTCAGGCCTAAGCCTTTCACATTCTCACTATATTTGTCTCCCCATGGTCCAGAGGAGGCCAGAAGGGTCTAATTTATCCTGGGTAGGCTCAAAACACTAGACCACTAAACTAGGTGAAAGCCACCTTTTACCACTTCTTTCAAACCTCCGTGGATTTACTCAGCTAGAACAGAGAATATGGTCCACTATATTTTGTTTAAATTGTACCACAGCTCAATACAGAACGTGGGGTTTTTTGTCTTTTTCACCTTAGTTTTCTGTCAAAAGTTGTTAGTAGCAGAAAGTTTCATATGTGCTCTCCCACTTCAAAACCCCCTCAACACCAAAAGGTCTCCCCCATCAATACCTAACCACAGGAAAAGGTTTTTAAAGCACACGCACTTTGATCACAGCACACTAAGCTTGTGACAGCACATAAGCGAGAAACAAAAGCAAATACAAGTATGAGCAAGCAGAAGAGTCATCCTTTGTGGTCATTGTCTACATTATCCTGCAAGGACTCCTAAACATCATCGAAAAAAAGCCAGATCATTAGCACTATGAATCATTTAATGCTAGATTTTTATGTGTAAGAAATTATCTTGCTGTAACGTGCAGAGCAGAAAGCTGGAGATTCGCATTTCTGCGCTTTTCTCTGTGTTTTGACTTCCTTTTTGAATTATTCTCCAGAAAGGAGTATTTAGAATGAATATCAAAAGTTTCAGGGGCAGAAGACATTACTTACCTCTACAACTAACCTTCTCTGTTCAAAAAAATTCAACACTGACAAAGTTTTTGTACTCTGTAACTTAAATACACATATAAACATCCTATATGGAAGTCCAATGACAAATTGTGGAGAACTTATTTCACACAGTCCTTTCCTACTCTGTCCTCAATCTTCTCCCCTAATCCAAAACACATTTCTGCCAGACAACAAATGTTTCCCCTCTCAGCTGTGGTACCCCCTCTCTCTCCAAATAAAGACTGAAGATGAGCAAGAAGCAGGCCACAGTGAATTTCTTCCATATCTAAAATTTTGTGGAGTTAAACAAGCAAGCAGGCTCGCAAGAACAACCTTCTCAGACCTGCCCAATGGGACATGAAACACTGCATTTTAACCCTAAAAAGGTCTAATATCACTGAAATGAGATTTCTCTGTACAGAAAAATCTATATTTCTAATATCTAGATTTGTGGTTATTTTTTGAAAACTTTACCAAACCTTTCTGAACCCAGTCAAGTAAGATAATCCAGGAAAACTAAGGCACTTAATTGTAACAGTTGGATGAATGGCAACACTTCTGAAACACTGAAAATGTTTTTCTTCTTTAACATTGGTAGCCGGTATTGAGCAGTGAGATATAAAGGATGAAATCATCTCTGTAACTCATTTCAGATTTCTATTCTCTCATGAGTAATTCACCTACCGCAAATTCATACTGATGACACTTTCAGCTCTATTCACGTACTTCAAAGACACATGAATGTGCGTAGCAGGCTTTTTAATTAGTGGAAATTAAGGTTCATTACACCATTTTGTGTTATTTTGCTGGGGTACTAGCAGATACCACTGACTTTTGGTAGGATTTTGGCTTTCACGTGCTTGTGTCATTTCTCAAAATGAGACTCAGGAAGTGGTAAGTAGTCAGTACTGTCACACCAGACCACTTGATCAACAAGTAGGTGGGTGGAATAAAACCTGGTATTCCTGACACCTGTATTCATTTGCCATCAAGAAAAAAAAATACTGTGGCTAACCCCTATACTGTTACTATTGACTACTCTGAAATGAGTCTTATTTGCATGGAGAAGAGCAACAAAGGAATATATAAATCTATCACATAGCCCCCAACTTCTTCTACAGGAGCTGAACTCCAGATTCATAAAGAAGCTGTTTCTCACTGTTTTTACATGAGCATGAATCAGGCCTTCACTGGCAAGAACACATCACACATAGAAATAGCCAGATCACCAAAACAAATCATCTGCCCAAGACAGAACACAACAAAATATTGGTCTGATATTTAATGAACTGCCTCATACTCAAATAACTCTGGGAATATCTGTATTATTTCACGTTAGCTCCTCACATCCTACCTGTTTTCCAATCGCCTGATCATTCACACTCCCTTATGCTCATTCATTCCTAGGATACCTTTTGGAGCAAATTAATCAACTCCCTCACAGAAGAAACCAGAGGCAGTGCCAGGAACAGTTTGCTCCAGCTACCTTTCCCTACAGGTAGGAGCAACAAGACCCCACCATCTCTGCATGTCTGCACGCTCATGTACCCAACAGTCCATACGATACATATCCTGTGCCCATTCTGCAGCACAACCCCACATTATTTGTAGGGTTCTGAAACTGAAAAGCTGAAAGGAAATTAAAGTTTTAGGGCCACCAATGCATCAGATAGTGCCCAAAGGAGAGCCAGTTTAAATACTAGCAGTTAACCACACTGGAAGAGGTAGAATACTATCTCTTCGCAGGCGGTGGGAACTCTAGAAGCAGCCCCGAGCACTGTAGATCTCAGCCACTTCATATTATTCTGTAACACTTGCTGGAACAGGTAGATGCACTTGCTCTTCCAGTATAGATGCAGCCTGCTGTACCTTACTGTTCAGTGTGCATGAGAATATTTGCTATATTGGAACATACCTTTCCAGATGCAATTGGTATTTTCACAGACCTTCATGTCACCACTTTCTGCAATGCTATATCCAACCTCCTGGACCACTGGAAGCTGAGAAGGACATTTCTGCCAATACATTGAAGTGAAAACATGACTGAATGAAGAAATCTGTCGAAAAACGTATTTAAGCATTATGGGTAACACAACTCCCATCAAAGGACTCAACACTTGTTACATAAAAGCTTCAAAATAGCTTGTCTCTTGGATGGGAGATCAGCAACAGACACAGGATATCAGTGTCCAAATCATGACCTCTAAGTTGAGCCACCATCTTTCCTTCCATAAAAAACCAATTCACTGCTAATGATCACACAAACTTTAACAAAGTTGTTTGAACAAAGCCATCTTACCAGTGGAAGAGGTCCCAGGCCCTGTACCTCTGTAGGTACTACCACAGGTCACCTGCCAAACCTTAGTGCCCTCTTGCCCTCTTCTGAATTGGCATTTGGGCTAATTTTACCAGCATACAATGCTGTGTTTTCTGCATGCAGACAGTAAGTCCGATGCCTCAGGCTTGCTCTATGAGAAGATCGGTTTTGTGGTGCACATGCTGCAGGGTCATTGATTCCAGCATGAGAACTACTGGATATCAGAGTTCTCTCTCAAACCAGGGTCCCAGAGCCTGGACTCCATGATCCCATTCTTAAACCAGTATTATAACATGAAACTGAAAATATATACAAGGTGTCCCAGAGTAATAAGATTTTTTTAATTACATTATCATTTCCTTGGGTGTCAAAGAAACAGAAGATGCAGCAGACAAAGATAAGAAAAGGGAAATCTGAATTGTTATTGGAACTTTTTCTTTTTTCAAAAAAAATTAGCTTAGGCCTTTAGCCAAGATTCAGGCAAAAGCTCAGATCAGCTCACACAGGATATGAATGTCTTCATCAATCCCTAGTAATATGCATTTCTTCATAATGTTCGCTGAGTGGAATGCTCTGATGCCAGTTGTCTGTTTGGTCTGTAATTCTTTATTTACAGTCAGGTGGAAATGCAGCTGATGTTTTTACCAGCCACTCAAGATCAGTATGTTCTTCCTCCAATGTCTGTGAAATCTATCCTTCCAAGCACACTCAGTGTTACTATTCTTCAAAACCCTGTTGCAGTCATGATAAGAAATGTCTTAAAAAAACATAGCTGGAAAAAAAGTGTTCCTCCTTTATGTATCCCAGCTGTTCTACAGCAGGCCTTCAGCTTTGAGAGGCACTTTCTGTATGATTTATATAGACAACTTGGCAGAAAGCTAATCAGATTGCTTGGATCTGTGTCCCTCTACAATAAGCGCAGACATTTCTGTGGAAAACCAATTGTGTATACAAGGAAGTAATCTTTTGGCCCACAAAGAGAACACACACATTCACTGGAATGTGAGAAGATTTTATTTTCAGTGCATCCCACCCCTTTATGCTACCAGGCGGCACAAATTAAATAGTCATTAATTACTATATCTAAGAAGATTAATAGATTTTCGTATGGTTTTAGCCAAGACTGATTTCCAAATGGTTTTAGGAAGAACTTGGGTTTTGGTCATCCCACAATGTTATCTCAAAGACCCCCACATCACACTTTTAGGAAATGGTTGTGGTCCTTGATGTAGAACTCTGAATATCTTAGTTCTAACTCAACTCCTGCTTGTAAATTACAGTGTCATTCTAGGTAAGTCACTTCACTGTGGAGATGAAAGACTGAAAGACTGACACACAGTTCATATTGGGACCAGTACTGTTTAATATCTTCATCAATGACATAGACAGTGGGATCAAGTCCACCCTCAGCAAGTTTGCAGATGACACCAAGCTGAGTGGTGCAGCCAACACGCCAGAGGGACGGGATGCCATCCAGAGGGACCTGGACAAGCTCAAGAAGTGGGCCTGTGTGAACCTCATGAGGATTAACAAGGCCAAGTGCAAGGTCCTGCACCTGGGTCGGGGCAGTCCCCAGTATCAATACAGGCTGGGGGATGAAGGGATTGAGCGCAGCCCTGCCGAGAAGGACTTGGGGGTACTGGTGGATGTTTTCATGCTGGACATGAGCCAGCAATGTGCGCTCACAGCCCAGAAGGCCAACCGTATCCTGGGCTGCATCAAAAGCAGCGTGGCCAGCAGGTCGAGGGAGGTGATTCTGCCCCTCTACTCTGCTCTGCTGAGACCCCACCTGGAGTACTGTGTCCAGCTCTGAAGCCCTCAGCATAAGAAAGACACGGACCTGTTGGAGCAGGTCCAGAGGGCTGCCACAAAAATGGAACACCTCTCCTATGAAGAAAGGCTGACAGCTGGCGTTGTTCAGCCTGGAGAAAAGAAGGCTTCAGGGAGACCTTACTGCAGCCTTTCAATACTTAAAGGGGGCTTATAAGAAAGATGGGGACATACTTTTAATAGGGCCTGTAGAGATAGGACAAGGGGTAATGGTTTTAAACTAAAATAGGGTAGATTTTTTACACTGAGGGTGGTGAAACACTGGAACAGATTGCCCAGAGAGGTGGTAGATGCCCCATCCCTGGAAAGACGGGGCTCTGAGCAACCTGATCTAGTTGAAGATATCCCTGCTCATTGCAGAGGGGGTGGACTAGATGACCTTTAAAGGTCCCTTCCAACCCAAACCACTCTATGACTAAGAGTGAAGACAATGACATGTAGTCATCTTTTAAAAGATGTTACATTTTAAGGAAGGAAGAATGTTTTACATACTTTAATTCATAGAAAGTTCTTATCATCTCACAAAAAAGTTTTATTAATTTTCTCTGTGGGGTAGATTCAACTAAGATTACTAAACCCATTGAGCTGTGTATTTTAACAATCCTAAAACTCACAGACTTTCCAGTCAGACCATGGAAAGGGGCAGGAAGGAAGAAAGGACTGTTGTTGAAAGGACTTTCCAGACTATTTTGCTTATTTAGAAAGCAAAGTGATTGACCCGAGGACCAGGTTTCCCAGAATGATGTAAAAGCACGGTCTTTTTGCAACATCCAATGACCTTCAAGAGTACAATTATTACAACATATCAATCAACAAGCCTGTTAGCCCACCTGTCCTGACACTACCTCCTTTTCTTAGAAGTTGAGCTTGATACCCTCACAGAAACTTAGTAATAATTAAGGATTATTAACCGCTATAAGCAAGGACATTGAGTATGCATCTCTCAAGCATCCTTACTCAACAGTTATGGTCAAAAAAGTCATCACGTCAAAACAGCTATCAGCATCTTCAGTACTGACCTTGCAACTGGTGCAATCAAGGAAAGGAGAGCACACGAAAAAGCGTGGTCACTGCCTAAAAGTTTACAACTTAATATATGAACAGTTACAATTAGATAGCACTAAAACAGAGAGGTGTTTTTGAGTGTAATGTTACAGTAATAACTTTTACTAATATAGACAAGTATCACCATGCTTCACATGAGAAGTCAATTTTCAAGAAGTTAGTGAACAGAAACAGGTGGGTGGGTGGAGCATAGGTTTATTTAAGATGACTAAAAAGCAATGCATAATACCTAAAAAGAAAAAAAAAATGGTGTATCAGTGTCCACTAGGAAAAATGAAGGGATAAAGTGTACAGCAGTAGAAAACAACATCTAAATGGGAAGTGATCTGAAGTCTTTGTTTCACATGTTAGGCAGACTCCATGTGTTCTTTCATCCTTGGCCAAGAATCTGACCTTCTATTGTCATGACAAAAATTTTATTCTCAGAAAGCTACTTTTTGGCAAATTTTTCATAGCACCTCGTTCCGTCTGTGTGCAAAATGAACAGCTACATCCTGCACAACTGAAGAAATTATCTTCTTCACACAGTGTTTATTAAAGCAAGTGGAAAACTGAGTCATTCATGCTTTTCATACATTTTTTTTTTTTCACAATATATGTTTTCCCTCAGAGGTAACAAACGTATCTTGAGGGCTTCATTAGCTTGGTTTCGATTTTAGTTTGCAGGACGACAGCCTGGAGGAAGGGGAGAGAAGCTGAATCAAATAAATGACGAAGCAATTGCTCCTGACATTTCTCTAGCAGACATTTCCTAAATGGACCTCCTCTTGTTACTGTTCTCCATGTCAGTAAGGTAGTATCTGCATAACAGATTCTAGGCCAAAGATAAGGTAAAAAAAACACATCAGGAAAGCAAATACCCTACTTGTGCATTTGAATGTTGCATTACTCACCTGTTTGTTTCCCATTTCAGCTCTCCTGTTATTCCTCCCTTCCAAGCCTGCTGCAGCATGTCTGCTAGGCAGAGTCACAACAGTTTTTGTGATGGAGAGTTTCTTAGGCACCTGAGGTGTCACTGGAAAAACAATTTTAATGGAAACAATACCTTGAAAAACCATTCACAGGGATATTTGTCAAGTACTCTTCAGAATAGCACTGATTTCGTAGTAGCAATACTCTAAAAGCAGATCTGACACACTAAGTGGGACAATGCAAATACCGACATTTGAACCAGTCACCCTGCTTTCCTTTTGTCAGTGAAGAGAAAGAGACATTTCTACAGCACTATTCATCTTATCCTAAAAGAGACATCTAAAAAAGGTCAGATTGATCATTTCCATTAAAAGAGTGCCTGTTTACTACTGCAGCTCATATCTAGCCTTAGATTTGTTGACTGGTTACACAGGATCCCACCCCATAGGAGATCAATATCTGATTTCCCAGAACCATACAGGCTTTCACCACTGCTAGTAGAGACAGCATGCAGGACTTTCTGTTCTAGAAACTGAAGCAGGGAAGACTTCACCTTGTTTTAGAACCTGAGTTTCCTAGAGCTGGGCATGTATTATTGAATAGCTCTGCTATTCTGCTTAGCAGAAGATAGAATTACACTTTCTGACCAACAGCCATAGCATTGTAGGAACACATCCTGAACACTAAACAGCATCTTTTATTTGCTCTCTAAAGATTTTAATTATTAATCAAGAAATGAGCCTTGTTTAGTTCCCTAGATCTTCCAGGAAGCTCTTCTTGTACCTGCAGCATGTAAACCCTTCCCCACTTTCCCCTAGCACTGCTGGAAGTGGGAGTCAGTGAGTTCAAAGGCTCATTTAACCCTTCCTCAGCTCCCTCTGTTGACGGAGAGAAACAGCCTCCCCTAGAGTCAGTTCTTCTCCAGACCAAGTCAGAGTACTGCAAGTTTGATCTGTGCTCTGAATGGCCCTCAGATAAGTCTCTCCCTAAGGTGAGTTGAGTGTGAGCGTCCCTTGGCCACTGTCCCTTTGTCAATACCTGAAGCCTTACGCATTGGAGGAGAGACAATAACACAAGGCAGGCTTCTCCTTCAGTGAGCGTACACTATACCACAGCTGTGTATAAGGCAAAGGAGAAGCAGAAGGAAGGGGAGAGGCCTGTATGAATTCTCCTGCTCTCCTGTCAGTTATCGTTAACCATTCCAGCTATGAAGGTGCAGCAACAAACCCTGTGCATTGTTACAGCCCAGTGCAACTTATCCCCAGTCCAATACAGCCCCCATCATAGAATAAAAAAGACTGGTCTGCAACAGGCATTGCTTGGCTGGGGATGAAACTTTCTTTTCTCCCTTTCCTTTCACCCCTCCTTGATGTCAGCTGTCTGTATGACCTGCTGTCCTAGGCTGTCTGCGCATTGGTAACAGGAACCTTGGGCCCAGCTTTCCTCTCATGGCAGCACTGTACTCCTGCTGAGAGGATGCTGGCCCTGAGCTTGCTCTGCCTGTGAAGGTCTGCACAGGCTGCTGCTGCAGCACACTGCCATACCCAGAGCCCCTGACAACTGGGACACGGGGGAATACCAGCCCACACCTTACACTAATTCCCCATACCAGGTTATTTCAGAAGTCCCTCCATGAGGCCATCCTCTATACGAAAATGTGCCTTTGCACCTTGTCTGACCTGGAGCATTGCCAGGTGTGCTGATGAGCTGCGGCCCCCCGGAGGCACAAAGAGCGGTCACACAGCAGGCCCTGTGTGGCTCTTCCGCGCCGCCTCTTGCGTGCAGCTGCTGCCATCTTGTGACAATAGGGCTGCTCGCCACCGGAGCCCTGGCCGCCAGCTTCCTCTTAATGGAACTCTTAAACCTGGAGTACGTGGTCCTTTCTGAGTCTGGGACCTGCACAAGTGAAAGGAGACAAAACACCACAATAAGTCATGACTTAATATCACTCTGTCCCTTCAACACTGTTTAAAGTTTTCCTCCGCCACGCCGTGTGGGCTCAGCCCACCTCAGAGCAGCAGGCCATGGAAATGGATGTTGGGCTGAGGATGGCTCCAGCAGTCAGTCACCTGGGTGGAGAAAAGGGGGGGGCGGGGGGAACAGAAAGAAACAAATGCTTCTGGTCAGAGAAGTACCCCTGAATCAACTGCCACATAGAAAGACTGTGGCAGAGAAGAAAACTAAATTGGTGTCATTCATGCACTTAGGCTACAGCACTGGCCTTTGAAAGACACAAGGCATCTTCAGACATTTAGCGTAGGATCCTGGGTCTGGTCTTTCCTGAGAGATGGGCATTTGGGCAAACCCATGGGCTCTCTGAAACCAGGCTCGTTTTCTGATCTTCACCCAAAGAAGAACTTAGCTCACTTCTGATTTCTGAATCTTCTCACCAGTGCTGTGGCTTGCTCATGTTATTATTTTGTATGTTATCTTACACTTTTTAATACATTAAGGTATAGTAAACAAAGAGTAAATGACGGATTTATGTGTCTTACTTTCAAATTCATTCATAGAGCAATTTGTGTCAGAAAAACATAACACATAAAAATGTATCAAAATTTGAAATGTAAGAACCTAGCTAATATTGAACACAAAATCTTGTTTTTCAGATAGTTTTGAAGCAATGTTTTAGGGAAAACAGTGAAAGTAACAACAGTAAGGAAGCACAGCAAGTAGAATAGGCTTCTGGATCATTATTAGGTACTCCAGTAAATATTTATAACATATTGTCTTGGGTTTTTTTTATTTATTTCTGAAATAATATTAGATGAAAATTACAAGCTGTTGAGACGTAACTTAGACACCACGATTTTGCATGGATTTTCTGAAATCCAACACATTCAAACTTGCTTTTAAAGTCAGCATTAGTCACCTGTGTTTGCTTATTGAGTACAAGTTCACTTCAGCACAGAAGTCTGTGCCTTTTCTGCCCCCCACCACCGAAACACCCCGCTCACAGGCCTCACTGCCAGGCAGAGATCAAGCCTCACATGTCCTCAGATCACAGGAAACACCCAAACAAATACTGAAATTTCACAGTGTTTCCCAAGCATCTGTTACGTAGAACTGTGTGAAACTCTCTATATAGTCTTGTTAAGCAAAATGAACATGGACCTTAGCTAGAGAACACTATAGAAATGGTTGAACATACTACTATGATATTGTACAAATCAAGGATAGTTGAGGTAATATCAAAGTCACTGAAAAGCAACAGACCCCTAGATTCCAGGTTTTACCTTCAGAAAGTCCTGTTCTATTTTCATCCTTTAAAATATAGTCTCTAAGTGCAGCAAAAAAATCAGAGTGATAAGAAAAACAACTGAGACAGAAATCACTCTTGAATGGTGGTTTGGACTAGGAGGAAAAGAAAGTTAGCAGAGACTGACAAGCAACATGGGCTGAAAGACAAGTAATAGCTTAGAAAAGCCCAAGAACAGAAACATGAGGAGGACAAAACAAAATCCTGAAGCTGAGAGGAAGAGAGGGACTAGCAAATGGACAGAAAGAAAGAGAGAAGAACTGAGCAAGGGAAGACATGAAAAAAGACAGAGAAAATACTGTTTTTTCCGTAACTGAGTTGTAACCGCTACCTGTTAATGTACCTTCAGAAACCAAGAGCAACAGGCAAATATCTTTAAAATACCAAACAATAAAATGAAGACAGATAAGACACCAGACTTGTGTGGCTCTAATTTTCAGACTGTCTTTCACAATTGCCTCAGCAAAACACCACTGGAGCTGCCTGGCTTAGAGCTGAGATTCTCAGCTAACTTGTTCTTCTCTCGTGCAGACCTTCCATCTTCTCGTCTCAACACAGCCAATTGCAAGTTAGCCAGTAGCAATAAAAACAACAACCTGTTTTCCATCATCAGCCACCCCTCCCATTACAAAAAAAAATTACAAAAAAACCCATTTTATTTTCTTCCCTTACGCCAGCCTATAAACAAGGAGTTTTTCTCTGCCCCATGTGCTGTAAAAGAGTTTTACAAACAAAGCTGCCGGTGATCCCACAGCAGCTGTTGACAGGCAGGACAGAGGCTGTGAACTGGATGGCTTCTGCCATATTGCCCTCCTACCTAAACAGCTGGCCCCAAACTGCTTCTCCAGATCTGTCTGACAGCATAGGTGCCTGCTGCTGAACAACTCTGCCAGGGACACTTGAGGGGCCCAGGGGATGTGTGAGAGCTGCACTACAGACCCACAAAAGAAGCCCCTCTCAAGACAGTGTGCAAACTCTGGAGTATCCCACACAGGCCAGTTAACAGAGCAGTCAGCATCCTTAGGTGATGGGAACACACTTTTCATTCATTTCTTTTTTTTCCCAGCCAGAGATACTTCTGTACTTTACCCAAGAGCTCTGAAGCCCAGCAGAGGCACTGTGAAATGAAACAGCCACTTCTGCAACGGGGACAAAACGAGCAGCTTGTTCTTTCTAGTCCAAGCTGCGAGTTTCATATTTCAGCTCCTCCTTCACATTCCAGGCCTGCCCAGGCTTCTCTCCAAAGATTTCAAAAATGGAGCCTCTCACAACTACTTATCCGCTGAAATACTCAATGCCCAAAGCCAGGGTCTTTGTTGTTTTTCTGTCGATGGTTTTGTGTACTGCCATTCTCTGCCTGCTGCAGCTGAGATTTTTTAAACCTAAAATCAAAGATTTTTATTCTTTTGAAGTCAAGGATTCACGAGGAAGGATCATTTCCTTGGAGAAGTACAGAGGGAAAGTAAGTTACAACTTCATTATATCTTTGTCTTGAATCTTCACTGAAAAACAGGTCTCCATTTGTAGGTTAACAAAAAGTTTGGTTACGGGAATTTTCGGCAGAGATTTGTGCTAAATTTGTGTTCTTCAAACAGTAAGCTGGAGAGAAATTTATTTTATCTAGGCCTGCTCCAGGAATTAAGATCTAATAAATCAAGAAAAATGGGTTTTCATGTTCTTTATTGTATATCAGTGTAGCCTAACAATACAACTTGTGCATTTTAATCTTGGTTAAGAATGGTAGCATGTTGTGTTGAATTCTGGAAGCTGATCTAGTAAATATGATTTTATTGCCTGTCCTAAATATGATTTTTAACATGCTTATATTTAAACAAAGCTGTAAGTTTAAGTTTATCCATTTATTGGATTTTTAAAACAGGTTGTCTGAAAGTAAATATCTTAAATCTGCTATCATCCTTATCTGTTTAATGAAATTTTGATCAGACAGATTAAATTTAGCCTTCAGGCAGGAACGATTGTGGTAGTGGGAGATGCTGTTTTAAGACATAATTGTAATCTCTATGCCATCTCTAGGTTTTTTTCTTACTATTATAACTTTATTTCTCTGAAGGCAACTTTGGTTGTAAACGTGGCCAGTTACTGCCAACACACTGACAAAAATTACATCGCACTGCAAGAACTACACAGAGAGTTTGGTCCCTCCCACTTCACTGTGCTGGCTTTTCCCTGCAACCAGTTCGGAGAATCAGAGCCTAGTTCAAGCCAGGAAATAGAATCTTTTGCCAAAGGAAACTATGGAGTAACCTTCCCTGTTTTCCACAAAATCAAGATCCTAGGATCAGAAGCAGAGCCCGCCTTTAAATTTCTAATAGGTAACTGTTTCCTTTTATATATCAAGCTGCCTGTAACCATGGTATTCTCCCTAAATTCCAGTCTGGGTTTGGTTGTCAGGAAACATCATAGTCTTCATAGTCTATGGAGAGAAACAGGCACTCAGCATACAGTTCATCTCATTTCAATGTGGATATCAAAAATCGGTCAGAAGAGTTGTGCCCTGAAAGCATCCGTTTCTTCCCACTGATTTATAAAAACAGCCTACTGTGACCAGCCCAGCTAGAAACATCCCTTTTGTGGATGTATAAACTTGAGTGCAAACATTCCCACCTACAAAACCCCATTTCAAATTACGTGACTTTTGTTGAAAAACAACTTTTCTTGTGGACAAAAATGGAACTACGGGAGGGGTCTTAAAATTACTGGAAGATTTTACATAAACACATGCAGATGAGAAGATTCCTGTTTTAGCAGAGTCATATCTCTACCTTTATGTAAACTGTATTGTAAAGTAGGATTATATATACTGTAGTTATAGATAATCACTGATTTGCATTAATTTGTCTTGTGAACTTCAGGGCCCAGCCTGCAAAACCCGCTCGCACAAATACTCATGTTACAGTAAGCATTTACTGACTTAGAGTCTCATACTCTCACAAGTGAAATGAAATTCTCTTCAGTTGACCAAAAAGCCCACAGACCCAAAGCCAACTTAAAAAGCCTCTCTGAATTCTCCTGAGCTTTGGCCAGGTCTTTGACCCATGCTAAACACTGATACATGAAAGAAAGGGTAATTAGAACATAACCTTCTCTATAACATCATTTTAACTAGAAAATAAGGTAGGAGAAGGCCCAAACCTGTATTCCATCTCCCTGCCCCAAGATAGGATCACATTTACCCAAATAGGTACTACATGTTCTTCTCCAGACTATTACAGTATGAGAGACTCCAAAACCTCCCAGTCTATTCCAGTTCTTCACAGCTCCTCTTGTCAGAAAGCTATTTCAACATACAAATGAAATCTTTCTTACACCACTTAAGTCTGTTGCTTCTTCCCATATCCTCTGTGATACCTCTTATGTACTTGAAAATAATCATCATTTAGGAGTCATTTAAGTGGTCACCATTGTCACTGTAACTGTGTTTCTTCCTACCTCCCCTTAGGCATGTCACCAAAGACCCCAAGTAAAGCCTCATTGCTCTGAGTTGCCTGATGCCCACTGAAATTACTGAATGCACTCTGGAGGTGCCTCTCAGTTCATTATAGAGGAGACTAGAGCACATAGGTACCAGCTGGGTGGGATGAATCCAGATTCTAACTACCAGTGTAATCAGTATCAGACATTAATACCTATACAGAAACAGAAAGGCCATATTCACTCAGTTGGTTCTTATTTGACATGCTGTTCACCCACAAGAAGGAGAAAGATCCTCTGATACTTAAGTATTTTGAAATAAGGTCTTTTCCCACATTCCTCTGCTTCACATGAAATTACTGTGCATCTGCAATTAAAGAAGCACCTGTTTTCTTCATGTAGCTGTTTTGACGATCAGAAGGTTGAACATCTTCATGCTACACCCCCTTGTGGCTGTGACTGCTAGCTACAGTTTGTCCAGCACTGTCAGATAGTCTAGTGCAAAAAGAACCCACTGACAGCATAAACATGGTGCCAAGGCCTTTACACAACTGCTTCTTGCCGCTTTCATAGCAGTAAGGCATTTTGTTGGGCCAGTGCAAGGTTTGTGGCCTCACCTTTCCCCAAATAATGTCCAGCTTCCTATGTATTTGTGTGAGTTATTCATACGCATTAATGAACACTGAAAGAATATTCAGAGATGGGGTTATGTTACTTCAAGACTGACCCTAGATACAACAACTCAGCAAAGATATAATTACTAGCTGGGACGGAGCCTCCGTGACATGAGGTTTACCATACCCATTTGCTTGCCATGGTGTCCCCTTACAGTGATGACATTACAAGTGTAGTCCAATGGCAAAATTCAACCCATTGCTTCCAAGAATCAGTGTAGGGTTCAGCACTGTTCCCCAGTGGACACCTGTTGCCCAGTCAAAATCTCCTGGAGTTTCCTTCTAGTTCTTCTCTCAAAAAGCGATTTCCCTCTAAACCTGTGAGACTCTCCAAGGACAAAGTCGGAGTCAAGAAACTGCTTCTGCCTCCTCTAGGAGCCACATAGTTTCCTGATAGCCCCTTGATCTCAGAAATTATCTTGCCAGGTATTCATGATAGCAAAGGTACCGGTAAGGTTTTGCCTCATGGGACAAAAGGAGCTGAATTAAGCCATCACCAGTATGACTTCCTGCTCCCATTTCACTTCCCCTAAACCGACATAAAACTGGCGATTCCCCAAATGAGTATGCAGCCCTCATATCCTCCTCCCTAGGAAGCAGAGCGTGGTAAGTAGGAACTCTTAAACAGTTTCACAAGAAGGGGAGAGCGTCATTCAATTCCCACTTTTCAGATCATTAACACCAACCAGTAAATCCAGGCCCAGACTACTAGCAAAGAACACAGTGGGATTACTTCAACATAAATAGTTGAAGAATCACTGCAGGGTAATGAAACAATGACAAGTGTAAGTCACTAAAATGATCTGGTGCCATTCTTACAGATTCTTCAAAGAAAGAACCTCGATGGAATTTCTGGAAGTACCTTGTCAGCCCTGAGGGTAAAGTTGTGAAATTCTGGAGACCTGAAGAGCCCATAGAAAGTATCAAGCCAGAAGTAGCATCATTAATCAGGCAGATTATTATGAAAAAAAGAGAAGACCTCTGAAAAAGCCATTCACACTGTGAATCCATTCAACAGCATGGGTACACAGCCTTACTACATTCCTGGGAAATGCTGCTAGAAGCTAAACCATCAGGTGATTTTACTTCTCTTTGGCGTTAGTATTTTCAGCTACACTATGTCTATTAATGTTGGATTGGCTCCTGCAATGGCCTTGAGAACCACTGAGGTTACTGAGAATGGCAAGGCACTCGGTACCTTACAGGGATGGACCTTCAATTTGCATAAAGTTTCTGAATGTTTCTTTAAATTGCTGACAATAGCTAATTACAGTTGTCACCAGCAGGGAGATAGCTAAAAAGAAGAGGATTTGTTGATAAAATACTCAGTATTTGCACAGAAGAGTTTTGTTCCACATCTACCAGTAACAAATAGATTGTGATATACCATTAACACATAATTGTCCTGACTGAAAGACATGGGGCCCAGAGGCATCATACCCAAGTTTCTAGAGACAAATGCAACTGAAGATACCAGCTTTGCAATATCTTCTTGAGGAAGATTACTGAATTGTGAAGCTATCAACTTAGTTGTAAAAAACTGTACACAGAAAATAAAATTATTAAAAGAAAAAAAATTGCAAAAATGTTTCCTTGCCTACTTTGTATTTTGATTAATTTTACATTTCACCTTTACAGCAACACCTTTAACCTCTTTAGCCTTCTCCATACATTTGCACTGCAGTACAGTGCCTCGGCTGTGAGCTCATCTCCTGCTGGACCCCCAGCCTTCTGACCTGGATGAAGGCAGGGCCTGTGTGAATATACATGGCTGCTTACAGCAGGATTCAAGGGGCAACAAAAAACAACAGCCTGGCACTCTAACAGACATCTTTCTGAGACAGTCCAAGACAATGCTCCCCAAGCCATCTACCTCACATCTCTGGAATAAAACAACAGTCTTCAAATAGAGGTAGAAGAAGGGGATGAAGGTTCATGCCTCAAGCCCCGCTCTTCTCACCTTGCAATCTTCCCAATCCTGCATGTAACTACAAACCCATTTCCAGTTCTGTTCCACTGTTCTATTTCAAACTGCCAAGTGTTTTGATTTATCTGTTTGATGAAGGGAGACAGTAAATTGGAATAAGGAACCTCATTCCAACTGTCCAAGTCTTAAAGGAGGGCTGAGAAAATAGAAACAAGAGAAACCAGTGTCTCAGAAGAGTTTTCTATATGAAAAAGGATTGGTAGCAGCAGTGCTGTTCTCTTGTAAGACTAACAGTGACTGAAAATACCTGAAGTGCTTCAAAACATCTTCCAATAAAGATAGCCACTTAACTGTATTAAAAAGGTGAGAAATTCAAAAGCAATTAAAAAGATTTTTTTTTTTCATTCATCTAAGGAATTCATTGAGAATTTCACAGAAAGTCCCTGAAGGGTAAGGACTAAACAGATTTTAAAAGATTGAGTGATGATACTGATGTGGAGGATTAAACAAAGTCACCCTCAATAATGACAACCATCATTTTTGAAAGGAAGTCAAACCTTATGCACGACAATTTTAGCCACTCTAACTGCCAGAGATCAGTTAAGGTCTATGTAAGGGTCTAGTTAGTCCAAATGTGCCTACTGCTAGTGTTTTAGACCAACCTCTGAGCTGTTTGCCATTAGCCCACAAGATGCCACATCCAATCCGTCAAGACAGTTCCTGTTCTTATGCTGAGGTCCTGTGTTTTACTCCAGTCTCCTCGCACATGTACAGTTCCAGCCTTGGGAACATTTAGCGGAACATGTCAGGTGATTTTTGTCACGTGTCCCCACTGCTTTGATGGAACAGGAAGGGAACTGAGATATGGATCCTCTCCCCTCAATGGGAGCAGTCTAGCTTCCACAGAACTAAGTGGCAGGACACAATGTTTTTCCCATAAATGGTGGATGATACCTTTACTTGAAAATGTACATGACTAAAACATGCATGTCCATTCATGTGCACTGCTATAGATCCCTGCTTTTCGTATCACTCAATAAAAAAGGGTAGGTATAAAGAAATGTTGGGTGCTGTTAGTGGAACACCTGAAAGAAATCTATTTTAGTCCCGGTATTGTCTGAGAGTTACTCAGCATGTGGGAAATTTCAAGTTCTTTAAATACCCTATGAAAGATAAACAGCGCAGTATCATTTTCTAGTTTGGAAGGGATCACGAGGGAAGGGAGAGTGCACACCTTGCTTGTGATTCACTCACTAAAGCTCATACTGTTTTTCACAGGATACACTGTAATGTTAAATAACTCAATGCCAGCATTAAGATCAACTATCTTTCCTGGTATTCAGAAATAGCATGGGATATTAGCAAATGAGTGGACAGAATTATTTAACTCACTGCTTCCTGAATTACTTTTACTTCAGATTCCTAGAAAAAGAAAGTTTTGCCTGAGAAAACAGTCACTGAATTTCTTATTTCACCATTTGGTCACAATCCACTACAACCATCTTTGGTAGAAATTTGAATGTAGATACCATTCAGTCCTGAATCTACACAGAGATTGTTTTTCAAAGCTTACTGTTAATTAACATTCCTCCAAAAACTCAGTATGTTTGTATTACTTATTCTTCATGAGACATACCAGCTCTTCCAATGTAATATTTAGGGCAGATCATTGATAAACTAATCACTTCTTTCTTAAAACCAAGTTACCAGTTATCCAGGGTAAAATAAAGCATCTTTAACTGCCAAGTCTACACAGACTTGGAAAGGCAAATAAATAAAATGAAAGTTAGAACACTGTTATACAAGCACGCATTTATCTATAGTAAAAAGCCAACAAAGTACTATGAATACATATTTGTATAAATATCCACTTACAGTTTATGTAGGATATAGCATATAAAAAAATACTAAACTAAAAATGCTATAAACAGATTAAAACCTATTTATTGGATTCTTAAATAACCCCACCAATTTAAAATAAAACTGCCCTCTTAAGAAGGTTAACAGAGTTCAGCCCATGAGTGTTAAAGTTTCTTCAACTCCATTTGAGCATAACCTATTGCATCCTTCATCCTAACGCTTCCTTCATTCCTATTTCATGGTTCCCTCACTCCTTAGGTCTGACATATGCTCATTAACTCCAACAGATACCATTTAACTGTCAGCTCCTCTTTCCAAAAAATTGCCTGGGAGTGCAAATATTCTAAATCCATTTCAGTTGCCAGTTGGACATGTCCCTGTTAATTCATTATGAGAAAATACTTGTTTGCTGAGCCCACGCATCAATGCTCCAGTAAACATTTAGTGGTGTAAGAGAAACATGTTCATATAGAGCCCTGAAACTCTTACTTAATACTTACATAATTTAGTAAATTCTTTAGAAATCAGTTGGATTAGCTGTCTAAGTGTGTCAAACACAGTTACACTTGTTTTTATATCCTACATTCACTCAGTTTGCATAACCTAGCACAGCTCCTTTCAGTCAGGGGAACTAGGCAGGCATTGGGCCCCATACTAGCTAATGATCCAATGAGGTATTTATAATAACAGTGTTTATATTCTTGTCTCAACAGTGATGTGCTAATGTGGCAGTGTAGTCAGTTGCTGGTGTATGAAGAACAGCTAACTAACAATACACTGCCAAATCACCACACACAACACTAGGATCACCGTAATTCTGCAGACCTTCACAAACATTGATGCAATTTCTCTTTCTAGGAGACCTTCACTTTGCAAGGCACATATAGCAGCACCCAGATAAAGCAAATAGTAACAAAGAATTTCTTTAGCATTCTGTAAGTGCCTGAAGTGCCAGGATGAGGATAGACGTAATACTCTGTTGCCTGTGGCAGTATGTTTGATAGAAGCTTCCAGTGTAACTTGAATCAAAAGGATCAGTGTGCTTCCAGCCTTTATTCTTCTGAAGTATAATATTATGTCCTATTCAAATTGTGTCTCCTGGATGGTAAGACTATGTGAAGTTGTTTTAACGTATTTAAACATACTTGCTGTTCACAAGTTATTCTGAGAAGCAAGGGGAGAAGAAAAACTCTGAAGTGAACTTCTCTTTTTTTATAGAATGGAAAGGTAATTATTTTTCAGATATAGCATTCAGGCAGTTAGTGAAAGTGATTTTAAGCCTTTCCAGCATCTAATTACTCAGTTAAAAAAAAAAAAAAACAACCACCAACTTGCATTTACCAAATATCATTATAAAAGATTTAAAAATCAAACTTTAAAACTCATGTGAAGTTTTTAACTGTGCTTCTTTTGCTTTAAGAAAACTTCCAGAGCTTAAAATTGTTTGAAATGTTTGAATTATTTACCTGTTTCAAGTATTTATAATCTTCCTGTTACCTAGGTCTGCTACCTAAAAGCAGATGAAAACCAGAGTCTAAATGATCCAAAAATTCTCACAATTCTTTTGATAACGGTGGATAACGGAAATACAAGATATCGCTGTAATACCAAAAACAAGCCTGACAGTCAAAAAAAGCAATAAACAGGTGGACCCAAAAAATCCTTATACAAAAGTAGTAGCTCTCCATTTTGATGATTAAGGTATGTGGAAAAGGATAGCAACTGCATGTTAGCTGATGTCAGAATTTCAACCAGCTAACATACACTGCCATCCCATCACACACAGATGCCCCACCTGCATTCCTGGAAATTAGAACCCTAGCACTTTCCAAAGGAACCGCCTTTAAACAGCAATGAGCTGGCCCTGCAGCAGGTGACAGTGCAGTAGTGACTACTACATTCAGATACAGCAGCCAGCTAGCAGTACACTGCCTACCAGACACAGAGTCCATGCAGAGTGAGATGTCTCATAAAACAACGTGCCTGGAAACATGTCTTATTTTCTACGTAAATTCAGCATTGCTCACCTGTTTTGAGGTTCATGTTTCATATATGTATATATACAAGTTCAAGCAGAAAATACTGTCATGAAATAAATGGCACAGATAAGTTTCTGATTCAGCAAGACCTGAATTAAAGTAACAGTATAAAACCTATGTGGTTTGGTTGGATTATGACTAGAATCAGATCCAACTGTCCAAAAGGAACTGGATAGTGTTGCAAACAGTTTCTTGCCTTAGCTGTACGAGCACCAGTATAGTATGTTATCTCCACAAATTAATTAGTATCATACACACTTACTTCAGTCCTTTTCTCCCTTGGACATCTGTTTACAGTCACTGTTGGAACCTGGCCCTTAGTCTAGATGAGCCCAGAGTCTAACTCAGTATAGTCAATTTTAGGTTATTTTGAAATTAGAATTATCATTGGTTACTCCATAGTGCAACTTAACTTTAGGTGATGAGCCACGCTGTACCTCCATTTACAGCCATGTAATGGAGGATGCATAAAGATCCCAAGATTCAAGCTTATGGATTTAGGTAAAATTTTACCTCCATCCAGCCTGCAACATCCATTTTGATGGAAAGTCCTTTGAAGTCACGCTGGAAAGCAGCCACTGAGTTAGACACTTTGTATAAACGTCAGTGAGTACCAAATTTGAAGCCTTCCTTTTGCTTCTTAAGAACTGGTCTTAAATCACTCAAAAATAAACGTCAACTCAATACAAAACACTAAAATTAGTTAGTTAGTGTTTGCTAACTAGCATTTAGTAAACACTAAAACATTTACTTGCCTGAGTGCTGGTGTTAGCAGCCACAGAAAAGCATTGGCTAATTGACTTCTGCTTATTCCACAGCAAGAGAAGGCCACCTCCAAGTTCTCCACGATGCTTTTGAATGAAACAATATGGAGTGCAGCTAGCAGCTGTTGACACATCAGAGAGAACAGCCAGCTAACACGCACTGCCAGACAGTTACATTCTGTTGAGTTTTGGCCAGTAGCTCCCCCTCACCCCCTAACCAAATTTTCTTCTCCTAGAGCCCAGTCATTGCTCAATTTAGCAACATGGCTTTTCCCATGCTGTCACTTACATAAAATATTTATGTTGGAGCAACATTCTCAGCATGCTGGTGGCTACATTTCTGTACTGTCATTGTACGTAAGGGCACTGCTCATCTCCTGCTTCAGTATTTTCAGTATGGTCAATTCCTTTTACGCCTTCACCTCCCACTCCACCACTTAGTGTATTGCAGCCTCACCAGGTTTTGTGATCTATGTCAACTCCTTAAGGCACAAGCTGCCTGTATTTTGCCTCTTGCTTACTGTCAAGCATATTGTCAATTAATAGGTTTTCCACCTATGTTCCTACTGTATATGCGAGTTCTTCATTGTCCCTTTTACCTTTACCACCCTCTAAATGTGGACGAGTCAGCTTGCAGTGCCAATAAAAAGACAGCTCTGTAAATCCATACAACCACTTCAATCAGGTCAAGTAACTTTTGCTTTTAAACAGCAAGCAGTCCCTCTGGTGCCAAAGGAGAGAAGCCCACAGGTGGTTTTGATTCCTCCCCTCAACAAATGTCACTTTGCCATAACTTGTGTTTTTCTAACATTTCAGATGCTACAGTTAAGAAAGTGTGATAAGGATTAACAGGAAAGGAAAAAAAAAAATATAATTTGTTTTTTCAAAATCACTTATTTTCGAGAGTTTCCTCCTCTCCCTCCCCCAGAAATGTAAAGAGGGGAACTCTTCAGTGCAGTACATACAGAGGAGTGTGAATGTCTGTGCCTGCCCTTACCTTAGCCGCTTTCTGTAGGCTTTGCTCTCTGCCCCGCTTCAGGTCTTTTCCAAGTGTTCTCATCACTTTCTCCTTGAAAGAAACACAGAGGCACAACACTTAACAAATGTGTGGCTCAGTTTCTTCACCCTAAATCACCCTCCACCCAGCCTTGCTGCTTGCAGGACTTCGCTAGGAGCCACGGCCCTTGGGACAAGGCAGGGCCACCGGACGGGAAGGTGTCTGCCAGGCCAGCTCCTCAGCCGCGACCCTCCCCAGAGCAGCGACAGCCCCCCACGTCCCCACAGGGCACCGTTACCCATAGCAAATCCTCATCCCTCCTGCTCATCCTCCGGGCGTTTTTTTCCAATTTCCGCTCCATCTCCGCCGGGGCTTGCCGAACCCCCCGCCGCCTCAGGCGACGTGACCTGACCTCGAGGTGGGTCCCTGCGGGCGAGACGGCCCATAAAGGGGTAAACGGATGCGCAGGGCGGGTGTGTGGAAGGCAGCCTGCACGCACGGCAACCGACGGAGAAGGCAACTTACAGCCCAGCCAGCCCTCGGGGTGCCGGTTCCTGCTGCACGGGAGGCGGTGCCGGTGCCGGTGCCTCCGCCGCACACCCCGCACCACTCCCCAGCGGCCGCCGGCGCCCTTTAAGCAGCCCGCAGGCGCGGCCGGCGAGGCGGGAATCCGCGGGCAGCGACGCGGCTCGGCCCGGCCCGGCCCGCCGGCGGGACGCAGCGCGCCCGGGCTGCGCGGCGGCGCCAAGGAGCGGCGGTGGCTGGCGGCAAAGGAGCGCGGCGCGGCGGGTCCCGCAGCCCCTGCGGGGAGGGGGGGAAGGCGGAGGAGGGCTGCGGCGGCCGGTGCCAAGCGGCCTTGGCTCGTCCCCGGGGACGGGGAGGCCGCGAGGCCGTCGCCCCGGGTGGCTGCTGTCTGCCCCCGCCGGGACCGGTGGGTCACCTCCACAGGGCCGTGTCCTGTAGGGCTATGGCCATGCCACGCTCTCGGGGTGCCGCTGCCTCGGCCCCTGTCTGGGGAATGGAGCAAGGGCAGCTTCGGCACACTCCACACGCAAAAACCCTCGCATCGGTTTGTTTCTCACTGAGGTTTTTGCCTGCTGCGGGGAGTCGGGCACAACCATGCAGCAGCGGCCTCGGAGAGATGCCTGGAGAGCAACGCCTCGCTGAGGTGTTCGGGCCTGGCTGTCCGAAACTGAGAGCTGGAGCAGAGACCTAACATACGGCACCGCACCTCTGCGCACTGTGTGGTGGCCTGTCCTCCAGCTAAGGTCCCCACAACCAAAAGTGAGCAAAACCTAACCACCACCATGAACAACCAGACTCATACAAACCACCTGCAATCATCTGCTTTAATGTGACAGGCAAAGGCAGAAGTTGTAGGAGAAAGTGTGAAGAATCATTTTGTCCCACCTGTTTATGCAGGTGTTTTATGGAGCGCAGGTGATGGGAATTGTACGAGGCCTTAGGCACTCACTTCACCTGAGAAAACTTGAGCGCAGATTTGGTAGGAAAGAAGCCAAACATGTTTTTGTTGGAAGATAGGTTTTAGTTAAATCCAAAGAGAGAGGAAGGGAAAAGAACGGTTGCCACTACATATACCTTCAGTATTTTTTTCAAAATAAGTTCAGAAGAGTCCTTTTTCAGCCCTTGTAATAGTTTCAAAATTTGGACTGACACCACTTGGGTTTTCAAGCAACAAAAGCTGAGACACACACAGCATGTAAAAGAGCCCATTTTTCCTCTTTCTAACTTTTGGCTCTGAGAATCAACATTAAAAGTGTTATTCTCTAAGAGCAAGAAACAGAGTGCCACTTTCTAAAATGCGCTCAGAGCTTTTTTCACTTTCATACAGTTTCACTTTTTTCCCCCAGGAAAACAGGAGAGATTTTTCTAAGTTTTCTGTTGGAAAAATATTACTTGAACCAAAGAAAAATTGTCCTGAAAAAAGTCATGTAAAGTCCCATTTCCCACTCAACTCTATTTCTATAGCTGCACACGTCACATCCGCAAAAAGACATTCATGTAAGCAAGACGGTGGAGGAGAATATTTTTATTGATGCCTGAGTTATAGGCAATACTTAAATATCAGCTGATAGAGATGTTTTGCCAAATCAAAGGAAAACCATTTCAAAAGTGCTATTTTATTGTCTCACTTCGTATTGCGAAGGACACAGATAAGGACACCCAGGATACAAAGTGGCTGAGTCACACAACACTATTTTAATGCTTTCTGCAAAACAAACAACACCCAAGGCATTGTTAGCGTACCATCACAAAGGATTGTTTGCAGTGCTTTGGTTGTTCGTTTAACTGAATATGAGCTCTTCCTACAAGACTAACGTTCAGCAAGCACGGCCAGCTAGTGCTACCCTGCCTAACAGCAGCTGCTGGCATGCACCGCAAAGCCAGCTCACTTCAATACTCAATGAATCAGCAACACCCAGGTGAAGTGTATTGAACTGTTACCTATCAGACCAGTGTCTGAGCCTCTAACGAAGCTTTTACTCGCACTGAAAAGTTTCTTTCAGATAAGCAATCCTGTAACCATGCAGTTTGTTTGGTAGTGGGAGGAAAGAGGTCGCAGTCTGAGAGCTATATGGTTGTAAATGGGAATAAAAGCCAAAAGTCTTTCAAACTCAAAAAGGTTTTGCTTGAGTGAATTAGAATTAGGATTAATTAATGCAGAGCAAGTCATTAAAGAGTAAATAATGTGACCCGCTGCAGTTGGTGTTACAAGCAGTGATTCCTGCCCATGAACCTTCAACTCTTGCATGCAGGCACCATGAAGTAGTTATGAGAAAAGATTTGGGGGTTTTTCTGTAAAAGCTCCTTCCGAACACTGATTTGCAAGCAGAAAACATGCCGAGATATTGTGTTTGCTAGTAGCCTTAAAATAACTGGATCCTGAAATGAAGTCAGTGGTAAATAAAATCCAGAAATAAGCAGAAGTGCCGTAGGGAAGTCTGAATTGCTTTGTGTTTGTTAAGGAGGATGCATTGGATTGTTAGGCAGGTATTGTAACACCAAGTAGGTCCTTAAAACTCACTTCTTCACTTGAAGCACCTGGTATTTTGGAAATGATGTGGTAGGTAAAAGTTCTGTTGTCACTTAGAAATTGTAACTGAATTTTAAACAAAGGAGTTTTGTTTTAGAAAAGCTGTCCACGGCTAAACGTATCGCTTCTGAAATGCATCTCACTAACGTGTCTTCAAAGTCAAATGAAAAGGTCGTCTTGGTTGTCTTCATTTCTTTCTCACTGTGGACTCATTTTAAGCTCCTCATTATGGAACCTATGCAGCCAATTGCTCAATTATTACACTTACGTACTAGAAACGTGGGTGAATTTTTGTAGCTCACTGTAAAAATATTCCCAAGCCAGTATGTAGAAACGGTGTAGTTTGTCCCCGCTGGCAGCAGATGGTGCTGGTATGTTGTTGCTTGGTACATCCTTGAAAGCTGGTATGCAGGTTCTCAATCCCACAGTATCTTTTTTCTCATCCATTATCCTCAGGGTCTTTTCATACTAATTTGTCAGCATCATCAGACTTTGTAATTTATGGACATAAAATACGAGTTTATAGTTTGAAGGTGAGATTTGGACATCAATAGCAAGCCCCACAACATTGTCAAGGAATTAAGCACTGACTGAAATAACACATTTCAGGAAAAGTTGGATTCACCGCATCCAGACTGCTGAACAAGCACCACAGTACTTGTAGGGCCCAGGTATCTCAGGACATGACAATGAGGATGCTCCTTGCCAAATGATTGCTGACAAGAGATGATGCTAGCTTACACCAAATTCTGGCAAGTAGAAAGATCACAAGAGCTAGTCATAGAAAATTGTCTTAAAAGCAATAGATCACAGGTTGTCTCCATTTCAGTGAAAGAGAGATGTAAGCAAAAGTGCTCTTTATATAAGTTTCTAGATTACCAACAGGAAACTCTTGCTTAAACTAAAAGCCTACTTAGAGAAACCTTCCTGGCTAAGGAGCACAGGGCCCTAACATCGAGGGCATACTGGACTGACTAGTTGTCCAAAGCAGATGTAGTCACTGTCTGTGATACCCAGTTGGATAAACTAAGAAAGGTGTAACAAATTATGTTAAGAAAAAAATGACCCTTTTGGAAGTGTGAGGGATCTGAATAAGATTTACCACAGTTTTGAGTTGCTATTTGAAATAGGTGGGAAAAAATTGTTGAACATATGTTGATGAAAATGTGTTTCCATTTTGCAGTTGCAAAGTAATGAAAGGTTTCTGGAAACTGAGGCCTCTAACCTCCTGCCAGAGAGAAAATGATGTCCCGACTTTGTTAGGTGAGATCTTGAGGTACAGAAACATCTTAATTTTTCTCCCTATATTTCTTCACTGTTCTCTCTAGCTTTTCAGCCAGTATCCCAGAAAGATCCCAATCTTGTTGCCTGCTCAGTCATATCAGTACTCAGGTGCTTCTGAGTTAGAGGAATGGTTCTCACAGTGGTACAGGGCAAACCGTGGGGCCTCTCTAAGTGACTGACAATAGTAGTAGATAGTGGTTCGCATTTATTAATGGGAGCTTTGACCCTCAAGTGTTTCTAACTGCAATGGAAAGCAGAGAAAGGATGGGGAAGGAAGGAATCAGGAAAGTGAAGGGACTCAGTTCACATGGCTGTTCTCTTTACATCATTTCACACTGCAACAAGCAACCATTGTTTAGACTCCAGTATGAAATATTGTTGACCAGGCAACTGGAATATTCTGGCAGTGAACCCACAGCTTCATTTTAGCTGTACAAAGCACGGGTTATTAAGATGTCCTTCAGAGGACGGGGTGGAGGGGGGGAAGTTCCTGCTTCTTTGCTGGGGTTTACCTTAAGCCATGCACTTAACATCTCAGTCCGGTAGTCTGCTCATCAGACATCTCCCATTTCATTTATCTTCGCCAGCACAGTAAAAGTGGTTGTGAACTTATGGGGCGTGAGCTCTGGAAATGACTGTCCACTGTTCCTCCTCGGATGAACTTCAACACCTCAGACATTAAGGAAAATTACATCTTCTACGCAAACAAGCAAGAAAATAAAAAAAAACCCTGAACCTGTTCCTTATGTTGCTGCATTCTGTTGCCACAAGTATGTTGCATTATCTGGATAGACTGACACATGAAAGATGGAATACCATCTTTATATTTTTCTGGCTTTTGTCCATTTGTACCGCACCTTCCCCAGTACTTACATTTCTTTTATTTCCAATGTTAAATTTAGCAATAATGATGAGCCTGGTTGGCAAGCGTGCGTAAGTAGACTAAGGATCTCTAGCTAAGGGAGGAATCGGTGTTGGCTGTCAGTTTCTGGCTTGTAAAAGATTTTTATTGGTTTAAAAACAGAGGAAAAAAACCCAACAAAACACATGCACCAATGGATAAGTGCATTTTAATAAATTATATGACTTTTCATGTAACATACTGTTGACTCCCAGGATTGTCAGTTCAGTGAACAATACAATTCACAATCGATTTCTTCAGCAGCACACTATAGTAATTGCCTGTTTTTGCTGTTCAGTGGGCAGATCAAGAGCTGTGCTGCTAGGTCATCCATCCCAGCCCTTTCTGCTAAGTTTCTCTCTTCAGTGTCTACTCCCTTTTTCTGTGCACATTAAGAATCCATTTCGGCACGCCACTGCTACAAAGACTCTCTCAGTTAAGGCTTCCAACGCGCTGGAATCCCGTGCTAGCTTTGGGGACTGCACACAACATACAACTACATTTTGTTTACCTTGGCAGAACCTCTGGGTTTGTTGCCAGCTGCCAACTGTGTGCCTAAATAATATTTCATCCTGGAATCCCAAGAGTCTGGATTAACAAACTGCCAAAATGCCACTCAGATGTGGTTCTTTCCAAAGCTTCTCTAGCAACTTCTATTGTTAGCACAGTACTTATTACTACATTACTAGTACCAAACTGCTGTAAGTTATTGTAAAATTAAGTTATGCAAAAAGTAATTATAGCTTTGAATAATTATGAATTGTAACTATATCCAAGGCTTCAGGCACCTGTTGTAGATGATTCCTCTCAGGTGGTCTCGGAGAGAGGGCAAGGTTTCTAACGTTCTTACCTGGATAAGGGCAATTAAATATACACCTTAAAAAGCAACTGTCATCTCTCTTTGCAAACATGTTTCAGTCAAGTAATTGCTGGCAGGTTCAGCTCCATCAGCTGTGAGATCCTGAAATTCTGTTGCATTTCCATACCATTTCCTGTGAAAACAAGTCTCTGGTTTCACTTCAGAAAACTAATATTCAGGGAATTGGGTCAGACTATGTTTTTGATATAGCTGAACCTGTAAGCTAAGTTTTCAATTAAAATGTATTTTGGGTGGGTTTTTTTTTCCTGTTGGGTACTACACTCTTTGAAAACAGGTCAGTAGTTACAATCAGATAATATCACCCAGTATTGAGATAACGACTTCAGCAAACCAGTGGTTTAGTTATGCAGTTTCTAGATGGCATAGGTTAATTCATATCGTAAGACTGTGTTCTTACAGTTAAGCACTTTAAAAACTTAGTGTGTTGAAGATACGCAGTTTGTACCTAACTCCACAGTAGATGTTCATCTATTTCACCTCTTCCACCTTCTTGAGCTTCTAAAACCCTTTCTTGATACTCAGGGTATAGGTATAGGTCAAATCATCTCTGTCCGCCCACAATATGCGAAATTCTCTCCCCTCACAGCAAATACAAGTCCATTCCAGCTCCTCTCAGAGGCAGTGTGAGTCTCCAGTCCTGCAAAGATCTTGGAACCGCTGGATTCCTGAGCCCACTCAAAGGCCCACTGAGACAAAGGGGACTCTGAATTTCACCAGGAGATACAAACTTGATAACAAAAGGAAAGAGAGGAACACAATACAAACATACGTACAAACGGAGCTATGTTGGGGACTATCAGACCAAACAAGAATAAAATGGTAGAAAACATTTATCAACAAACATGTCTGTAGCTGTTTTATTAGTAACACCTTTCACACAAAGAATCCAGTGTAAGAGATTCACCAATTATTTTTAGCCTCGTCTCTTCCTTTCCTCTTCATTTTGTTGAAATGCACTTGCTCTGCATTACATACCTGTCATGGTTTAACCTCAGTCGGCACCTGAGCACCACACAGCCGCTCGCTCACTCCCCCCCCTCCAGTAGGATGGGGGAGAGAGTTGGAAGAGTAAAAGTGAGAAAACTTGTGGATTGAGATAGACAGTTTAATAGGCAAAGCAAAAGCCGTGCACGCAAGCAAAACAAAACAAAGAATTCATTCACTACTTCCCATCAGCAGGCAGGTGTTCAGCCATCTCCAGGAAAGCAGGGCTCCATCATGCCTAATGGTTACTTGGGAAGACAAACACCATCACTCCAAACATCCACCCCCTTCCTTCTTCTTCCCCCAGCTTTATATGCTGAGCATGACGTCATATGGTATGGAATATCCCTTTGGTCAGTTGGGGTCAGCTGTCCCAGCTGTGTCCCAATTTCTTGTGCACTCCCCAGCCTGCTCGCTGGTGGGGTGGTGTGAGAAGCAGAAAAGGCCTTGACTCTGTGTAAGCCCTGCTCAGCAATAACGAAAACACCCCTGTGTTATCAACACTGTTTCCAGCACAAATGCAAAACATAGCCCCATACTAGCTACTGTGAAGAAAATTAACTCTACCCCAGCCAAAACCAGCACAACACCACAGAACATGTGTTATGTGTTGCCCATTACTATGATAATGTGAATGCATATTTAATAGCTCTAATTCAATTTCTGAAGAATACTCTGTAGAGGTGCTGGGTACATACCTCTTATCAGCTATGCAGTCATCCCTAGAAAACCAACTAATTGCGAAGGAAGTAACAGGTAGGAGTTTCCTAAGAGAAGAAAGAACTTAATCAGGGCTTTTAGAAAGATGAGCAGTGGCGTGTCACAGGTTAAATAGTGACTTTACCTCTTACCACAAAAAATGGTGCAAAATGTCCCAAGGATGCAAACTGTAGGAAGCCAAATTGAAATGTGTTAGGAAACCTCCTTCATCTGTTCATTTCCACTTGAGATCCACCTGAATTAGGGAATTACAAAGCTACTTCTTTGTTGATGGACAGTGAAGGCCCATTAGAGCATAACATTATAGACTGCTTTCAAGAGAAAACTCTCTGCAGTCATGTAAACTTTTCAGGCATTCAGCATCAGTCTATATTAATAAATAGTCCTATGAACTCTTCTCAGGATTTGTTTAAAGTTAGAAGCTCCAACACTTGAAGCAGACAACTGATCTGCTGATTTTGAGCAAGGGGGGGCATTTTTCTGTAAGTGGTATAATTCCTTTTATTGCATCCCTCATGATTGCTACTTCATACAGCAATGAAGTACTGAAATGCAAAAACAGTAGAATAACGTTCTCTAGAAACATCACTTAAAAAAACCCCTCCTTCTCTTAAACCTCCCTATTCAAATATTTAAAAACCTAACATATCCTCAAGTCCTGTGAGATCCACACCTTGCCACACAAACCATACAGGCAGAGCCATTACATATATTGCATGATTAGGCCTAAGTAAAGTGGTCCTGCTAAAGTCACTAGGCCAATTTTCATACTTAAGTTTAAGCGGATGTCCTAGTGTTTATAGACCTCAGGCCACAGAGTCCTTCCATGTGTGCCCCAACAGCAGCTCAGCTATTGTCCGTGAGAGCTGGGACAGGCTTCAGTAAAAGGTTTAGACACCTAAAAGTCAGGGGGGGAGGCAACCAAACACATTGGCACTGGATGCCGGATCTGGATACATGCCTATGGCAAAAAACATTAATAGAGACAACTGTATGAGTCAAATGCAGTGTTTTGGTAATGCCCTTCAACTCCGAGAAAGGAATCTAAAGCCTGGAGAGAAGGCTTTACACTGGCAGCCACATGCTGATCTACTCACACCTGGAGCAGCACCCCGTTCGCCACCTGACCAGGGATGCTGTTGGGAGGACCCGCCAGTACTGAACAGCCGTACACCAACACATCTGAACAGCAACAGACCACTCCTGCCAGCTCGGAGCACAGGTGGAGCCAGCGCTTGACTTTCTGCCCCTTGCTGAGTACACACAGCATTGCACATTTCGATCGCCTACACAGAGCCAGAGCAGGGAGAAAGAAGGGCACCTCAGAGTAGATACAAAGCCAAGAAAACCTCCACGCTAAGCTGCCTGAAGGGTGCATTAAGCACGGGGGGGCTGCCCCAGCACCACAGCACCCATCTTGAAACAGCTACCTCTACTTGAAACAGCTACCTCGGGTCCTGCACTTCAGCCACAACAACCCCATGCAGCACTACAGGCTTGGGGAAGAGTGGCTGGAAAGCTGCCTGGCAGAAAAGGACCCCCTGGGGGTGCTGGTTGACAGCCATCTGAACATGAGCCGGCAGTGTGCCCAGGTGGCCAAGAAGGCCAATGGCATCCTGGCCTGTATCAGAAATAGTGTGGCCAGCAGGAGTAGGGAAGTGATCGTGCCCCTGTACTCGGCCCTGGTGAGGCCGCACCTCGAATACTGTGTTCAGTTTTGGGCCCCTCACTACAAGAAGGACGTTGAGGTGCTGGAGCGTGTCCAGAGAAGGGCAACGAGGCTGGTGAGGGGTCTGGAGACCAAGACTTCTGAGGAGCGGCTGAGGGAACTGGGGTTGTTTAGCCTGGAGAAAAGGAGGCTGAGGGGAGACCTCATCGCTCTCTACAACTCCCTGAAAGGAGGTTGTAGCGAGGTGGGTGTCGGTCTCTTCTCCCAAGTAACAAGCGATAGGACGAGAGGAAATGGCCTCAAGTTGCGCCAGGGGAGGTTTAGATTGGGTATTAGGAAAAATTTCTTTACTGAAAGAGTGGTGAAACATTGGCACAGGCTGCCCAGGGAAGTGGTTGAGTCCCCATCCCTGGAGGTATTTAAAAGACGAGTAGATGAGGCACTTAGGGACACGGTTTAGTGGGCATGGTGGTGTTGGGTTGACGGTTGGACTCAATGATCTTAGAGGTCTTTTCCAACCTTAATGATTCTATGATTCTGTGATTCTCTAAATACACAAGGTGAAGGATCAAGACCCTTCCCCATGGTCTCTTACAGCTGTTCCTTGCAAAAACTGAGAAAGACTTGCTATGTCCTGTTTTAGCAAAGCCATAGTTGGTGCTGCTTTCCACTACCTACCTTTTAAACAGGGGCCTTATGGTTAAAGCAATTCCCCACAAAGTGGTAGGTCCAAGAGTCCTGCATCCCAAACTGAGGCATTGCAATGCCTCAACCTCCGCTAGGTTGTTACCTCCCCATGTAACATTGACACTTGGACACTGGTTGTCAAGTGTGTGGTTGTGTTTTGGAGCATGGATTGCTATGATCAGATCTCTTTCCCAGTGGATTTGTGAAAACAGTTGTGAGCAGTTACTGCCCGTATTTATTATAATGGAGATACAACCTTGTGTGCTACTGATTGCCTTCTCATTTGCCTCTAACTTCTGCCTTCACCTTTTTTACTTTGACTGTAAATACTACTGCTGTATTTCTTGTCTCTGTGTCATCTATCTTTGCTGCTTATTTTTTGTTCCACAATTTTAATATTTTCTTATTGAAAAATCTTGAATATGAGCATTAAAAGCCAGTGCAAATCCATCAGTACTTTTCTCCACATCCTAGTTTGTTTCACTCTTGATTCTCACTGAAGAACTTTTCCTTGCTGTCAAAATCACTTCTAAATCTAACCCTTGTGTATTTACCGAAATGTAAACATAATTGACAAACATTCATTATCTTGAAATTATGACCTACTTGCTAATTTGCACTGTACTGAATGCTAGTAAAATGTCCCCTTGGTTACACAGGTATATTTGCTTTGTGATAAAGCATACTTGGAAGTGTTTTGTTTAAACAAAGTGATTTGATTAGATTATGTGACAGTTTTCAAAAGCATCTGACACCCCTAATAGTCATTTGATTCACTAACCCTTTCCATATATTGCGTAAGGCTTGGAAGAAGAAGCATCCTGTGAAACAGAAAACCTTACTTGTTGATCTGGAAGAAGAACATAGGCAATTCTACAGATGCCAATAGTTTCACATGTTTACAACCAAAGCTCCTTCTGTGGTAGTGGATGGATGAGAACTGAGGCCAACAAGCAGACAAAATTCAGGACTAAAACCCATTTCTAGTTCCTCTCTAGATGGATTCCCTAGTTAGCAGCAAAAATTCAGGTCTGATATCTGTTTGCTGGGTCTTTGTTTATTTTATTAAAGTCAGACCAATGTGTTTGCTTGCTTATTTGGGGGGGGGGGGTGGTGTATGCAGAAGAGAAGGAAGGAAGGTCTACACAAATGTTCAAACTGGCTGAGGTGCGTCTCCATTTTCCAGTTCCTTGCAGCTTCATGCACTACATTGAGTTCTGTCACTCATGTATTTGGTTACTTTCATTCCTGAAAACATCGTGTTGGCTGTTCTGATATTGTTTGATGCTTTCCTGGGAGATATGTCACCAGTGCAATAGCTATGATCTTGTTTTGCTGTCACAGCTGTACTACTATAACCAGTAGAAGTTACACACAATATATAAGATTCCCCTGTCTTCTGCAAGATGTGCTCCAGATTGCATAGAGTGGCCTTACCTATGTCTGCAGTAGTAAGGAGTGAGGGGTGGCATCAGTGGACCTGCGAAGTGAAAGAGCTGATGCTAAGATCCAGGGTCCACTCTGTACATGCTTGAGGGGAGAGTAACAGAGAGCTGGCTCTAGCCCAGGTGTCTGGACTAAATTCCCATTAGCAGTTGAGGTAAATTAGGTGAGCTGCTGGAAAGTATCTTTGGTTTCATTTCATCTGAAAGGAATCCAGTTGACAAGCTTCAAGACTACTGTGCAATATGAAACCAAGGTGGGGAAGATGGGATCAAGCATGAGACTTGCTTCAAACACACATTCTTCATCTGGACTAAAGTGATAATGTTGCTGTAGCCCTTATACAGCTGAATACTGTCAATGAAGAGCTTTTGAAGTGCTATCTCCCGCATAGCTGCCCATCTTCCCCAGATAGGTACCCTGCAGAGTGAAACAGGGGAGACAGCACAGCAAGCAAAACAGAGTCTAGCTTTAGCTATTCCTGATTTTCTACTAGTGCAAATTAGACCTTCATGCAGATAAGCTGCTGAGTATCAGTGAGTAAGGACCCACCACTTCCTCTGTACGCTTCAATAGACTGGAGCCAAAGTCAACAGAGAATCTCTGCCATCAAGTTTTATTTTATTCCCCTAAGTGATTTTGATACAGTCATTCCCAGAAAAAATTGAGAAAAAAAAAGATAAAAATGACAAGAAACAAATGCCCACCATAGTTGTCTCCAACAACTCATAGAAAGTTGTTTAATCAGTATAACCAAGGGAAACAGCCTGGTGTACTCGAGAAGTTCATGCTTTCTCATCCTGTGTAGCCTGATTCAAAGCCCACAGAAGGGAGTGACAGCCCCATTTATTGTTCTGAAGGGTCTGTGGCAAATATGAACAATCCAGGAAGAATACTAGAGAACTTCCAAAGAGATTCAGCTGGACCATGGGGATTTCCAAGATAATATCTTAGTAACTAATGAGGAAATAAACAATTGAGACATTAATTATTTCATAATCTTCAGGCTTAACCTCAGATGCTGAATGTGTGCTAAAGTGTGTTAAAGAATTTGTGTAGGAGGTCAGAACTTGCTCGTTTGCACAATAATTGGGAAAGCCTTTCCAAATATCCGTATCTTTACTTCTTCTGCCCTAGTTGTTTGTTAAACTCTTCTGTGAGAGGTTGGTTGGGACCAGTGCTCCTTGCACTGACGTCTTGGCCACGTTAGAGGTTCTAAACATGTTCAGAGGGGTTCACCCTAGTACTAGAAAAAAATTGAGAAAAATGCTTAAAAACTTACAAAGAGAAAGAATGCACTAAGAAGAAAATTCATATTTAATACAGTTAGCTGCATTAAAATATCTTCTTTTCCTCCTTTAAATAATTGAAATTCTGTGAGTTTTCTGCGACCAAAAGAGCCACACAAGATAAGCCAAAAGGATGCACACTTTCAAAAAGTGTCTTTGGGCAGAGACTCTGGGTTTACAGAACATGCAGCACAACAGGACTCTGCTTTCATGTCTCTAGGCAGTTTTGAATTACCAACATAGTACAAGACAACTAAACAAGCAGACTTTAAGAAAGGAGGAAGAAGGGGAAGGATAAATACGTTACCAAGCATTTTTTTGTGCAGTTTAATTTGAACTTAATGTAGGCATTGACTGGCAGTAACACCACTTCATGTATTTTGCAACTGGGACTTAATAAACCAAATTAAAGCTTAGCTCATAGGACTGTTCACCTCTAATTCCATGTGGATACATAAAGCTGCATCTCTCTGTCTGAACTACTGTGTAGGTACCCATCACCATCATAATCTAGGAGCTCTCAAAAAATGACATTTACCCTCCCATCTGCTCCTTTCTTGTTAAAAAGAGACAAGTTTATGGCCATTACCCTTGTCAGAGCACAGCTGGGAACAAGTCTGAATAAAGAGATGGGTTCCACACTTAGTTCATGCAGGCAATACTTGCGCTTTTTCTTTTACTACCTAAATCTGTGACCCAATTTGCCTCCGTTAATGGTTTTGTCCTCATGGATCCTCCATCAGGGAGCTGACAATTTTCTTCTTCCTCTGGAAAGCCACTTCCATGGGAAACTACAGCTGCAGACAGAGAAACAATATCTTGGGTAATGAAGATTATTTCTAATCAGGCTTTCTAAATCAGGGAAAAGACAGGGAGTGAGGTACATGTTCAATGGAAATCCTGTGCAGAGAGATACTGTTCTGGGAGATTTGGTTGTTGTTTTCTGTTCAAGCTGAATCATTTTCAAAATTGCGGTAAATGAGACTAAAGTTACAAATACAGGGCCAGATACCAGACGTACGGTGAGGGGCTGTTGTTTTAGGTTTTTGCCAACAGGCCCATTGGACCTTCAAGGGCAAGTTGGTAATCTGGCGGATGCCAGGGCTGCAGCCCAGTCTAAGGTACAGAAGGGAGCACCTGTACATGGATGAGGCTGTGATTCTATTTTTCTAACATTTTTGTCCCCTGTCAGAGACAAAGTCCATGCTTTGGACTTTTGAAGTTTTCATATTTTTAATTTTGCAAAATTTTGGTGGTACAAATCAAAACGGAACAGAGCGATTCTACATTTGAATGCAGCCTTCCTCTGCATTTTTGAAGTGCTTATATTTCATCCAGGAAGAAAACCATACACGAGTGAGATGAACTTTACCTATTTGATAACTCCACACATGCCAGAAGCTGCAATTCAAACTTCATAACTTTGATTGAGTGTCCATCCTTTGTTGGACACTTGTTCAAATGTGTTCATAAGCTCTCAGGGTCTATGTTGTAACCATTGACTGAAAACAGAGTAACAATATACTGAGGTGTGTCTTTGGTACAATAAACAGGTTAATCTGGCTAAATCTTTCATTAACATGGAAAGAGTTTAGGGCTGTAACATAATTTTTATTGCTTTATTTAAACAGCTGTATACTGTTCAATAAATTGTAAAGAATGCTTTTGTACTGAGGTTTAGTTTTAACATGTTAAATATATTTTCTTACAGTAAAAAAATCACCTTACATAACCCTAATGATTATTAATACACCTTAACAGATCTTTGACCACATGAAACTACAGCTCAATCGTCTATTGCAACCACTCAAAGTGTGTGACAGTAGTGGAAATTTACTTCAGTTTCCCATGTCCATTCCACCTGAGCTAAAAGAAGATGAATCACAGGGAGTAAATTTGCTAATTCATGTTGTATTTGTTGCCAGAATAGTAGACAACTGAGCATCTGCAAAGGAAAAAAAAATCCCAGAGGAGCTATGATTCAAAGTAGAATTGTTTGGATAACATCCAGTGGAAAATAATCAGACATACAGAGGCTAGGATAAGTCAGAGCACCTGCTAAACAAATAAATATAAATGATGATAATCCTTCTAGTTCTGGGCATTTACAAAAATAAACAAATGTTTTCAGCCAGCTTTTTTTCTGATGACTTATTCATATGCCTAACCTTTTTCTTCCTAAATCAAGGTTGTGTAAGAGTTCATACAAATGTAACAGCATAGTATTTATAAATACTTTCTGCATGTTCATAGTTCTTCTCGTAGGTGTTGATTTTGGCCTTAACCCAAAACCCCAAAATGAGAAGTAAAAAAGATTTAATTTTGAGGGTGTTGAATCCTTGCTGATAGGGAATTATACTCATGGCAATTATTTAGTGCAAAACAAATACTTAGCTACAGATCTTGATTCCATCTGCTCTGAGTTTTATTCAAATTTAAAAGGGATTTTTCTGTGTTATGTGAAGAATTGGACATGTTGTTCCATTTAATCATTTCAAAAGGCAGCACTGAACTTCAGGGGCTAAACCTAACATTATAATTGTACCCTGCCTCAGTTTTAACACCATATAATCCATACTGAAAACACTAGGAAGCTTTACAGTTTGCAGATATTTCACCCATTTTTTAATTTCCCTCCTTTGTTGTTTTTTTTGTTTGGTTGTGGGTTTTTTTTCACAACAGTTGACTCTACCACCATGCTGGGGTTGTAAGATTTGGAGGGAGGTGTCAGGAGCTGAATATATGGTTACAGTGTCCGACCCACCGCTTCTGGGTCTGTTCTGGGCCCTGGTGTAAGAACGCAACGCGATGAGATGACCAAGGAGTGGGCAGAGTAGGCTGCCTGCGACTAACCGCTAGCACAAAGGGACTGAAAGCCTAGAAATAAAGGGAAAAGCTTTCTTATAAAATTTCCATGATGACTGGCAGACGAAATATGTTGTGAATTTTTTTAGTGATAGTGTAAAGTCACCTGTCTGGTACCTTCATTCAGAAGATTATTCTTTTAAAAATGTGGTTTGTTATTCACAGCGTCATGGACCCAAGGGTCTCTGCTAACCAATTTGGAGTATAGCACAACAGAAATTTAAAAAACAAAAAACTGCAAGGGATTCCTTGTAAATACCTTCATTTTTGACTAGAGAACTGATTATAATCATGAACATAAATGACTTTTTCTGAAATAGTTCAGTGATTTGAGTTACGTTTTTAATGTGCAGATCCTGACCAACTTCTAAAGCCTTTCAACAAGAAGAAATTTGCTACAAAACCTACAGTTTGGCTTACAACATGCTTCCTTTCCTACTTCTCTTCCACACATGCCTCTCCTTACCCCTAGCTCCCATATCAGCTAGTTACAGCCCTCCAAGAGGCAGGGTAAGTTCAGGGCACAGAGATGAGACAATACATGGTTATGAAGAACAACCTGAGCAGGTTGCAGAAGATCAGGATCCTGTCTCTTACTTTGTCACAGACACATGCAGTGGCCTATGCCGAATCATGTTACACCTCTGTGCCTCAGCTTCCCCACTGTAACCAGGGTATAAGATGCTGCCTTTTGTATCACACCTATCTTTTTGGAATCAAGGAGTCTCCAGGCTATCTTTTACTCTGTGCACATGCAGGGCACCATGGCCTTTGTGTGCTATTGCAGCACAGCTTAAAAGAACGGCAATCCCATTAGGTCAGAGGAGAAAAGTGTCTCTAGCAGGTCTCTGGCTATACTCCCTCAGCACTATCATAAATGGGAGCTCACCTGATGTCTGGGACAATTCAGCTGTCACCACAAATCCCCAAGCAGTAACTATTAATTATTCATATTGCAAAGTGCTGAAAATAGGGCTGCATTTTAAGGTACCGAACCAGCTGTACACATCACTATAGAAAGGCTTAAAAGAGAGGACATTTCTACTGTTCAAGGATATAAAAGAGAGAGTTAGAATTGCTAATATTTATTTGCATTAAATGCCTGCAAATTTGGTCAACCAGAGTTGAGATTTCCCAGCAATTCCTCCAGGGTCTGGAGGCTCTCTGCTGAGTCAATGTGCCATTGGTGTGCCCCCCTCTGACAAGCAGAGCAGTCCACCCAGAGGGATTCAGGGAGATCCCTGGTACACGGGCTAAAGCTGTTTGAAATATAAAGCATCAGCTGAGGTGAGCTTTACGCAAATAGAAATATGAGATTCAATACAGGAGTCACTGCCTGAAATCCTGGGACCTGTGCCGTAGAAGAGATCAGAGCACAAAATGTAACCATCTTCTGCGTGCTTGGTGTCTGTCAGCCTGTGACAGAGGGACTTACATGGAGGATGTCTGGGACATACCCTCACAGGCCATTGCAACAACAATTTACTGGGTGAAAAAGAATAAGCCTCAAAATTTCCAGCTACCCTATTTTAACAAGTGAGTTCTAATTGCATTACCCATGTAAGAAATCCAGAGACTTGACCAAAAGTGATCACAACGTGTGAATAACCTTGAAGACACTTATTAGTTTTGGTTTTTTCATAGTATTTTGTTGAAGAGTATAAAGTAAATATTGAACATAGTCACTTGCTATCAGAGTTTGAACAGGTGCTAGGTGCAAGGCAGACTTTAAGACTGTTTCTGATACACCTGTGAAATAGTTGTGCCAAAGCAAACTACAGCCTTTTTTGACCTCAGTAGCTTTAGTCGTTTGTTAAGACTGTGCAATGCAAAATGTCAATGATGGCTGCTGACCAGACGTCAGTCAATGTTTAGAAAAGATGAAGAGTGTGGCTGCTGTCATATAAAACTGACTGCAAAATGCTTGTCTTTTCCCTGAAGTTAGATATAAGAGTAATTTTCTTCAGAAAAATATTCAGGAAAACAAGGGGAGAAAAGTCAGTGAAATTCCATTTTTCTGCAATCACTGAACAGAAGAGCCAAAACCAGTAGGAGTGGTTTAGTACTGCTACTACAGCACTGCAGCCACGTTACAGTCTGGTCTCTACACGCTTGCCAAGCATCCAAGCCACCTTGATGCCTGCCTGCTGCCACCCAGGGTCTGTGGCAAACCAACAGGAGCACCAGCTGCATCTTTCTGTTGGACGTTAGCTTCATATGAATGGAAGTTGTAGGAACCCGTGTGCTTCAAAAACGGTAGTCAGGCCAATTAAATGACACCAAATGTGTGCCTGTGTTTATGTACAAGTTGATATGAATACCAAAGCAAGAGCATTTCTATTACGAACATGTGGAGAGTAGCTCAGATTTGTGAATGGGCAATGTTTCCTCTTTATGAACCATCGAACAACCTTGGCAACCCCCATGGCAAAATGCCATGCCAACACTCAGCCTTGGGTATTACCTTTAGACCAGGGAATGGGCAATGTTGCTGATAAAAAAGGCTTTCACAAGTTATAATTATATCAAAAGCCCTATGCCATTTCTAAATACCTCCATCCAGGTCCCTTTTGCCCTTGCCATCCTGAAGAAACCTAAAATTACTGACTTAATATGCACCTATTTACTGAAAGATAGTTCCTCTTTCTACTATTTCTTTTTAACCAAGCTGTACCTTGAGGTCTCGTGTCATTTTTTTATTAACACCTAAAGATTTTATCCAATGAAAAACCTACGTGCCCAGAACAAGGCTTATGTGGAATTGAGGTGCTTATATTCAAAACACGATCACTAAACCCTTCTCCTGGCACCCCCCGAAATTAGAAGATATTTTTCTGTTTCACCTCAAAGTGTCCCAGTTTTCCACAGTTCTGCACTGCCACACGTCCACAGCCACCCGTCCTGTGGCCCAGCACCAGCAGATCAGGGAAAGGCGGAGGAAGCTTACTTATGAACAGGAGCAAGGCTCATGAAATGTCGTTGCATCTACTTTATTTTATTTCTGCTGGGGGCTTGGCCACCTCCCTTCACCCATTGCATGGACAACCAGGGAGAGAAAATCACAGTGAACATAAACCACAGACCAACATGTTCTTCAGTCTTCACACCTGCACGTCCAGGGGCTCTGCCCTCTGCCCTGTGGCACAGATCCTGCCTCAGACACTTAAGCATAAAGCCAGATCTGTTTGGACATGAGGTTTCCCAGTGGTGGACTTCTAGCTTCTCCAGGGATCAGCTTCTGATGGAACAACAATGAAGCATGAGCGTGCATCAAGGGGCCAGGCTTTGTCCCCTGTGATCCCACCAACTCCTGCCTGACAGAAAGACAAAGGGCACTGGGAGCCCTTTTAAGTTACTGTTGACGAAAGCAGTCGTTGGGCTGCTTTAATCTGTGCAAGAGATTTGTCCACTTTTTATGAAGTTCCTGTATGGAAGTGGATGGGTAAGTGTGAATTTAAAATACACCTTTATAGTTTAAAGGAGATGTTTATAGTGTACCACTATAACTATATAGCTATTTTTATAGCGTAACACTATGAACATACCATGTTGCATACCAAACACCTTTTCCTTATACCAGTTATGTGTCTGTGTGTCTGATGAAGCTCCTGTGAGTCTGATTAGCCAATTTTCAGCCTTTCCAATTAACAGGGTGTCCTGGTTTCAGCAGGGATAGAGTTAATTTTCTTCCTAGCAGGTGGTACAGTGCTGTGTTTTGGATTTAGGATGAGAACAATGTTGATAACACACCGATGTTTCAGTTCTTGCTAAGTAGTGCTTACACTAGCCAAGGACTTTTCAGCTTCCCATGCTCTACTGACTGAGAAGGCTGGAGGTGCACAAGAAGCTGGGAGGGGGCACAGCCAGGACAGCTGACCCAAACTGGCCAAAGGGACATTCCATACCACGTGACGTCATGCTCAGTACATAAACTGGGGGAAAGCTGGCCGGGGGGGCCGCTGCTTGGGGACTAGCTGGGCATCGGTTGGCGGGTGGTGAGCAATTGTACTGTGCATCACTTGCTTTGTATATTCTTTTATTACTATTGTTATTATTATTACTATTTTGTTTTATTTTATTTCAATTATTAAACTGTTCTTATCTCAGCCCATGAGTTTTCTCAATTTTACTCTTCCAATTCTCTCTCCCATCCCATCGTGGGCGGGGGGGAGAATGAGCAAGTGGCTGTGTGGTGCTCAGTTGCCGGCTGAGGTTAAACCACGACACAGGGATTAAAATTAAATAAATTTTAAAAAGACATCTATGATCATTTTCCATTACTTTTAGATCACAACTCAAAATTAATCAAGGATACTTTTAACATAGAAACACTATGAGAAAAAGTCGTTGTGGAAACTACAGCAGGTTAACTGCAAAAGTAAGTGGATAAACATGTATTTGTAATTCTGAAAAGATTTGAAGTAGCAGCAAGAACAATACTAGTGACCATCCAACAGGGTGATTATTTTATTGTTGCTTCCTGCAAGAAGTCTACAGTTTTAATGTGTCACTTTATTTCTGAGGAATTAGAATCATAGAATCATTAAGGTTGGAAAAGACCTTTAAGATCATCGAGTCCAACCATCGACCCAACACCACCATGTCCACTAAACCATGTCCCTAAGCGCCTCATCTACACATCTTTTAAATACCTCCAGGGATGGGGACTCCACCACTTCCCTGGGCAGCCTGGTCCAATATTTAACCACTCTTTCAGTAAAGAAATTTTTCCTCACGTCCAATCTAAACCTCCCCTGGCGCAACTCGAGGCCATTTCCTCTCGTCCTATCGCTTGTTACTTGGGAGAAGAGACCGACATCCACCTCGCTACAACCTCCTTTCAGGTAGTTGTAGAGCATGATAAGGTCTCCCCTCAGCCTCCTTTTCTCCAGGCTAAACAGTCCCAGTTCCCTCAGCCACTCCTCATAAGACTTGTTCTCCAGACCCCTCACCAGCCTCGTTGCCCTTCTCTGGACACGCTCCAGCACCTCAACGTCCTTCTTGTAGTGAGGGGCCCAAAACTGAACACAGTATTCGAGGTGAGGCCTCACCAGTGCCGAGTACAGGGGCACGATCACTTCCCTACTCCTGCTGGCCACACTGTTTCTGATACAGGCCAGGATGCCATTGGCCTTCCTGGCCGCCTGGGCACACTGCCGGCTCATGTTCAGCCGGCTGTCAACCAGCACCCCCAGGGGGTCCTTTTCCGCCGGGAAGCTTTCCAGCCACTCTTCCCCAAGCCTGTAGTGCTGCATGGGTTTGTTGTGGCCGAAGTGCAGGACCCGGCACTTGGCCTTGTTGAACCTCCTACAGCTGGCCTCAGCCCATCGATCCAGCCTGTCCAGGTCCCTCTGCAGAGCCTTCCTGCCCTCGAGCAGATCAACACTCCCGCCCAGCTTGGTGTCGCCTGCAAACTTACTGAGGGTGCACTCAATCCCCTCATCCAGATCATTGATAAAGATATTGAACAAGAGCGGCCCCAAAACTGAGCCCTGGGGAACACCGCTCGTGACCGGCCGCCAACTGGATGTAACTCCATTCACCACAACTCTCTGGGCCCGGCCGTCCAGCCAGTTTTTGACCCAGCACAGAGTACACCTGTCTAAGCCGTGAGCCGCCAGCTTCTCTAGGAGAATGCTGTGGGAGACAGTGTCAAAGGCCTTACTGAAGTCCAGGTAGACCACATCCACAGCCTTTCCCTCATCCACTAGGCGGGTCACCTGGTCATAGAAGGAGATCAGGTGGGTCAAGCAGGACCTGCCTCTCATGAACCCGTGCTGGCTGGGCCTGATCCCCTGGTTGTCTCGCATATGCCTTGTGAGCGTCCTCAAGATGAACCGCTCCATAATCTTCCCCGGCACCGAGGTCACACTGACAGGCTGTATGTAGTTCCCCGGATCCTCCTTCCATCCCTTCTTGTAGATGGGTGTCACATTGGCAAGCCTCCAGTCATCCGGGACCTCCCCCGTTAACCAGGACTGGTGATAAATGATGGAGAGTGGCTTGATGAACTCCTCCACCAGCTCCCTCAGCACTCTTGGGTGGATCCCATCTGGCCCCATAGACCTGTGAGCATCCAGGTGGCGTAGCAGGTCGTTGACTGCTTCCTCTTGGATTATGGGGGGTTCATCCTGCTCGTCGTCCCTGCCTTCCAGCTCAGGGGGCTGAATACCCTGAGGATAACTGGTCTGCCTGTTAAAGACTGAGGCAAAGAAGGCATTGAGTACCTCAGCCTTTTCCTCATCCTCGGTGACTATGTTCCCCCCTGCATCCAATAAAGGATGGAGATTCTCCTTGGCTCTCTTTTTGTCATTAATACATTTGTAAAAACATTTTTTGTTGTCTCTAATGACAGCGGCCAGATTGCGTTCTAGCTGGGCTTTTGCCTTTCTCATTTCCTCTCTGCACGACCTAACGAGATCCCTGTACTCTTCTTGAGTCGCCTGCCCCTTCTTCCACAAGTGGTAAACTCTCCTTTTTTTCCTGAGTCCCAGCAAGAGCTCCCCGTTCAGCCAGGCCAGTCGTCTTCCCCGTCCATTCTTCTTACGGCACATGGGGACAGCCTGCTCCTGCGCCTTTAAGACTTCCTTCTTGAAGAACGTCCAGCCTTCCTGGACCCCTTTGCCCTTCGGGACCGTCTCCCAAGGGACTCTCTCAACCAGCGTCCTGAACAGGCCAAAGTCTGCCCTCCAGAAGTCCATGGTTGCAGTTTTGCTGCCCCCCCCCCCTCCTCACTTCACCAAGAACCGAGAATTCTACCATTTCATGGTTGCTAAGCCCAAGACGGCCTCCGACCACCACATCTCCCACCAGTCCTTCTCTGTTAGTAAACAGCAGGTCGAGCGAGGCACCTCCCCTGGTAGGCTCACTTACCAGCTGTGTCAGGAAGTTGTCTTCCACACACTCCAGGAACCTCCTAGGCTGCTTCCTCTCTGCCGTGTTGTATTTCCAGCAGACATCCGGGAAGTTGAAGTCCCCCACGAGAACAAGGGCTAGCGATTGAGAGACTTGTGCCAGCCGCTTGTAGAACGCTTCATCCGCCCCTTCATCCTGGTTGGGTGGTCTATAACAGACTCCCAGCAGGATATCTGCCTTGTTGGCCTTCCCCCTCATCCTTGCCCATAAACACTCAACCATATCATCATCACAGTCGTCGAGCTCTAGACAATCGAAACACTCCCTAACACACAGGGCCACCCCACCACCTCTCCTTCCTCGCCTGTCCCTTCTGAAGAGTCTATAGCCATCCATTGCAACACTCCAATCGTGGGAGTCACCCCACCATGTTTCTGTGATGGCGACTAAGTCATATCTCTCCCGCTGCACAATGGCTTCCAGCTCCTCCTGCTTGCCGCCCATGCTGCATGCATTGGTGTAGATGCACTTGAGCTGGGCTATCAATTTCACCCCCAGCATCAGCACGCCACCCCTAGGCTCATCTCTAGTGAGCCTGGTTTTATCCCCTTCCCCCTTTGAACCTAGTTTAAAGCCCTCTCAATGAGCCCTGACAATTCATGAGCGAGGATCCTTTTCCCCCTGTGAGACAGCTGGACTCCATCTGTCGCCAGTGGGCCCGGTGCCGTGTAAACCTCCCCGTGATCAAAAAAGCCAAAATTCCTCCAATGGCACCAGCCCCTGAGCCACGCGTTGATCAGGTGTGTTTTCCTGCTCCTTTCAGTATCCTTCCCTGCCACTGTAGGGACTGAGGAAAACACTACCTGTGCTCCCGATCCTTCAACCAGTCGCCCCAGTGCCCTGAAGTCCCTTTTGATCACTGCAGGACTTCCCTCTGCAACCTCATCACTGCCAGCCTGTATAACCAACAGTGGGTAGTAGTTGGAAGGCCGTACCAGACCAGGGAGTTTCCTAGTAATGTCTCTGACCCGGGCCCCAGGGAGGCAGCAGACTTAATTAATTAATTAATTAATTTAAAAGCATATTAATTAAAATTAAAAGCATATTAATTAATACGCTTATGAGCATTACAAAGTTGTACACACTATACGTTTTGTGTTTAACTTCATAAAACCCGTGGAGAGGAACCATAGATATCTATACAAGCTGCCTTTTGTTACCGGTTTATTCCCTGCTGAATTCAGTGCAGCCGGGCAGGTTTTGTCTCTCCTGTCTGCTGCTGAACCAGAGCTTTCATAAAGCATTTTGGACAAGGTGGCAATGGTCTTCTCCTGAAACATGAACATCTCTGGAGTCGTCCCAGGGTTGAGCCCTTGGCATCTCAGACAGGGCTTCAGCACCTCCCCTGCTAGAAAATGTCAGTGCCGCAGACACAAAGGACCACAGATAGGAAGGACCACAGATACTGAAGGACCACCTTTGCAGTCCCCTAGGAGCCACGTAACTACACGTCATGCTGGCAACAAGAACCATTCCCCTTCCTAACAATCTCTGCTTGCCAAAAGTACAACACTACGTGCAGGGTTGCAGCTCTGCTAAGAAACCTGCCACTGAGATGACGACGTGGTGTTGTCACCTTAACCATCACGCAAGCCTGTTACAGTTGGATTGCTGTTAATGTGCCTGGACCCATGCAAGAATACTGGAAAATATGAGTATTGAAAAGCGGAAAAACTGATAACTTCACAAAGAGGAAGCCTTTATGCTGGGTGGAGCACAGTGCCTTCACTCACTTATGTGCCACAGAAAGAGAAACTTCAGGTACCATTTCGTGTGTGCTGTCAGTGGTTCAGCTTTCAAACCAGTGGGTGCAAGTGAAATGTATTCATTCAGAGCACTTTAACGTTATTCACACTTCTCTTTACTTGAGATAATATCACTGAATGTTAACGGTAGCATGTTTTATTCTAAAATTTTCTTCTTGAGCACATCAAGCAAAGTAAACTTTGTGTAGATGCTCAGCTTTCTGTTACCTTTGCTCTAATGAAAGCAAATATGCATACCTGATGCAAAACAGTGTTTACATTAAATCAGTACAAATAAACAGCAATTTTAAGCACTATTTAATCATCACACCGAGTACAAATATACACCTACAGTTGCACACATGAATGACACAAGTGCAATTTGTAAACATTGTGGATGTAGAATTCCGTGATGGGGAAGGTGTATCGTGTTCAAACCACTTGGGATGGACGGTCTGTCCGTTTTCACACCGGCCAGCTGCAGTCACTATCCTGTAAGTTACATTTTTCTGCTCAACTGAGTAAAGCCTCCGGATAAAACCGGGCAGATCTTCATTTAATCTCTACATTCGTTAATTAGCGAACTACTGAGGGCGGGTTGCCGACTCGGAAGCCACCGCTCTGTGTAAAGCCCGGCGACCGCTGCAGCGGCACTGCCCGCGCCTCGCCACCCTCGCTGCGGTGCGGCCGCCTCTCCCGCGCCCGTCCCTTCTCTTCGCCGGCCTCCAGCAACGGGGGAAAAGCGCGAATACCCGTTTTCAAAGAGAGAAAGGGGAGCGTGCCGCCGGGCGGGGGTGCCCTGCCAGCCTCACGCTGCGGCAGGCCCCGCTCCGCCTTGCCCGGGACACGCGTGGCCGGGGCCGCGGGGGTCCGTGGGGTCTCAGCGCGGCACCCAGCGGAAGCGGTACCCGCCGGCGGCGGTGCGGAGGGTGAAGGCGTTGCCCTGCGGGAAGGCCAGGGTGCGGATGCCGCCCGCCTCCCCCAGGGCCGCCCGCAGGCTGCCGCCCCCCTCCAGCCCCGCGCCGCCCGGGCGCGGAGCGGCACGGCCGGTGCGCAGCCCGCGGAATGCGCCGTGTAGGCGCGGGGCCGGCCGCTGGCGTTTGGCCGTAGGGCTGCCCCCCGGGCTGCCCCCCAGGCTCCGAAGGGCGGCGCGGCACCTCTCCGACACCTCCCGCAGCATGACGTCCACGCCCGCCGCCTCCTCCCGCGGCTCCGGCCGCCCGCGCCCGCCCCAGATCCCGGCCGGGGCGGCGGCGGTGGCGGGAGGAGGAGGTTGAGGATGGAGAGGAGGAGTAGGAGGAGGATGAGGAGGAGGAAGGGCCGCACCGTCGTCGCACTGCGGGAGCATCAGCGTCTGCCCGGGGAGAGAGCGCGACTTCCGCGGGCTGTGCCGCACCGCGCGTCCCCGCACCGCCCTGCCCCGCACCGCTCCACCCCACGCTACCCCATCCTGCACCACCCTGCCCCGAACTGTACCACGCTGTCCCCCACTGCCCTACTCCGTCCGGCACTGCTTTACCCCACACGACACCAACCCATCCCGCCCTGCCCTGCCCCACCCCGTCCTGCACCATCCCACCTCCCCCCACCACACACCGCCCTGCCCCGCCCCACACCACCCCGACCCACACTGCACCACCCCCCCATGGCCCTGTCCCACCCCGCGCTGCTCGGCCTCACCCCGCACCCTGTCCCACACTGCACCCCCCCACCGCACTGTCCCCCAGGGACCAGCTGGGCCCTGGGGCAGCCGGGCCAGGTGGGGCGGCAGCACTCACGTCAAGGACCGCGGCCAGCTGCCTGGCCTGGCTCGCCAGCTCCTTCAGCTGCACATTGCTCTCCCGCAGCGTCGCCAGCTCTTCCCGCCTCTGCGTGAGGGTTTCCTGCAGCTGCAAAGGACAAGTGGGGACAGGGTGGTCGGGACAACCCCACAGCCCAGGGGCTGGGGGATGCCGCACACCAGGGCCACGCAGCCGCCTCAGCAGGATGCGAGTGAGAGAAACCCAGCGTGGGCCCTTGGGGAGAGCCTGGGGGTCCCTACCTGGCTGTTTGCCTCCAGGGCATCTCCCAGCGCTTTCTGATGCTGGTCTGCCAGGTCCCTCCAGCACGGCTCGGGGGAAGGCAGGCACTGCAGGGCCATCTGCGCCAGTACGCTGCTCTCCAGCTGTGGGGCGCAGGGGCCAAAGGCCACCTCCTCGCCAAGTGAGAAATCAAAGTCGGTGCAGTCCAGTGGCCGTGGCATTGAGGTGGATGCATCTGGAGAGAATAGCCACAGGCATGAAGACAGAGGAGGTTTTCGCATCCTCTCTTCCCCCTGACCTCAGCACACCATCCCAGTTCTAAGCGTCCCTTCGGTATTTCGCGACATGCTTTTACTCTACTGTGGCAGCTGTGCACCTTAAACCTGTTTGGATTTAATTTCTGTCTCCCATGGGGGAAAGCTCAGTGCCAGCCCAGGTCCCTCTAAGGGGGTGTGCAGGGACGCACTGCCTTACAGACTGTCCCAGTGTGGGATGAGCGTGCGGTGAGTGGGCATCCAGAAACCCAAAAACAAAGCAAAAAAAAGAGGAGACGAAATGCAGAGTGACTGATGATGCGCACACACAGGTGTGTTTGGCTCAGGTAAGGAAAAATATCTACTTGCCAGATATAAAATCATCGACAGCATCCCTGAACTCCTGGAAATCAAACTCCGGTCCATCCTGGAAGCAGGGACCCTGGGAGGGGTGAAGGAAACATGGCAGTGAGCGGGGCCCAGGGCTCAGACCTGCCCATGCTGCCCACTGCTGCCCGTACTGCTCCGACACTGCTGCCTGTGCTCAGCACCTTCCCACAGCCCCGGTACTACCGGGTGCCTGTCCCCTGCCCTGCCCTTGCACCTAACCCATCTAACGCGTGGGACAAGATGCTGTCCTCCACCGTGCCCATTTCACAGTTGGGAAGCCTGAGGCTGGGGGGAGGCTGCCAGCACCCATCAGCTTGAGGGGGCCACCCCCGTGGGTGCCCTGTGCCGGGGGCAGCCAAGACTTCCCCATCTGGGGGGTTACCTGTTGCAGGGTCACGGGGCCGGTCGGGGTGGTGGGAAGGGTGGGGGCACAGGCTGCCAAATCCTGCCAGTCGATGGTGGTGAGTGCTGGGGACAGGGAGAGACAGTGGTGAGGAGCCCGGGACAGCGATGGGCATAGCCAGGGGTGGTGCGGCGAAGTGGGAAGCGTGGCCGGAGTGCATCCTCGAGGGGCACAGCTGGGGAATGCAGGGCTGGGGAGCATGGTGGGGGGCACCGGGGGGGCCACAGCGGGGGGCATGGAGAGGGGGACACGGCCGGGGGGACACGGTGCAGGGCATGGTGAGTGTGTCACGGCAGGGGGATGCGGGGCTGGGGAGCACGGTGGGGGGCACCGGGGGGCGCGGTGGGAGGCGCGGGGAGGGGGACACGGCCGGGGGGTCAGGGTTCTCCGCCGCGGACAGACTCACCGAGGGCGGCTGCGGCGGGGGCCGGCGGGGCGGCGCTGCGGCGCGGGCGGGGCGGGGGCGCTCGGGGGCTCAGGGCGGCCGGGGGGGTCCCCGCCGCCCCCCCGCCGGGCCGGGCCGGCTTCTTGGCGAGGCGGGCGGGCGGACCCTGGACCCTGTTGGGGCAGATGCTGCCGAAGGCCCGGCGGCGGCCGCCCTGCTCCATGCTGCCGCCCCGGCCCCGGCCCCGGCCCCGGCCCCGGCTCCGGCGGGCGCCCTCCGCCCTGCGCCCCGCTCGGCGCCGCCCCGCGGGCAGTGGCGCGGGCAGGGGCGCGGGCAGGAGCGCGGGCAGGGGCCGGGGCCATGCCGGGGGCTGCCCGTCCGCCTTCCCTCCGCCGGGGCGCGGAAACCTCCCGCCGCCTCCCCGGGCCGCGCCGGCGGCTCCCGCGCCCGCGGAGCCCTTCCCCGCGCCCGCGGAGCCGGGGCGGGCCGAGGGGGCTGCCCCGGAGGGAAACCCGAGGAAAGGCGCTGCCGGCCCCGCTGCCGAGGCCCGGCCGCCCCCCCGCCAGCATCTCGGTCCCTGGACCACCCCCCCAACCCCGGTCGCTGCCGGGCCGCGTGTGGGCGTCAGGTTGCGGGCTGGGCTGGTTTTTATGGGGATATTTATTACATGCTGGGGCTAGGGGCCGTACGCGCGGGAAGAGTAAGGTGGGGGCAGGGAAAAAAAAGAAACCAGCCCGCGGCATCTTGACTTCACTGAGCCCCGCGCCGGGAGAGGGTCCCCCACCGCTGCTACGCCGAGCCCAGCCGAAATCACCGACGGGTGGCGGAGGATGAACTGACCCTTAGCCTCTTGTGAGGGGCCGGTAGGTGTTTTCTGCCGCAGCGGTTCGGACAAGCGCTGCTTGTTCTGCCTGAACACCTGACGGCAGGCAGGGCTCGGGGCGCAGTCCGGCGTGCGGTTCACCCCTTCCCTGCGGCCCTGAAGGGCGAGCACTCCCGAGGGCAACCTTAGATGTGTGTATGCTCTGTTAACATCACTTCTGTGCACAGAAACAAAGGCAATAAAATGAAGAAAACAGAATATTCTACAACATTATGACTGTTTTCTTCCCTTGAATGTTTCCCATGCTACAGTGCCAGCTTAGTTAGGAGCGTGCACCTGGATTACAGACCTGCTGGGAAAATAATAACCAGCTGTTCTATTATTTAACATTTTGTTTCCCTACACTTTGGTCAGCGCATCTAATTTTTTCTTTTTTTCCCGAGCCATGACCGAGCCAGAGCATGTCAGTTTGAAACGGGGAGCGACACCATCGGGCGTAATTATTTTGTGGGGGCTGGAGTTAACTGTTGGGGTGAACTCGTTCTGTGCCTCTCCCGTTCTGTGTTTCCCCTCCCAGCTGTGTACACAGACCACCAGCAAATAAACGAGTACAGGTGACAGGTAGAAAAGAGTTTATTCAACGTTCACTTGGTCCTTCCACCGTTATCTGTATGGACCACCCTCCAAATAAATAGTACAGTACTTGAGATTGTGTATATTATTTACACGCTGGGTCTTAAAAAACAGCAAAGGGACAGTGCAACTGACATACAGTAACATCATGTGCAAACCGCGATCTCATTTTTAGAACTCCAGTGACGCTAACGCCCAGCTGATTAGCCTCTACATCAGCTCTGCGGAGCACAAATGACGAGCCAGCGCGGAGCCCGCCCGGCTGAAGGCCGAGGCAAATACCGTCGTCGCTTGCACGCCACCCACCACCGGCACGCGTGGCCGCCATCACCCCGCAGTCAGCGGCCGCCCCGCAGCCAGGGGCACTTCTGGGCCACCTCCGGGGGCAGGAGGAGCGGCAGGGACTGCCCGTTCAGAGACACCAGGAGCTGCAGCTGGTCCATGCAGTCCCGCAGGAGCCCCTCCGGGTAGCCGCTGACCCGCAGGTCCAGGGGGCTGCGGTGGCGCAGCAGCCGGTCAGCCAGCCCCAGGCTGCCGGCGGCCAGCAGGGAGGGCGCGTATTTGGTGAAAGCGTAGTCGGCCAGGCTGAGCTCCGCTACGCCCCCCGCCAGGCTCCTGGCGTCCGCCGCCTCCCCCGCGTCGGCCCCCCGCGCCTCCAGCCGCACCTGGCTGAAGTGCTCCAGGAAGAAGCTGACGGTGGGCGCCGCCAGGTCGAAGCCCAGCCGGTGCAGGACGATGCACTCCAGGTTGCGGAGCTGCTGGCGGGTGAAGGCGCCGCAGCAGAGAGCGAGGAGCTCCTTCACGCTGGGGGGGTGCACCTCCACCTGCGAGGGGGGACAGGGGGTGGGGATGCTGCAGCCGGGGGAGCAGCGCGGGGGAAAGGGTACGGAGCCCGGCCCGGCCGGGGCTGAGCTGGCTGGCGGAGCCGCTCGGGATGGCCGAGGAGGGCTGCGGAGTCCCCGGCGGCGGGGCAGCCGGGCTCCGGGGCCGCCCTACCTGCTTGCAGGCGATGAGCAGCGCCGTCACCCCCAGGAGCTGGAAGCAGTCGGCGGCCACGGGGGTGGTGGCGAGGAAGCGGTCGAGAATGTTGACGGCCAGGCAGAGCGCCTCGAAGGAGAGGCCGAAGTGCCGGTGCACGGGGATAAGCCAGCTAACCAGCTTGCAGCGCGCCTCCGCCGTCACCTGCGGCGCCGGGAGCGGGGATAAGGCGGGGCCGGCACCGGGCTGGCACCGGGCTACCCCTGCCCGTCCCCCGCCACCGTCCCCGCTGCCGCCACCGTCCCCGCTGCCCCCACCTGCGGCTGCCGGGCGAGCGGCTCCCGCGGCTGGAAGCGGCTCTCCAGCCCCTTGCGGGAGCGATACCAGCTCTCCCCGTAGTCGCGGAAAGCCTGCAGCTCCTGCGGGCTCTCTGCCGTCGCAGTCCCGGGGCGCCGCGGGCAGCGGCCGGGGGAGCCGGCGGGGCCCCGCCGCTGCGGGGTGCCGCCGCGCCGCCCGCTCGCCGCCGCCGCCACCATGGGGGGGGGGGGGGGGGCGGCCGTGTCGACTCCGCTGCCGGCCGCGGCGGCGGCTATTTGTGAGGTGGGGCGGCCCCGAGGCCACCACAGCCCGCCTCCCCGGGCACCCCCCGTCCCGCCCCGCCCCGCCCGCCGCGGGGAGGCCGGCTGGGCAGTGCCGGGAGCGCCGTCTCCAAAACAAAATCCGCAGCCGGGCCAAAAAGGAACCGAGCTACCAAAACGTCTGGCTCTTCTCTAGCGCTTTCCACCGGGTAAGACGGCAGTGGTGGAGTCGCCGTAGGACGGCGGCCTCCAGAGAACAGCGCCGAGCACAGTCCCCTCTCTCTGGAAGGGCACGGGGAGCAAACCGGGCAGAAGTGCCGTAAAACCAGTCACGGCAGAGCCTGAACCGAGCCAGCTGAAGTTGCTGCATCTTCCATTTTGCCACTACTGAAATAAATGTCTCTCCAGTTCCCAGCATTTTAACTGGGAACCCAGTGAGCTTTAACAGCTACAGATTGCTCTGCATAAGTAATACTTTCATTTGAGGTCACTGGGAAATATAGCGCAAATACACCGGGGGAGATACCGGGAACACTGGCGTTTTCCGGGCAGTTTGAGTCTCAGTTCCACTTCCATCCATGGACTATTTACATAACGGAGCACTGTTTTGAACAGCCGCATGGAGGGAAATCAAAACGTCCCTGCACTGGGACCAGGTTTATGGAAGCAGAGTTGAGGCCAGACGTGACTATTTTAATCGGATACGATTTGGTTATATGATCCATTGATCAAGTCCGCTATAGATGAGGAAAGACTTGTAGAAGGAAAAAGAAAACCTCTCCTGGGTCAAGTGATGGGGAAGACATCAATAGGAAAAGGAAAAGAGAGCTTCAAGCAGTCTATGACCCCAGCAGCGAAAGAGAGGAGGAGGTGGGAATTCTGCAGCTTGAATAGCAAGGAAATCCTCTCCAAGGAGAGACCAGTGGGACATGCTGCCTTTAAAAAAAAGGTACACCCTGAAAAGCCCTGTTGTGACTACAGTGAGAAAGATCCATTGATACTCATCTTGTGTCTGACAAATGCTTTAAGAAAAGTAACACAAAGGTGTTAACAGAAGTATTTATTAAATAAATGGAACAAAAGAGAAAGTTCATCCACCCAAAAGAGCACAGGCACAAAAGTTGCTCACGTATACCGCAAAAGCAGAAAGCCACTGTAGTCTTTGTTTTTTAAGACAACTGTGCTTATCTGTACACCACAGTGTGACCTGTTTCATCTGTTTTGCAGAAAACTGTTGCTCATTCAGGAGAGTATGCAATTTCCTACTTATTACAATAAATCCCCTTAATAACAACTGAAAGCAGCTGTTTCTTTAAAAGATTACAAAGCAGGGCATGCTAGAGGAACACAAAGAATGCCTCTGAATTTCAACATTACCATACATAAATGGAACAAAACCTCTCTATTCATCACAGTTAAATAACGAAGGAGACCTCAAGGACAATTAACACTTTCACTAGGATTTAGCCATTTAAAACCAACAACTGATATGCAAAATTCAAATCCAAAAGAAACAGGAGCTTGTTAGCTGTCGAATTACTTAAATGTATTTCTAATTCATGTTTCCAAAGGATACAGATGAAAGACCTCAACTAGAACAAAATCTAGGAAATTGTTCAGGGTGCAGATTTAATTTTTGTCAAGGAATGTAGTTTGCACATTTTTATTTATATGCCTCTGACATGAAAGGTGTCTGGGAATACAGAGTGCAAAATTGAGGTCTTAAATTTTGATCTTAACTGTTTAAATGCTTCCTTGCATAAATGTGTACTTTGTAATTAAAAAAAAAAAAAAAGCACTTCCTGGCTCTTCTAGGAAACCAGGACTACCACTAGTTTATCACAATTCATAAAAGGATAACAGATGCGATCACTTTTCCCTCAGAGTTCTTAGCAAACTACTATTAGAACTTGCCTTTTCCAGAATTGAGTGAAGGGTAACATGCACAAGCTGGTTTACTTTCAGCTTACATTTCTCTTAGCACAGCAGTACCAGTTCTGCTATGATAATCTAACTAGATAGCTCCATATATTTTGCATTTTCATGCATTTTCCTCAGTGCCCTTCCTATACAGTTAACCTTTGCTGTACAAAATCTGTAATTTTCAGATTAAAAAAAATTATCTTCCACACCATGCCTCTGCTTGTACATACAGAGTTCCTACTTGACTGCAACTGTTTAATCGCAAACCCTCCCCCCCCCCCCCCCCAAAAAAAAATTCCTCATTCTTGAAAGCCGAGTTGGTGATCTAAATGTAAGTGGTGTGGATAGGTAGAATGTAAGAGCATCTGGTTCATTAAGTTATCTGGTTAAGGAGTATTCAGTACAAAAGCAATAAGAAACAGAAGGAACACACAGACACTCAAACATTACGGAGCAAGTGGTAAGAGAGAATAATGAAGACCAGAAGGCTTCAGCCAGACTGCCGAGCCATTAAAGGAACTGCTCAGGTATAGCCTTGAAGAGGGTCAATCTGAACTTGGATCAAGGTTGATCAAAAGTCTCCCCCTTTGATAAAGGGAGAAAAAACATGATCATCATTTGAGGGGGCTTGCAGGACTGTGCAAAACTTAACACGTGAAGGGGACAGCAAAACTTACTACAGTAGCAGGGAGAGACAAGGATCAGGGTGAACAGGGAGGAACAAGTATGAGAAAAGGCAGAGGATGGGGAGGGGCTGCTGGTCAGTACACCTGTCTAGCTGAGCACTTCATCACGGCACCTTCTTAACATAAACCATACAGAAAAATGAAGACATCTATAAGATGTATTGCTTTAATACTGTAAATTCATAGATCAAAAAAATTACCACTTAGGAAACCCACATAAGAAATGTTTGTCTTCTGTTTGCACACATCTAACGGAATTCTATTAAACTGAGATTCAGGACCCAATCTTTAATCATTACTACAGTCTGCACCACCAGTGATGGTATGATTAGTACATTAAACAAAATAAAGAGAAATTGGCCACAGCCATTTTTATATTGAGAAGAAACTGCTTCCATCCATCATTCGTACAGTCGGACAAATGGCACCAAATGTATTGTAAAGGCTAAACATATTCAATGTTCATCTTCAAAAGTGATAGAGAAAGGTAAATTCTACGCAAAATCATGCAGTCTTTCCACATCATGGCTGGTATCAACCACACTAAGCGTTTAAATACTTTCAGTTAATGGAGTGCACATTTCCCCTGCCATTACTGAAGCTGTGGTTTGTTACTGATTTCTAGTTTCAGTTAACATTCTCTGTTTTTATCAGTTCTTTGATGATGTGTAAGACCTTGTCATCTAGGAAAGAAGAAAAACACAGTGAGTGGAAAAAAGCGAGCTTAAAAATTGATTCCCAAAACCCAAGAAAAGCAGAAAGACAAGTCTAGCTCTCAGCAACTTAAAATCTTAATGTTTTAGGCTATGCCAGACTCGAAAGCAAGACAAGTGATTCCCATTTGCAAAGCAAAAGGGCAAACAGTATGTCCACAGTACATCGTTAGAAAGTTTATAAAATTACTCAGTGAGCTGGCTGTGGCCATTTCAGTATTTCATAAGAGAGACTGAGAAAGCGATGGGTTAACTACAGATACATTAGCATACAGGAAGTCCAGTTCTTCCTCCCCACCTACAATATTCTTCTGAACATCCAGCGTTCAAAGTTTAAGTTGTGCTCCTCTATCCCTTAACCTAAACTGCAAGACAAGTTGCATAACACTTAAAATTCATCCATGCCTGAGGTTCACCACACACAATCTTACTTCCGTTTTGAGATGCATACCTCACCATTACTACCACTATCTTGAATGTTATTATCAGGGATATCTTTAAAACAGCAGTTGTGCAGATCCTCATACAGCTGGGATGCGCCACATAATATACGTAGGATTAGTAATGACTTTTTTGGATGTCTCTCAAGACAGTATTCAAGCCACACTAACCCTACTGGGCGAGGATGCAGTGTACTAACGCTTCCTCAGATTTGCCACAAGGTCCATTTAACAAATAGCAACGTCAGCAATGCAGTAATAAAGTTACCTTCAAGCGACATTTTAGGATTTTCAAGCTTCTTCTTTAAAACAGACTCAATGAGAACTCTCAGCTGTTTGAAAATTACTGCTATCTTTACAGGAGCCTGTAAAGAATAGAGAAGACAAACATTTGCATTACTCAGACATTTTATAGCAAAACATAGATTAAAAGATTACCTTACATATAAATAGAAGTTTATAATAAGATTCCTGCAAACATGATGCATATACATAATTTTAAGCATATAGATAGTGTACTCATGAAATGACTGGGCTTACATTATGCTCTCTTATCTTTAAGCACCTATTGTTTGTAGCATCACAGCCTAAAGAACAGCAGCTCAGACAGGTAACTCAGAATATGTTCTCACATGTACCATCAACAACCAGCATATGGTGAAGTTATTAACTTACCAATATCCTACTTACTCTAATAGCTTTTTTCCAAGATATAAAAGTACAAATTAATTTATACCCAAAATAAAATATCTACGCATTTCCCGCTCAGGAGGTCTGCCTGGCCTCCTGAGAAAGTGTCATGGTTTAACCTCAGCCAGCAACTGAGCACCACACAGCTGCTCACTCACTCCCCCCCATCCTGGTGCGATGGGGGAGAGAATCGGGGGAGTAAAAGTGAGAAAAATTGTGGGCTGAGATAAGAACAGTTTAATAATTGAAATAAAAGTAAAATAGTAATAGTAGTAATAATAATAAAAGAATATACAAAGCAAGTGATGCATGATGCAATTGCTCACCATGCACCGACCAATGCCCAGCCAGTCCCCGAGCAGCAATTGCTGCCCCCTGGCCAACTCCCCCCAGTTTATGTACTGAGCATGACATCGTATGGTATGGAACAGCCCTTCGACCAGTTTGGGTCGGCGGTCCTGGCTATACTCCCTCCCAGCTTCTTGCGCACCTCCTCGCTGTAATCAGCCCAGCAACTGCACAACCTGTAGCCACCCAGGGACTGTAAAAAATTCTCCAGCAACCCGCAAGGGAGCTGCTTTTTAAAATTCCGTATGTATAACCACCAGTGAATTCAACTAGATGGTTGCTTGCTTGCATCAGTGGAGTGCGAAAAACTGAAAATGTTTTGTAGCTCCAAGAGCACGGAAAGTTGTAATCAAGCAGCTGGCAGGCTAGCAAAAGCCAGTGTTTGCTATTTAACAGAGTTTACAGAGGATTTTGGCATATCACCTGTTTTAATTTTGTCTGCAAAAGTGTGCTAAGAAAATGTACTTGGTTTCCCCATTCCCAAATAAAACTTTTTCACCTGGAAAGAAAAAACCCCGCAAAAACCCCCAAACACCCCAAACCCATGCAAACAGGTATTCTCCATTTCGATTTTTTTCTTTCCCAAATAATTCTGTTTGGGCTATAAAGCAAGAGAAATAGTATTTTAAAGATAAATATGTACTTACATGATTATAACATTGTAGGAAAGGGTAATGTAAAATAACACTCTCATCTGCTTTCAGTACCAACTCTATAAAACAAGGTTTAGTCTATATCCATTTCCAGTACCTTTTCTGAAAGAACACAGACTTTCATCATGAAGAGAGAGGGAACTGATTTGTTACAAGCCGCATATCACAAGCCTATTCTTTCGAATGATTTGCTCAGATTTCATTACAAGTATATAAAATTTCCCATCATTTCCTTTCATTCTCTCCTTCCTTCTTCCCTAGTCTTCATCCCACGTATATAGTGTTCTGAATTAAGCTTGTACATCAACTGTGTAATACAAAAGCCCATGGAACCACAAAAGGTAGTTCACTCCACACACCTGAAAATGGATCCAGCCATCAACTGTCAGGAGACGCTCCCGATGCTGGACCTCTATATCCCCACCAAAAAGCAAAATGGGAAAGGGGGATATTAAAGTAGTCTCTCTCAAATACACCTTAGTGTACCTCACCTGCATATAAACAAACACAGGCATTAAAAACAACAAGAAAACCCCAAACCACATAAAATCTCTAACACCAAATTTGATTGCCACTTTTAAAAGCAAAAAATACAATTTTTTCCTTTTAAGATCCAAACAACACAAGTCATTGTACACAGAACAACCGATGGCAATTTGTCTGCCCTAGACCACATAAAATACATCACCTCTAAGTAAGTGACCAGGAAGTTAGCTAAAGCCACAGTTTTCTTGTTAAAATTCAAACAGAAAGATAATGTTAGCCTAGTGCTCTTCAGAGAAGAGACATCAAAATTAATAAACCTACTGAAGTAAAAGACAGGTAAAACTCCTCCATTACACATTCTTCTTAGCAGCAGCTGGCTTGTCAATCTATATCCACATATGCACACATGTACATGCATAAATGTGGGCACACGTGTAGACATGTACACAGAGTAAACTATGGGGCTCAGCATATGCTACTTCTGGCTTTGGAGCCTCTCACAAAGGCAGAATGGGATGGGAAGCAGCTGTAGTGGGAGGAAAAGAAACAAAAAGAGTGCATCTTCACACGGAAGTGCATGCTTTCTTTTTTCCACTGTTCATGGAATAATTTACCTACCTTAGCTGCTGTCTTGCCCTTATACTACAAGGTTTTTGGGGGCAGGAAATATTCTCAGCTCTCCAAAAAAATACTATCACTTCATATGCATTAAGAAGTGTAATGTAATTTCCTGCTCCTCTACAGTAAAGTTGGCCATTAGGCAACTGCTGTTAAAGTTTTGTTGTACCAGAAGTTTAACTAAATATAAACACTTTAATTTAGCAAATAGCTGACAAAATTTTCAGTTGTGAGGGGGAAGAAAGTGACAGGAAAAAAACGCAATTCACTTAGGAAGTTCAGCAGTCAATTACAGAACTGGCTATTTCATTTTAAATTATTACTGGGGATATGGGAGGCCTGTACCAAGTTTCAAAACTTTGGATTCTGCTTAGAACAGTAAAAAAGAGAAAGCACACTTTGAAGTGTTATTACTACATATTCCACTTGAAGTGATCATATTAAAATCAACAGCATTGTATTAAAAAAGTCAATGATACTATTAAGTTAAATGACACACCGGAAGTTGTACTTTCATTTAGAGCTACCAGTTTCACCATGAACAGATTTGTTCTTCATGTTCAGCCTTAACCTCTTTCTTCAGCACTCAGTTGACTCATTTTTATAGACTTTAGGATCATTAGATACTGAAGACTCTTCATATTAAGAAGACATTCAGATATACTTTACACTGGTGTATGTTATTTAATACTAGAGGCATAACTTCACCTTTACACAAACTATCAACTACATTCACTGTTTTGACTTACCTTCTCCTGGTAAAGGAGCCATCCATATGTCTGTAAGTCTCGATTTACAGAGGAGGGATGCACTTGTGCTTTACCCTGAGCAGTTTCTACAATGCAAGCCAGCTTCTCTGTAATATCCACAGACTTTGTATATATTATTTTTCCTACGTTGTCATACAGCCCTGCAGTCAACACAGCTTTAAGAAGAGCTATTTCATGGAGAGAAAGGGATTGTGTGGCTCCATTTCCATCCCATCCACATTGCATTGTAGGTGCTGTGAACCCTGCTGCTTTGACCACCCTTATGAGTTCTTGCTTCACATCCTGAAATTAGTAAGGTATTAGTAAAACTCTTGAATTCAAAAAGGTACATACTCCAGTCCATCAGCAGGCAATGACACTCCATCCTAAATATTCATGCTTTTCAGGAGAAAATCTCTTACTAGAAAAACACTTGTATTTTCTGCAACCGCTCTGGAATACTGGCTGTTTCTAGGAGAAAAACCTTATCTGGAATATAGGATTAGATATATGGTACTATATGTACTGCACCTGTAGTTAAAATAAAAAAAGATAGGTTTGCATCAGTTATCCACTTCTATTTAAGTTTGGATGACTGAGCAGGAAAGACCAATACATACATTTTCTCACCAAATACAAAAGGCCATTTGCCTAAGTTTGCGGCTCATCTTTCAAATTAACTGTTAATAGACCTGTTTTTTGATATCAAGAATGACACAATCTAAGCATTTCCTAAGTTTTGATTCTCTGGTGGAAGTAAGGACTAGCTTCTCCGATGGCAGTGACTGTAGAGATGTATACCAACAAAGTGTGCTTATCAAAGAACTCAAGTGAAGACACAGCTACCTCAATTGTGGGTGTGCATTTCATCAGTCCCTAGTATTCCACTTGTTTTTGTCTTGACTAAATAGCAACTGTGATATATCACCTCTTTAAAAGGGCATGACATTTTCAGAGGGAAATTTTAACAGATATCTTTTGAGCGCAGAGCATAATAACTTGGTTTACCTCCAGAGTTAACAGTGAAGTCCTATTAAGAAAATTTCTTCTGCAGTAAGTCATTTCAGCACGATACCCCCCTTCTTGTCGAGCCTTTTTCCACCTAAGAAAAAAATCCTGTCTTATTACAGTAAGAAGAATCACATCAAGAGTATAACAACATGAAAGTGATAGTAAGTTAAAAGGTAATACTGTCTTTTGGTCAGCATTCTCCACTCAAAACTAGAAATAAGTTGCACTAACAAAGATGAATGCTGCTGGTCTAAGAGCATTCCGGAGAATGTGCCTGTAACATAAATTTGACAGATACTAGCAAAAATACAACATAATTTTCTCTCAAAAATTACACACTTCTGTCTGTCTTGACAGTTGAAACAAAATTCAGGTGTGGTTTTTGAGACTTAGCGATAATATCCTAAAAAGAAAATATGTATGTCATATTTGATAATCTATACATTTGTACTTTCTCAAATACAAAATATTCAGGTCAGCATACCACAAACTGCAACAAAATACTTTAAACACTAGGATAAACAGACACAGTACACCTCTGTATGTGTGCAAGCATAGTTAAATGGAGTTAAAGGATAAGGTACTAAGCAAGCTATCCTTTCGTGTTACAGTATTTGGCAATCTATTGTTATTCTGAAGAGAAAAACTTCAGTTGCAAGCAATTCAAGAGAAGAGACTTATTAAGGATTCTTTACAGAACCACATTACTTAGGAGTGTTATCTGCATCCGCTTATAAGCACAGGAGAAACATCACTTACCCCAGATAAGCGTTGTAGATTGTTATATGGTCTGAAACTGCCATTGCTAGAGATGATTTTGCAAGATCTGCTTCATCTTTTCGACCAATTGGTGTAGTAAATGGAGATTTTTCTGTCATAACAGCAGCCAGAGTTGCCTGCAATTAGTAAAGTACACATCCCTTAGAGTATTTTATTATAAGCTTACAGGTTTATCATACAAATAGCTTTAAATTTTTTTTACAGTAATATTTAATGATACTTTGTTTTATCTTCTACTAAGTGTCAAGGAAAACTTATCACCATAAGAATTTCCTACATAGAATTCAAACTTATATTGAAGACATTGCTTACATATTGCCTTATATACACACACCAATAATTATTAAAACTCAAAACTCAAATGAAATGGTTTGTCAAATGACAGCAATACCCAATACGATACAGTGAAGTACGATACAGTGAAGTCCAGATTAAACAACTGCTTTAGATTATACCACATTAACAGGAGAAATTGAGAGAATAAAGAATTTTAACTTTCAGTTTTCAGCAACTAACATACCCATGCTTCCTCCTAATTTGCAGTAAATTAGGATTAGGTGCAAGTGTAAACTATGCTACAGTCTTCACATAGTAAGTTACCACATCAATTAATTTGCAGTAACTTTCCATCAGCATGTCCTTGGCCCACATATGCTGTGGTGTAATCCAGATTGGTCTAACCCACATGTAAGAGGGCTTTTTCCATAAGTATCATACTCCCTGGGAACGTAACAGACAGAACTGGAGACCAAGTCTAACTATCGTCTTGTGAATAGTACCTAGGAATTTAAGAACACTTAGACTGTTCTCCTCCATGATGTCCAGGTGCCTGCACCTTAAAATAAACATTTTAACTTTTTTCATCATCCTTTCAAAACACCATGCTGCAAGAAATCAGATTAATTGTAAAGAATTAATCATTTCTATACTTTTTTAAAAATTTACATACTTTTTTTTTTTTTAACTCACCACAGGATCCAAGCAGCCAAATATAGCACCAAATATAAGCATTTTGCCAATCTTTACATTAACAGGAAGGGCTGCAAGGTGCTGGCCCAATGGAGTCAGTTTGGGCTCGTTTAACAGACAAGCCCCAATCTTCCTCAACAGGTTCATTGCATTACCAATTACTTGCTGCTGTGGTGGGTCTAATGCTCTGGAAAGGAAATCTTCAGGAGAGCCAAGATTGCATTTCTGTGGAGTAAATGGGAATATATTTCAATATAAAAATTTATTATAACAAACTCTTATATAGTTATAAAGGAAACAGGAAAGCTGTTCTTCCAATCAAAACCCCACATTCCCTGCCCTCTAAACCAGCCTCTTGGTTCCCAGAACGCAGACATGCCCAACATTAGGTTAACAAAACTTCATTCTTTGGGAAGACTTGGTATGGCATGACCACTGATCAGAGAAGCGTGTTACCAGTGGTCACAGATGAGCAGGAGACTCTCAAACCTGCTGAGATGCAGTTCAAGTTGGCACTACTTTGCCAGGTTGCTAGTTTTCCCATGCATTCCCTACTCACTCAGCATGGGGAGAGGGGGAATGGAATTGCTTCCTTCAGCAGAAATCAGTTTGAAGGCTATTTAACTAAGTTTGAATTATCTTTCTGAGGTAAACTGGAATAGTATAGTATGCTATTCTCACTCAGCAGCATACTCTGGATTTTACACAACACACAGGTACTGGGTTCCCCCTTGCCCGGGTGGGAGAAGCCCCACTAACTACATTGGATTAGGGCTGTCCTAGTAAGCCTTTTTAGCTAACAAGGTCAGTAATAAAAAGAAACCTAACCACAAAACAACACAACAAAACCCCCCCAAAAACCCCAAACAAACAAACAAAACCATGACAGTACAAAGGTGTAATTCCTCCAAAGGCACGTCATATTTTTAGCCAACAAGGTCAGCAATTCAAAAAACAAAACCATACCATAATATGAAGGCATAATTCCTCCAAAGGCACACGTAATATTTCTGGAACAGAATATTCCATGAAACTTTCAAACCTGCAACATCATAAAACCACAGAATTACAGATATTCAATTTAATCTTTGAATTCAACTTATAAATTCAGGTTTCAAATGCTCATTCTTTGCAGATGTTCCTTTGGGGGGGCAAGGGGACAGGGAGTGGCACATGTTTTAATGCATGGCTAAACTGCTCATCCTTTGAATTAATGTGTGTGTGGTAGCTTGAAAAGCAAGAGTTTTAGTGAAAGAGAGGGAAAGGCAGTAAGACCCCAATTTTCAAAACAAATTCTTAAAATGCATAGCTCCCAAATGGAAAGTCTTGCATGTGGCTAAAATACACACTTCACTGGTTATTTCAAGATACCTTAACTGTTTCTCAGCTGAAAGTTGCTTCAGACTTTCAGGCAAGCAGGAAAAGGGTTACTCCACTGCAGTAACAGAAACTAATTCTGTAGTGTTGTATAATTTGATATTTTCCCATCTCTCATCCATAGATATACTACTTCAGAAACCTATAGATTTGTCTGATAAATTAAAAGTTCAGGAGGTAAGGTTTGCGTATATTTGATGCAGGGCAGCAGATGATGTTAAAAAGTGATTTTCTACAATTCCATAGTGCTGCACTTTTCCTTTAATTTTGAAAATTTTTTTGAAAACATTTACGTTAGAGATACTAAGCATAAACATTTTTTGAATCATGAAACAAACTATTTTAACACTTTATTCAGAAGATATTCAAATTAGCTGTATTTTTTACAGTTTAATCTTTCTAGTTTGCAGTAACTAAAGTTAATTTCAACAAGACTGTTTTTGCACAGAAAAAAAAGACAAGATATTTACATGATTTCCAAAATCTTGCTAACTAAGTTTACAGTACCTGTCTCTTGTGTACATTCGGAAGCAGAATCCATCCCTAACACGCCCAGCTCTTCCTTGTCGCTGCAGAGCACTAGCTTTACTAACAAAGGTCTCCTCCAGGGAACTCATCTGACTACTTTCGTGATACCTTAAAAATTGTAAAAGCAAGCACCCATTCAGATTTCAGAATTCAAATTTTGATGTATACTTAACTTAAATACCAGCATATTGATAATATATCTAAATAGTATTTATATGAAAACATTTTATTTAGTTTTGTAAATTAAGCATACCTGGGGGAAACTGTACATCATGGAACCTCAGATACAACTGACTAATGAAAGTAAAAATTGGAAAATGAAAGAGCTATTTTATTAGTTTATCTCCCTGGCAATTCAGAATTGTACCTTCTAACACATTCTGTAGGGCTTCTCACATTTAAAATGGAGAAAAAATGATTTCTAAAAACTGAGATAGTATAAAAAGGATCTACTTTATTTTTAAACCAGTACTTAATCATGATTCTCCATATTTATGAACAACTCCCCTCGTTGTTCTTCACACCATTTGAAAATCCAGAGATTCATCCCAAACTTGTACCTAAACTGCAAGCTGTTCACTGAGCTCGGCACATTTTCTTGTCCCGAAATGTAATTTAATAAGGGTAATTTAATAAGGGTACTACAAAATGCTTGCGGTACTAACCTCCAAATATTTACAGTAATTAGAGTATGACTGATGAAAATCAAACTCTCACCTATTTTCTTTTGTTCTCCCAGTATCAATTACGAAGACAACATCTGGTATCGTAATACCTGTTTCTGCTATATTGGTTGCCAAAACAATCTGAAATGAAGTAACATAACATAAATAAAATAATTATGGACTGTCTAATAGTTTTCATCCTTTTAATCAATATTATAGAATAAGTTTGCTTAAAGTTTTTTACCCAGAAATGTTTCCTTAATTAATCTGACAAAGCATTAAAAACTACACGACTTAGAAAATGGTTTAGTCTTCCCCAATTACTGAGGAATTAAAAGTTAAGTGAGAATTTCACATTCACTTCTTGTTTTATAATCTATCAAAATTACTAGCTAGTACCTGCCAAGATTGGTCAACTTTTAATTAAGTAGTTTGGCAGTAAATAAAATCTATTTTCCTAGATAAAAGCTATAGTTACTGCTTAAAAATAGTCAAAATACACAAAAGCAACAACTAAAAAACCTCTTAGAAAAATATTAGGTTTAAAAATTTGTCTGATTACTGTCAAGGTTTTCACAGCATGCTATTTTTTACAGAAATTAGAAGAATTGTTTCTTTGCAGCGAGAAAATTCCAGGAACAACTGGTTGTTGTGTAATTCCGTATGATTTGATTTTAAAACAATTCAGAGTTGCACCCACAGAAAGTTTCTCCTTTTGGTGGTCACTTTTGCCTTTCTAAATATATCATACCTTTCTAATTCCAAGAGGAGGTATTGTAAATGCAGCTGCTTGATCTTGAGTTGAAAGAACAGAATGCAAAGCTATCAACCTGTGCCTAGAACAAAAAATTACACTCATCAATATACAGTTATCAAATTAAGATACAGTAAAAAAATGAGACCAGAACAATGACAACAGTTTGAAGACAGCAACTAGAATGGACACTTGAAAGAATAAAACTTTGTATGATTAGGTAAGAAAATCTGCTTCAGTGTTTTATTACAGTATCAAGGGTAACACCATTAGTTCATAGGGCTGTTGTTCTATTTGACAATAATGCAGGAAAAAATTACTACTACTGCAGAACTCTAGGTCAATTTACATCAATAGCCTAGCAAAAAAGGAAACTCTGTGTCCATGAACCCAAGTTCTTTACACTGTGCTTCCAAGACAAGGACCATTATTGAAACTTTGCATAGAACTATAAACACACACAACTTCCAGACTGAGTAATAAGGCCTTCAGAGATGAGACAGCCACAGATATTTGCACTTTCCTTCTCTTCTAGGCCTTGGTACCTCAGTCCATCTATGAATCTTTAAAACTTGACTGCAAATGTTCTTTTTCTGCCATCACATTGCTAACTTTTAGTTACCCACAAAATAAATTTCAAAACTATCTGTCATTACAACCCTATGCCATTTCTCTTGGTAGATTACTGTCTCTGGATCTCTCTTCAGGAAGTAACCACTTCCATGTAAACAGTAAGCCTCAGAAAGCTATATCCCAAATATGGCAGCTTCCATATCCTAAGAAGTGGAAAAGCAGTAGTCAAGTGCTTTGGGATTAAGTAAGTTTGCTGAAAAATAAAATCAAAAGGGGAGAAAACCAAACTTATTACTGTACCATTTTTAAGCACCTGTCATTTTCGCTTGTATCATTTTTAGATAATAGAAGTACATGTGTAGTACAAACAGCTCAGAAGTGTAACTCAGTTTCCCTTTTCAAGATTAGCGGGCCTTGAAAACCAAACATATTCATTAAGTTAAACTATTAACTTTATAGAAAGTATCTGCATTACCTGTCACGCAAGTTAAATCTTCTGTCAGTTGAAATGAGATCATACAGCTGTTGGATATGGGCAAGGCCTGGTAAAAAGATCAGCACAGCACCCTCAATGTTCTTGAACTGGGGACTTTTATCTGGAAAGTCACAGCACAGGCATATAGTTAAAACTAAACATACATTTGCAAACAGTTGCACTTAAGGACAGGAACTAATTCTGGGCCCTGCGGTAAATGCTTTTTAGGATGTTTCATAGAAGAATGAAGTCAAGTACTTCATTATCAGTAGAAAGCACTGCAAAGTAAGTCCAAAGGACAACCCCATGTATACAAACTTCTGAAGAAGCAGACTGTACCTAAGTATGCAAGCAATTCCAAAATAAGTTCAAGGTTGATCTTGTAAGGGTTCATATAGAAGATTGCTTGTTGTGTACGACTGCTATACTTTGCATAGCAAGGAGCCAAATCGATACCAGATCCAGACTGGACTGGGACATACTCCTAAAAAAGAAGAGGAGGAAAAATCATATTCTCACCGTTTTAGAAGAAGGTAAGAGAGAAGGTCAATTTGTCATTCACTTACTTTAGGTTTCTTAAAACAGAGATTGAGATAAGAGACATTTAATTGACTAACTTCCCACCAAAATCAGTGCAAGTTAGATTAAATCACAGCCACCTACATAACCTGTGTATAAGTATCTACTACTGTTAAACATCATCCCAGATTAAAAAAAAAAGTAAAAATTAAAGTCTGTGCAAGCAGTACTACACAGTCTGTTTTACAAATTAAAACAGTTCACAGGTCCGCGTCTGGCATCCAATTGGTATCAATTCAAAATGGGATAACAGGGTGGCTCCTCTTTCAAAAGTCCTATTTTGGGGTCTAAGAAACTAGTCTCCTCTTTCTTCTCTCCCTCACCTCAGCCTTCTCAACTAATGGTTACAACAGAAGTTAAGAGTGAATTAGGTGGCAACTCCCACAGTGTTTTGGAGTAGGAGGAAAGGGAGAGGAAGGGAGAGTTCCTACATGTTCCTGAGAACATACAGACATTTAAATTGCTTATAAATATCTTACAGAAACATACTTAGCATAAGGATTCTATGTTAAGTGGTACCATTGTAGATCATTTCATTGTTAATCAATGCACTTAAAGAAGTTTGCCACCACATATCCTTCCGTACTGAAGGCTCAACAGAAATAAAGCACAAAGATGGAGAAGCACTCAGGAGAGCACTTGGGCTTCAACTAAAGGATGGTGTTGTGATGTATGGGGTAACTACCATTCTAGGGGAAGAAAAAAAAAAAAAATCAGTAGAGCACATGAGAGCGTATTTTTCAACGTATGCATCACTGATCACACCAAGCTAAATGGTCCTGCAGAGATTTTGAGAGCGCAGACAGGTATCTACCCGAAATATATACAGTCTAGATGAACAGTCTAAGTTGCCTAAAGTCAGGTGGCATTCATATACTCTTCCCTTCAAGAATTTTGATCCAAAAGCACATACAGCTGTCACTGCAGAGTACCTACAGGATTAACCACAGTCTGTTAAACCAAAAAGCTCTATACAATAATCTCATGTAAATCATCTCATTTGGCATGCTGAGTTGGAGGATCTTGGGAGTTTTTCAGCTAAGAAGGATATGGCCTTGCCTCTTTTGTTCTTAGGTTCACTACTTAGAAGAATTCTTTGGGAGAAAAAACTTAAAAGCTTTCCCCTGCTATTGCTTAGAGATCTACAGCTGGCAATCTGTACAAGAGAACTCAATGTCAAATATAGAAAAATCAAGGCAGTTATAAAGGAGTCGGTTTCCACTGCACAAGTGCCATTGTGTCTGTCTTTTATTAACTGAAAGATTATTTGATATTATATAATCCAATCACATTTAATAAGAGGAACTAAAATGACAAAATAATTTAAAAAAATCAAATTTCCAAGCCAAAACTAGACATGCCTATTTTACCTGATACTTTGTAGTGCCTCCTCCTTTGCTAGTAACATTTATTGTTACTTCCTCCTCCTCCTCCAAGAACTTCTGACAATATTCTGAGTCTTTCTCCAGAACATAGCCAGTTGCTTCAATTACATCTTCAACATGGAAAATCTTTAGTGAAAATTCACAGAAGAAATATAAGGCATGGCAAAAACTAATCAGCACCTTTTTCATTTTTTAAAACACAGCACTATACCAGCTACTAGGAAGAAAATTAACTCTATCCCAGCTGAAACCAGGACATTTACATACAAAGCTGAACAGGGCATGACCTTCCCTTTTAATGCTGTAATAGATCTTGCAAATTTCAACTTAATCTTTCTTACAATTTTTTAAAACCTAAACTTAGAGCTGCTACGAGTTTGTTAATGGGCCTCTCCACATGATCACTAACATTACTTTTACCATAGCCTACATAAAATGCATGCGAAACATACATAAGAATGTAAAGACAAAGTTGCACGGGGGGGTGGAGGGAATTCTTTAATGCTTTTCTTTCTACCTAGGTTGAATAGAGAAAAATCAAAAGTGTCACTGATGGACTGATTTTAATCAATAATAAATCCATCAGAAAAAGTAGTACAACCCTGTACTTCAAAGCACTGAAGCTATTTTATATTTTCAAAAAGGAAAAGGGTTACAAGTCCTTGAAACAGACATTTAAGATACATATTTTTGGTAAGAAAAAAAGTGTTATAGGTGTATTTCCTATAGACACTAACCAGGCAAACACTGTATACGTGCATACAAAGTGTCTGGCATAATCAAAGAAACATTTACCTACCTCAACAGGGTAACTCCTCCCCGAGATCCTTAAAATGGGACAGTGCGAGAAATAGCTGGAAAACTTCTCACTGTCTACAGTAGCACTCATTAAAATCAGATGCAGATCTGAACGCTTATGCAAGATCTCCTTCAGAATAACTAGCAAGAAATCAGACTGGACACTTCTTTCATGTACCTAGAAATAGAAAAACATATCGATAGTAAGGCTTTAGTATAAGTCAAGGCCCAGAATAACTATAATTTGTGCAGAATAGTAAGAGCTGATAACCTCATCTACAATAACATGAGATATACTTGAAAGAAGACCATCTTCTTGAAGTTTCCGAAGCAGGACACCTGTTGTACAGTATAGTAGTCTGGTGGCTTCTCCTGTTCTTGATTCCATACGAATTTGATATCCACACAGGGAATTCTTAAAAAAAAAGGTATTAAAAATATAGGAATAATAGTATACAAGCTAGAGATACTCAAAATGAAGTGAAATTTAAACACTGCTAGATTCAGACACTGTACAAGTTGCGAATTAAATAGTATAGTGAATAACTACCACACTGTTTTTTCATACACCCCCTTTCCTTTGTTAAGAAAGGGAAAATACACAGAAATCTACAACTCAGTTTCTCCAGAGGAGCAAAGAGCTCATAAACTCGAGTGCTCTTTTCAGGATTCTTTGCAGTCCTCAAACAAAAGTATTTTATGGTGGTCTATTTGTGCAAAAACATACAGGACCTTGGTTTTCTTCAAATAACAGAATAATTTATGTTGGAAGGGGCCTCACTCAAGGCCATTGGATTGCTCAGAGCCTTACTCAGGGGAGTTTTCTCCATCCCTAATGATAGAGATGCCATGGTCTCTGGGCAATCTGCTCCAACGTTTGACCATCCCCATTATGAAACACTCTTGCTCTTAATCACCCTCTAAAGCTTTTAGAAATTATGTATGGATACCCAGAGGTTCACAGGTGACAATTTGAAAAGAAACAGCTGACATAGCAAGAAGCCCTTTTCAAGAGAAAATGACATCTAATTATTTGGTTGTGTAACAAATAATGTTTTCACTTTGTATCAACAGTCCAGCCCCCTGTATTTGATCAAGATTAGAAAAAGGAATTCAGACACATCTTACTTTTCCTCCCGGTCCTGATTCACAGCCTAGCTCTTCACAAACCCTGGTTGCCAGACTCACTGCTGAGATTCTTCGGGGTTGTGTGCAAACAATATTACATTTATTTGATCCTTCATCTAGCAACAAGTCTTCTAACAAGAAATGGGGCACCTGGGTACTCTTCCCACTGCCTGTTTCACCAGCAACAACAACTACTCGATGTTTTTTAAGAGTTTCTACAATTGAGTATCTGTGCTTAAACACAGGTAACTCCTGTCTCTCTTTCAGAAGCCTCTGGTATCTGGAGGAACTTTGCAGCTTTTTGAACAAAATCCTTGAAGGTTCCAAATTATCTGTGCCTGAGGTCTCAAGGGAGAGACTGCTGAAGTCCTCATCAGAAACTAAGTTTTCCCAGGAATCTTCAGGACCCTCAGATACTTTTGGTTGGTCTTCCAATTGTAGCTGTTGTTGTTGTTTGAGTTTGTTTAATAATCTAGCAATAAAGTTATCACGAGGTTTGTTGGTTTCTATCTTGTTTTCCTCTTCCTTTTTCTTTTCAATATCCCTCCATTCTAGCCAGACATCTCGGTAGGTAGGAGGCAGTAACTGATGAACCGACTTCAGGTGGAAAAAGCAGAAAAAAATTACTTTATGTACCACTTAGTAGTATCACTCACATTTTATGTGTAAATGAACTTGAGTGGCAAAAGATATGACAAAGCATGAAATAGGGAGCTATTTCTAAATACAGAAACTATGAAACAGTAATATAAACATCAACAATACACTTTTTATTTTCAACTGGCTTGCATTCTTTACAACACTGAAAGAACAGTTTTACTATCAAAAAATTTCCTCCCTGTATGCAGCAACATATGCATGACTAGATAAAAGCAAATGAACATGTAATACAAGCAAATAATTTAATGGGAAACACTTCATTAAACTGTTTTTAGAATTTAACTACAGATATTATAACAAACAAGTGCAGAGGCAGATTCCAGGCTAAGAACAGTAATATTGGTGAAAATCTTACTTGTCCTTTAGTTAAATGATAGAGTGCCAGAGTAGCAGCTAGATGTTGTGCTTGCATACTATCTTCTGTTACGATTGAAGGACACATTGTCACTACATCATCTGACGATTTGGTAATCCTGACCCTTAAAGACAAATTCATACAGGCATTTCTCTTAATTTTTGTTACCTATATAAGTAGCACACCTGTTAATGTTTTTGTTTAAAACATGAGTGAAATTCAAATAGAGAAACTAAGCTAAACAAACTTAATGTTAGTCAATAATATTTTGTAAACAGAAACAGCGGATAAAGTTTGATTGAATAGCAGAAAATTTTCAGCAGCAGATTCCAGCAGTAAATTTGTGGGTTGGGTTTTTTTCTCTTAACAAATGTCTTCATTTTCTTCAAAGCAGAAGTATTTATACACATACAGATCACCATTAAGGTTAGCTGCTTTGGAAGAAGGACTAAATATTTGTTTGTATGCTTGTAACTACTTAGCATAGATTGAGATGACAGTTAATGATCTACTGCGATGCAAACATCCGTTTAACAGATACATGCCAGTCAGACCAGCAGTCAAATTTCTCATATTCTTAGGGGGACAGTACATTAGTAGCTTTTAACTTGAGCAAGAAGGCAGGTTCTTTTAGGTTCTTTTACTTGGTTCCTTGAAGAAGCATTACTCATTTGTAATGCTGTGTCTACTTCATTTTTATGTGATAATATTTACTTTATACAACTATATTAAAGACTCATTTTCTAAAATAAATTTAAAAATCAGTAGTACTACACTGTTTTGGTTTTACAAACATACAGTAGCTTTTATACAAATTTCTAACTTCCACTTTATTTTAAACAATCCCCAAAGGGTTTTTGGTATTCATACGCTTAAAACCTGTGATTTAATATATTACTTTGAATGAGAATACCAGAAGTTAACTGTCCAAATTTATCTCACAGGTTTGTTTCAGAACCTTTCATTCACAGTACAGAATTAAAAACTAATCCCTACTTTACAGGATCATTCACTAGAATCTTCTTTTTGTGATAGTGTCCAGTCAAAGCATTACTTTTGCAGAGCTATCCAGAGTGAAATACCTCCCTGGTGAACTAAGAGTTTGGGTTAAACGCACTATATTCATATAAATCTGGACCAACATGACAAGACAGAATTAGCCAGCATTTTTATTTTTAAATGAACCAAAAGGAAAATGTAAAGTTTACAGGAAATACATACCTACATTTCCAATATTTTCCAACTGGAACCTTTTCAAAAGTAGGATTTGGGCTCTTAGGAAAATTCTTCCTGCACCAGTCAATCAAAAATTGTTTCGGAGATTTACCAGTCCAGCTTCGAGCACTATAGTCAAAATTTCTTATATCTAGCGGTTCTTTCTTTTTCACTACAAGAGCAGAAAGACACATGTTGTCTCCTAAAATTTATTTTACATTCCTTTGATAGCCAAGAATGTTTTTACCTTTTCTTCAAATGTATTTTTACTAGAAAGCAGTATTTTCTGAAGTGTTTTGCAGAAATACTGGTACTGATACATGACAGAAATTCCTGCTTTTCTCACAAAAGTATCTAGCAGGAAATAACAGTATTTTGTTTGCCATCTTTGATTACGCAATAATTTAAGAGCTTTACTGAAAGTTTGGTTATTAGAAAATAATGTAACAGTTTGAATGTTTACAACGAAAACAGTTTGAAAAGATGAGAGGGTAGGAATGGAAACAGTAACTAGCCCTACAACTAAAAAAAAAATCAAAATTTTAGACATAACAGTATGGCAAAAATAGCTTTCAGCGTCATCTGCTAAAACAAATACAGATCCTTTAAAGTCAGCTGGGTCAGCAAGGTAGTCCACCTGCCTTTCCTGCAATCAGGGCTTGATGACTCAGCACTGCAAAGCAATACAACCTAGAAAAAAAAAAGAACTAATACTGGAAATTTGTGGTACACGTCAAGCTTGTACTAAACCATTTCCAACACACCTTTGTCTTCCTTTGCAGCACCATCAGGTTTTTCAAGCAAGCTTAAATTCAAAGTGGTTTCTTGAGGCTGAGGTGAAGGAGGTTTTTTCTTTTCATTTTGTTGTTGGTTTGAAATCTTTATAGCCGGATTAAATACTGGATGTTCTTCAAGTATTGCCATTTCTGCCGGAGAGAGAATAGAACTTACACCAACCAGTTGCTGAGCATTTATTCTTTAAAAAGAAAAGATCAATTATATTAATTCATACTGAGCACCCAAAAACAGAAGTAGTGAAATGTTACTGACTTTTTAGAATTTGACCCACATGAAAAGGACAGATTCAGGAAAGCCTGCAATTCACACAGTGGCGTAAGAGACAATGAAATCAATTCAGTCTGACTCAGACTTACTTGCCTAGCAAATATGCAGGCCACAAAATAAAACACAGGTAATTTGCATAGCTCTACCTTGCTGAATTCTTCTTATTTTCCCCTGTGCTACCTTCTGGCCTTGCTTGTCTTTGTCTTGCTTGGAGATGCTTCCTTGTTCTTTTGCTTCTGAAAGCTTGGCAGCCAGATGTGCATACCTCTCATTCTATTTCAAACAGAATTATTAATTACAAGTGGAACATTGTATGCTTGTCACTTTAATGAACTTCATAATAAAAAAGTGGGGGGTTTTGTCCTTTATACCAAGCTTACACAGGTAAGGAAGGAACAATTAGTTTTTACGTAACTAACAGTCAAAACCTCTCAGAATTTTGACAGTCACCTTCCTAATCTCACTGAGACATGTTTCAAGAATTTTTTCCTTTCCAGCACAATGCATTCAGTATTTTGAGCCCAGTACAAAAAAACTAGGAAAGGAAAAACTTAGCAAAGGAGAAGTTTCAACACATTTCCCCTTCAGTTGCCTGTAAATGTAAAAATAGGGAACAAAAAAAGTACTCAACCCCCAATTTTTAACAAATAGGTCCACCACTTGCAGATGTGCCAGACATATCAGTTTTTGAAAGACTTCCATGAAGTGTTGTTCTATCTTACTGGGTCAAACTTTTCTTCATCTGTCTCTTTCACAGACTCATTCTTCTCTTCATCACTCTGTTGCTCAGCATATCGCAAAATCCATTCCTTCATACTCACTTCTTTCTCCTTCCCCACATTTGTCTCCTAGGAAGAGCAACAAAAATTAAAAGTAATAACAGCAAGCGAAAACACCAATGCTTTTTTCTGTCAGTATTTAAGAACTACTGCTTTAGATTTTATATATAAATTAAGTTATATGACATAAATAACACAAAAACCCATGGAGCAAACTTCTCCAACCAGGGTAAACATCTCACGATATACTTGCATAGCTCTTAACACTTGAACGATTACAACTGCTGTTAAGAAAAAAAAAAAAAACAAAAACCCAAACACTTTTGCAAGAAATCTTTTCGATTTCTAGGTTTAAGATTCAATAACCACAGAAATGAAAACACTGCAAGTACACAGGCAAACTTAAACCCACACAAATACATAAAGAGTGCCATCTGTAAATAAAGAGAATGAACCCATTCCAGGAGAAAATTAAGCTACACTTTACCACAAAAACGAACTACGAAGAGCCTTCTAGACTTTACATGGAAAAAACGTTACCTTCAAACGGCCATCCCACTGATGTTAAAATAACGTGGGTGACAATTAAGTATACTGTATTTTCAGAAGTCTTTCATATCAGTGTTGGAAGTCAATGCAAATTCTGTATTTTAGAAAACTTTGTCCTCTCTTCCCCCCAGTAAATACTAACAGATTTCTCAGATTACCTTAGTTTCAGGGCCATTTTCTTTCTTTTTGTTATCTACTAAGCGAGGTGGAGGTTCACGTTGTGACACAGGAGAACAAAATTTTGCTCTAGGTTTCTGTTGCTGTTCTTCGAACTGCTGGCTAAAGCCTTCAGGCAAGGCATCTTCAAAATAAAAACCCATGTCACAGAATATGTCAATACTAATTACTGAAAATCTTTTAAAGTGTGTTGGGAGCCAACTAGAAGAACATAAAACAAAAACAGCATGCCTGAAATAAAATTAGGTTTTAGCATTTACATAAGTCAGCATTTGCTTGTTGGACTTCCATGAAACTTTAACAATAGGAATAAGAGGTCTACAAGACTTTATACATTAAAAAAAATCCCAATACCAGCCAGCTGTGCATCTAGGAAAGGAACACTGTGACAACTACCGGTCTTAGTGAAACAATATATTTAATTACTACTATGAAGCATTCCCATGCCAGAGCAGGTCCTACTACTCTTCTGTTAAAAACTGCAGTCAATTCTCTGCCGCCATACTCACCATCAGGAAGGTTTAAACAAAGCCAATCAAGTGCAGAGTGAAGATCACCACCATATAAAAGTGTATTTTTCATTGCTTCCTCGATGTGCTCAGTCTTAAAAGAGAATCTTTGTAAAGCCATGTATACATCCTACATATAAAAAAAGTTAGAAAATATTAGGATTTCATCTAGCAATCTAATATAGGCTTGTAAAGTCCTATTTCCAACATATCAGATAACTGGTATTAAATGAAGGTAAACAGCATAAATTACGTATCAGAAGGCTGAGTAGAAAATCCTGTTTTGCCTACAGAGCTTATAATAATTTTATTGTAAACATGTATGCATATGTATAAATAGATCTACAATCCAGCCTCTGTACAGAATGTATTTTCTAGTTAGAAAGATAAACCTACAATTTTCCAGCTATATGGAATGAAAAATTTAGGAAACATAAAACATTCAGATAAAGTTTTATTCCTCTATCCTGTCTGAGGACTCCAATTTTAGTTAACTGAATGCATAAAAACATATCTCTTCTAATAAGCGCAATTGTCAATTCCACTGCCTAATCATTAATGTAACTACTGGAAAGCACGCTACACTGGCTTGTACTACATGCAGAAGTGTAGTATGACACATGATATGAATGACAAAAAAGAAACTGTTTATTCTAAATAAACAATGGCTGAAGTACACCACTTTAAACTCTACCTGTAGTTTCTTAGCAGTAAGTCTTCTGGAAATCATTCCTTTGTCATCATTTTGTTTTTTATGGTCATTGATTACATCAATAATCCTTTTCTCCAAATGACCATTTATCATTACCTGCACAGAGAAAATTAGTTGATGCAAAGCAAAACATTACAAATTTTTATGACTTATCAATGCTCTTTGCGGCTAAGGAAATAAGAATACAGAAATCTCTCTGCCATTCAAATCCCAACTTTTTCAGCTTTCCATAAGTGTGGTAAATATTTCTTATGAAAGGGACACTTTTTGCCTTTTTGCTTTTGCAAGCTATACACTTTTACTTGAAATAGAAGAGTTCATTCCTTATGACAGAGAAGGCCCATTTACATCTTCAAGGAAATTTAATACGTCAAGGGAAATACTGCAAGGAAATAAAAAAAAAATTCTACTGGAAAGAACAAGGCCTTTCTCCTCTGCTTACAAGAACTTGTATAAAATAATTTGATCAAGATGCAATCTATGACACTCTCCTTCCTATCTGGCTTAAAAATAATTTTAGTAAAATAATAATTTTAGTATTTTTAACACTTCTAAAACATGAACCAAGGTTTGGTTGCTACTGAGGTTGTTGTATAAAATCTGTATTCTTCCTCTGACAGGAAGAAGAATCCATACGCACAGCAGAAGCCCAAACATAACTCTTAATAGTCCTGCATGCAAAATTATAGACATTCTCTTGCCCTGTTAGTTTACCCCTATTTCTTAAAGCACACTCAAAATTCCAAACACATCAAGCTCAAGACAGTCAATGTCTAATACATGAGTGTAGTTTACCTGCATAACTTAATACTGAAGAAGAGCTGGAGAACTCGGCTACTCGGCTAAAAGAGTACTATGAAAACCAAAGTTGTTTTACCTAAAGATGATACTCGCCTTAAGAACAGATTTATCTAGATTTGCAGCAGCACTGGAATCTGTTGTTGAACTAAAACTGTAAGTTTTTGGACCTGCAAATTGCAAAGAACCATCAATTACATAAACAGAACACAGTGAACATTGTTTACAGTAGCTAAAGCAGACCCAACATAATGCAGATTAGTGCAAGCAAATATTACACTAATTTGCCAGGAACATGCAGGTATATAACAACAATAAGAATAATCAATGGTACAGAAAGGCCCTTGAACAAGGAATAGTGAAGAAGGGTATGACTCTTAGCAGATATTTTATATTTTATCTTAGCAGATAAAATATAAAATCCCAAATTCCCACCATGAGAGGAAGTGGATTGACTGCTCACTCTCTCTCAACACTGGAACAAAGAGTGCCAAATAGGGAAGCTAATGGCAGGTTCAAAACAAGCAAGACTGTTGAGGTTTTTTTATTACAAAGTGCATCGTTACATAACAGAACTCTGCCACTAAAGCTGAGGACACTGGACATTTACCAAAGTCCACGGGTGGACAGGATTGCTTTGTAGTGAAGACATCAATCAATTTGGAAGGGCATTGAAAAAACATTGCATTTGGCTCAGGAAGACCCCAAGCCACAACTGGTGGAGGATGCAAGAGTACCCTACAGCAGTATCACTGCATGTCTGACCTATTCTTACCTAAGTACCTGCTTTTGGTCCCTGTCTAGGAGAGGGCTCTGGGTTACAGAGGCCTTTGGTCTGATCTGCTATGGTTATTCTTAAATACTTTTCATTTAGCAGCTGTCAGAAAAATATTAATTCACAAAGCTATTTATTGTCATTAGAATGGTTTGGCTTCTCATAACACACAGCTTGATGTTGGATTCCATTGTTTTCAAACACACTGTTTCTGGTACTGCACAGGTAAAAAGAAACTGAGCAACCTCACAGCTTTCGCAACCCCTCGAGGCTGCGTGCCATCACAGAGGGAGTAGCGCTGTGCTCCAGGAGGCACAGCTACCTCCCACCTCCTCAGCCTGCCAGCAGGCAGGTTAGACAGCTCATCTGTGCTGGGCTGTCTGCAGAGAGGCTCTAGGAGAAGCCCATTTTTAGATCAGGACTGGGTGCAGGTAAGTGCATTTCAAAAAAAGAGAGGTCACCTCTGGTCAGGAGCTACAAAGAACAGTTAGCACTCATGAGCTAATCACTGGCACTTACTGGTAGGCTGTGCAACTACACAGTATTTAGATTATACTAACTTACTTTTCACTTACACTGACTTATTTTTCACCACAGCAGACAATCTGGGAGAGAAGCAGGATAGTTTCTGAGGAGGACTGAGCACCATGGTGTTGGAGGAGTGGGAGATGCAAGATATACGTTTAGCAGAGCTCAAATTTGTAAAAGCAGAGTACATTAATAGGTTCAGGAAGTATAAGTCAATGGATTGTAAGACTTTGTGTTAATACGTTGGAATCTCAGATGGCCTGGCCATTGCATGATTTGCTTATAGTCTGCAACACAAGCTGTTACTGATGTTATAAGGCATCAGAGCTACTTCTGGCAAAGCTGGTTTATTGAAAACAGACATCTGACAGTGCTGCAGAATACTAGTTTTGCAGGCTGCACTCAGAACAGCCATCCCTCAGCTCATCCAACACTGCTGAAGTGCCTCCAGCCCTGGAACTGCTCTGGACTTTTTTCATGACACACACACACACACAAAAATATCCCAAATCCACATTACAATGATTTTGAGCACATATAAAATGAAGAACTACAAAAGAAGGTCATTACTGGGAAAGCGCCACACCAACACTCGCTCCACAAGAACTGCCAAGAATCCAATGACAGACTAGTTTGTAACTAGTTAGTTTGCAACTAACTCAACACATCAGTGCCAACAAGGCTCATCTGCTCAGGGACGCCCCAGGAAGCGAGGCGAGCCAAAGCCAGGCCTGACCAACCCCGTGTCACAGGGATGTAAGGTGCCTCTCCCGACGCTCAGTAACGTCAAGCCTTTTGGCAGGCCTTTTCCCGTAACGCCCAGGCCCCCGGGCAGCGGCAGGCCGCGCCCTCGGGGGCTCCCCGGCGACGCTGCCCCTCCGTGTGCCACGGCCAGCCGGGGCGACCCTCAGCCGCTTGGAGCCCGTACCCCTCCTCCCCAGGGCACAGCCGCCCCCGGGGCTCCCTAGCCGGGGCCGCCTCACGCCGCGGGGCCCGGTACCTTGCTTGACACGCGGCTCCTTGGAGGCGGGCGGCGGCCGCGGCGCCGCTCGGCTGCCCGCCTCCGCGGTGGCGGCGGCGCCGGCCTCGGCAGCGGCTCGAGCCCGGGCAGCGGCGGTGGCGGCAGAGGCGGTATGGGCCGCGCTGCCCGCCCGCGGCTTCTTGTTGCGGCCGCCCATGGCGCCCCCTGCCCGCTCCGGAACCGGCCCCCCCCCCCTAGATCCGGGCACCGCGCTCGGCACCGCCCGCCGCTCCCCATTGGCCGGTGCGGCCCGCTTGCTACCGCCCTCCATCTCCCATTGGCCAGCGCCTGAGGGAGCGCACCCCGCCGCCGCCAGGCCTCCTAAGCCTTGCCGAAATCAGGTTCCGGGGCAAGGGCCACCGCCGGCCGCGGGGGGTTGTGGGAAGGGCTTGCCGGGGCGCGGTTTTGCGCTGCAGGGGGGCTTACGGTGTCCCGGTGCTGGCGGGGTGGGATCGGGATCGGGCCGTGCGTGGGGCTACCGGTACCCGGGGGCGGCGGGGGGCTCTGTTTCTCCTCGGGGTGCAGCGCCGGGGTAGGGGTGGAGAGGATCCGGGGGGGTGGGGGAGGCTGTCCCGCGCCAGGCATTGTGGGACCGGCGGGGAAGATGGCGGACGCGTTTGGGGACGAGCTCTTCAGCGTGTTTGAGGAGGACTCGGCCGCCGCCGCCTCCGGCGCCAAGAAGAGCAAAGTGGGCACCACCGAAGGCGCCAGGAGACCGGGGTGAGGGCGGTGGGGTGTCGGGGGAGCAGGGCCGGCGGTGCTCTGGCGGCTGAGCTCGGACCGCACCGCTGGACCTGGCTTCTGCCAGCTTGTTTGAGCTCCTGAACCCCCTCGGGACCGGGGAGTCGGTGCAGCCTAAAGGGACACGCTTTCCTGGGATCTCTGGCCCCAAAGCTGTAGCCAGCCCGGGTGCAGTGGGCGACTGGGGAGCGCGGGGACCTGGGGGCAAGCTCGTCCGGGAAGAGATTTGGAAACCCATGGCGGTTTTCGTGGGTGGAGTTACCCGGGTTGTGCTCTGTTGGTGGTGCAATGTGGGCACTGTTGCCCGTAGGACACCTGATTTCTTTTCTGAAAATAAATACATAAACTAGGCAAACTTTAAATTTGTTGTTTATTGATGTTGCAGAAAACGATCGGAGGAAAAATCTTCAGTAGCTGCGACAGGGAAGCCTAAAAGGGAAGTTGAGGTTGATAGTACCGAAGATGCCGTTTTGGGAAAGAAGCCAAAATTGGAAGATGTTGTATCAGAAGATGCTAAGTAAGTGCCCAGCTTAATGTGTAAGGAAATCATAGCAGGACATACTGGTTAGCTATATGCTAATTGTGAATAGTCAACATAAGTAGCTTTGCAGTGTTTTCATACAAAGATGAATTTGCATATGAAGTTGATTTTCCATTATCTATATAAGTGATGATGTGCTGGTAGTACGGCTTCAGCAGTGACAAGCACTGGGTCTGTTTAAAATAATATTGCGGACAGATAGGCAACTGCAGTATGAAATGTTCATGCATTTGTGGTTACTGCATTTGGATCGGTAGTTATTGGTCAAAGCCACTGTGTTGATTTCAGGCATATAGCAAGAGATAAGCAGTGAGGCACATGGGAGGAGGCAGGCTTGCTGTGTACCGTGCCACTGAAAGACATAATTGGCTTGGGATACAGGAGGAAGAATTTGACCAAGGAGACAGAAATAAGGCTTTTGAGGCACGTAAGATTATAACTGCAGCAAATATTTGGAATCTTAAGTACGGGCATGCTTTTAAATTTGAGCATAAATGGCAGGTATTTGACATGGAGACGGGGATATACTTGGACATGTCGACAGCTGGGGCGATAAGGCAGCTGAAGGGAAGCCAGAATGGCATTTCTGTGCTTTAGGATCTGCATGTCTCTCCCTCTTTTCTTTCCAGAACTTCATGATGTATATTATGAGGGGTTTTGAAAACAGATTGAAGGGACAGTGTGGGTACTTTTTCAGCTTAGTGTATCTTAAGAGATTCTTGGGAACTTGGAAGTTCATGTTGGTTCAGAAAATGATTAGGAGGATTCATGGAATAAAAATTCTTCCAGAGCTGCCAAATACAGATGTGTACCTCCTAGCTCAAGATACAGAAAACTCTTCTAAAAATTATGTGCTTGCTGTGTTCTTATACTTTTCTCTGGGTGATGTATTAGTGACTTCTGCGAGACAGAATTCTGGTCTGGATTGTCATTTGGTCTTACATGGTAATTTTTCCTAAGTTCAAGGTAAGATTTTCTGTGAGAAAGTCATGAGAAGGCTTCTCGGAACACTGTAAACAAAGGGTACCTGTATAGAAGCAAAACAGAACCAGAGTCAACATTTTAAGTCAGTTGCTGTGATAGTGGTCTCAGTAGAACATACACTTGCCCACAGTAGCTTACTAAGTATGTTAAAACCGTCAGAAAAAAACACTTCTATGCAATGAGACATTAGCCCTTTCTTGTGGCCGGGAGAGAAGAGACTAGTAAAGAAAAGAGGGGTCTTGTCTTCAGGCAGCTGCTTGGGATGCTTCAGGCTGCTGTTATTCAGTGTCATGACTAGTAGCAGGTCTTGAATTTTGCTTTGTTGTATATTGAAAAAAATCCCCATTTCATCAGAAAACTTCATGTGAACAAAGGCGATCCAAGTACTGTTTTGTGGTACGAGTTTTTAAGGTGTTACAAATCCCAAAGCAGTAGCTAAAGTATATTCATATAGTAGCAAAATTTTAACACTTATAGGTATTCTTAGTCCTGGTAGTAGACTCTGCCAACTGTCCGTTTCAAGTTTGTGCATCCTTTTTTTAATGTTGCAGTTAAAGTAGAGGTCAAGTTCAAGATTTTCGTATTTATAAAGAAAACAGGATTTTTAAATACCTTTTTGGCAATCCTAACTCATATGTTTTTAGTCTGGCAGACCTGATGCCTCAAGTAAAGGTGCAAGCTGTGGAAACTGTTGAAGGTTGTACACATGAGGTAAGTGCAATGAAAATGCACATGAAAAATACGGGCTTGTTTCATAGAATTATATGTATTACTGCCAGTATTATAATATTGTTTATTGCACTTGTATTTATTATATCATAGGATCATAGAATCATTTAGGGTGGAAAAGACCTTTAAGATCATCGAGTCTAACCATAAACCTAACACTGCCAAGTCCACCACTACACCATGTCTCTAAGTGCCACATCTACATGTCTTTTAAATACCTCCAGGGATGGGGACTCCACCACTTCCCTGGGCAGCCCGGTCCAATGCTTGACAACCCTTTCAGTGAAGAAATTTTTCCTCATGTCCAAGCTAAACCTCCCCTGGTGCAACATGGGGCCATTTCCTTTCGTCCTATCGCTAGTTACTTGGGAGAAGAGACCGACACCCACCTCGCTACAACCTCCTTTCAGGGAGTTGTAGAGAGCGATGAGGTCTCCCCTCAGCCTCCTTTTCTCCAGGCTAAACAGTCCCAGTTCCCTCAGCCGCTCCTCATAAGGCTTGTGCTCCAGACCCTTCACCAGCTTCGTTGCCCTTCTCTGGACATGCTCCAGCACCTCCATGTCTTTCTTGTAGTGAGGGGCCCAAAACTGAACACAGTATTCGAGGTGCGGCCTCACCAGTGCCGAGTACAGGGGCATGATCACTTCCCTACTCCTGCTGGCCACACTATTTCTGATACAGGCCAGGATGCCATTGGCCTTCTTGGCCACCTGGGCACACTGCCGGCTCATGTTCAGCCGGCTGTTGACCAGCACCCCCAGGGGGTCCTTTTCCGACAGGCAGCTTTCCAGCCACTCTTCCCCAAGCCTGTAGCGCTGCATGGGGTTGTTGTGGCCGAAGTGCAGGACCCGGCACTTGGCCTTGTTGAATCTCATACAGTTGGCCTTGGCCCATCGATCCAGCCTGTATGGACCCCCTCTGCAGAGCCTTCGTACCCTCAAGCAGATACATTATTTCATGTTATATTTAAGGTAGAACAGGCTTGTAAAGAGTTTGAGGTCTGTATCTGGCATTGAGCATGCACAAAATGCACTTGAAAAATTAGTGAGGTATCTTACCAGAAGCAGTTTGAATGATATTTGCAATAAAATGAGTGATTGTGAAAAGCTCAATGATAATGTTGCTAGGTTTCCATATTTGAAAGGTACCAAGCACATTCTGAGTACTGTTGAGGAGGAGGAAAACCTACTGGTTGTTAAAATAGCTCTGTGTTCATAGTGCGAGCTAAGTATGCGGCAGTGCATTGAAATATTTTGCTATTCTGGTTCAAGAATGAAAGGCTTTCTTGTAAGGCTGATTACTGTTGAAAATTACATTTGGGTAAAAAGGGAAAAAAGGTTTTTTTATGTAAAAGCAAAATAATGAAAACTATCCATTTTAAAATTGTGTTAATAGATACAAATACAATTTAAAATATGAAAAATCGGAAGTATTTTTATTTGACTTTTTTTTTTAATATCCTTCATCCTTCATCCAAAGATGATTGTCAGAAAGAGTTTCTATGAGAATTAAATACGTAGATTTTAACTTCCTTGTACTTTTATACTCATTTTCTTTTCTGTGCTGTCTTCTAGAACTAGTTCAAGTTAATTAGGGTCACATTCAAAGACCCTGTATGATTAGACCTTTGTAATGAAGGAAATGTATCTACAGTTTATGATACAGGTTTTAAAGCCCATGCGTCTGTGCAATCTTTGTTATCTTGAGATGTCTGGTAGAGGTTTGCCATTACTTAGTAACTGAAGAGAGCTTAAATATTTGGTATGAATGAATGTTAGATATTGGCCAGGAACGGGAACTTTACCTGAATAAGTACATTGTCCTTGGAAAGGGAGTGTTATCAATGTGAGCTGAGTAATTGCTTCTAACATCCACTGGTCAGAAGCCATGACTCTGTCTTGGCCTTAAGGGCTAATATTCCAAGGTAGATGAAGGAGAAATATTTCACACAAGACAGTAGGGAGTATCAGAGAGGTGAGAGAAGGAGCATTGTTGGGGCAGGAGGATGGAGAGGGTGGTTGAAGAACACCGAGAGGAAGGAAGGAAACCTTGACATATGAGCTCATAGAAACAGAATAATGGAAATTCGAACTAGTTTTCATGCACTTTACATCTCCTGTCCCAGCTCTTCATAGCTTGCCATGTCACTGTAGTGGACACCAAGAATTGTGCAACTGTTCTAATTTAAAATGTATTTTATAGGTTGCACTTCCAGCAGATGAAGACTTCACAGGTCTGAAGCCAAGAACTGGAAAAGCTGCAAAAGTATGTGATAGATTGCATTTATTTTTCTTTTTGCATATGCTTTAGACAGTAGATGAGGGTAGAGGGAAAAATTATGTACTATGTAAGTAAGGCTTGGAAAAAAGTATCTTGAAAAGATGGGCTGTCGTAAGTAAGATTGGTGTTTCTATATTTTAAATTCGGTAGCGTAAAATAATGCGGTTGAATGGGGTGGATACGCTGTTGTGATTTCAATTCTATTCTACAACATCAGGTGGTGGCTTCAGCTGTACACTGTAGTTTCTCTTCCTAAATGAGTAAATTAGAGAAAATTCAGTCATCGGGGCAAGATTTTCATTTGATATGACAACAAGACATAAGCAAAGATCTTAGGTGTGGTATTAGATAAAATTATTTAAATACAAAGTAATTGCAAAATACTGGATTAAGATCAGTTGAAGTTATAAAAACCTGCAGGATTTAATTTCTGCCTGTAATTTGCACACTAGATAAGTCACAAAATTAATTAGATGTAAGTAACAGTCTGTGTTAAAAATATGTAATGTTTTTGCCTTCTTTTCTTTTTAGGAATATCCATTTATTCTTGATGCCTTTCAGAGAGAAGCTATTCTTTGTGTAGATAATAACCAGTCTGTGTTAGTGTCGGCTCATACATCAGCTGGTAAAACTGTTTGTGCAGAGTAAGTAATTTTCTGACAGGCTCTAATAAGAGAATGGTGTGATGTTTGTCGTGTGATTTTGTTGAACCATCAGTAGCTGTTGTGTCTCAGTTTCTTGATACAAAGTTTGGACCATCAGTGTTAGAATTGAATTGAAATCTCTTGAATATAAAAATTACTTCTTTCCTCTTGTTTAGTGGGTAGTGAAAGGCTTAATTCGTGTTTAAGCTTACCTTTTATTTTGAAACAATCTGGTTTTGTTGAGATGTTATTGTATAGATTGAAAGGAAAGTTTCTGCAATACAGATTTGCATGAATTTAGAAAAAAATACCTTTGTTTTCTAGCCCCTGTCTATAACTAATAAGGAGTTCTTGTGTGTTTTCTTCGCTTTGTCAGAAGCACTGGTTTGATTCAATTTGCAACTTGGTGTTTATCGGGCAATAAATGTTTAAAAGATAGCATATGTTTTTTGTCACGGTTTGGTCTGACAATGGAGTGGCTTTGCTGACCTGAGGGGAAAAGTGAGATGTACATGTAGATATATTAGAGCATGGGTTCAAATAATAATAGTTTGTCATGAGACAGTGATAATTAGATTTTTAGATTAAACTAGATGTGCCCTGATGTCCATAAAAATCAGTTAACTTGTTGTCAATGATTTGTCGCTCTCCAAAGAGGCATACATAGTTGAGTTAAGATTGCACTGAACTTAATAATCTAGATACAAAATGCTTCATGTCATTCTACCTGAATTGCATATTTTATTTTATTTTTTTAAGCAGAAGATTAGAGGAAAGTAATACTCTGAATGTCTTCCTGACAACTTTAATATGTACAATGTTTGAATACAGGTATGCAATTGCCCTGGCTTTGAGGGAGAAACAGCGTGTGATATTTACGAGTCCAATTAAAGCTTTGAGTAATCAGAAGTACCGTGAGATGTATGAAGAATTTCAGGATGTTGGTTTGATGACTGGGGATGTCACCATTAATCCTACAGCTTCTTGTCTGGTAATGACAACTGAGGTAAGATCAGACATTAATTCTTGATCTGCCTGTGTTTTCTTCTACCCTTTTTTGACTGAGAAGGTCTAATATTAAATGATTAAAGTTATCATAATAAGCCCAGTTAGGGTAGAAAATGTTATGAAGTTCATTATGCCTTCCTTTAATGTTTTAACCTTTGGTTATTGAAAAAGTTAGGTAAATCTCTGTAAATTCATGCTTTTGTACTCTCAGTCAGGAACTTTCATTCTCGCATGGAGAAAGGCAGAACTTAATTTCCTGAATGCTCGAGACACTGAGTTTTCTTTGGATAGATGTGAAGTACTGAAAGTCAGTCAGACTTACTGAATCCTGTAGGGTCAGTATTTTGTTCTAGGGAAACAAAATGGGGAGAGGAAAAGCATTGAGTGATAGTTGAGAGGTTCACGCTAGATGCTAGTACTCCAGGAATATACAGCTTTTCTCCTTTGGTAACAAAGTACTCTTGGCACAGTTTTGTCATATTTCTGCCATAGATATCTGTCCAGCCATGAGTTGGAATTTTCCTCTTTCTGTCTTTATCTCAAAGGAGTAAACAGTCTTACAGAGAAAACTCTGGTAGGGAAAGATTGGGTGGAGAGACAGGATGACTTGATTTCTGACAAAAGATTTCCTCTTAATCACAGAGAGGTTACCTATTAGGACGAGGGAAGAAGGCGGCTTGGCAGAAGTAGATCTGTAGACCTGTAACACATATGGTGCCACATAGAGGCTGGGAGAAGAATAATGTTTTTTCTTTCATGTTCCTTCACTGTTCCTGCAGGGAAACCAGTTCATTTCATAGCATGAGATTTGTTAGATTGGAATCAACTTGGAAGGCATCTCACAGCCAATCTTTAAATGCTTTTAAGTTTTGTGCAAAATATGATTTCATATTGCCATGTAAATGAGAACCAAAAATTCTGGCAGTTTCTTACTGACATGTGACTGTTGTTATTTCATGTGATGGATCTCAATTTTTTTTTCCTTTTCTAGATTTTGAGAAGTATGCTCTACAGAGGTTCTGAGGTTATGCGAGAAGTCGCATGGGTTATTTTTGATGAAATTCACTACATGAGAGATTCAGGTATCCTATATGTACAATTTTTCTTTTCAAGAATTTTTTTTTTCCCACCAAGAACAAATTTTTTTTCCTTTTGAAGAATTAAATCTTTATTCTCTCTCTTAAAATCAGTCATCTTTGTGCATAAATCATTCAGAATTTGTTTTCTACTATATAAGAGAGTTATTGTGTCGCAGTCTGCATTTTCTTTGCCAAGGCAAAAGCCACTTTGAGGGCATTTGATATACCCCATTTGTTTAGGGGAGGCTTTTTTTAGTTTTTGTTTTATTTTGTCTTTAAGCATGCTGTTCTTTGGCTTCGGAGCTGAAAAGTAGGCATTAATCACATAAATTTTCCCATGTGACTTTTCCATTTTCAGAACGTGGTGTGGTTTGGGAAGAGACAATTATTTTGCTCCCTGACAATGTTCATTATGTGTTCCTTTCTGCAACTATTCCAAATGCCCGTCAGTTTGCTGAATGGATCTGTCATCTTCACAAACAGGTAATGTTTCTGATGTGCTATACCTCCATCCTTGTTGTCTTGTGACATAATATTGTCTCTTTGGTTGATGAGAACTGAACCTGTGAGCGTTTTTTTAGTCATCTTCTTATTGCTTATAAATAATGGATAGATCAGTCCTGGCTTCTTGGGTTGTACTCCTAGCTTTTGCAGCTGTACTGGCTGTTGGTTCTACATAGCAACATTAAAGCTGTTTCTTTAAAGTTTATTTTCCTCACTTATTTAGACACCAGCTTGATTTCAACAAACATTCTCAATTATGAGACACAATGAACGTGCTCTGATTTTCAGAGGGCTGATAGACAAGAGGTTATTTGGAGAATTTGAAGAGCTCTGTAAAAAGGCCATGTGGAAATCAAAAGTAAATCATAAATCCATAGGAAATACTATATATGCATGCAAACAAAGTAAGAAAAGAGGAATGTAAGAAATCCATCGTGTCCCGTAAACATTAGGTTTATTTTATTCTGTTTTTTTAAGAGATGCTTTTGCAGCAAATAATATGGGAATTTGAATTAGGGAAGTTAATATCCACAAGAGGTTGGTCCAATTTTAAACTTTGAAAATACGCCAGGGCTTGATTCTTGTGTTGTTTGTGATGAAAGGAGTGTAATATAAAAGATGTCAATTTAAGCTTGGCACAAAACCTTGACTATGTTTTGCAGAACACTAGACTGTGATTTTTTTTAAAGCAGAATTATGTAATAAATGTTTTAAAGGAAGTGTTTAGGAAAGAAAAAAAAACACAAGCTTTCTCCATGCATTAAAACCTTAAATGTTTTTTTAACTTCTACTGTGTGCCTTTTTCAGGTGGTGTAAGAAATACTGCAGGCTTTTTTACAAAATAGAAATTAACAGTTTTTCCTTTGGTTTTAAAAGGTGTTAGGATTTTTGAGTAATAATACAGAAGGAAATATTACCTGTCCTTAGTTTTTGTGTTCATAAGAAAGAGTTTTTATAGCCAACTTGTGTTCTTCTAAAGGATTTGCAAACTTCCATTTTCTTAAGCAATGTCATTAGTACAAAATCCATATTCAGGAAAGAACATTTGTTATCTTAGTTTCTGTGAGTCTTGCTATTAAAATACATCTTTCTAAAAGCCAGAAAGTAATGTATTGGATTTTCCATCAAGCAAGTGTTTTTTATAATGCAATTAGAAACATTAAATATTTATGTGTATGCTGTTCTTTCTTCATAGCCTTGCCATGTGATTTACACTGACTATCGACCTACTCCACTGCAGCATTATATATTCCCAGCAGGAGGAGATGGACTCCATCTGGTTGTTGATGAAAATGTAAGGAATATTCAGTTTGTTTGAAAGATCTTTTTCCTCGCATATCAGTCACGAGCTTGATCTCTTGCAAAATTTGGATTGGCTATACAAAGGATGTTTGTGTTAAAATGAAGTACAAATGGGTAACGGTGATCTCTGAATTGCTGTTAGATTTTTGGAGTCTTATAGAAGAGGTTGGTCTTATTATCTAATGTCGTGTAGTCAGCTGAGTAATAGTTTGCTGAGATGTCGTAAGTGCCCTCATCCTTGCTTTGTTTCCCGAAGTGCATGCTGCTTTCTGTAAATCTGCAAAGTAGCTGATGTTTCTTCTACTGTTTCTCACTCAAAAGAAAATGTGGTAGCATCTAAATTTTACTTTGGTTGAGGGGGCAAAATATTTTTGTGTCTTTAGGTGATTTTGAAGTTACGACTTGTTTAAAATCCATCATTGGCTTGCACAGCAGTAGCTAATGCCATCAACAGTAGTACTGCACTTGAAGCTAGGTCTTCATTGGGCAGTGTAGTTTCATGTAGACATTCCTAAAAGTCAGTTTTGGTATTGTGTCATTCAGCAGGTCTAGCATGGTTGATGGTGTGTGTGGTGGATAGAACAATGGGTAGTAACTTCAGAGGCACCAATGTAATTCTGAGCTGTGCCACTGACCTAGTAAACACACTTGCTAGCTTATGCATTGTTTTTGTCCTTCTGCCTGTAAATATGGGGTAATGGTACTGGCTGTGCAAAGCACTAAGTATTTTTCAGTGGGCTATGTAAGAAGTAATTGCTTACAAAGGTTGTGTTTTATATCTAGGGAGATTTCAGAGAAGACAATTTTAATACAGCAATGCAAGTGCTTAGAGATGCAGGAGACTTAGCAAAAGGGGACCAGAAAGGCAGGAAAGGAGGAACAAAAGGTGAGTTTGAATCCCATTCTAAAGTAACTTTTTGTATAATACAACGAAGTTGTATGCAAGTTGTGCTTGTGTCTCAATTACTCCATAAGATACTTTTTTGCTAAAATTATATTTAAATTAATGTAATCTCTCTGCAGGTCCTTCAAATGTTTTTAAGATTGTGAAAATGATCATGGAAAGGAATTTCCAACCTGTGATTATTTTCAGCTTCAGTAAGAAAGACTGCGAAGCCTATGCACTTCAGATGACAAAGTTAGATTTCAATACAGGTACAGATAAATAAAATACAGTTTTATTCACAATTGTAGTTTGATGTGAAATGTTAGTCTGGTTAGATACTTCTGTTTCCTTTGGGACTTTTTGTGTAAAAACAAATGAAAAATACATACTGCTTTTTTATTTACTATGCCAGTACATCAGGCTATTTTCAGTAGGAAACTGTTGGTGCACAGAGAGTACTTGGTCATCATGATGTTGAATTGTTCCACTATTTTAAACTTTATTTCTTTCTCCAAAATCCTGTTCACTGTAATAATAGCACAAAAGTTCCTAGAAAATTCTATCTATAATGGGAGAAGACTGATCATAACAAATGTATTTCCCAAAATTTTCATATTAAGTCCATTAGAAAAATGAGTATTCTCTCAAAGTCAAAACAACTGTATAACAAACCACTAGATTGTTCTTTCTCAACTATTCAGTCCAGTTTTCTTTCTTTCCTTCCTCCCCCTTCTCCACAAAGAAAAACCCTAAAGGGGTAAACAAGGAAGATTTTTTCATTTTGGATTAAGACCAAGCTTGGAAAATAAGTTTAAGTTCATTGCTTCTTGGAAATGTCAAGAGTTGTTAACAAAATAAGGAACTTCGTGTTTGTGAACTGTTCAGGGTTCTTTCTTGCTTACTTACTCCAATCTTTGCATGTTCTGGTTCAGTTTTGCAAAATAATGCAGCCGTTTCTGTCAGAAAACGTAAAGATATGCACAAGTGCAAAGATGCATTTTTGTATGTTTTCTTCAGTCATGCCTTTTAAGATATGTTCTTGATATTTGTACTACTTAAGTAGAAAGGGTGTAAACTTTGCAAATTAATGGGGAAGAGGAAGAGCCTCTATGTTCATGCAGATACAGACTAGTAGGTACAATAGAAACAGGGCAAAGTTTATGAAACAGACAGAAAGTACATAAAACTGAGAAATCCTGAGCTTGGAAATAGCTGAAGTTTGGATTATTCTGCCAGGTTTGTTCTGTTTTCCTTTTCCCCGAGCATCTACTTCTGGCTACTGTTAGGCTCCTTCAGGCTTACATTCAAGTCTTGATCATCTGACCCAATGTGGGTGGTTTTGTGTAGACTTCACAGTCTTCCATGCTATTTTTATTGTAAACTTTTGTAAATATTAGAATGTGGTAATGCTTTATTTACATATGGTACTAGCCTTCTAGATTTTGTAATAATTTACAAATTGCCTTCTTAGATGAAGAAAAAAAGATGGTTGAAGAAGTGTTCAATAATGCAATTGATTGTCTGTCAGATGAAGACAAAAAGCTTCCTCAGGTCAGTGGATATTGAATAGGGGTAGCTGCTGCTCTCCTGTTCTCTATGGGTCTTTTATAGTGGGTACAGAAATCATAAACTGGATATTGTCATTCATCTCCCCGGGTTTTAATATCTCTTGCATTGCTCCTTGGCATTGTGAAATAGGACTCAGTGATTAGGATTCCTTCCAGTTGTGATTCCAGCAAATTACATAGGCCAAAATAAACCATGGAGTTCCTACCCTGTGTTTTATTTTTTTCTAATTATGTTTTTAAGTAAACATAAGGGCTTATAAAGAGATACATCTGGGTTAAAACTGTCTGGTAATAGTTCAAATGAGAATGCAGTATGCACTTTATCAGGTATTGACTGCTGAGCCTTTCAAAAAGTTGAGTTGGTGCATCTGCATTCTAGTTTATTGTATAATGACTAAGCATAGTGACTATCTTTACAGTGCAAAAATACAAGCTTCTAAATGCACAGAATATTACAGGATTCAGTACTTTTGTAACAAATACTGAAACTATAATTCCTTTCTACCTCCCTCTTTCCTTTATTTATTTCTGTCCATCATTTCTTAATGTAGTGATCTTTATTGTGAACATGGCAATTTCTCCTTGAAAAAAACAACCATTTAATTTTTGGCCATGCCTACTTGCTTTGGGTTCCACATACCTGTTTTGTTTGTAAACTTGAGAAAAATGTAAAATAGGAATCCAATATATAAGGTGTTATGTGCTGAGTTTTTTTGTAAGCTTATACAGTAAGTATGATACAGTGGCATTATATCCAAGTAATTTGTTTTGGTCTCTGTGGACAATGATACCTCAAAACGTATTCTCAGAATTAGGTTTGGGGTGGTAACCAAGTGTTAATAGAGTGTTAATGAGAATCTTTGTTTTCAAAGAAAAAAACAGAGGCAAAGGTAAGTTTATGTAGGTATTTGTTTGAAGTATAACATTTTTAGAATTTAAGAGATTAAGTCAGTCATTTACAGCCTGAATTTCCTTGTATGGCTCTCATAGGTGCTGACTTCACTGTTTTACAGCGCATATCAATAAGTGGAATCACTGCAACTAAAATTGAAACAAAAATATCTCATGCATACCAGGATCACTATTTCCAAAAATGATTTTAAATGAGGCATTTTTTTTTTTAATAGAGGCAAATTTAAATACTAACTGCATGTGTAAATTAGGGCATAGCTTCACAGTTGGCCTAACCCAATTTAAGACTAGCCTATTGAAAAGATTGGCCTCTGGCTTTACCCTTCATATCATTCCTAGTTCTAACTGGAAGATAATATTGAAGGGGTATTTATTGTCTTTAAAATCAGGAAATAGTGAATTACATGAACACTAAGGGCAGTGTTGAGGTTTTCCGTACAGGTTTTATTTTTTAGTAATGAATATTAAAATTTGCTTACTGGTCTTTATGTGTTTCTTCCCAGGTTGAGCATGTACTTCCTCTTCTGAAGCGAGGAATTGGTATCCATCATGGTGGTCTGCTTCCTATCTTGAAAGAAACCATAGAAATTCTTTTCTCTGAGGGCCTAATAAAGGTACATATTTCAAGGTTTTTCTCTATTGTGAATACACAGTCAGTAATCCTGAAAGAACGAGAAGTATGTCTTAGCTTAGAATGTACAGTAGTATTATAGTGGCGATCTGCTCCTTTGACTGAGAAAGGAGAACGACTCATTGCACATGCCAAACTGAAAAATGCTTTGTGTTTTGAATATGATTCTATGCAGGAAGCATAAGGCTTAGTACTTAACCAAAAACTTTTTTTGAACATTGTGCGGACCAGTAAGTAGGCAATTCTAAAAAGAGCACACATGAAGGGAAAGGCTCTGTTCTGTGGATCTACACACTTGGGTTCCACAGGTGCACACGGCACTGCTGGAAGCCTGTAGCTGTTCCAGTGGCACAGGTGTAATTGGTTCCAGCTCCCTTCCCTTGAGAAATGCAAATATTTTCGTAAGTGCCTCCATCTTTATCTGAAAAAACAATTCTTGAAGCTGGGTTTTGTGTTTTTTTTTCTCCCTATAAGGAAAAGTTTGTAGTCTTTAATACTTTGCCTAAGATGTCTTACATTAGTGCACAATTACAGGGCTAGTTTTAAGTGTTCCAGATTTTATTCTAAAGTATTTAAACTTACAATGTCTAACTTTAACATTTTCTTCAACTGTTTTATGATATATTTTGCTCCTATAAATGACTGTAGACACTTACCAAGCTGTTTGTTGGTTGCCCTAAGGGACATACATTCAGAAAAATCTAACCTTAGATGAAAGTTGTGGGGGTTTTTTGTGTAGGTAACTGCTATTTTCCTCTTGCAAAGTTCGAATGTGGAAATTAACTATTACTTTTCATTAATATAATTTGCACCCCCTTGTGTTTTCTTTTGGAGTCTTTCACATGGTCCCATCTAACTAGTGTTCATGTATTCCCAGAGGAAATAAGGGAAGGGGGAAAGAATGATTTTGGTCCAGTTTTTAGATACTGAATGTGCCTATGTTCCTGTGTACCTGTACATAAGTAGTAAAATCTGGAGAGGTTTTATGTAGCAATCTCTGACTATTTGCATGTTTGCTTAAGAACCTTTGTTTTTGCTTGCTTAACTTCAGTCTGTTTATTTAGGCCTTATTTGCAACAGAGACATTTGCTATGGGAATTAATATGCCAGCCAGGACTGTGCTATTTACAAGTGCCAGCAAATTTGATGGAAAAGATTTCCGATGGGTAAGTGAAAAACAGTTTCTGTAGAATAACTGAATTGCATTATTTAAACCTTATTAGGATTAAATTTACTCCTGACATACCTACTTCAATGTAGCAGAAAATATTTTTTTCTTTCAAAAATCTTTCTTTGTTCACTAATCCATTTATAATTAGTGTACAAATTCCTGAAGAGAAGATTCCTCGGATTATGCATGAGATTATTTATTTTAATAGATACAGCAAAAGGGCATCAAACACAGGTTAGTGTGGACATTGGATTAGACTAAGACTTCTGCATAACTTGTCCAAAACTGTGAGACCCAAGCATTTTCTTCAGTGTCAGAGGAATGTGGAGAATAAGTGGGCTCAGTATCATATAATGATCACTAAATTTAGGTTTTAACAGACCCAAGAAAGGAGATCGTTTACCTCAGGGGAGTATTGATTGTTCTGTTATAGCAGAGTATTTTGGGTAGCCCACAGAAAGACAGAAATGTGCGGAGGGAGAGACAGGTTCTTAAAACAGCTGGAAAACAAATAATCTTAAAGTTTTAAATACTAAAACCAGATATGTCATTCACATGTAAATAATAATAAGGCTCTACAAGTCATCACAGCAAAACTTTGTAAATAAGCGTCATGGTTCATCTTTCAGAGATGGGAAAATTGTGGTAAACAGGACGAGTGACTTGACATGTGCATTACAAAGTAAACATCTCTTCAATCTTAGTTTGGGCTGTTCAGTTTCACAATTTGTTCAGTCTGATTGCATGTGCCTAAGATATATGTAAGAATTAGCTACCTTTGAGGTATCAGATACGTGGAACTCCTGCTTTTAAAATGATATAGCACAGTTTCCTTAAGTGGTTTTTGAGATCTGACTTACAGTGAAACTCAGGAAGTTGTTGGGAATGCAAGTTCCACAGATGACAAAAAAAACCTGTTTTATAACTTAACTGAGACATAGGGAACCAGTTATAGCTGGCTCTTGTCCATGTCCCAGTTCTTTATATAACCTCTTCAATTTCATGGTTAGTAGGCATGGAAATACTGCTCTTGCTAGGTATCAGTATTTGAATGTTACACTTGAATCATTAGAATGAAATGATAGATTATTTGAAGATGGTGAAGATGCATTATCAGTATGTTGAAGATGTATTATATTTAAATAATCTCCACCATGCCCAGCAACCTTCCGTCACATAAGACATTATTAAAATGTTTTTTGTGCTTATTAAAATGATGCACCGTGTTATGGAAATCACTGTAGCTATGGGACCATTAGTTAACTTAGGCTGCTGACATACATTATTCATAGTCATGGGTTTATATCTTAGTAGCTTAATGATCAATTATGAGTAATGAATTCAATCTGTGAAAAGTTCATGTCTTAGATAACTCTCCTTTGCTACTTTTTATACATCAGGGTCATTTACTGTATAATTGTAAATAGCACTTTATATGTTCTTGCTATTTTTCTAATGCTTGTTAATTTTTTTTCTTGTTTTATCCTAGATATCCTCAGGTGAATACATTCAAATGTCAGGTCGTGCAGGACGCCGAGGTATGGATGACAGAGGAATAGTAATTCTTATGGTGGATGAAAAAATGAGTCCAACAATTGGCAAGCAGCTTTTGAAGGTAGGAGAGAAGCTAATTTTTTTTTATCCTCCCCACTAAGGTTATTCTCATTTGAATAATGTAACGTGTAAAATTACACACCTAAAACAAAAAGTATGTAGATCATGCAGGTAGGAGATGACAGCTCCTAAAAGGAGTATGGGCTTTCACTGAATTCTTACTAAAGCAGGAGTTTCTATTGTGAAACAAAATTAGAATACTAATATCATTCTTCTATGTATAAAGGAGATCTCAGGCAGGAGAGGTAGAATTATATCCTGTTTTCTAATGATATCACTACTACTGCAATATTCTGTTTGTTTCTTGCTGACTACAGTCAGTTCAAGGATATTGCTGAACTAGAAAAGGTTTGCTGAGCTTTCACAAGAATTATTAAAGGCTTGGTTCTGTGATGAAATAAAACTTTATTAATGGACTTTTCAGTGTAATAGACAAACTGGACAAGTCATGCAAAAAATGAGGTACATAGGATAAATAAGAGTGAGGTGGTTGTCAGTGAGCTAAAATTAACTATGGAGAAATTGATAGTGCTTTTAGGAAGCTCGGGGGTTTGGAAATCAAGAGATTGAAAAAACCACTCATGGTTGAGATGGGCATTAGATTGTAGGGCTTCCCCAAACTGTAATGGAAGTTTTTACAGATTATTACAATAATACCCTCTTGCTTTATAATTTGAATGTGAAACATTGCACACATTACACTTCTATTTAAATTCCATGGAAAAAAATCACCATAATGAAGCATAGTGTTCTGTTGTATGTGTTGCCTGTCTTAGGCTGCTTACATTAATTGTGCACACCTGTTAAAATTGAAAACTTGGGGAGTTACTCTGCATGCTATTCAGGAGACCGTACAAATAGCAGGTCATTTATGTTAAAACGGCACTTACAGTATTATTAGAGTTTGTATAGATCGTGGGAATCATCTTAAGTCAGTATCAGGGTACGTTAACAAGAAGCATGTATTTCTCGTGAAAAAAAAAACAGATGCCGATATTTCTCTACTTTGTTCAGACAAATGAAGAACAAGGGGAAAAATATGTACATGGCTGCTCTTAGTTTTGCAGATGTGGATTCTTTGTTGTGTATCTTGCTCTGTCAGTGCTACCTATGAATTCATAATAAATGTGTACATTAGATCACTGTTACAGGTGGTGTTTAGCTTCCTAAAGTCAGAATTCTCATGAATGCTACATTATGGCTAACTAACCAGAAATTAGTAAAATAAGAAATTTCAAAAGTATTGGAACTCATTCATGTATGGTAGCATTAGGTTTTGAATTTATTTTTTAGTCTTGATTCGATTTGTGTTTTATCAGTGGAGTGGACATATATTTATTTGTTTATATGCACACTTAACACGTGTACATTTCTGAGATGTATGAAGACTCTGGATTTTTATGAGTTTTTAAAACTATTTAAAAAAATAGATGTAATTTTGTGGCATGCTTATTTAAATAAAGGCTTTATACCTTTGTACTTCCACAGCTGAAAAATTAAACAGCAGGAGATAAAAAATTAGAGAAGAAAAAAAACACTCCTTATAAATAGTATTAATTTTGTGTGCTTGTAATCTGTAGTTTATAAAGAAGATCCCACAAAAGTTAATTTATATGAAATAATTGTAAATAGCTTGAGAAAAATTGATATTTCAGTTATTTATCTTCAGACTTTATGAGGTTACTCTATAAGCTTAACTATTCAGAAGGGTTTTTTTTTAAGTTTGTAAGTTCAGTTGTTTGAGAACTGTAGAACTCAATCGGTGTGAATTAAGATGAAAAAAGGAAATAGTAGATCACTGACATTTTTTTGATATCATCTATTTTTTTGTCCAGATTTTAAGGAAATAATAAAGAATATTTCCTGTATTGAAACTATAAGCCCTTCGATTTTTTTTTTTTCATCTTGAATTATAAGGAAACAAAAGGGAAAAATAATGGCAACATTTTTGCTTTCTATGTTATCTCTTTGTTCTTCTCCACTGATCTAAATAAATTAATGTATTTCATTAATTTTTCACCCTACTTCACTTGTGAGCAAGGACTGAATTTAAGATTTCTTTGAAAAAGATCAGAAGGGGCTTTAATGAAGGCATTGATGTTTCTGTAGCTTCTGTAACTATTCAGCCAATTGCTGAAAAGGCAGTAAAAGTAATCTTTTATGAGATGAGCAGTACAACATAAAAAATACTTCTTATTTTCCTTTTTAAATACAAAACACTTAGAGGAAATTTCATGTCAAAACAGGGCAAGAATGTATACAGGCTAACATTGCTTCAATATTCACATTTTGTATTCATCATTAAGTGTGTCTGAATTAGGTTTTACTTACTGACTGAGAGTGTTTGTCTGCAGTAAGATCATGATCATGTCTTGAGGTAGTATTTTGCTGCCACATCAAGTATTGAGGCTTTGCTCCAGGATAAGCTAAAGATTTATAGGGAAAACTTCAGAAGACATAAATTAGCCATATTGAGAATGATAGGACACTTACATAGGACATTTTTGTCATAGTGCTTCAACCCTAATGCATGTCTGATCCAAACAATTTCCTGAATACTAGAGCAAAACGTCTAGGAATAATGTTATCAGCTGCCTAACACTGCGATCAGTGAAGTGAGAGCTATGAGCATATTTCAGTACCAGCAGTATTGCTGCAGCTGTGCTGTTTGGCTGTGGCACTGTTCATTGCGACATTGTGTACAGTACTTCGAACTTAAATTCAAAGTTCAAATCTTAGATGGAGTTCTTACAATGATATTTGTAAATATTTCTTAAACTCAGTAATGTACATTTGTCTTCTGCAGTGTAATTAGGTTTTTCTGTTTATCCTTAGCATTTATTTGACCACTGAATATTTAGTAAACTGGTGACTTGCACAAATCTGTAAAACTAAATGCTTACAATATGGTTGGATAGCCTTCTGAAGACAGTAAATTGTTGTTTTACATTTGCATAATACTAAGAAACATTTGATGGGAAATTTTTTTTTGTTTCCTTAATTAAAATCTTTAGCTACATTGTGTTAGTTTAGGTAGGAAGCGGAAAGCTTCTCCTTGACGCTAGATGGCCTTTGAAACCAGAGCAGCATCTCTTTACCTGGAATTTAGCCATGTTACAAGCATGTATTCGTACAGAGACAATTGAGTTACTGAACAGTGGTAATCTGTTATGTCTCTAAAAGACAAAAATTTTTAGCTAATTACATTACAGAAATGAATGATTGTATGATGAAAGAAAATGTGCTAATGTAAGTAGGTTTTTCAGCCTTGAATTTGAGAGTATCAGTTCTTTGCATCTACTTATTCCTTCGCAGGAGAAGTTAGGTGGACTGAAAAATCGAAAGAAAACATTCGTCTAGCCAGATAAAATATACAGTATTATGCTTTCCTTGTCATTTGCGTATGGAACATAAAGTGCCCTGATGCCAAGCTGTAGGAGATATTCCACTAGCTACATCTGGCTCTTTGGCAAGGCCGCCTTTTATAGAGTTGGCAGTACTGTGCTTATTTGGCCTGCATGCTGCTATTAGAAATCTGTCTGGTCTTTCTGAATTTTTTTTGACTTTTAGGTTGTTTTATTGTACTGGGCAAATGAACAGGATAGCAATTCAGACAGTTTAATACTTTTCTCTTTAACTTCCTGCCTGTTTGCACAGCTCTCATACGACCACTGTGCAGTTGTTGGAAAGGTTCTTAATTTTGAAAGGGCAAGTCATCGTTCCCTTATAATTGAGGCAGCATCATTAGATATTTTGTGTTTTAATCATCTGCTATGTATCACATATGGCTGTTCCTTTCAGACTCCCAAGTACAAAGAAAATTCTATTTAGCGTGAAAAGCAGTGTTTACATAAAAATAGGTAAATTTATGCTGATTGGCAATAAATGTAAGATTGGAAATGGTGAGGAGCTGATGAGGAGCTTCAGTTGCTAGAAGAGGAAGTTTCTGGAACAGGAGCTATCTGATAAAATTGCTGGAAGTTAGTACTTTTGCATAAGCATAGCTACCTGTCTGCAAAAGGAATGAATAATAAGCCTTGGGCACCAGTGTAATTTTGTGTGGATTTCTGACATAGAACGTGTAACAAGCAGCTAAAACTCTTGCCCGGGTTGTGAGAAATGCCATAGTTATGTAATACTATAAAAAACTGTGATAAATCAGAATTCAGGAAAAACAGTGGTTAAAGGAAGGAAATACTGTTTTATGCAGAAGTAGTTCACTTAAAGGAAGGAAATACTGTTTTATGCAGAAGTAGTTCACTTAATCTTTGATTGTGAGGTTGCTTGTTCCTTCTTTTGGGCTTGTCTGGCATTGACTGATAGGCCACGGATCTGCTCCTGTATTGGTCTTTCTGTGTTTTAAAATAAATACGGGTGTGTATGCTCCTGAATTGGGTTGAAAAATAGTAAAACTTAAAAAATTACCTAATGTAAAAGTATAGGTTCTGTTGTTTGAGTGGTTGGGTTTTTGGGTGCTTTTTTGTTGTTGTTAGGGAAATTTAGGACAGTGCAAAACTGTTGTTCGTCTTTGTTACTCTTTAAAATACCCATATACATTGTGTTGAAATTATCAGTGTATTTTTCTTCAGATGATCTCCTTTGACTAATGTATAGAAAATCCTTCTAGTGAATGGGAATTTTTTTTCAGGTGGTAAGATTTATTCTGTTACATTAAGTTCTCATTTTGCTCTTACAAACTGTACTTAATTTTTACTGTATGATCAGGCAAGAAGCACGGAAGTAGAGCATCAACAGAGGTCCTTTTTGCAAATGAAATGCTTAGCACTGTCTGAAGTAAAGAAGTGGCGGTTGTTAGCTGTGCATGGCTGCCACAGAAGGCAAGAACAGGGAGCTGCTGAAAAGCTCTATCAGGAAGCTCAAGGTACACTCAGGCTAGAGCGTAGCAGTTTTTTAGCGCAGTGTTTGGCAAAATTGCAGCACAAGCTGCTTTGACTAGAGGATAACCTGATACAATGTCTATGAATAATGTTTTCTTGTGCGTGGCCTGTATTGAAATTGGTATGAAATGGTACAGCTTACTACACTTTTATGATAAAGACTCCGCAGAATCTTTAGTACTGCTGGTTGTCCACCCCTTTCAAAACTGTACTGTGTGCAGATTTTCCATTTACTTTTCCCTAAATGCTTTAAAGATATTTTTAGAGAAGCAAACTGGTATTTCAGTTAATTTCCCATAACTTGTGAATGAGTAGTAAGTAACAGCTTTCCATTTAATCTTGTTGTTTGGGACTATGCACAAGACAGCAGGTGAAGCCTTCTAGTGAGACTGTCTTCCATCAGCATTCAGTCCGTCTGCAAACATCAGCTTAACATGCTAGCTTAATTATACTATTGCGCTTTGGTTTCACTTAAAGCTTACTCATATGGAAAAAAAAAGAAAGCCTCAGGATTTGAAAAATTTGCCAAAGCCTAGTTTGGGAGAGAAATAGACTTCAACTGGAAGTTGTCACTAACACTTGTTGGAAAAGCCATTGCAAAATCTAAAGAAATAGATTGTCGCTAGTGGTTTGAGGACAGTATAACATTCTTTCTAATCTAAAGTTCTGACATAGGTCAGAATCTCAATGAAACAAAAATTCTGGATACTTTATCAAAAATTAGATAAAAATAATTTTAATGTGAAATTTTTATTTTTATTGTAAACTGCCAAACTTCTGTTGTTCTTATGAAGCTTGCACTGCAGAAATTTTCCAGGCTTCAATTCGGGAAGGTACTTAACTTCTAACCTTAATTTAAAATCAACTTTTTGATTGAAGCTTGAAGTCAACAAGATTTCAGCATGAAATCATGGGGAGAATTCAGCTGTTTTAAGGGAAACAGGTATTCAAATGCCATCGTGAACAGGGTCACAGTTTTGTAGATAATCATGCAAGCCAGCAGATAGAAGAGGACAACAAATAGTTCTTCTTCCTGATGTTTGCAACCAAAATGTGGGAAGATGGGGTGCATCAGATGGCATGTAAAATGGTTAGTCACTCTTGAACTTCACCTCAGGCTTTTTCAGACCCAGTAGGACTAAGCTAACTGGTATTATTTATTAGTTGTGTTTGCTGCTTGTTAATACCACAAGTTACTTGAAGTTTTATTAGGTCAGTCTGTGGAAAGCAGTTTCCTCCCAGCTGACAGATTTTTGGGAAATTTTCTTTTACTTTGGTAAACTCATCACTACAAATACAAATGTGTTTTGACTGATTAAGCTGGATTTTTTTTCTTTGCCTTCTTATTCTTAAAACAGAAGAGGTAAGTATGAGATGAACAGAAGACAAAAGTTCCTTTTTTAATTTATTTTTATGTTAACTTTTTGTAGAAGTATATAGTCTTTGCTAGGGCACACATTTCTTTTAAGTTAAAACATACTGCATATTTACTGAAATTGTAAATTGTCGTATCACTGACCTGATACCTGTAGTAGCAAATCTGAAACCAGTGAGTCTTGAGGATCTCAGCTAGCTTCTAGTGCAGATAGAAATGCCATTTGGGTTCTTCCATTTCAGCTTTCTTTGTGTTCATCCAACTTAGAAGGAGCAAAGTTATTCTCTCAAATGTATTATACAAATACAGTTATAGTGTTACCAGGCCAACTCAGATCCAAAAGAATCATTGCACAGTGTGGTATTGAACACATTACCTTTCCTCCCACCATCCATTTGTGTTCTGTGCAGAGCAATTCATGTAGCAATGCTATGATCCTGGTTTGGGGAGGGCCAATTTTTAAATGTTTAAGTTAATTTAAAGTATGATATTTGTGTTGTATAAAATATTTGTAGTTTTAAATATTTGCTTGAGAGTTTAAATATTGCTTTGTTAAATTGGGATGCCTTGGTACAAGTGTGTAGGGGGCTTTGTACATTTTTCTGTGTTCAGTTCAGAAAGAAGACAAAAGGCTTAGGGGAAGAAGAGAACTTCGAGTTACCAGCCTGAAGTAAAACTAAGGATAGTTGTGATGGTAAGAGCTACTGTATTAGAGACTGAAAAGTTCAGTCATTCAGAACTAACTTCAGATGGTGGTAGTTGCATGCAAGAGAAATCAAGATACATTTTTTTCCTTTTAAGTCTCTTCTTACAACTGGAGCATTTCTGGAACCCAAGCCTGAGGTATTTTCATCAGCAAAGCCTGCTGAAGCAGTCTTTTGCCACCCACATTGGCTTCTGTTTGTGTTGGTGCAACTGTTTCTGGGGCAAAGCAGTGAGCCAGTTTGGTAATAAATTTGTGCTTAAAATAGCTGTTTACCATTGTCTGTTAAAAATAACCCTGCAGAAGGGGGTTTTAATGGTTTTGCAGTCATGCTAATGTAGCTCAGGATAATCCTGTTGTCAGTATAACTACGCAGTCTTTTTTGATATTTCTGAGAGAGATCTGATTATTCATGTGATAACTGTAACATTGATATGTGGAAAAAATGTGTGCTGATAATATTTCACTAAAGGTATTTCTGTGTCTTACAGATGTATCAAGCAGTCACTTGCATTTTTATTTAATGAGGTTTTTCATAGAAATTCATAATGGCAACTGTCACAGACAGTTAAGTGTACTTATTTCCCCCTTATGAGGAAAAAAGTGAGAGACCTTTTAAATATCATCAATTTGTTCTGTTCTTTGCTCTTTTTGTAAAGTGGCTCTTTGTTTCCTTTTTGGAAACTCATTCATTCAGCTTATTTCTGGAAACACTGATAAACAAATTAAACTGTCAGTGGACCAAATGGTGTAAAATATGTCCTGTTAAGGTATCTGATTTGTGTCATTATGAAAGATACTTTATTGCTGCTTTGCAGGTTGCCTATTTCATCTTTGTTAGCTCGTAATGTCCCTGCGAGTTAGTTTCAGACAGTATTTACCATCTTACATTCCCTGTGAAAGCTTTGTACACATTTTCCGTGAGAGGCTGGAGAGCAAGAAAGTTGTGTGCAAAATTTGTTCCTCTCTCTGCATGGGAACAGTTTTGAAAATGTAAATATTTTTCTCCCACTATAAGAAAGAACAGAGAGAGTAACCCTTACCAAATGTACGTCTTGCTCAACACTACGTGCCATAATGCAGTAATGACAGCTTTTGCATCTCTGGTTAGACAAGGCTTCCAAGTCTTAACAGTAATTAAAAAAAATGTGAAAAACCCCCTGTGAATATCAATTCCAGACACTAATCTTCCTCCTCCCCAATCTTTATCTCTTTCTAGTTTATGTGGGCAAGGAATGGTAGGACTAGTAAATGCTGAATGCCCTGTTGCATGATATGATTGTGTTACGAAGAGACTCCATTCTGAAACTGTTGGCAGTTAAACAGGGTACGGTGTATAGTGGCTATAATTTTCAGATAGTTCTTGACTAAATTGTTTCTGTACTGAATTGTTTATGGTCATGTTCTTGATTTTTAATGTTATCAGCTTAAACCAATCATTCTTTTGCAACCCAAATCTTGGAAAACTTCAGAGAGTACTCCTGGTAAGTTGTGTAAAATTTCTCAAGAAGTGAAGTGATTGCAAGCACACAAAGTAGGTCATTAATTTCTGAGAACTTTAGTTGATCTATCCAAGCAGTCCTCATCCAGAGGGATAAAAAAGCTTGCAAAATCATTTTGTTTTTTTAAAAATATTCAGAAATAAATCTGTTGCTACTGTCTGTTGAAGATTTAGGGTGGGGGGACTGCCCTCTTTGAAGGGCTGAGGGCGGAGGATTACTTGCAGAAAGGAGGCTGGAGAACTGGGATGGTAGTTCTCCAACAACAATAAAATCATGGATACAGCATGTGTTTGAAAGTGACTTCTTGATGCCTGTTCAAGGCAGTCTTTCTCATCAACTTTTATTGCAGCTCTGATCAGTTAGGCTTTTGGTGGTTCTTCCTTTCTCTAATATGGACCTTTTTCTCTGGAGACAAGGGAGAGGCTTCCTCACAGACTGAGAGAACTTGAGGCAGACGATTGCGTACCCTAGCTTGTTGAAGAGAAGGTTGATTAATTGTGATGGGAGGATCTACAGTAGAGCATGAGCTAAATGTCATGCACATGCTTCACAATATTTTTAAGAAAGTAAGAAAGAAAAGTAATTGATCTGGGAGCTGGTGGCACAGGGCTTGAGCAGAGAAAGGGATTGCAAGCAGAGCAAACCATCACGGAGAAAATGTAAGTTAAACTGATTTGCCTCTTATTATATCTTAGCAGCAAGCAAAATCCAGGATAGTTGAACACTTTATACTGTGTAGGCTCTTCGAGAGCGAGTTAGGAAAGGAAGGCCCACCTTTTCCATTTTCCTGTCAGTTATATATCCTATCTTCCCTCCCCTCCTGTTCTTCCTTTCACTCCACCATATGTATCTGACCAGTGTCTTTAGGTAACCACTAATTGCCTCTTCAGTAATCATGCCAGTCTTTATAATTTGCCAGAAAAGGCTGATTGTCTAGTCATGTTTTGTGTGTACTTAGTATAGGCGAACAACTGTATTTTGCTATAAGGTTTCCTAATGCAGCTGCAAAATCCCTATGTTGCTACTAGGCAAATGAAGCAAGAGCATCCCGGTGATTGCTGCTGTTAGATGCGAATCTGTTGATAGCCCGGGGTAGTCAGTAGAGACTAATGCATGCTGCAGAATTCACTGGCTGTGCTGAAATTGTAATACAGTAAAGCTACTATAGTCATATTTAATTTGGAGAAGTAACAGTTCCAGTTTTCAGAAAAAATAAGCTTCGCAAAACTTTTGATTTCAAATGTAGTATTGCCTAGAGAACAACACTGAGAAAACAGGAATTTCTGAAACTTGGAGAAAGATGTGTTTATGGTATGAAGGAACAGGAACAATTCACAATCTTTGCCAAAACAGCATTTGTATTTTAACTGCTTTGTCTTAGTAGAATGATCTTATTTTCAAATTGTAAAATGCTGATCATGTGTTTAAAATAAAAATTGCCACATCAGCAACTGGCTCAAATGCTGCCTTTCAAATAAGTCTGCTTTATATAATCTTTGAAATAGCTGGGGTTTTTAGTTTGTTATTAAATCACTCCTTCTTCACTGTTGAACTGTGCTGATTTTAAAAAAGCCTCTAAAGTGAATCTGCAGGAATTGTTTGGTCTTTCTTGGCATGTTATGTGCATATATTAGTTGTATAAAGTTCATTGTTCTCTTTTCTCACTTTATGATAGCATTTAAGTGAGAGTGTGACACGATTTTATTCTTTCAAATAGTTGATAATCTTGCAAGCACACAGCTAAGTTATGCCTTAAAGCTATGTAACATTGTCAGGAATGGAAAGAGGGTTTCATAGTGGGATTGGAGCGGTCACAGCAGCATTTTGCCAGATCTCCGTTGGTCTGTAGATACGCCGGTGGCTGTAGCCAGCTGGTGGGTGTATTCCAGCTGCTTTAGCTGATGCCTGGCTACAGCAGTGGACGTTGCTGTAGGAATCTGACCCACCGTTAGCTGACACTGGTGTAATTGCTGTGTCATTCTTTAGTAAATGCCATTCTTTAAATGGCATTCTCTGTTGTAGAGAAGCAAGCTTTTTAGGGAGTGGTAATTTCTCTTTCCTAGAATAACTGATATGTTTAGAAAAATAGACAAGAGCTTGGGTACATAATCCTTTTATCAGGTCTAAGAAAAAAGCTGTGTTATATGTTGGTTAGCACCAGCAACAGAAGTTCTCTCATCTTTGTTCGGTGTATCAGACCAGAGACATCAGTAGAAACTTGAGCTTTCCTCCACACACTGCAGCTCAGCTGTTGATGTTGTACTTATTGACACATTTCTGTTAGTAGAAACACACTTGTGGTAATTTCAGAACTGACGGTGTTATTTTAAGTACACATTTCATGACCTAATTTAAGAGGTATTTCTGTGCTGTGGTGTACCACTCGAGGTGAAAATCTACGTGTGTATTTGTGATCTACTCACAGATGTAAGCTAGAATGACTGAATGAGTCTCTGGCCATGGAAAGCAAAACATTAGGCTATATGATTTATCTTAAACTTGTTTTACGTGTATTCATGTTGGTACTTCCCTAGTATAAACATATGCTGAAGGCTTCTCTGTAACAGCTGAGGTTTTTTCTGAGATGAAATAATCATGCAGTGAGTAGGATTCTGGCATTTGTAAGGTAATCTTATAGGCTCTATATCTCACATAAAGCAAATGGGATTACAATATTCTTAAATCTCCTACATGTGAAGGAGTCTTAGATTCAAACTGTCTCTTATTAAATCTGACATCAGTGCATCAATGGATGTAGTATCAGAATTCCTGACTGTACATTTAAAATTGAAAGAAAAATATGTATATGGTGCTAATATTTAAAATCCATTAGAATTAGCTTGATCTAGGAGAGCACTTGATCTGAATTTCAGCATTTGCATATATAAACTAATCGTCAGTTGTTTTTTTAATGGCCTATGCTTTTTTTATTATGTATGATGAGGGAGTATCTCTGCTAGATACCTTACTGTATAGCAAAAGGCAAAAAAATGAGTTGCAAGAGGATACAGTATAATTGGTTTTAGGTAAAGCACATCTTGAGCTTAAAAGAAAGTGCAGAGGAGTGTGTTTCTCAGTGTCAGCCCTCTCTGAGCTTCTGAAATGTCTGATAGAATAAGTTTAACTTTCAGCAGTCATATAGTTGCATGAAAAATATGTCTTGAAATATCCTCATTTTCTTGTTACCTGTTTTAGTTGTTACGAATTTAGAATGTTTAATCATAACTGAATTTACCCATCGGCCTTCTTGAAATGACAACACTTGTTTAGTAAATCTCTTTTATTTCATGTGTAGGTCACTCTTTAATGAGTAGTAAATACTAAACCATTGCAAACTGTTGCACTTCATCTTCTTATAAAATACTTTCAGATTAAATTTCACTTGCCATTTTATTCCTTATCACGCAACTCTGGATTGCTGGTGTCTTTAGTGATCTAGTAGTATTTTTAGCAGACCTTGCTGTTTTCTATCTATGCCTTTTCTAGATTTCTTATAAGTCCAGAGCTCTTTGAGTCTCCACTGGGAAATTTTGTTTTGAAAAAATACCAAATTACACTGTTTTCTGTTTAGTAATTCACAAGAGTTTGGGTTTTTTAAAATCCCTTAAAGACTTAATTACATTAGTTTGGTGGGAGTAGGGAGTGTGTTGTCATAAGCTTTTCAGGAATCAAGGAGGTCTGATAATCCACAAACTTGTTAACACCTTCAAAGAGCTCTGAAAGATTTGCGAGATCTAACTTGCTTTTATAAAGAGTCTATTTATGCTGCTGTTCTGCTGTATTCTATCCAGCTGTCTGTTGCTTCTGGTTTCCACTCCTTTTGTTGCACAGAAATTGTAATTTTCTGCTTCATAACTCCTGGATTTCCCTTGGATCCTTTCTGAAGAACTGTCAGGCACCTGTTCCTTTGAGACCAGTGCTACTTTAGATGAAAGGTTATGGACCGCAGTTGGGCAATTTCATACTCCAGAAGCTTTGGGTCTCTGTCACCTGGTTGCAGCGACTTCTTATTTGTTTATCAGGATGGTCTTCTGTGCTGACACTTAAGTTGGAGACAGTTTCTCAGATTTGCCCTTTGCTCGGAGAGGCTGTAGTGTTGAGGTCTTCTAGATCTTCCTTGGACACTGTTTAACTGTTCTGTGTGTTCTTTGAATAGCTGGTTGTTTTAATGTATATCAATTAAATGTTTGCTCTTCTTATGATAATGAGGTCATCCTCTTGGGTAAGAACATAATAACAGCCATGGTGAATCAGCCCAAAGGTGCATGTACCTAGTCCAGTACCTTTTTTTGACAGAGGACAGTAGTAGATGTTCTTAGAAAATAAGAATGGGGAAAGAAGATAGTGATGTGATATTTCCCCACAATACTTTCCCAGCATCATTTCTTAGGTTATTCAAAACACCTGTAAATACCACCTTGTAAAAAATCGAACTTCACTGAATCCCAGAATGGTTGAGGTTGTAAGGGACTCTGGAGGTCATCTTGTCCAAGACCCCTGCTCAAGCATGGTAATCTAGAGCAGGCTGCCCAGGACCACGTCCAGATGGCTTCTGTGTATCTCCGCAAGTGGCAAGTCCACAACCTCTCTCGGGCAACCATCAAAGTAAATTAATTTTATAGTGAGACATTGCTTAAAGAAGTTGGAGAATACCTATTTTTGAACAGACTTCCCAAGACACCAATGTGATGAGTCTTAAGAGAAAAAGATGTGCAAATAAGTTTTTGCACAGTGTTAAAATAATGGATTGCTTTAAATAGTTAAATAACTATGACTTTAAAGTTAAAATAATGGGATCCAAATAATAGACTACAAGAAACATCTAAGTTTTTCATCTGATCTTGTCATTTCATTCAGATCTAATTTATAATATTGTAGTATAACTATAGGTATGATGAGACATATAAATACTGTTACATGTTCAGCATAATAAAATTGCTTAGGATTTGATGAGAAATGTAATCTAAATGCAAGACAAGTTGTACTTCCCATCAGAGCAGCTCCTTATATAAAACACTGCATCATGATTTAATTGATATGTTCTTACATGCTGCAATTAATATTTTTTTAACTGGACAGTGTTCTTGGATCTTTTTCAGGGTTCAGCTGATCCTTTAAACAGTGCATTCCACCTGACGTACAACATGGTATTGAACTTGCTTCGAGTAGAGGAAATAAACCCTGAATACATGTTAGAAAAATCCTTCTATCAGTTCCAACATTACAGAACTATTCCAGAAATAGTAGAAAGTAAGTATTACTGTATGTTGTACTCCCAAGAATCAGTATAAAAGATGCTGCACTGTGAGATTGGGTAGTTACACTTCATTATGCTTATAAGAGTTTATACCTGTGCAGTTCTTGTCTTCCCTGCCTACAGTTGCCACTGCACCATATGCTGTTATGTTACAGTTTCAGGAAGAGTAATTTCCTCTTGTTCTTAGGACCTATATTGATAGGCACTGTCAATCTATGAGAAGAGCTTTCCTCTCTGAGTCAGACAAGAATGGTTGTCACATTGCTAAACTGTAGGACAGGAAGAAGGAAAAACGATTTAAAAATTCTTGCAGCTTGTTAGAGGTGCAGAGAAGAAAAGTCTTATTCCTTTTTGATATGCAGAACTTAGCTAAAAGAAACATTATTTTAATATCTCACTACAATCTAAAAAGAACTCAGGCACACTGCATTCAGAGTAGTATAGGAAAGAATGTTTAATTAAAATACAAAGCAAAATTCAGAGAGGACTGAGACGTTATTTGCACTCCACTGAGTAACTAAATTTTCAGCCATGATCTTTAAATAGCGTGTTTTCATGAGCCAAAGTCAGTTTCCAGAGATCTCAGCCAGTGTTTGAGAGTGAGGCCTCTTTCAAAACTTAACCCAGAAGAATCTTAAGAACACAAGAGGTAACTACTTCCTTTGCCACTGATGAATGAGCAGTTCATCTGTTCATTTGTTAATTGGATATTAAGAGAGACAGTGTGTGTGTGTGCCTGTAGCTTTGATAGATACACAGGGGCGGGGGGGGGTCGATTCCCTTTGCAGAGTTTCTGTATTTCACAGGTGCAATATTTAAGACAGTAGTAGTCAAATACAGTATGCATTTCCTGAGAACCTCCCTGTTCCAACTGGCATGCCTAGATCTTCATTCTGGCATTCCAGCATTGCTATTTAAATAGTGAAATGGAGCTGGGGAACATTTTTCATATTTCTTGGACATTCTTTGTTTAGGCACCATACTGGACATTAGAATTTTGTAATCGCTTCAGCTGCAATTAAAAACACAAAGGAGAGAAATGGTTGTTTAGATCAAGGAGGAAATTACGTCATGAGTATGGATTGCTAGCTTTTTTTTAAAAAGTTGGCGCCTAAAAATAGGGAGCACTTCCCTGAGCTGTCTCTCAAGTCCCCCTGAAGTGGGATTTCTGAGTCACCCTTATGCATTCAAATACGATACCAGAGGGTGAGCTGGTAGAGAGGAAAAAGAGATCTTTATAACGTGTCCTCTGTTTATGTTTCCTAGTGGTGTTACCAGTGTGAGAGAATGAAGCATGTTGCTTATAATAAAAACTGTTTTGCCTAAATAAGGTGTAAAAATATTGGAGGAGGAAAATACTGATTTCCAACCGATGAAATCAGAGCCTAAAACAGGTTAGGAAGAACATATTCTAACAACTTCCCTCTTGTTGGAAGACATCTTGTTAGAAGATGTCTTTGAGCAATCTTATTTTCATCAGAGGAGGCAGAAGAGTGCTGGTAAGCAGTGAATACCCTCCTACAAATCATTGCAAGTTTTTGTGGGATTTCTGTGCAACCTTAAATCAGTGATTCCTGGACAATTGGGGGTCAAGCCTTCTCCGTTTTCTCAAGCTTGTTTATTTATTTTTTTTAAATTAGTATTAATATTTAATTTCCTATAAATAAAATAAAATGGACACATTTGTAGATTTCTAGCTTTCCAGAGAATGGATTATTGTAAATAGAAAACAAATGCCAAAAATGGTGACAAAATACTAGTTATGTAGATCTGAAAGTGAAACATTGATTTCTAAATCTGTGAAGTTATTAATTTCCATGAGATTTTACTTTTTATTATAGGAGTGAATAATTTGGAAGGACAGTACAACAAAATAGCAATTCCCAATGAAGAAAATGTGGTCATATACTACAAAATCCGACAGCAGCTAGCAAAACTGGGCAGAGAGATTGAAGAATATGTTCACAAACCAAAGTATTGCTTGCCCTTTCTACAGCCAGGAAGACTGGTAAAGGTAATTTGATTTTTCGTTTGTTTTTATTTCAAATCTCTACCTATCTGTGAAGTTTACAGGGTTCATTTGTGCCTGCCAGTTTACCACCTTGAAAAATTACATGCATCGCACTAAGCAACAATTTTGACTTTCGTTATGTTTCTTTGTTAGAAGTTCAACAGTGAATTAAAAGAAATACTGTTTTCATGATGAATAATAGTCCATGGCTACTGTTGTAAATATCAGAAGTACAAAAAGATACGCTTGCTAGGAAGTGATTATACCTGGGTTATAACATCTTGTAATATTTTCAGGTGAAGAATGAAGGTGATGACTTTGGATGGGGAGTGGTTGTTAATTTCTCTAAGAAATCGAATGTTAAGGTAAAACAGACATTCTCTCCATTAGAAAAATATATACCTTACTGCTTCTTCTGAAAATAAGATAAAACTTCTATTTTCTTTGTAGTTTTCAAAGGCAAAAAAATTTTCCTTTCACCCCAAATTTACAAAAAGCTCAGGCCTTTCTGAAGTGAAAGTATAAAGAAAAAATACTATGGAAGGTGCAACAAACCTTAAGTCCTGTGTTCATTTTTTAACTTTCGGCGTATTTATGGAGGACATGCTTGTGTCTGGGATAAGTAGTTCAAAAATGCACTTAGCACTACAAACGTTTCAAACTATTTAGTTTGTTTCTGGGACATCCCCAACAGCACTACACTAAGCCATTCGTGGGAAAGATACTATGTTATCTACTCTCAGAAAATCTATAGAAGCTGTAAGTGAGGGTTGAGAGCGTAGGGAGACTGACATTTGGCTCTACGTAGAAGGTTATCTTAAGCTGGGGAATTGTGTCTTGAGTCCTAAGCTAGTGCATGAGACATGGGATTGCTTGTCCTCTGAGATGCTGCTGTAGAGTTGAGGGTTGGGAAGTTAAAATACAAAGAGACCAAAACAAGAGAAATGCATTCTGGGAAATGTGGAAGAAAATACAGAGTGCAGTGATGCAATAGAAGCCAGATTTCGTTTTCCTTCCAAAAACCCATTTTTATATTTGGTCTCCAGATAACCCCAGAGATGATGTTTTGGTCTCCCTTTCAGAAATGTTTTGACAGACTACTCTGCTGGCTAAATTAAAACCTAAGTTTAAAGTGTATTTTTCTGTGGTAGTATTTTTGCTGTAATTTTCGCAGGAGAGCATTGGCATTAATGACTAGGTCTAAATGAGAAGTTGTATTTGTCAAGTTCTGGTGGCGCCTGTACATTGTGGCACCTTTTGGTGATTCTCTAATATATATTCATGAAAGAAGAAATGAGAAAAATGTGTGCATACAGAACTTATTAAAAGACATTTTGTTTTGGTTTTCTGTCTTCCTTTTGAAAGTCACATTTCTTTCTTTTTCAAGTTGGAAAACTGGACTGTTACTGCTATTGCTTAAACTTTTGCTTCTAGACTGCTTTTTTCATAGACCCACATGAGCAGTAAAACAGATTTCCCCCTCGGCCCAGCTTTCTACGTAAAATTGCCAACTTCTGTGTCACTGGAGGCATTTCTTATATATGTGAATAAAATATGACACAGATAGATTTGCCTTCCCTATCTGGCCTGTCTCACTGTTGTATAAAGCCTTTAGGTTTGAACATTAGCTTTGAAATTACGGTCTGTTTTGCAGGAGATGGCTCTGGCTCCAGAAGCACTTTTTTCATTAAGTCATGCTAGCAGCTGGGTTGAATTTTTCCTTCTGAGTTCTGTGGAAAGAATGACAATAGGTGCTGAAAATTATGGAGCAGACTTAAAGCTATGTAACTTTTAAAATCAGTATGGAAAGAGTTTCTATGAGCAGAGGCAAAACAAATGACTTAAAGAAGCTGTTATTTACCCATTTCAATGTGTCTATTCAATGCATTTTTGTCCTGGGATACAGATGCATTTCCCCATTACTGTTTAATGTACTAGTATATTTAGTTAGTATTGGAAATATATCACTGTTATGCCATGTCTTTAAACCTTCATCAACTTCTAAGCTGTGACAGTTCTTTGGATTTGCTTTTAGAAATGATGTTGAATTCAGTCTATATTACCAGTTTTTCTTTAGTTGTAAATTTTTCTTCACTGCATCATAGTTTGTAATGAAGTCCTTTTTCTAGTGAGGAATATATGTAATTAAGATTGACATTTAGGGTTACAGTATGTCTGTATTTCACTGAGTAATTCTCTTTGTTCGTTGCAATGTGAAAGCAAAAGCATGAGTCATTGTCAGTTATGTTCATTGTTAATTATATTTAGATGTTTTTCCAGCATAATTTCACGAGGCAGTGTTCCACAAAAGTGTGAATGCAAATAGCACTTTATCCTGAATTACAGTAGACAGAAGAATTTATTTCAAGCAGTGGTGCTTGCTATATATTGTACAGTATAGTAGACAGCAAAGTAACTGTTTGCTTTGGAATTCATAAAAAACCCCAAATATTTTTGAGTAAGACATTTTATTTCCACTAGACTGTGACTGTAAAACTAGTATGCTAGTTTTATTGTTGTGCTGTTTATAGTCCATATTGTCATCTGGTCCTTGATTCTAGACATCAAATTTAACAGTTACTGATATTAAAATTTGAGATGCTGCAATTTGGTCTTCCTTATTTAGATTATTATAATCGTTATATATTAAATTTACATACTTATCTGTTCATGTTTATTTATAATGTTTACTACATAAACATTGTTTTAAGTGCTGTGTCATGGTCATTGAATTTTCAGTGAATCTGATGTCATTAATCTGGGAATCTGAATTTGTTACCTGTGTCATATTTCTTGATTTGCAGATATGATCAGCTGTCTTATCTTGTTTTGTTTCCAGGCTCATGAAGTAGTAGATGTTGCAGGGCAAATCTAAAATCCTTGGAATACACCTAATCATGCAATATTCTGCCAAAGAGAGCAGAATTTTATCCTTGAAGCATGTGAATTGATGCAGTATGAATCAAAGGATCGTTCAAACTTGATAGGACAGAGATGTCTGTGATTAACAAATTTTTACAGGGTGTTCTATTCTTCTTTTACTCGTACATATAAAAACATGGCTGTTCCTGTTCAAGGGTTTAGTACCTAAAATGTTGTTGGAAACCCATTGAAGGAAACAGTACACATGCAAAAAACAGTTCTAGATTAAGTCACATCTGGTCAGCATTGTCTAAAAGCCATTGGTATACGTAAACTTACAGAGAGCGATATTAACAGCAAATGTTAATGACATTTATACTCCTGCTTTATTAATAGGTTTACAATACAGTTACTGATAGAAATATTTTTTCCTCTCACAATTTTCTAGACATCTCCAATTCTAGTATTTTGTGTAGCATATATGTGCAGCTATGAATTTAGTCTCTTCTTCGTTCAAGTCAGCATTATGCTTTCCGTAGCTTTGTCTGGATACTGATTTGGTATACATGGATATTATTTTAAAATCCTAGTTCAGAGAACAGCAGTGGTATGCGTCTTGTGCATTGCTGTGAGTGCTTTCTGCAAATGTAGGATAGAATTCAGAGGAACAGTTTTTTCCCCAGCAAGTAATTGCATTTCTTGAAGAAATTATGTATCTTGTAGAACAGGATAACCCTGTTTTTCTGTTTAGTTTTCTATGGCAGTTTCTCGTAGCGCTTCTGAGAATCTCTTAGAAATGCTAGCTGGCTCCACCCTGCTTTGCATGCAGTGAAAGAAAATAGTATGTTGTAGATTTGAAATGAAAAATACTGCCCAGTAAAACTGAACTGAGTTAACATGGGATTTTGAAAAGACTGTTCTCTCTTTCTCTCTCTCTTGTATTTGGAAGCAGAGAAGCTTGCACATAGTATTTTAAAAGATGATGTCTGCCTTCAGTGTTAGGCCTATAACTTAGTTCTATTCAAAGTCATAAAATTGTTTGCTTATAGTAGGAGTGTATTTGAGCAACCTTAGTGCATATTGATCCAGTCAAATAACTAATGTCAGGTTTTTTTAAAGCTGTATATAATAAAGGTTATGGCTTTCTGAGCAATAGTCTTTAACCACCATATCTGCACGTTTGTGTTCTTTAAAGGAATGTCAGATGTTACGTGTGCAGTTTGGGGTGCATAAAGATGTGGCCTGCAAGATGCAGCTTCTTGTTTGCTGCAGATACAAGCTGTTATACTTGAAAGATTTTTCTGTGGTCTTTATTGTGGGGAAAAACTTGAACTTGCAAACCTACAAATGAAAGAGAACCCCCAAATTTTGTTTCTTTTTTTTAAAAAAGGCAAAGTTCAGTACTGCTAGCACGATGCAAATATTTTGCATTACAGTTACAAAAGATGTTGGCTTACTTTGAAAGAGCTACGTCTAGAAGAAAAGGCAGAAGTACCTAAAGCTGCAAGCTTTACCTGGACTTTAAGCTACACTGGCGAAGGAGGGTGGGGAAGCGGTAATTTTTTCAAGTGTGTTTTCCTGTGTGAGGGATCTTTCAATCAATACTGATTCAGTAGTTTTTAGAATATACTGCATCACTGAGCTGGTACTCTGTGAAGAGCTAGCTCATTTCATACTTTTACTATTGGATAAAATCATGCTTTTTCCTTCCATTCTTGCTGGTATTTTAAAATAATGGTTATGGACCTGTTTTTTTCTGTGCCCTCAACAGCCAAATTCTGGTGAATTGGACCCATTATATGTAGTTGAAGTGCTACTGCACTGCAGCAAAGAGAGTTTGAAAAATTCTGCTACTGAGGCTGCAAAGCCAGCGAGGCCTGATGAGAAAGGAGAGATGCAGGTTTGTTACACATGTTTATTCTCAATAGTTTCTTATAATGTTCTCAAAGATTCTATTTCCAAAGCATTTGCAAACTGTGGTAAAAGAGGGGTTGATGCATTAAGGAAGAGAAAGGAGCTGTACACCTAACTCTGCTTTCTTAAACAGTTGCTGATTTCACTGAAGAGGAAACTTTCAAGTGTGAACAAAATACTTGAGTGAATTTGTTTCCATATAAGATGTGCTTTGAAACTTAGTTGCTGTTGTGTTATATATTGTAAATCAGTAGGTGAAAGACAATAGCAGTAATGTAAACAAAGTTACAAAAATGACCTACATACGTGATAAAATCTGCAGATAAGTGTCTGTAAGCTGTTTTTTTCTTGGATACTTGTGCAGGATTTTGTGGTTAATGTGCATTTGTTCTACTAGATTTGAGAATTTAGTTAGAATTTTTATAATCCTTGAGTAACGAATTTTAGCAATGCTGTTTGGAAGATACTTTTCTTAGCAGTATCTTCTGTCTTTGGGAACAGAATTCTTTTTTTATTTCTTTCTCTTTTTCAGACCCCTTCAGCTTTATGAGGCTATATCATTCTAAAATTAAATTGAAATATTTAGTAAAAGCATTTGCATTATTTAAAATTTTCAATTTGAAACCCTATATCAAGACAAACAATTACAATTTTCAGATCAGAGACAGTTGTTTAATTTGTCTGCATGTTTTTTTCACAAAGTCCATGTAAAGCTTGAGATACAGTACTGATTCTTCATGGTATCTTCATGGTTTTGATACTTATGAATATAGAATCATAGAAGGGTTGGAAGGGGCCTCTAAAGGTCATCTAGTCCAACCCCCGGGCCGTGGGCAGGGACATCTTCAACTAGATCAGGTTGCTCAGAGCCCCGTCCAGCCTGACCTCGAATGTTTCCAGGGATGGGGCATCCACCACCTCTCTGGGCAACCTGTGCCAGTGTTTCACCACCCTCAGTGTAAAAAATTTCTTCCTTAGATCTAGTCTCAATCTACCCCCTTTAGTTTAAAGCCATTCCCCCTTGTCCTGTTGCAACAGGCCCTGCTAAAAAGTTTGCCGCCATCTTTCTTAAAAGCCCCCTTTAAGTACTGATAGGCTGCAATAAGGTTTCCCCGAAGCCGCCTCTTCTCCAGGCTGAACAACCCCAACTCTCTCAGCCTTTCTTCATAGGAGAGGTGTTCCATTTCCCTGATCATTTTTGTGACCCTCCTCTGGACCCGCTCCAACAGGTCCGATTTGATGTTCTCTATTGTTAGCATTCCTAGTGAAGTATATGACAATAATTTGTCTGGTTTGGCTCATAAGAGGTATTCCAGTAGATAAGAGACAAGGTAATAGAAAAACTGAAAATTTTTTTTTCCACTTGTAGCCTCTCTCCAGATTTAACTGAATACAGAATTTCCCATTTGGACAAACTTACTTTTCTTCTTTATTAATACTTTATCTCATTACCCACATTTTCCTGCTTCCTGATATTCCTTTACCCACTGCTGTGTCCTTGTGTACTCAGTTTTCCTTTTCCTTTGTAAAGTTTTGCTATGAAACAGTAATAATAAATGTATTTTTAACTGATTTATCAGTTACTGCACTCTCTTTGATAGGTTGTTCCTGTTTTGGTACATCTTCTCTCAGCTATCAGCAGTGTTCGACTTTACATACCGAAAGACCTGAGGCCTATTGACAACAGGCAAAGTGTGTTAAAATCTATACAAGTAAGTTCCAGTAGGCTATGTAAGCTGTCTGCTCTGATTAGTGAGGTACTCTTGAACCCAAGACAACTTGTTCTAAAGAAATTTGTCTAGAGCTTGTGTCACATCTTCAGCCTTATTCTTAAAAGGGGTTGAAAGCTACGATGTATGTCAATTATTTCTCCTTGTCAACAGTCATTTTAAACTGATTTTGAAAACTGCTGAAACATCACATAACAAACTCACACTACTGCCTTCTGTGTCCCTATAGTTGTGCCAGCTGATTTGTAAAAGTATAGTATATTTTACTGTTACTAATCTTACAAAAACATTTTTTTTTTCCTTTTAGGAAGTACAGAAACGATTTCCCGATGGAGTACCGTTACTAGACCCTATTGATGACATGGGCATCAAAGATCAAGGACTGAAGAAAGTAATCCAAAAAGTTGAGGCATTTGAGCATAGGATGTATTCACATCCTCTTCACAATGATCCCAACTTGGAAACCGTATACAAACTTTGTGAAAAAAAAGCACAGGTAAAAATACAAAACAAAACACTATATATTTAGCCGAAGAGAGAGACAGTAATAGTTGCCTTCGTACTTGCTCTTCTTTTTATTTGCAAAGCCCAAATAACACTTTTTAAATTAACAAGCCCAAATAGTCCTTTTTAAATACAGTAAAATTATTGAATGTCACTACCTGTCCAGCTGAGTCGGTGGTATGTCCTTGATTGATACAGATGGGAAGTACATCTGAAGAGAAAACTCTTCAGAAAAAGTCATCAGGGATTAGAAGGTTACAGAGGTGCCACAAGAGTCTTTTTCACTGGATAGGCATAGCACAATACAGTATAGGGAAAGTCTTCACAGATAATTGAAGCTGATCACTTTTAATATGTTTGTGCAGAGCTAAGTTGAATTGATGGGGCTTATTAGCTTGGGGAGTGTACCATACAAATCACTGTGCTGCTGCTTCCTGAGCTGACTCCCTGGAAGCAATACACTTACTTATTCTGTATAGAGTCGAACCCTGCTAGACTGAAACTGATTGCACACAAAAACAGCTCTCGTGTTTCTATGCTGCTCCAGAAAAGAGGTTCTCCAGGGGTCGCTTCATGGAAGTGAGGTAGTTCTGGTATGGGCAGCACAAAGTTGCATGTGGTAAGACCTGATGGACCAAGCAGACTTTTGCGAGGGTGTCTGCACTGTACACCCCGCTGTCAGGATGTTGACAGTGAGTGTGATAAACAGCAAGACGCTGTAGAAGCTCTAATAGCAGGAAATAATGCCTTTGGGTTACATTTGATTGAATAGTTGGTTAGCTGAGACTTAGTACAGGTCTCAGAAGATGAGTGCTCATTTCTCAACCAAAGATTTCTTCTGTGGCTTTTTGGTCTGGGCTGGTTGTTTTTTTTCCCCCCGCTCGGGGTAAATAGCTTAACTTTCCAACCTTGCCAGAGTTTCCTATGGGTAAATGGAGCTGATTTTTTTTTTTTTTTTTTTAATTTGTTTCAAACCTTCCTCTTAGTAGAGGTAGATGAGTTAGCGTCAACTGGTATGTCCATATACTGTTGTTCTGAGGCCTGTATGTAAATTTAACAATGTCTAAAACAGTTGCATCTGTTAAACCAGCAACACATAATTTCTCTCCTTCTGACCCCCCAGATTGCTATGGATATTAAAGCAGCAAAGCGAGAACTGAAAAAAGCCAGAACTGTCTTACAAATGGATGAACTCAAATGTCGCAAGCGTGTTTTGAGAAGACTGGGGTTTGCCACGTCTTCAGATGTTATTGAGATGAAAGGACGGGTCGCGTGTGAAATCAGCAGGTAATTGGTTTATGTGCAAAGTGATTACTGTCACAAATACACACTTTACTGTCCTTGCTGAAATTAGTATGTCATGTTTATATTTTAAAGTTCTGAGATCGCTAGAGGAAAGATTCTTCAGAGAGTATGTGATCTGTGTCATAAAGGGAATATACTGATTGAAGCAGTAAAGATAGCAACTTAAGGACAAAATACGATAGATTTTAAAACTAAAAGGTGGATGTGAAAATGCCAAAACAAAGGCTATTTTCTTACACAGCTTAGGCAATAGTGATGTTTTCATTTACTATTGTACATTACATGAGAGGATGGTCTCAGTTTCTATGGTTCCACTTCCCAGGACTCTTCATACAGAGTCACTCACAAACAAGGGTGTCACAGTGACTGTCAGCAATTAGCAAGTTGCTGACAAGTTTGGAATACAGCTTAATTGCTTCCATAGGGCTGTTAGAACAGATCTATGGAAGTGATGCATTTTACTGCAACACATTTAGCAGGTACATATATAATGAAACATACTGTAAAGATTCCACGGAAACTCATGAATCAGACTTTAATACTTCCGAGTGTAACTCAGATTTTGGTAGAATTGTGTATTTTTAAAAGTTACAGTGACTGTTGTACTCCTTGCCTTACAGATAGTTTGAAAGCTGCTACCTATACTTGTTCGATACCTATTTTCCCCTGCAAAATTTGATAGGAAATGGGGAAGTTGTATCAGAATTTCATCAACTTCCTGACTTTCAGGAACTGTTTGCTGATGAGTTACACTTTTCTTTGTAAAAAAATCTACTTTTTTTTCCCCATCCTATGCATTGTCTGATAAACTCCAAAAATAAAGGTGTAGTCTTACCAACAATTTGATGTTTTATCCAAATAGTATGTTTGGATTTTATATCCACATCATGCACTTCCTTTTATAATTCATGATTAAGTCTTTATTCTACAAGTAAATTGAAGCAAGTTTGTTCCTCTTTTCAGTATCTTGGAAATATCCAGTTGAATCTTTTTTGAGCAGCAGCAGTACCAATTTTAGTCCTTTTCATACGTTGCCTAACTCTCTGGTTCTTTTCAATCTCTTGATGTCCTGTCTGATAAAAACTGATTAAAGCAACTGTTAATACTAACTTTTATGAACTATCAGGAGAGATTCTTTGTAGTTCAGTAAGAGCTTTTAGTTTCTTTAGAATACTGTCTCACTCTCTTATTAATTAGCATCCCCCTTAAAAAGCTAATATATTATTATTTGGTGTTCCCGTAACAAAAAGTTAAGAAGGTATTGTTTCTTACCTATATCCAGTTGCTTCACAAAACAGATTAATAGTACTTCATTTAAAAATTACATTTCAGTAAGTCTTTTCCCTAAGCTTCCTTCTTTTTCTCTTTATTTTAGTGCTGATGAACTACTCCTGACAGAAATGATGTTCAATGGTCTTTTCAATGACTTATCTGCAGAACAGGCAACTGCACTACTAAGCTGTTTTGTATTTCAAGAGAATGTGAGTTACTTCTTCAATTCATGAATTCTAGACATTCCTGTCTACCAACAGTATTGTTTATAATTCAGTTCCAGAAATTGGTCATAACAGTAACAGTATGAGCCATTGCACATTTTTTTATCCTTTCCTAAGGTGTTTGACATTAACTGCCATAAAACTTACCAGAAGTATTGCAGCTTCAGTGCTAAAACATATTTCCTCAGGAGAGACATGCCGAAGGTTGTGTAAAATTGCAGTCCTTGTAATGAATCTACAACTGTTTCCTCCTCATGCAATGAAGCAATATTAATAGATTCTCAACATATGTGCTTGTATTTATGTATGTATACACACACATATCCTTATAATTTAAAATGTAGAATGATTATTTCAAAAAAGAGGCTTAACAATATCTGCTCCTGCGCTCTGGGGTGCGGGTATCTTTAATTCTGAGACATGCCCATATTATGTTATTTGGGCAGTACCCTTGACCTATTGATGGAAATGGCAGTACCACATGGAATTGATAGCAAAAGAGCTGTTAAAAAACAGACCGTATGTTATTAAAAGCAAAACTATGGGCATTTAATACCAGATGCTGTTGTTTTCCCACCTACAAGCTGTATAGAAGTTTAGCATCATGAGGAAAATACAGTAAAAATAAACTTCCATATGAAATATTACTGCAGATAGCTAGCAAGCTGTATCACTCAGGTTGATTCTAAATGTGGAATGCACATTAGCAGCAGATGCTAATTAATTACTTTCATTAGTAGAAGGGATGCCAAGGTAAGCCATTGTTAGTTAGAATATTGTGGTTCATTCAACAATAGTACTCGGGTCTAAACAGGTATAACATACAAACGTTGCTGTATTTGAATAGCCATATTTTCATACATAACCACTGATGTTTAAGTTATTAAAAGCATTTGCTTTTTATAAAGTAGTAAATGATCAGCATTTGGGCAGTTCAAAACTATGGAACAGCTAAATAGAGGGCATTTTGGAAGTATTCAGAAAGCAGGTGCTTTTTTTCCATACTACTGGCATACTGTACAGAAAGATTTTGTTTTCTGATTTAGTTTGAGGGACAAGTACTTGGGCAATTCAGTAAATTTTGGTGTTTGGTAACAGGTTTGAGAAGTCATTGGGATAATTTAGGGTGGCACTGGCACACATTGAACTTCTATTTTGCGTTTAATTTGGTGTAGAGCAAACGTATGGGAGCGCATGAGATTATTTAATGTCTTCTTTTTCAGTCCAGTGAAATGCCAAAATTGACAGAGCAGTTGGCAGGACCGCTTCGGCAAATGCAGGTAATAGGTCCATTAGAAATCTGTCTGAGCTTAGGGTTGATGTTAACATGAGTAAAGTGTATGAGTTAAAGTATAATAAGCACATGGTGAAGACTTGATTTTGGATCATCAGTGAATTTGGCTGGCACTGCATGTGGCTTTGCAGTGTGTAATAATGGGTTATCTTGTTTGCAAGAAATCTTTATGCGAATTTAGAGCGTGCCTTTAAAAACTTTTATAAGCTTGCTTACTAAACAGTGGTTTACTTTCTAATTCTGAATAATTTCACACTAAAAAGGAAACCTCATTCTGTATGCAATACCTAATAATATGCAAGCCTTTCTATTGGTTAAACACTTAATCTGTTTAAACATATTATAAATTTAAAATACTTTATTTTAAAGGAGTGTGCAAAAAGAATCGCCAAGGTGTCAGCAGAAGCAAAACTGGAAATTGATGAAGAAAATTACTTAAATTCTTTCAGACCCAACCTAATGGATGTTGTCTATACATGGGCAAATGGAGCTAACTTTGCTCACATCTGCAAAATGACTGATGTCTTTGAAGGTACGTTAATCGGTTCTTCTTTAGGAGGTGTGAGATGGTAATTCCATAACATGGAATGGTAATTCTGAATAACCTTATAGTAGATCACAAAATTTATTAACTCAGATGTATTTAAGTATCTGCACGGCTGAAACTAGGTGGGAGAAAATTTGTTTACTGTATATGTTAATTTATAGTTACACTGTTGATAATTTAGAATCTATAGAAGACTTTTTAAAAGGGATATATCTACATTTTTAAAACTTTCTATAAAACTCAGAAATCCTAAATATTGCAACAAAAGTTAACGCTTACCTTTGCTAGTTAAAAATACCATGTTCAAAATGCTTGCCATTAAGAAGTACAGCTCTTGCGCTTGTCCTCATTACAGTTAAGTGTTTTATTTACTTGGTAAATTGAAGGTTCCTCCTGCTGTCTTAATGATGACAGAAGGGAGAAGTGGTAAACAAGTCTCTGTTTTGGATGGCTCATCACAGCAGTGCAATGCAGGTATTTGAAAAGCCTAGATGTAACCTGTCACCTGGGTTAATTTGGTTCCTAAAATTGGAGTACTAGAAACTGCCCCTTGAGGAAGGATACTTATTTTTCATTATTTTAAAAGTAGGATGACTTAAAGCCGAGATACTTTGTAAAAAGACAAACCATCCACCTGAAGGTCAAACCAGAACGAAAAACCTAATTTCATCTTTTACCAGCTATGTTGGAAGTTGCGAAGAACAGTAGGATGGGTGCACCAGTCTTAGAAGTCTGTGTGTAATGACTGACACTTGAAAATCCTTTTTTGAAGCTGTTACTGTCACCATTGTCTTGCCTCTCAAATGCCGTTTTCTTGTTTGTACATACACAGTTGCAAATGGGAGTCCTTAAAACAAAGGAATTCATGCACTTCTGTAATCCCATGCATAGACCCAGGAACTTTCTAAAGCAGGTTGCCTGCGAGCAACAGGAATCCTGTCAGTCTTTGATTCTGCATTCAGCAGATTCCTCCTATTGCAGTGAATGTCTGAGCCTTACATCTGCTGTAGAGGCACCCTGAGTAAGGGGGACGCAAAAGGAGAAGCAGTTGCTGGCTTATGTTTTTACATTGGCACTTGACTGTTCGGAATACACAGGGCAGTAACGTTTTCTATTTACCATATTTGGGCTAAGGCTAGTCGGTCAGCTTTGCCCTAGTCAACAGTGCTAGCTCCCTCAAAATTAGATGGGCCTATTTTGAGAAGTTCAGCTCTTGTGGCAAGGGTTGACGCATGACTCTTCCCTTAACTTTTAATAGGCTGGTTTTCTGTGCATTGTCCCAAAGGAAGGACAGCACTTCAGACGTCCACTGACAGTTACGCTTACATTAAATGCAGTGTGGTATTGCTAAATCCCAGGGCAGTTTGCCCTGGTTAGCCAAGTCACTGTAGTGATTTCAAAGAAATTAAAAACCAGAACACACACACAAAAAAAAACCCAACCAAAAACAAACAATAAAACACAAACCAAAAACCACAGCGTCCTTATTGTGATCTTAAGTACAAATTTTCATTTTAGGTATTAGTGCTTCCTGTCTTAATTTCCATAGAGGTTGTTACCATGAGGTATAGCATGATGGCTTATTAAAGCTCTAAAAGGAGGTATATTTTCCTCTTTGCCTTTTGGGCAATGTGAAATTAGCAGTAATGAGTTGCTGCTATTACAGGGAGTCCTAACTTTACTGTTGTGCACCAATTTTAGTAAGGAGGCAGAAAATTGTCCAGCCATTAGAGAGTGCATTGGAAGCCACCGCTTCTTTTAAACTAGTTTTTCATCATCCCCCTCCCCCCTGCAAACTGATTAAAAGTGCTTTCTGAAAGACTGCTCTTCATGAGTGACACTAATGTTCAGTTTTGTGCTGCTATCCAGGCTAACAGGCACTAGCGGAACTTTCCTAGATAGAAATCTTGAGTTGATGGCATGTTTCCACTCTCACAGGCCTAAAGATAGATGGTGTTCTGCTGTTTTATTAGTATTGATGGTCAAATGTCTGAAACCCCTTTTGGGTGCAGTTATGAGTCGTGTGAAAGCTTGTAGTTGTCCTAAGTAAATGGCTGCCTTTTCAGGTTGCAGCATAAGCCCGAGTGCTCCAAGAGCAAGCATGCTTGCCACAGATGGGAGCAATGTTGATGGGCTAATGAACATGAGTTGTCATTAAGCTGAAATGTGTGTGTTGGGGAGAAATAGAAATTAGAGAAGCTTTTTAAAGCTGTAGGGAAGAATGATAAACTGAGCTAAGTATCCTATTAATCAATTGCAGATTGACTGTTTTGTTTTGTGGAAGTAAGTATAGACAATAGTAATTTATTCCAAAAATGCAGTATTTTTCTTGCACAAAAAAAGTATGTCTGCAACAACCCCAGCTACACTGCCTGTAAATGAGTACTCCCTGGAATGGTTGTCAGGGTTGGCCTTGTAAATGGAGACGAGTACAATCTTTGAGAGCTGAGCTGGGGCCTGCCACAACACAATGTGGCCGTGCTTGGAGGAGCTGCCCATGCTCCACTTGCTTTGGCTTTGTGTCCAATAGAATACATACGGGTTTTTTCACCTCATGTCATTGCAATAGGTTTTACAGACGGCTGCCCTCACACAACCCTCTACTTACTGTATAAACTCACATGGCCTACTGGTCCCATATGAATGTTTTTTAGAAGAGAAGTGTTATTTTACTAACTTCTCACTTTCCCAACAGCTTTGTAGAATGTTCTTTTCATATGGACAATTTTTCTCCAGATACTGTGCCTTGTCTAGAGCTACTATTTTATTGAACCATAGGAAGGTCATCTAGTCCAACCCCCCTGCCATGGGCAGGGACATCTTCAACTAGATCAGGTTGCTCAGAGCCCCGTCCAGCCTGACCTGGAATGTTTCCAGGGATGGGGCAGCCACCACCTCTCTGGGCAACCTGTGCCAGTGTTTCACCACCCTCAGCATAAAAAACTTCTTCCTTATATCTAGTCTGAATCTACCCTCTTTTAGTTGAAAACCATTCCCCCTTGTCCTATTGCTACAGACCCTGCTAAAAAGTCTGTCCTCAGCTTTCTTAAAAGCCCCCTTTAAGTATTGAAAGGCCACAATAAGGTCTTCCCAGAGCCATCTCTTCTCCAGGCTGAACAACCCCAACTCTCTCAGCCTTTCCTCATAGGAGAGGTGTTCCATCTCCCTGATCACTTTTGTGGCCCTCCTCTGGACCCACTCCCAACTGTGTCCGTGTCTTTCCTGTACTGAGGGCTCCAGAGCTGGACACAGTACTCCAGGTGGGGTCTCACCAGAGCGGAGGGGCAGAATCCCCTCCCTCGACCTGCTGGCCACGCTGCTTTTGATGCAGCCCAGGACACGATTGGCCTTCTGGGCTGCGAGCGCACATTGCTGGCTCATGTCCAGCCTGAAAACATCCACCAGTACCCCCAAGTCCTTCTCAGCAGGGCTGCTCTCAATCCCTTCATCGCATATTTACCCTGTGACAGTTATTTTGCATACAGTAATTTAGACTGTAGGTGTGAGATGATGCTGGAGGAAATGACCAAACAGCATACTGGTTGCATGCTACTTAAAAGAGCGTTAGGGTCATTTTGTGAAACTTGTTACAGTAACTTGGGCCGAGCAGAGAAGCAAGTTAAAAGAGGAGATGAAGTTGCAGTGTAGGAGCTATGTCAAGACTGAGCTTGTATGCATTACTGTAAGCAAGCAATTGAGTGGTAGAGTGGTCCATAGACTCTGAATGGCACAGGAGTAGTAAGGTAGACAGACTGCTTACTGTCTCACTGGCTCTGTCAACTAAAGAACTAAGGGCTATCAAAAAAATAAAAAAATAAACACAGCCGCCACCCCAAAACCTATCTGTGGCAGTTCTTGAAGCAGCAAACTTGTGAATCCCCAAAATCTGTATGGTTTTTGAGGGAAGTCTTAACAAATACTTGAAAGAAAAATCCACTAGGAATTACTAAACAGCCCAGAAAGTCCCCTGACTAGATATTAGTTAGAGGCTGTGAAGATAGAAGAAAACAAGAACAGTACAAGCATTTGGACATAGCTCCAAAGAAATGCCCAATGGAGAAATTTACTGTTAAACAGAAACCAAGCTTAAGACATAGGGCTGTTCTTACCATTGGCTTCTAGATAGATTGAACAGGGTTGGAGAAGGAACTATTGCTTTGGTCCAAAGTGGGCTCAAGCAACTGAATTATTCAGTGACATGATGTGGCAGGGTGATACAAAGTTTTCCCTCTTTTTATACAGGTAGCATAATTCGTTGTATGAGAAGGCTAGAAGAACTGCTTCGGCAGATGTGCCAGGCTGCAAAAGCCATTGGAAACACAGAGTTGGAAAATAAGTTTGCAGAGGGTATGTATTTCACTTCCACAGTAGAAGTAATTCTAGAAAGCTGGGGTGGGGGGGGGGGGGGGGGGCAGGCTAGGGCAGGGTATGGGTGAATGATTTGGTAACGTAAGCTTCTGGTATTGACTTCGTGGTAAACAGCATCATTGCTCTCTTTCCAGATAACATCTATGTTATAAAGTTTGACTTAAAGAGGTAGTGTTTTGATGCATACTGACAGTTTAACCAAGTTTGTGACTGAAAATGGATGTACAGTGACTTCCATTTAAGACTTGTAATACTTTGCAGTAGAGGAAGCGTTACATGCCTGTAACTGTACTTAAAATAGTGATTGTGTTAGTTATGACTGCTGGATAATAATACAGTTTTCCTTTTTAATAGGGATTACAAAAATCAAGAGAGATATTGTGTTTGCTGCAAGCCTTTACCTGTAACAGAAGAGATCTTCTAAAAACAGTACTAGATGCACATTATGGAACAAGTTCATCAGCTTCACATGCTACTTCCATCTCAAGTCATTATTTCTTTTAATGGTGTGTATTTAAACCACAGTTGTTTGTACATGCCTTGTTGAAACAGCAGTGTATGTAATATAACTGTTACCATGTTTTCAATAAAAATTTACAATTTGAATAGCTTTTTTCTTTGAAGCAAGAGCTTGAACCAACAGAAATTTTAAGTTTAGATATACAATAACTGTGGTAGATGTTACTATATACAGGTAAAGTGAGCATCCGAGAGCAGCAGCAGTCCCTTAAAGGTATTTACTTATATTACATAGTTAGACTTATATTTCATAGTTATGAAATTGTTTTCCTTTCAGAGAGCAAGAGAGGTGAATGAGGTGGGTCGTTCTTCATGGTTGATGATTGCTGCCAAAGTGATTTCCATTTGTTGGAGTCTCGTGTAGGGTTGTATGGGAATCTTCTTTCGGTTGAAATGTACATCCTCTCACTTTGAAGAAGTCAGACACATACACAACCTAAGTGAACAAATTAGTGTTAAGCTTGTAAGTCTTTGAAACAATGGGTAAATGCTTTTGCAGAAGGTAGTTTCCATGATCAAAACTAATAAAAAGTTTAAGCAGATTAAAACATTAGAAAATTGCTAGGAAGTCTTGTATAAAATTCTGGCATCTGTTCTTTCAATAGCTTTTTCTCCAGCTATTCCCACCACCGCCACAGACCACTTAGCCACTGATGGTTTAAGCCAAATTCAAGGCTTGCGTACTGACTAATTGCTCTAATTGCTTTATCAGGCACTGCTTCATTAAAATAGCCATAGTTTGAACAACTCTAAATGAAGGGGCAAGATATGCTTGCTGAGGGCCCATATCGCATGTATGGTTAAATTTATTCTGTAATCTATTTAGAACAGGACAGGACAGCTTGTGCTTTAGCTGAGGAAGAGGGTTCAATAGTTAGTAACTGTTACTCCCTGGAGTGTCACACTCACCTGCATTTCTTTAAAAGCTGGTTAAACCAAGCTTGGATTCCTCTCCTTGGCAAGGTTCACAGCAGCTCCCTCCCCAATACATGTATCTCACCCACAGCTCCAGCAGCTGTAAGGCCTACATTATCCATTCCTGCATTCCTTTGAACACACCACCTCAGTTCCTTCACAGCTACTGACTACGAGACAGGTGCCTTGATTCAATTCTGCAGCTTCCTCTCTTCCCTCTGCCCACTTCAAGTCATACTAGTAGATGTGCTGGAGGATCTAGTGCTGCATGAAGTGCAATAAATGATCCCTTCCCTTCTTACATCACCTCTTCCCCTCCCACTGCAAACCTGAGAACTGCAGAACACAGGTTAGGGCAGTGGAAGAAACCATCTTCCACAGAGGGCTGGCTGATGACCCAGCATGCTGCTTCAGGTACATACCAGATGAGTTCCAGCTTCCACTTAATGCTGAAGGCACTCAATTTAGTGCTCCATTTGCAGTTGCTGCCCCAGCATGCTCTTACCTCAGCTTTCTGTTTCTGCAGGTGAACTCTTCAGTTCTTTCAGATAAGGGTTTTGTTTAGGGGTTTTTGTTTTTTAAAATAATTTCCTCACCTTTCAACTCTGTTCACTGTAATGCCACCTTCTACTCATTCTTGTATTACCAAGCATCTCCAAGATACCCTCTCAATCATCCAACACCCTTCACTAAACTTGTTTTCCTAATAAAGGTGCCCTCAGCTTTTCAATCCCTGATGTTTTTCATTCCCTGCACTCCTTTTCTTAGAAAAAGAGATTGTAAAAAATGAGGGGTAGGATTATGTTTCAGTCAACATGCAGATATTTAGTAACAGCTAATGCAGTATGTAGGGTTTCCCAAAGCTGCTCCAAGATTTGTTCTGATGATTGATTGCAACAAGTAAACAAAGTTTTGTCTTGAAACAAACCATACCTTTCTGACTTTCAGCTCAGAAAGCATTTATCTTGGAGGTGGTTCTTCCAGGTGAGCCTCAGTGCTTGGTATTCAGTATTACCTCAATTAGCTCATGTCTCTGAACCAGAAGTTTCTCTGATCTGTCCCTTCCCATGGATGAATCAACCATGGCACTCTGGTGACAGCCAGCACAACTGCTGCCACTAAGTCAATCAGGTCTGCAGCTCTAAGTTTAGCTGATTCTCTGTTCCTTGGAATAGCTTTTCACTCATCAATACAGCTAAGCTTCACATGCTGGATGTTGTGAATACCCTTTTAGCACCCAAAATGCATGCAAGAAGTGAAGGGGTTTAGTTTCCCATCAGACTGAAAAAAAACAGGCTGTATAAGCTGGCAGAGGCAGACACTTTCACGCTGTCCTTATCCTTAAAGGCCTTTTTTTGCCCTGCTTACCTCATACACAGTTCTCTGCTATTGTACTTGAGATTTAGAATTTGGCTAGAAGTGAAAGGTATAGTTATATAGAGGCCCACGCAGTTTTGCAGTTGACTGTTTCCATCTTGGTTATTTGAAAAGCTCTTGGGCAGGGACAATTTCATGTTGCCTAACAGCTAAAACAGCCACTTATCTCATCATTGGCCCAGAGTCTGCTGCACTCCCCGAAGTACTATTGCTACATCCAGCTCAAGGAGTTGTTTCCTCTCTCCAGCAATTTTCAAAGCATTAGGAAGACAGGTCTGCTTTCCTCTGAACACAGCCTGCAATTCTAAGGAGCTGTTTATAAAAGCAGCATTTACACCCACACCCACCCCTCAGGAATTACTTACAATGAGCACAGCCACCACTGCTCCCTGAATGAGTCCTGTTAAAACATCACTCCAATGATGCTTGTAATCAGAAACACGTGAGAGACCCACATAGATAGATGCAGCAATAAGACCAAATTGTAGGGTAGGACGTACAAGTCTTGCCCAGTCTCCTTTCATTCTGGCCTGAAGGTAAAGCTAAAAGGAAAAGAAAAATAATTATAAAATGCAGTAAATACAGAAGCAGTAATCATGTAAAATTGTGTTGGGTCTGTTCAAAGAGTTGAGTTGAAATTCGTGTTCAGAGACATCTGATAATGTCCACAGATGTCCCAAGAGCTATACTCTCACAAGTATGCTAAGATGGAGTTGGTCTATGTTTTATATAAAACTACATAACACCATCATATAGATACTTGCTGTATGTGTACCCCTGTGACAAATGACTATTTTCAGTATAAAGGTACTGGTAATACCAGAGCCACTTAAGGCTTAGAAAGAATCCAGTGGAAGTCAAACCAGTATTTTACTCCTGCATTAACTACAGGTAAGTCTTATACAAAAAAAAAAAAAAAAAAGCTGGCAACCATCCAAATTTACAGTCCTCCACATACAGGGAGCCCCATCTTGCTCTGAGCAGGAAGACCATTAACATCTTCAGTAACATATTCTATACCTAGAGCTGCCATTCTTTATTCTCAGTTCCAGTCGCCTTTAGTATTATCAACTTTTAGCATAATATTCCAGCTGTAGTTAAGCGTCAGAACTAACTTGATATGATTGATAACATCTAGGATCACATTCCTCAGTTGTCACTGGTGTATTTCACTGAGCTCCATCTGTTCCTAGTCCTTTTTTAGCTGCATATTAACGGTTACCACTGGTTACCACTCTGGTAAGCAAGTGCATATGTGCAGTTCCCATGTTTTTTCTCTTCCCTCAGCTCTATTTGTGTTGTGTATATCTATGCTTTTGATGTGTTATCTCAAATTCATGTATTTAACTCATTACTTTCCAATCTAATCTAAGACCCTGCTTTTGTCTCCTTCTCTGGTCTGTCTAAGACAGAGACCTCTTACTTCAGCTATAAGAGGAGCTTCTCCAAATCCACCCTGTGAACATAATTGAATTTATTCTGGAACTTAATCCTGTCACCAAAAAAGGCACCATAGTTACCGTATTTACAGAGAAGAACAATACAGTTGGAAGTTATATTTAACATTTCAAGTATATCTTCTCAGTACCATCTAGGAACTTCAGGTCGAGTACAAAACCTTGATTGATGGTCTTGTGAAATCGTAGAAGCTAACTAAAACACAGGCTTCAGGCACTAAGACAGCACACTAAACTTCTGGTAAATGCCTCCATTGCCAACTTCAAAAGCCATGGCTACCTTTTAGAAGCATTACATTTACAATGTAAATACAGGCATAGAGCATGCACTGTAGATGCAAAGGTGCTACTTTCCAAAGTTAAACATCTGGGGAATGTTTGGTTGGTTTCTCTGAGTAACTTGCATCATAATTTTGGCATGCTGACTTTTTCAGCTGTAAATGGAGCATCAGAAAGATCAACCCTATCCATAACCAGTTTTCTTTAATAGCAAGATCAGGGTGAAATCAGACCGAAGAAGCTACAGCTAAGCCTGAGCTGGAAAATAATTTCAACCCCCCCTCAAGTGGTGGGCACGGCTTATTTCTGGGGACCTTAATTTCACCACTAGGGAAAATATTGTTTAGCCACTTCAAAAATTAGCTGTCACAGTTCTTTTAACAAAAGGTGTTTTAATGGTCTTATACTAATACTACTTCTGGATTTTCCAACAGTAGACCAGAACACCACCTGAGTGCCAGATGGAGCAGAGGTGGGTCCAAGGAGCACATGCTGGTAGCCTAAGAAGAGAGGGCTGATGATTCAATACTGGCTGTTCTTTCCTCTTTCCCTATTCTCACTAAATTCTGCTTGCTTAAGTCAGCTAAAAATACCTTGCTGTAAAAGTTTTTTCCATGTAAGGATTTCTGGTAGTTGGCAAAGATGTATAGTCGTATTAGAAAGAAAAAGGGTTATGCAACTGCAGATAGGTGGGAAACCAGGTTTACTTCCGAACAGGGGAAGAAAATGAGGCAAGCCACACAAAAAGCAAACTTGGAAAGATGCCAGCCCACAACACCGAATGACCAATAAAATAGCCTTTGAATCTGCCTTACACAGCATGTATTCAGGTTTTCTTTCTGCTTGACAAAGCATCAAACAAGAAACTTGGATTTATATATATTGTTGTATATAACATCTACGTGAAGACTTAATTTCCGTACTAAGAGAGTAAACTCTAGTCATGGAGTAGATCTGGAGCTGCTTTATCACCTGCAGAACACATGCAGTTGGCTACAGACTTCATCAATTCTAGGCGCTTCCTCACATGACCAACTCCAGTAGCTGTACAGGAAATGCCTAAAGCCCTTCTTGCACCTTCTACCAGCAGATGGATTTATATTATTCTAAAACTAGGTGTGAGAAGGGCGAGAAATCATACCACAGATAAGTGTCAGTGTGACTGATCGCTGCTGTGTTTAATTTCAGAAGTAGCAGCTGTTCTTCTGGTTACAATTGTTTTTTTCTGCTATGTTTTTGCTCAGTTGAGAGTAATCACTTACTAACCAGCTGCTGCAATGGCAAATGCCATGTTATTTTTAAGCAAGTTAACTTCAAACTGACACTGCTTTTAATAGGCTCAGGCAGTCATGCTCCCCTGCAAAAGATTCTTCCTACTACCATGACTCTTAGAAAGACAAAAGCAACATGTCCGGGCTGAAACAGGCCAGCAGGACTGCACAGGAAAATAAAGCAGCCAAAGAGAGGAAGGAGCTTTTGCCTTATAATTTCATTAAATATAACCAAGGTTGATACCAGAAGTATGCCCAGGAGTCCCTTATATAGTATTAGTCCTTACATAGCATTACATGCACAATATAGAGATGTCCTGGTGTTACGCTGCATTAACACTTACTACTATTTTGACTCTGTTGACTAATGTAAGGCAATTACTTCAGACTGTTTACAGAGCCCCTCCCGATATGCAAAGCATGCCCTCAGGATCTTTTGCTCCTCTTTGAAGTCGTTTACAGCACAGGCTTGAAGAAGGGAAACAGAAGCAATCCCTGCCCATCTCCCCACCCAAGTCTCTTTGCTAGAAAGGAGTAACTTTACAAGTAAAACTTGTAATCTACGAAAGCAGCAGGAACTTTAGGAAACATCATCTGGTTACTACTACTGTAATGCCCCTTACTAGCATTTCACTTGTTGCTGAGAAATACATTTGTGAGCCTATGAACACAGCAGGAGCATCCAGAGCTGTTCTGGCAGCAACGCGCTCCTATCAGTGACAGCTATTTGACCATGCTAGCTTACCTCCTATCCTGTTTCTAAGCATCTGTCTCCTCGTTCAATAATACCATTCAGCTATGACCTATTTCTCTTCACTCCTCCATCCTGCCCTTTCTCATGTTGGTTTTGTTCGTTCTTTTTAAAATGCACAAGTAGATTTCATAGAAACTTTCTTGTAATGGGATTAAATAATCTCCAATTTTTTTTCCCTACTAGCTAGTGCTCACTCTATAATGAAAGTATGTTCTCTACACCACACACATCCTGAACACAAGGTTCTTAACCTATAGTCTAGTACTTCATTTCTAAAAATACACACAGGAATGAAGAGAAACTCACAGCCACTTTGTGGCTTCTTGCAAGAAGCCACAGACATGAATGGAAGCGTCTCTGCAACTGGAGAATTATTTGCTACTCTTAATGTTTCTCGCATAGCTTTCAAGTATTTGCTCTTCTACCAAAGCAGTATTAAGATACATATACACATGCCTGCCTACCCGGTTTTAAAAAATAGTGACTTTTATTTCCTAGATGGACTTTTGGAGGTGTAACCATGCAGCTTCACAAGAAAATTTCCTAACAGCTAACATCTCACATACCCACCTTAAGGGCACAAAATTCTTTTAAATCCACCAGAACCTACTCACTCCACTAACTGAGGTCATATTTCTGATACTTAGTTTCAATACTTAAAACTCCTCCGTCATTTTTCATTCAATACCTTCTCAGCTTTTTTCCAAAGTCTTATTACACAAAAATTCTGTACTGCAAAATCTTTTGCCTATTAAGGTACGGGAAATCCTCCTGTACTTTCAGTCCTCCAAGAATGGAAGTCAAAAGGAGAAAAGTTTTGGGGGTTTTTCCCCCACCCAGGAAGAGTTTTACTTGTACCAATTGATTTGTTATGTCACTTTTTGACAGTGGATTTTCTTCAATAGCATTTTATGTTTCCTGATATCAAAAGGCCCTAGTAATCACATTTTCTACAGGTGTCCTGTTCTGTCCTAAGGAACAGAAGCACACTTTCCCTTTGGAGATGTACCTATTTTTCCTCTTATTTTTCTCTATCTATCTCCTCAATCTTAATATACTCACAGCATCATGAACTTAATAGCAAAACAGAGAGAGAATATGGTTTTCCTAGAGAGAAAACTGCCCTGTGACACAGGGAAATGAAAACACTTCTCAATTTGTCCAAGTACAAGTAGTAAGAGTCTGGAAGAGAAACAAAGGTGCAGAAAGTCAGTTTTCTTATGAAAAAAGCCCTACTTTGAGAGACCATAGTAGTCAATACAAGTTTTGGGAGGAAGCAAGTAAATGGCATTGACTTTACTTAGCTTAGCATTTACCATTAGTCATGTCTAACTTTGGTTTCATGATATCTGCCTGAGCATTAAGAAAAACCCCTATGGCATTACTGTTTGTTCGGAACGGGCACAAGATCCTACTGCAGTTACAGTCAGTGTTTGGATCCATTATTGACTACAGTTAGAAAAGCTCATACTTCAAAGCAAATCTGCTGACCCAAAAAGCCTCAAGAGCCATGAACAGTAATCAGTGCTTGTGGAAATCCACCATAAGGATTCTTCCCAAACCAAGCAGCTCTGAAACAGTAATGCATAAGCTGCCTCAAGTGTGTGTACAAATGTGTGTGGTTGGCTTTGGGATTTCTGGGGTGGAGGAGGGGGATATGTAGGTACTCTGTTTTGGTGGTTTTGTTAATGAGGCAGGGGTGGAAGAAGGGAGGCACCAGTGTTTGAAATTCTTCAGAAAAAAACAGCCTCAGAGTAACTAATATGATAAAACATGGGGCAAAATTCTCCAGGAGACCTGGGGTTAGGAATAAAGGCTGAGAATCAAGGCACATTTGTAGGATAGGAAAACTCCATTTCTATCCCAAGGACATCCTTACAGGACACAATCCCACCCCCCCCCACCCACTGCCCCGCTCCTAAGTCTGTGAAGTCTTCCATTAGGAAGCTGAGTAGATGCACAGAGCGCCAAAGTAACCATCCACCCTCCAACTCCATCAGTAAATAAGCATCATTGCCTTTCTGTGAGGAGAGGGGACTCCAGTAACCGCAGTACTACACACTTGTACAAGACAAAGTTTGCACCTGAGTAGCTTTGATACAAGCAGTTATTCAAACAAGATCCTCCAAGAGAATGAAAGAGCTGAGACATTCACCCTGGATTCTTGCATAATGCTAGAAAGCAACAGAAAACAAACATTTAGACAGATGGATGATCTGCCATCTCCCTGTTCCAGTCCTGCTCAACAATCCAGCAGTACAGACCAAGACACCTCTGCCCTGCTCAGACTAGGCAACAGGGAAGAAAAAAAGCCCCCTTCAGAGATCTTCCAAGCTTTCTACTTCTTCTGTGAAGGTTTGTAAAATAGCTCTTCCCTTTCTGTATGTTACAGGAAACTTTACAGATTCCTTTGTATAAAAGCCAGTTTGTATAAAAGCTATTATTCAAATAGCTTTGTATAAAAGCTATTAATCATATTTCAGCTAGCACAAACTCTGGAATTCAAGGAAATGCAAGAAATCCAGGAAACAGTTTAAAAATTGCAGTTCTGAGCACAAAACAATGGCCGAGAGCCACAAGATATGCTGAGAAATAACCTGTCATATACAATCTTGTATTTATGCAAATATTACATACAAATGCAACAACTTGTTTTATACCTGTAAGCACTGTATCTGTGAATAAACACAGAGCTCGAGGCATCAACCAAGACGACACTGCCTGCAAACCAGAAATCAACGTGCAGTTTGTTTCATGTGAAGCTTGATGTTAATATGGATAATGCCTATCCCACGTAATTTTAAACACAACAGGCTCACATCCAAACAGAAGACTGTATTATAAAAGCACTACAGAGATGTAGCAGAATTCATGAGTCACTCATGAGCTGGGATTCTTTAAAAAAAAAAAAAGAAAAAAGAAACCTAGACTGGAAGTTTATTTTGCCTTTTTAATGAGATCTCCTCCTTTTCTTAACAAATACATATTTATGATCCCTGGTATATCTGCAGCATTATCAGTTCTTCAGTTTTATTTTGATTGGGGAGAAAAAGGAAAGAGAAGCAACATTTCAGAATTAGTTTTTCCCCTTGCAGTGAAGGAAAAGGATATAGGTCTGCAGTTACTTCAAGGTGGAGGTGTATCTGGGCTGCTGTTCAAAGGGATGGTCTATCCCGTTTACTCCAACCATGTACTCCTGCTGATTCCCCTGTGCCAGCTCTGATGTTTGAATAGCCCTGTGGTGAGCTGGTACAGGGAACTGATCCACTGGACAGCTGAATTAAGGGGAAAAAAAATGACTAGACTAGGGAGAAAAGGCAGAATATGTACTAGTCTGGCCTTTTTAAGATAGCTGCATGCTGCTGTCAAAAGGCAATTGACATGCAAGAGCTGCCTCCTATGCAACGGGAAAAAATCCTGTCTGTTACTAGTAATAGTCCAACTCTCAATTCAATATCAAAAGTACAATCAATCTATTCTGTACAGACATTCCCACTGGACCAGTAATGTTTTTTGGGTTTTTAATCCTCCAGCCTCAATTTGGCTGTATATTGCATAAATAATTTATTGACTTCATTTTACCATAAGGCAGGATAAACAATAACATTTTATTCCATTCCAAATGCTAACACTTGGCTCTCTTCTGATGAGAAGAAAAATGTGTTCCTTCTACTTGGAGTAAGTATTTTTCTGTTGTGTCTACCAAGTTATAGAAACTTTTGCAAGAATGTAAGCACTGCAAGGTATTGCTTTCAGCTCAGTCCTACAGGAGCCAATTCACAATAATCTCATCACTACGGACGGCCGTAACTCCCAAGCAAACTATGGAGAAGTCATTTTGTTTCGTTTGCTTACTATTAAAAAGTCTAAATACCAATATTAAAAGAATACTAGGAATGCATACAAGTAGAAGCACAAGCGTCTCCATACGCGAGCCTCACAGAATCACCAGTTACCCTTTATTTTTTCATCTCTCCTTCAAGTTAAGATGCTTGGTACTACCCACAGCTATAGCTAAACAAAACATTTTCAGTAACAAATGTCTTTTCATTAGTTTTTGAAGACTAGGTAGTCCTCAACTTTCATGTGGGCAGGAACACGTTAAGGACTGTTTTGTAGCTCTAGTCAGTAGCATTTGGGAAAGTAAAGAAATACTGCCATGCAAACAGACATACCTAAAATACTGTGTTAAAGGCTCCCAGGCTCTTATTTGGATACTGTTTCACTCAACTTCCAATCCCAACATAAACAATTAAAGTAAGAGATTTCAAGAGCAAAGCTTGATTGGCACATTTAGGAGCATGAGTACAAAAAGCAGCCTAAACCCCACTTTCACTTGTGTTTAGCCTATGATCTCTCTGCAAAAGAAGGCTGTCAGCCCAGGTCACTGAAATACCAGTCACCCTCCTGTTCTCATCTGTAATTCCCTGTGGCCTTGGACACACGAGATGTTCTTTCCCAATGAACTGTGGGAGAGCTTAAGTGCCACTCAAGTTACATAGTGCAAAGATTCATCATCCCCTTTTGTCCCAAGTCTAAGCAACACAAACACGTTGCCATCCCCAGAATAGCAGGGCAGCTTGGCTGGGTTTCTGCCGCCCTGTTCTTCATCCTGGGTCAGGTGCAGGCAGGGAAGTGCCCAGGCCAGCTACAGCCAAGACAGACTCCATTACAGCAACCTGATCCTCAGGGCCCGCTCATTTCTGCCAACTGCAGTTGCAGTGGGGTCATCCTCGCTACTGAAGACAGCATGCATTTAGCATTTTAATTTACAATAGCTTTCAGACGTAAGTTTGGGGGGAAAAAAAAAAAAAAGAAGTTGAAGCAAAAACTTACGATTAACTGCAGCATCTCCCCCTCTAGGGTGCTAGTTTGGTTGCGTGGACATTGCCAGAGGAGGTGTTAAACTACACTCGCCCTCCCATTCTCCAAGCCAAGATAAAATGGGTTTTGTTGATACAAGAGAGATCATGCCAGCTGTTTAACTATGAAGGGAAAGGAGCAGCAGGGGGAGGGGATGACAGAGACAATTTGGGATCCAGCATCTGTTATTAGGTCACTGGGTTCCCACAGACTGTTGCAGCTCAAACCCCCTCTAGTTTCCACATAAAGCTGTTGTTGGCAAAAGCATCCCAGAGATAACAGCTCCGTCTGGTCCGAAACTGACCCACCTAGCTCTGCCAAATGACTCTCAAAATACATTCTCCACCACAACTTCCTGGCCTGACAGTCTGCAAGCAGATTTTTTCTGTGGTTTCACTCATTCCATACACCAATGAGTTAGAAACTAAAAGAAACCGTAAGTCTAACCTGGTAGTAGGCTGAAAACCCAGGCCTTAAACTGGTCCAGCTAGACACAACGGCTTTTTTTTTTTTTTTTTACAGGTACATGGCAACATAACATCCAGTTATGCAAAATGCAGCAGTGATCTCCATGCTGTAAGAATGATAAGTGATATACACTACTGCTTATTTAAATAGGTAGATTATGTAAATTATTTAATATTCCCTAAAGTTACTCAAAATCTACACATTTCTATCGTATTATCATTCTTTTAGAACTTGTTAGATAAGTGTTTTATTAAACAGAATTAATACATTCTTCTCCTTACTCTGCAGGGGAGCAAACCTCCTTTCTCAATGGCAAATTGCACAGTGATTTGCAGTAGACACTGCCTTTGCTTCTGTTTTAATGCCAGATAGTCACATACAGCAAGCTACATGAGACCAGTTCAAGTAGAGATTTAGCACACTGACAATTCAAACATGGTAACAAAATGTAAATTCATTATAGTTTGCCACAAAAGGCTTTAAGCAGGGACTAGCTTAATGAAGCTGCTATTAATTATGTAAGTATGTAAGTTGACATGGTATCAGACTCATTCCTTTTATTTAGATAACCTTTAAAAGATTGACTGCCCACATGCATGGAAGGTGAACGCTGCTTCTGCAAGGAACCTAAGAAAGACAATATTAAGTAACTGTAAATGCTGGGGAACAAATTACATAGCAAGTAAATATTTCCAATCCTGAAGTTAAAAGTTAAGTTCTGCTCTCCAGTGCTGTCCCACAAACCAAAAGACAAACTAAGGAGAAATGCTTCAAATTCCCAGATATGTACTTGCTTAGACTATTCATTCTGAACAGTTCATGTGGCATGATGTTCTTTCATGTTTCTTTAGCTTTTTTTAAAGCCATGTTACATATTTTCAATTTGGAATTTTAAGCTTTTCAGCTTCTATCCTTCCTTCTGAACTAAGTCACACATTTCCTTCTATATGCTCCTGAAGCAAGAAAATGAGAGATCATCTAGACAAAATCCCTACTTCCAGGGTAATGAAGCCCCCAGAATATGAAGACATTAAAATCACAGCATCCCTAAGAGATGAACTCTTAAAAATACACCCACCCAGCAGCACCTACAACTTACAGTTTTTGCCAACAACTGCCTTCACATTAAATACAAAGCCTGAGCTGTCAGGTGTTTCTATGTACTGCCCTGACTATGAGGTGGGATATGCAGCACAAGATTATGTTCAAAATTGCAGTTTTTTCTCCCAATACCATCGAAGCCATACAGTCAGAACTCAGATACCACAGTTCCCACTGAGACTTGTGGAATTTCTCATGTCACCAAAGGTTTAAAGCATCTAAAACATTTGAGCATGCTGATGAACCACCTCACGTTCATTTTTAATCCGTCATGTGCAAGTGCACAAACTGTAGCTTTTTCCTGTTCTAACTGGTTTGTAATTCAGCAATTCTGCTGTAAGTAACTGAAGCTGCAGAAGTGTTTCACTACTTTGCCTAGTACTTTGCAAGGTGGCTTTATTTAAGCCACACACTTCAAGCATCTCTCATTTCATAGTTGCAGTGTTTGTACTGTCTGTGGCAGAGATTACTCCCCCTTTGATTCTCCCAGAATGTTCCCTCATTTTTGAAATGCATAACCTGACACAGTACATGTGTTCAGCAAACAACATACAAGAGTATGCTTTCTGCAGTATGCACATATGGCAGACTCCTCCAGTCTCTCCAGAAACCAGCATGCTAGTGTCTGGTTACGATTAATACTGCCTATGAGTAATGCCACATGTTAACAATTCTGTCCTGCTCATGACTCAGTCCACGGCTGAAGTAAGTGTGCAAAAAGCAGATGAAGCCAGCATCAGAGTTCAGTTAATGAACAGGTTATCGAGTGCCACAGGTTTTGTTTAGAGCCAGTGGCAGCATTCTGCCTTGCCACGTGGGTGAGGGGGAGGGTTAGAAAGCCGTTTTCCTCACCTTCCTGCAGTAGCTGTCTGCTTAAAGATGTTTGTACTTTTTCCTTTTTTCCCTTTTTTTTTTTTTTAAAAAAAAAAAAAGACCACATTCAGTGCAAAGGCTGGTATGCAGTAATGCTGCGTTAATCAGCAAGGTAAAAACATCCTGCACAGGAGTCATTAACCTTCTTCAGATGTCCCTATGAAGGTCTCCCAACAGTTTCTGGATGAATAATCTTATTACAGGACAGAAGAAAGTAGAAGTCTAATCTCCACAAAGCCTCTTATTTGTACTGGGCAATAGCTCAGCCAGAGACAAGACAAGAAACCGGGGTGCAGGAATAGATGAAGAATGCCTTCTCTTCCAGCCAGGGTTCTGGCTACTCGTTGACACATTTACTGAATAACAAACTGATCTCCAGTAAAACACTTACTGTTTAACTCTTAACATGACATTCGTTAAAGACATTCATACCCTTCTAGTTTAAGGGAGCTAAGTAAAGCCATGTTGTCTTACAGTTGCTACAGAACTGAATGAACACAAGGTCAGTTTCTGTAGCAGCATGCTGAGCCACAGCAAGCTTTACTTCATTGCTGAACTAGGACTGACACAAGCTCTGGGTTTACAGCATTTCAAAGTGGCATACAGAGGATGGATTTGACTCCACTGTCCCACCTCTCCCCCATGTAGAAGGTTGCTAAGAATAAAGCTCGCTCACACACACACACACACACACACACACCCCCCACCCCCACCCCCCCCAAGGCAGGTAAGGTTCATAGCTGCCTGTTCAGGAACTCTCCACACAAGCTCCTTTGCATGGATTAAGAAAAACCATGCCACAGGCAACTACAAAAAGCGTTATTCAACCCACATGAAGTTTGTATCTTCAAAATAAAGAATTCTTGACTTTCTTGCCAAAGGCTGCATTTTTTCAAATCCTAGTAGGTTAAACAAACAAGGTCCAAGCTGTTCAGCACATCTTCTATTAAATTGTATTCAACTAAAGATGGTCTCAGAATTACAGCACGGGGGGGGTGGGGGGTAAGAGGGGCAGGCAGCCGGGGCACACACAGGTTTTAATTAACAGATGCAAGGTTTGAAGATAGCAACTCCTTTCTCTCAGTCTGCACCAGCTGAGAAGTCCTTCTGACCACCACCATTTCCCCAGGCTGCAGCAAGCAGGACTCTCCTTACACATACACGTGACAGAGGTAAGAGTTCAGACAGATTCAGATCCCTGCCAAACGACCGTAATCCAGTCAGTATAAATTATAAACCATACTCATTGCCACACACCTAGCAAGTTTCTTCTTGTTTCTAAGTTTGTGCTTCTGAGGGGTGGCAGTATCACATTCTCACGTTGCTCAACACAAACCATGCACGGAGCAGCTGGATCAGAAGGGTATGGCTGAACCCAATGGAGCAAGTCAGTATTAGGTTGCTATATAGCCGTAATTGCTCCACTGTACTATGGAAATAGTGGTTTTGTTTTTGGAATCATATCACAAGTGGACCTATATAATTTTGGAGACTGCCAGTCAATGAGCAAGTAAAGAGACTTCATTATTTAAAAAAAAAAAGAGCTGACAGATAGGAAGTTGCGCTATATTCTAGTCAAATCCAGGACATAATACTTTTATGAACTCTTTGTATTTACATTACATAAAGACAGGTAAGAGAGGGGAGAGGAACTAAACAGGTTTAACCACAAACTGCAATGATAGATCTAGACTGAACACTGAGCTTTTGAAAAAGCTTTATTTTAAAATAAAGTTAAAAAAGACCTACGTCATACTGAAGAGCCACCCCTTTCTGTATGCGGTTGTGGGGCTTTTAGTTTATTTTGAATAATCTGTCCACTAGCTGTGGATGTTATACCATTGCCAAGAGACAGCGAAAAAATTAAAAATACAATCAAGATGAGAAGGCAAATTGAATCTGAGCTCTGTGAAGATCCTGGCATGTATGTGTTAGTTTGCAATTTATACCCAGGACTAGAGCTTAATTTTACAACTACATTAACAACAAAATTGCACAAAGTTGTTTAATACCTTCTGCATTACAAATTAGCAGGGGGATAATAACCAAATCAATCTTTCAGTGTTACAAAGCTTATCCTAGCAGTGAAAATAATTTGCCCTAGCTGACTTGGAACAATTTGAACTGAAATATATTAGGCTCCAATTGAAGCATTAGTGAATCGATCTTATCATTAGCATTTACTTCCACAGACAGATCTGTCCCCTCGTTTCCCTCACTCTCCCTCCCTGCCCCTAAAAGATAGAAGAAAATTAAAAGGAATTTAAAAATTCAGGTTCATCTCCTGTTTTGTGCTTATGGGCCCACCCACATTTGATCAGGGTTTAAGTTTAGGGTTTTTGTTTTTTAAATAGGCTTTGCATGTTTCATTAAGTCAGACATATCTTATTATATATTTTTATATGTCTTGCAATACTTTCAATATAACTAAATTTAAGTAGCAGCATATTTTCCAAACCCACTGTCACCAGGTTCATTTTAGACAGGACACACAAGCCAACTACCATATTAAGTATTTTTAGGCATATTGAATATAATTCTACTTCTTGTCCCAGTATCAGTGGTGTTCCCTTACAACTCCTACTGAGAAATCTTTAATTATCTCAGACAAGCATCCTACAAAAGGAGTGTCCTTTGCACAGAACAGCCACGTAAATATTTCAATTTTGTACTAGGTAGGTAACAGACTTTTCGTTGCCATTTAGATGGAAAGAGCATACTTACTGCTAGGAAGAGCATGCAGTACATGGAGAACGAAGAATGGCCAGAGTAAAATGATAGTCTGGAAGAGAAGAGAGCAGACATCTCATTATTTTTCTTTTGCAATACTCAGTCTACAGTGATATTAATTTATATTACACAAGTGAACTGGAAAAAATGCAAACACCTTCATGCTTTTTCTTCAAGGAGGTTATCTAGGAACAACAGCCATCACTCATGTCCAACAGCAGCTTTTGACAAACAGCACTGAATTCACTACTCAGCAGCTATCCTATTGCAGCATTAAGTTGATCTCCACATTAGGTAGTAAGTACTACCCCTTTGACTGAAGTTTGAACAGCAAGTGAACACATCCTGAAAGCTAGAAATCAAGTGCCCTTTTTCATAGAAGATTATCATAGAATCATTAAGGTTGGAAAAGACCTCTAAGATCATCAAATCCAACCGTCAACCCAACACCACCATGCCCACTAAACCATGTCCCTAAGCGCTGCATCTACTCGTCTTTTAAATACCTCCAGGGATGGGGACTCCACCACTTCCCTGGGCAGCCTGTGCCAATGTTTCACCACTCTTTCAGTAAAGAAATTTTTCCTCACGTCCAATCTAAACCTCCCCTGGCGCAACTTGAGGCCATTTTCTCTCGTCCTATCGCTTGTTACTTGGGAGAAGAGACCGACACCCACCTCGCTACAACCTCCTTTCAGGGAGTTGTAGAGAGCGATGAGGTCTCCCCTCAGCCTCCTTTTCTCCAGGCTAAACAGTCCCAGTTCCCTCAGCCGCTCCTCATAAGACTTGTGCTCCAGACCCCTCACCAGCCTCGTTGCCCTTCTCTGGACACGCTCCAGCACCTCAACGTCCTTCTTGTAGTGAGGGGCCCAAAACTGAACACAGTATTCGAGGTGCGGCCTCACCAGTGCCGAGTACAGGGGCACGATCACTTCCGTACTCCTGCTGGCCACACTGTTTCTGATACAGGCCAGGATGCCGTTGGCCTTCTTGGCCGCCTGGGCACACTGCCGGCTCATGTTCAGCCGGCTGTCAACCAGCACCCTCAGGTCCTTTTCCGCTGGGAAGCTTTCCAGCCACTCTTCCCCAAGCCTGTAGCGCTGCATGGGGTTGTTGTGGCCGAAGTGCAGGACCCGGCACTTGGCCTTGTTGAACCTCCTACAGCTGGCCTGGGCCCATCGATCCAGCCTGTCCAGGTCCCTCTGCAGAGCCTTCCTACCCTCGAGCAGATCAACACTCCCGCCCAACTTGGTGTCGCCTGCAAACTTACTGAGGGTGCACTCGATCCCCTCATCCAGATCATTGATAAAGATATTGAACAAGACCGGCCCCAAAACTGAGCCCTGGGGAACACCGCTCGTGACCGGCCGCCAACTGGATGTAACTCCATTCACCACAACTCTCTGGGCCCGGCCGTCCAGCCAGTTTTTGACCCAGCGCAGAGTACACCTGTCTAAGCCGTGAGCCGCCAGCTTCTCTAGGAGAATGCTGTGGGAGACGGTGTCAAAGGCCTTGCTGAAGTCCAGGTAGACCACATCCACAGCCTTTCCCTCATCCACTAGGCGGGTCACCTGGTTGTAGAAGGAGATCAGGTTGGTTCAAGCAAGACCTGCCTTTCATGAATCCGTGCTGGCTGGGCCTGATCCCCTGGTTGTCCCACTCATGCCTTGTGAGCGCCCTCAAGATGAACTGCTCCATAATCTTCCCCAGCACCGCGGTCAGGCTGACAGGCCTGTAGTTCCCCGGCTCCTCCTTTCGGCCCTTCTTGTAGATGGGCGTCACATTGGCAAGCCTCCAGTCGTCCGAGACCTCCCCCATTAACCAGGAAAATATATACTGCTTTAAAGCAGTGTATTTGTTTTATCTTCTTCATAAATACCAGAATACTGTAAAAATTATCAGTTTTAAAAATTACTTATCTGATATACACATACTGTGACTAAGAACAAATGACACATTAACCACCCCAAACCAATTAGTTACATTTGGTCACAATCAAGAGGCAGTAGTTAACAACTCACATCTAGATGTTTATACCACATATATATCTGTTAAATGTACCGATTCATACAGACCACGATCATCTATCATTGAAGGGTAGGGGGAAAGGCAGGAAGGCAGTTCATTAGCCAGTCAACTGCAAAAGATAACACCTCATCTAATATTTGTAGAAATAGCTTCATACTTGGCTATCTCATTTAAAGAGTGTCAACATTGCCTTCAACTTGTAAAGGCTTCTAGCAGGTCCAGACTGAAGGGACTCAGCAGTTGATGGTGACAGTCCAGGGCGCCTTCAGCAAGGTCCTCCCCTGCACAGGTAGTTTCCGTGAGGAGTATTACAGCTGTAAAACAAATCCCACCCATCTCTTCAAGAAGAGAGGGCGAAACGGAAAGACAGTTCTAATTCAGTCTTAAGTGGAAAGACAAAAGAAACTGTACTTAAACTATTTTTTCTACTTTATGCACAGAGCCTTGTAACCGTGCTGCTTCACAGGCTATCAGCCAGGTCTCAGCCAGGCTTCTGTACAACTTAGCTATGTAACGCAGCACTCCTCACTTAATAATTTGGCATACACAAACAAGGCCAACTTAATAAAAACTTTGATAGCTCTCCAGACTGCCCTCCCATATCCAGCAGGTCCCTGTTTCGGTGCCTCAGCCAGGCAGAGAGCCTGAGGCCAGGGAAATTCCTGATCAAGGGAAACATTTCTACTCTTCGGACCAAGAGTAATGAAGGTAGCTCTAATGTGCAGTAAGATAATTGGGTTAAACATTCACTACTCAAATATCATAAAGGCGGCAATAAAACAACCTTGTGCACAAGTGAAACTGCAAAATTCCTGCATTAATTTGCATGTATAACATTAAGAAACTGTATCAGACATCAGAAAAAACCCACTGTTTCCTCCATAGATTTTAGAGATCTTAGTTTATATTTGATTCAAAGCACTGCCAATAATGCTTTGAAAACTTTCAGTTTCACAGATCTTAAATAAGCAATCTTGAAAAGAGTAAGATGACTTGTGTGTGTATGTGTGTGAAAATACATATATATATATTCACACACACCTCCACAGATATTTTTCAATTCTGTTCTTAAATAGAAAAACTGTACTGACAATATGTTATCTTCTGATGTTTAAAATTCAAAAACATTAAGATTACATTTTAGCTAGACATCCCTTCTCCACTTCAGCACTCTAACTCTTCACCAGTTAAAATCTCTGGGCAAGAGTCCACTATGAAAGCCAATACAATAAGCATTTTGAAGAGCTCTGTGTCTTTCAGACAAACATGTCATCTGAGCCACAAAAACAAAGCATAGTGTTCTACAGAACAGAAGATACAGAATGAGGAATTCCTGGCTCCTACGCCAATATTTTATCCACTGACTTTGGGGCTATTCTTGTTGTCCATAGTACGAAGTTTCCTATAATTCCTGAAGGCAACCTATTGTGAACTGAAGGAATTCAGAAGGCTAATAAGTGAGACAAGGAATAAATACAATTCTTTAAGTTTAGTTTGGAATTCCTATACCATTTTAAAGGTGTTGTGGACTACTGGCATTCTTGGTTTTTGGAATTTATTAGCCCAATGTAACATTAAGAATGCCTTGTTCCAAGTTGAAGATTGCAAAATTTGAATGCATTCTCATCAGGCATAGATAAGTATACTGTACATGATTGAAAATGTTGTGCTTAGCACATGAAGTATTGCCAGAAATACAACTTGGACAAAGCATTGACCCAGCCTATACATTGTGCAATCCCAGTGAAATTTCTTTTGCAATACTGCTGTCTCTAGACTTCTTTAAAAAACAGTCATATTTAAAAAAAAAAACAAACCAGAGACAAACAAAAAAAACAAACCACCAAAAAACCTCAACAAAACTTAAAACTCTTTCAAACACTAAGTTTGACAATGGAAAAGTTTCCCAATGATTCCTCAGCATGCAAAGAACGTCTTCCCAAAGCCAGGAGAACATCCTGTCTATCAAATCAGCCCAGTGGCTGCACAGCCCAGGCTTCTTTGTGATCATACTGCAAGTGTTGGCTTGCTATGAGCCAGCATTTAAAAAATAAATACTTTTTTAATTTAAAAAAAACAACCAGTATTTACTAGTCCCAAGAATGCATAAGTATTAGAAAACACATCTATAAAATGGTACAGACAACCCTCAAAACCCCTACCTTTCGCTAACGAAGGAAAGGCCAAATTATCCCAGTAGGAATTGCACATCAGATTTCAGGACATCTTTTTCAAATTAATATTAGAACAGTATCCAGTGAAACTGTAGTATCATGAAATAGAGTTGGTAAGCACAAAGTCTTGTTTTGATTCTTTCCAAAATAGCAGAGTCTGACATCAATGGCAGAGTCTGACATCAAAAGAACAGCTTTGCAGAGATCCATGGCTTTTACTCCATCAATACCTACCTCACAGATCACTTCTGATGTGAGGAACAAGGCTTCATTTTATTAGGAAAAAGCATAAGCTTTAATTATTTCCACTTGGGCAATATATTACTACCAAGTTAGAAGAATGCCTTAAACAGTAACATGAAACCAGTTTCAGGTCTCAGTTGAAGTCTGAAGTATACTCTCAGTTTCCAATGTATACAGTACAGCTAGACATCTCAAAAAGGTCTTAAAACAAGGTAATTTAAGGGCTGTTTAGCTTTCTTAAAACTTAGTTTTGCCACAAATTTCACATGGTTTATGATGAAGACAAAAATAAAGACGCTATACTTTCTTAAAAAGGTTGCTATAAGACTGATTACAATTAATCACTACAGTTTGTTATTTTAAGTCTGCATTTTTAAGGATTACCTGGAAAAATAATCGAAGCACAAACAATTCCTACAAGAAATAATTGAACTGAACCACTCCGCACTTTTAGCCAGGATTTCTAATCCCAGATAAGCAAGTCTAAGACAGATTACCTTGCAGGACTTGACACCAACAACCATTTCATTCTTTTCTATTCCTTTCCATGCACAAAGGCAACTTAGCCTAGGTAGCAGAGCCCACCTGATAGAAGGCACCATTTCTTCAATTAGTAGAAAAATGGAACACACAGCAAATAAAAGGATCATTTGCCACTTGCAAGAAAGAGCATGTTTTAAGTTCTAAGTTCTGCTTGGCAGTATTTTGTAAAGTACATTATTTCATAAATTAATTACTGGACGCTGGAGCTCAGTAAACAAGCTTGATATCATGTCTCCATATAATGTGTTTGTAAGGACACCTGAATATACAGAAACATTTAAGCAAATTGTAGGAGTATGACAGGGAAATGAATAGCCTTAGTGAAACACAAGACTAGAAAATAGCTAAATACATATGGCACCGTGAAGCATTAAATGGTGAGAAATTAAAGTGTTAGAAATGACAGTAGAATGGGATAAACCAGAAGAAAGCATATCTTGCGGTGCCACAACAAACCTGGCAGAGGCTGAATGATAAGGCAATCTTCCCAATATAACTATTGAATTATGGAATGATCCCTTAGAGAAAAACAGGAGGCCCAGCAAAACATTACGCACACTCCCACATCAAAGCAAATAAAACCATCCACTGGATTAGCCAGCAAGTCCTTTCTATCCTCAAGTTCTCTGGATTCTCCAAGTCTGACTCAAAGCTTCCACTGACATTCGTGTTACCCGTTCCATTGATCTGGAGGGGAATAAGTGCCAGACAGAGCTGCAGCTCAGCACATCTGTGTCGAGTAAGCCAGAGAGCTCCCCACGCTTGTCAGGGGAATATTCCTAGAGGACATGGTTTAATAAAGTGCTAGTCCTATGCTCAAATTGAAGCACCGCATTCTTTAAAGTCAATTTTCTCTGCATTCAGCAATCAACATGTTTTCACAGCACCGGCTCTTTTCTCAAGTGCTAGACCTGAATGAGTACAACTTTCAAGATCAGTGGGGGTTGAAAGGTTTCAGGACTGAAATTAAGCACTTCTGTGATTATTGCAAAGAAATGTTTAAGTAAATGCACAAGCAGTTCATCTGTTTTAACAACATCAGCAACTACTCAAACTACTCAGAAACCCATTTTCAAAAGACAGTATTCCCAATTTCTCCACTTTATTTCTTCTCTGCCAGTAGTTAAACCCAAATTTAAGTAAAAAGCCTTACACTTGCAGAGAGGAAAAAGCTGCCAGAGTCTTTCCAATTCAGTAATCCTCATCTGGACAGTTTTATTGACAAAGGTGTTTCGACATGAGACTTAAAAATTAGTGTCTTGCACAATTCCCTAATCATATTTGGGCTGAGGGATAGATCCATTCAGCTCTACTTTAAGTAGTGGCAGATAGAAAACTTTGCCAATGCTGACACTTAACACGCATGAGACTATGCTCAGTTTTTTGCAGACAGTTAATTACACATTTTTGCTTGTACAGGCTGTCTTACCATATGCTTATCTTACACAAATGAAAGTTCCCTGCTTATCCTACTGACATAAAACAGATCTAGCAGGTTCTAGGAAGAAATAGGCAGTCTTTTTCTAATTTCTAACCACCTTCACCACCACCCGCCACCCTTTTGAAACAAGCCCTGCAGACAATGCAAGAAACAGGGGTATAAAGTAACCTTTTCCCAAGCTCAGGATCAACATGAAGCAGTTTTACTCAGTTACAAGTACTACACGGCTTGTCTTCACTGCTAGGTTGACCAGATTTTGAAGTTTTTTTTAAAAACTTCTGCTGGCATAATTTGTTGGGGCTTTTTTCCCCCCTCTCAGGAAACTGAAGAAATATCTCACAATACATGTGAAATATCTCACAATACATGTATGCAGATATCATGTGAGTTTTATTTATTTAAACAGAAATATTACACACTGATAGAACAATCTAAGTGGGCAATGACTAGTTAGCTAGCTATTTGGCATCTGTCAGCAGCGGTTTGTACCAGCAACTACTAGAGGAATAAACTTCACTGTAAGATAACCAGTAAGGAAAAATGTCATCCCCCTACTATTTTTCCTTTTCATATGAGCAGCAGTCAACCTGCGTCTTGAACTTCCAAGTATTCCAAAGTTTTATCTAGAGAGCAAGAAGTTACTAACTCCTGGCATTCGTACCAGACACAAACATATTACGAAGTCCATCCAACTGGCATGCTGCAACAGCATTCCACAGGCGTGTTGCAAAAGCACCACAAAGCAAGTTCTCTTTTGTCAGTTTTGACTTTGTCACTCAATTTAACTCAACACACAAAGGGAAAGTTTAACTTCCCACTACATTTCTAGTTAGCCTCCTCTGATAGAAAAAAAGAAATCAGGACTTTGTTTACTCTTTCCTAGTAATCCCCTCTCAGGAAAGATTAAAAGTGAAAATAGCAGCAAGGGGTCCCCTTGCTACAACTAGAAACCAGCATTTCTAAAGACTAATAGTTTGCTCTCACATGCATCAGATTACAGGCTTCTGTTCCATTAACCACGTCTGCGCAAGTTATCCACATAATACTGTTTTGACTCACAGGAGTATTATTATCATTTTACATAAAGGGAATGAGAACAAAGATGATAATCCCTGTTAAATCAGGGATTTGATTATTATGCCCTCTTTAAGAAACTGTTTCAGGCATGAAGCACTTGGCAAGCATGCAGAACCCGTCCCCCAACAGATTTCTGTTAGCTTTGAAGGGTAAAAAGGGAAGGGAGGCAGCAGGAGAACGGTCAGCATTAAGGGGATTTCAGTTCCTACAGTACTGTTTGAGCAATACACAGTTATACACATGTCCAAAGTTTTATCTTAAGAGACTCTTTCCTTCTACTGATTTGGACGTAAGCTTTGCAAGTCTGAAATTCTGCCAAGAAGGAGAAGATGCACCTACCTGCGCCATTAGCCATAGCTAGCTTCCAAATAATTTTCAGGGTGTACTGAACACAAGTTACAAATTTTGAATTCTAATGAACTTAAGCATGATAAACTACTGAAATAGCAGACAGACTGCAAGCACAGCTTTTTCTGAAAACCATTAAAGGGTGAAGAGTTTTATTTTCAGTTATGAAAATGAATGCTATCCATCACCACTGAGAAGGGCCAATTCACATTAGGGCAAAGGAGGTGCAAGATCAGAAACATGATCCAGATTGGAGAACTGCATCTCAATTGGTTACAGCATGTTCACCTTTCAGATTTGATTCTCCCTACTGCCAGTTAATTTCTACTGCAAAGGCAGCTCTTCGTGCTTCTAGATCAAGTACAGCCCAATTTAATCATCCACTGTAGCCCAGAAACTTCTAAAGTTTAAATATTTAAAGACTCTTATTCACTACCATATTTCAGCTTTTTCCTTCCATGTAAAATTAAGTGTAGGTGCCCCGACTAAGCTCCAATTCTCAGAAGTGGTGAATAATTTCGTTAGGACTGGAAGTGTTCCCAAATCAGCCATGTTACATCTTGAATAACAGTAATGACAGAAGGCTGAGAAGCAGTGTTTCAGGAAAAAGTTGCACCATCTGAATAGTAGTACACATATGTGACATTCCATTCATCCCTTTCAACTGGTTTGGTATCCAAGCTCCTTGAGATTTTTCTTGCATGTATCTTTTCAGAAGTGAAAACTACTAATGAAACTCCTCTGATGAAACTCCTGTACATATACGTTTCAGTGCTGTAGAGCACTTCACAGGTTAAAAGCTCCGTAACAGAAATAATCAGAATGCTATACACAACATACCAGTATGCCCCTAGCAAACACTAGTTAATAAGTCTGTAGCAGCTTTAGAGACATTTCCGATTCATGACGCTGTTAGAAACTGCCAGATTAGATAAGTAATCCATTTAGTTATGCTTGAATGATTAAGTGCAGTTTGATTTTTGACAAAACTTTAAGACTGAAACATTTCATACAAGCTAAGTTATTTTAATGCAAAATAATGCTTCATCATAGGAATACTCCCAGTACTGAGAGACAGGTGAGGGGGTGCGGACAGTGGGAAGGGGAGGGAGAGACAGGAACAATTGTTTAATAGAGATGGGTTAACTTGAAGCAAATGCCCAGTCTCTTGGCTTTAAATGCCAGAGCAAAACAATTGCAAAGGCTATCTAATGAAACAGGGGAAAACAAAAGCATTCATTAAAGTGGAAGTAAGTAATGTATGATGTTGGGTTGTTTGGGGGTTTTTTGTTTGTTTTTTAAACACAGTTACAGTTTTGAAGGTGTACATCGAACAGACAACATAAGAGTTTCAAAAGTTTGGTTGAACTTCAAAACAAAGTTATGCGGGTTAGCCCCATACCAGCCGTCTGGCACGGGTGCCTAGCTACTGGGAACTGCTCTGAGTGATTTAACTGCACTCACTGGCGTGCATGAGCACAACCTACAGAAGAGCTCTAAACAAAGCTGAAATAAAATTCCTGGCAAATAATTGGTAAAAGGGCACCACCTTGGAAACTGTGTTGAAATAAATTATCAAGGTCCAAACAGCCAGCTCTAATTTCCTAAAGACTTCTTTGAAGATTACATTTTTGAGTTTGCAATGGCAGACTACACACAGCTTGTTTTGAGTGCAGTCAGCATGGGAGTTACACATCAACTGAAGTAGGGAACTGTTTCTTCCTTTAGACATCTGAGTTGTGATATGAATCTGTACATTAGTAATAAAATTATAATTATGAAACTTATCAGCTGCATCATCTGTTACCACAAACAGAACAAAGTGACAAACTGAAATTAGAGACCTTCAACTATCCAAAGTTAAACTCAACTTCAGGGAAAGTGTTTCGCACACACATACACATCCCTGTTAGTTGCACAAGTCTGCTTTGGAGCCTAACAGAGTTCAGACTGCACAGAGTGCCTCTGAAGTAGCTAGACTTGTACAACATGGCTTAATATTTACCACTTCAGGTTCAAAGGTTTCACTTTCGTGTATGTGCTTAGTGAGCTGATGAAAAAAACAGGAAGGACAGCTTCTTGGATCCCCCCCAGTCACCAGGTTTTCAGTGTTCCTCCAAACCCAGAACTCTCAACTTTCAGGTCCTACCCCAACATCCATACTTAGTAAAAAAAAGGCTAAAAAAAGTGATACCTAACAAAAATATTTAGAAGTCAGTAATTGCAAACCTGCACTGCTCAGCTAAAATGCAATAAATATTGCATCCAAGAAAAATTTGTAGTAAACTCAGGAAGCCTGAGCAGGTAGATTAAGAGCCCTTTAGTACACACCCAGGACTATTATGCATGGGGAAAAAAAATACTTCACACTGTACAAGACTCTGTGCTGATGGGAATTAGTTTAAGCAGTGTTAAAGCAATAGGATAAATCAGCAAACTGTACTGCACACTGCAACCAAATTTAGCATGACTACAAGAGGAGGGTATTAGCAGCCTAAATGAACATGCTGGCATCCAGTTCATCTTCCGAATATCCATACCACTGCTTTGTTCCTCCTCCTTTATATTCAGCTGTCCTGTTAAGGAAGAACATTGATTCTGGGAAGAATTGGTAAAAATTGATTTTGTTCTAACTTGATCCCAAAGCTCTGAAAATTAAAGCATGTTCTCAGAACTGATTTACAATGTGATTCAAGTTTCAGCTACAAAAAGTTTTAACAGCAAATTCCTTTTAATATCTACTATAGAAGAGAATTAAGGCAACCACTTGAAATACATCCAGTCAGTACTCATTTGCAGATCACGTTATTTGCTCAGAAACAGAGGTTATGCAGGACGTGGTACGTATGCACATGCATAATACACACACACACACACACTCTTAATTGGTTAGTTAGAAATCTGCTGTCATAGCTAAAATTGTTTGCTTAAAGGGCTAATCTGTCAAAAGACTGTTTAGACTTATATTCTCACATCCTTCTCTGGAAAAGATCTGAACCCCTACTTTCTACTCCCAACTTTGCGGTGTGTTAATCAAGGAAGAACGTGTTATGCTTATGCCTTCCCATCTGCAACTGTTCCATGTCTCATAGCAGCAGCATGATAATTAAGCATTTTACATGCTTGGAATAAAAAAAGCTGCTTGGTTTACCTGAAGATTATAGGACGTTGCTACGTGTGTCTAAAAACTCTTTCTCCATTTTAAAGAGCATGAAAGAAGTGGGGGGTGAGATGTTTGCTATATGCATTTTTTTTGTCTAATGAATACTGCCCCCTCCACTTTCAGTTGTTATGGAACTAGTGGCAATATTTCAGTTTCAAAAATGTGAACTGCATTCATGAAGACTTCTCAAATTATTTTTTTTTTTAAAAAACAAAAGCTGGACCCAGCAATTACCAAGATTTGAAATTCAATCCAGATTTTTCAGTTGCAGTCCAAAAGGACAATAAAATTCCATCACAAAGGCACACATCAGGCATTTATGAAATCCAGTTTGGAGCAGATCTTAAATATGAACAAGATAAAAAGTCCTCATATCTATGTCTCAATAGAAGAAAAGAAACAAGCCAACAATACCTCAACGGTAGATGTTTTAAGAGACTGGAAGACTGGAACACCTCCAAACCTGCACCTTAAATGAGAGCTCAGTAAATAAGCTCCAGAGTAAAAGTTGGTGAATCGAAGGGTTCAAGAAATTAAATTTGTTGACCCTTCTCCTTTTAACTCACCATAGGGCACAGCTGGAGATGCATAAAAAGGAGATGCAAAGTCATTAGAGAAGCTCAGTAAGGAGGAAGTTCACTTAGATGTTTGGAGGCCAGGGTTCAAGTCTTGCCCAAGGCTGAAGAATACTAAGATACTACTGAAGAATTGCCAAGTCTTCCTTTCATGCTTAGTAAGTAATTGTTGTACACCGGGGGGGGGTGCGGGGTGCGGAATGGGACAGACGAACATGGACAAACCCAAGATATGTTAGAATCCACTAGTTAGACTGGACATCTCTAATGCTGAAGTACAGATTAAAATTTCTAGAGACTGGATGCATAGGAACTCGGGCATGTCATATCCAGAAAGGCTTCTCCTAGGGAAATTCAGCTGGAAGGGCAGCATGGCACGGTGCAAGTAATTCAACAGCTTTCTTTTTTGACACTGCTGTTGGACAGGCCTAACAGGAAAAGTGCTCTCTGCTAATCTGTTACTCAGGAGCAAAGATGAACTAGTTGGACATGTCAGCAACACCCCTGGTTGCAGTAACCATGAGATGGTAGGATTTCAGGGACAGCCTCCTCAGAGCACAAAGACATTCCATCCCCTTGTGGAAGAAAACAAGCAGGAATAACAAGAGGCCATCTTGATTCAGTAAGCAACATCTGACTGAGTTTAGACACAAAAAATCGTGAGAGGTAGAAGCAGACTGCCTACCAATGATGAGTACTGAAGCATCACCCAAGCATGCAGAGAAGGACCTAGGAAGGCCAAGGCTGGAGCTACTGAGGGATGCAGAGGGCAACGTAAAGGTGTTCAACTGGTAGGTCAGCAGCAAAAGAAAGACAAGGATAACATGGGACCACCACTGAACAGGGTGAGCTATGCTGTGACAAAGGGAATAGAAAACCTAAAGGTACTTGATACCTTCTTTGCCTCAGGTTTTGAAGTCTTTTCCAACAAGATCTTTTCAGCCTCCCAGGTCTTCATGCCTAGTAGTAAAGTTTAGAGGAGAGAGATACTATCTAGTCAAGGAAGATCTAACCATGATTGCTTAAAGCTGGACTTGCAAGTCCATGAGAATGGACGGCTTGCATACAGTGGTGCTGAAGAAAGTAGATGATGCCATGATGAGGTTGTTCAGATATTTTTAAGAAGCCATGCTAAGGAGGCAGGGGGTCCCCCGATGGTTAGAAAAAGAGCAAGAAGGACTGAAGGACTGAAGGGACAGGCGAGGAAGGAGAGGCGGTGGGGTGGCCCTGTATGTTAGGGAGTGTTTTGATTGTATAGAGCTCAACGATTGTGATGATGGTACAGTTGAGTGTCTATGGGTAAGGATGAGGGGGAAGGCCAACAAGGCAGATATCCTGCTGGGAGTCTGTTATAGACCACCCAACCAGGATGAAGGGGCGGATGAAGCGTTCTACAAGTGGCTGGCAGAAGTCTCACAATCGCTAGCCCTTGTTCTCGTGGGGGACTTCAACTTCCCGGACGTCTGCTGGAAATACAACACGGCAGAGAGGAAGCAGTCTAGGAGGTTCCTGGAGTGTGTGGAAGACAACTTCCTGACACAGCTGGTAAGTGAGCCTACCAGGGGAGGTGCCTCGCTCGACCTGCTGTTTACAAACAGAGAAGGACTGGTGGGAGATGTGGTGGTCGGAGGCCGTCTTGGGCTTAGCAACCATGAAATGGTAGAATTCTCGCTTCTTGGTGAAGTAAGGAGGGGGGGGCAGCAAAACCACAACCATGGACTTCCGGAGGGCGGACTTTGGCCTGTTCAGGACGCTGGTTGAGAGAGTCCCGTGGGAGACGGTCCTGAAGGGCAAAGGGGTCCAGGAAGGCTGGACGTTCTTCAAGAAGGAAGTCTTAAAGGCGCAGGAGCAGGCTGTCCCTGTATGCCGTAAGAAGAACAGGCGGGGAAGACGACCGGCCTGGCTGAAGGGGGAGCTCTTGCTGGGACTCAGGAAAAAAAGGAGAGTTTACCGCTTGTGGAAGAAGGGGCAGGCGACTCAAGAAGAGTACAGGGATCTCGTTAGGTCGTGCAGAGAGGAAATGAGAAAGGCAAAAGCCCAGCTAGAATGCAATCTGGCCGCCGTCGTTAAAGACAACAAAAAAAGTTTTTACAAATATATTAATGACAAGAAGAGAGCCAAGGAGAATCTGCATCCTTTATTGGATGCAGGGGGGAACATTGTCACTGAGGATGAGGAAGAGGCTGAGGTACTCAATGCCTTCTTTGCCTCAGTCTTTAACAGGCAGACCAGTTATCCTCAGGGTACTCGGCCCCCCGAGCTGGAAGACAGGGACGGCGAGCAGGATGAACCCCCCGTAATCCAAGAGGAAGCAGTCAATGACCTGCTACGCCACCTGGACGCTCACAAGTCTATGGGGCCGGATGGGATCCACCCGAGAGTGCTGAGGGAGCTGGCAGAGGTGCTCGCCAAGCCACTCTCCATCATTTATCACCAGTCCTGCTTAACGGGGGAGGTCCCGGATGACTGGAGGCTTGCCAACGTGACGCCCATCCACAAGAAGGGCCGAAAGGAGGAGCCGGGGAACTACAGGCCTGTCAGCCTGACCTCAGTGCCGGGGAAGATTATGGAGCGGTTCATCTTGAGGGCGCTCACAAGGCATGAGCAGGACAACCAGGGGATCAGGCCCAGCCAGCACGGATTCATGAAAGGCAGGTCCTGCTTGAACCAACCTGATCTCCTTCTATGACCAGGTGACCCGCCTAGTGGATGAGGGAAAGGCTGTGGATGTGATCTACCTGGACTTCAGCAAGGCCTTTGACACTGTCTCCCACAGCATTCTCCTAGAGAAGCTGGCGGCTCACGGCTTAGACAGGTGGACTCTGCGCTGGGTCAAAAACTGGCTGGACGGCCGGGCCCAGAGAGTTGTGGTGAATGGAGTTACATCCAGCTGGCGGCCGGTCACGAGCGGTGTTCCCCAGAGCTCAGTACTGGGGCCGGTCTTGTTTAATATCTTTATTGATGATCTGGATGAGGGGATTGAGTGCACCCTCAGTAAGTTTGCAGACGACACCAAGTTGGGCGGGAGTGTTGATCTGCTCGAGGGTAGGAAGGCTCTGCAGAGGGACCTGGACAGGCTGGATCGATGGGCCCAGGCCAACTGTAGGAGGTTCAACAAGGACAAGTGCCAGGTCCTGCACTTCGGCCACAACAACCCCATGCAGCACTACAGGCTTGGGGAAGAGTGGCTGGAAAGCTTCCCGGCGGAAAAGGACCTGGGGGTGTTGGTCGACAGCCGGCTGAACATGAGCCGGCAGTGTGCCCAGGTGGCCAAGAAGGCCAATGGCATCCTGGCCTGTATCAGAAACAGTGTGGCCAGCAGGAGTAGGGAAGTGATCGTGCCCCTGTACTCGGCACTGGTGAGGCCTCACCTCGAATACTGTGTTCAGTTTTGGGCCCCTCACTACAAGAAGGACGTTGAGGTGCTGGAGCGTGTCCAGAGAAGGGCAACGAGGCTGGTGAGGGGTCTGGAGCACAAGTCTTCTGAGGAGCGGCTGAGGGAACTGGGACTGTTCAGCCTGGAGAAAAGGAGGCTGAGGGGAGACCTCATCGCTCTCTACAACTACCTGAAAGGAGGTTGTAGCGAGGTGGGTGTTGGTCTTTTCTCCGAAGTAACAAGTGATAGGACGAGAGGAAATGGCCTCAAGTTGCGGCAGGGGAGGTTTAGATTGGACGTGAGGAAAAATTTCTTTACTGAAAGAGTGGTGAAACATTGGCACAGGCTGCCCAGGGAAGTGGTTGAGTCCCCATCCCTGGAGGTATTTAAAAGACGTGTAGATGAGGTGCTTAGGGACATGGTTTAGTGGGCATGGTGGTGTTGGGTTGACGGTTGGACTCGATGATCTTAGAGGTCTTTTCCAACCTCAATGATTCTATGATTCTATGAATAGATTTTCCCAACAGGCTGTGGAATCTCCACCTCCAGAGCTCTTGAAGAAATCAGGATGCACACGGCTTTGCCAAAACTCTACAGTTACCTCTGCTTTAAACTGGAGGTTGGACTAGATGACCTCAGAAGTTCCCTCCTGTACATACACAAAGGCTTCCTAAGCATCCAGCCATGTACCAGAAGTATTTAAGCCAGTCATGCTAGACCTTGTTACAAGGTCTCCAGAGTCTTCAAGATGTTGTGGACATTAACAATACGGGGGGGGCGAAGAAATCAATTCAGCAATAAGAAAATGTTCAATGAAAATTTCAGAAGACAAAGACTCAGAATTTTGTAAGATATCTCTAAGGTATACTCAAAAGGGTAGAAAACATTAGCTTTTAAGAGAAGCCAGCATGTTTATTTTCTGAAATGTTTTAATACTTTTTCTGGTAACATTTTAGAAAGGTTTTTTAAAATAGTTTTCACCATCATCTGCAGGTAACGATCATCCTGAAATACAGTATTAAAAATACAGATTTATGTTATTCCAAAACTATGAAGAATAACTTCATAACCCAATTGCCAGGTATCTGACTTGATTCTTAAACTTTTATCCACTAAATTGATTGGTCCCAATTAGTTTCTGTTTCACAGACTTTTGTGACCACTATGGCACAACAAGCAAATCAGGTACACTGAACATGTGAGAAGAGGAACACATTAATTAAAACATTTTTTCTTTCAAAGGTTTAAGTTCAACACAGCATTAGCAACAGTTGTGTTTCACATTCCTTATTGAGTACTGATATTACAAACCTACTTTTTTCATATATTATTACTGCAGGAAGTGATTCCAAAACCACAAAATTTAAGGAAGTATGCTTTAAAGTTTTGAAGTTCTAGGGAGGCATCATTTGCATCAGCAGTAACTAGAACTTATTTATTTCCACCCTAGCATATTATGGTCCCTATGAAATTATTCAGCAGACAGCGAGGAATAATACTTCATGCAACAACGTTTATTCTTAACATTTTGGGGATAACATGTAAGTTTAAGTAGTATCAGATTCAATATACCTGACCTTTACACAAGGCTTTAATGTGTCATTTGTGCTGCCAAGTTTATAACATTATATATTAGAAAGTGACAGCACAACCCTAAATTAAGTTCTAAAAACCACTGTAAGCTGTATATAGCACCTGCTACATTGTTTGAGCATTAAAAAAGACTCTCATTCTTACAGTTCCACACAACTCTTCAATACCAGAAGCTTGGTTTCTGGGGGTTCTTTATTCTTGTTTTGGGGGAGTTTTTGTTCAGTTTGGGGTGTTTTTTGTTGGGGGGGGCTTGGGGTTTTTGTTTCTTTTTTAGTTTTTACCTACTTGTAGAAAGAATTTTATAAAATTGGAGAGAAGAGTCTATCGCCATTACTAAGTTCCCATCCTCCTCAAAAAAAAAAAATATTGACAGAACTTTTATTTAAGCCACATTTACTGTCCTTGAGATTGGATTTTACAAGCAATAAGATATGCCCATTCCTTGCTTAAGATGACACTCCAAGTTTACAGACACAGTTAAGACTGACCTTTTCCAGGTTCAGGCTGGCCTGGTTGAGCGCGTCTCCTGGATTCCAGATCCTGCTACCTAAGGGTTACCAATGCTTGTCTGCACAAAGACAGTCAAGGTAGAATTAGCAACTCCTGACTGCCAAAATGAGTTGGGAGCAACCAGTTAACATCGCCACACAACATATTAGTACAGTCTAGCAATAGTTAGAAGGCATCCCATCACCATCTTGAAGTCCTGAAGTACAATACAGTTAAGCACAACTAAACAAACAGCTTTTAAAGTTGCCTTTTCTTCCCCTACCAGAAGCCTAAAAAATTTTTTCCAGACCAATCAAGTGTGAAGATACACTAACAACAAAGGCGCTTTGAGGGTGTTGAAGACTTACCCCACAATTCATATACTAGAGGAAAAGAGAAGCTCTTGATGTTCTACTTTGTAAACAGTGAAGCTTGAATGTCTAGTAGAGTAACCAAACTCATTCCAGACAGACGACCAGCAACTAGAGCAAAGTACACTCACCAGAGGAACAGTAAAATATTAATTCACAGCTCCTGCTGCTGAACATCTGTGGTTTCTATTAACTGTTTTGGATGCAAGAAAACTAACAAACAGGATACATGAACAATCTGCCATGGAATGGCTAAAGTGGACAAGTTTGGGAAGTATGCCTTAGCTACCAATAAGGAATGGAGAAGTCATCATCTGTCCTTTCAGTGTCCTCTCTGCCTACTCCTCTTTGAGGAATTTGGGTATCTTGCCAACCAACCCAAAGCCAGGCAAAGGCAAGCAGTAGCAAGCCGAAAGAGAAGGAAGAATTGAACAAGAATGGGAGCTGCAAAAGCCAAAGAGATCAGTAGAGAGATTAGTAGAGACTGCTCATTCACATCCCCACTCGGTCAGGGTTATAAGCCTAGCACACCGACCTATTTTACTGAGCCCTACTTTGCCGATTTGAAAAAGGAATCGGCCATTTGGCAAGTCGTTATCTTTATAGGTTGTAAAGAAAGTACCTTAAAGGCAATCCAGTAGCATTAAAGTATACACTGGTATACTAAAAGTGACATGCTAATTGCTAGCACCAGTGACAGGAGGACCCCTTGGCTCTGATGTCTCTTCATTCATAGAGCCAAAACTTGTGCTTGTATACTAAACTTACTTTCCTAAAACACTAAAACAAGCCACTGTCTCCCAGTAAAGAAACTGCATGATATGAATTTCTGTACCCTTCTGTCCAGTGCAACTACATTTTAAAAATACGTATCTTACTCAACTGTGTTATGTGCTTTAAGGAGAACTTTGCTATTTGGTACTCAAAAGAAACATCACCTTCACAGGTCAAGCACCTTTATTGAGTTACTACTTTTAATATTTATTTAAATGGAATATTACAAAGCTCTACACACAACTAGTTGGCATCAAACCTAGCAATACCTTCATAAAAGCTTGAGAATGCAGTTCTCTATGTCATTCACCCTCAGAAAACTGCCATGAAGTAGCTCATACCAAGCTTCTGTGTCTAGCTTAAATTAAATGCTGAAGACTGTAAGACAATCCTTTCTTCAGGCAAAGAGACACAGAAGAAAAGTACAGTTTCTAATGCTAATACTTAATTTAACTAGCAATTTTTAATATACTAGTGATTTCCATGCATATTTTAGAGGTCTGCAAGTGCTACATACTTTCAAGAAATATATACCAACTCCTACATGCGTCTTTCAACAAATATGAATGAAATTTACTAAGCACACAACTATGATTGTGACCCTCAGCTTAGTTTAACCACCAGTAGTACCGAAAGTGCAAACACACTATAAAAGTTACCAAGGAGAACCTAAGCTATTTAAAACGGAATAAGACTCTGTTTACAGCATGATACAGAGCAAACAAGATACTTCAGTCAGCAAGAACTAGCTTATCAAGCTCAGGTTAGAAAGTAAAACCTTACTGAAACTAACCAAAACCCACAGGCACTTTATTTAGACAATCAAGCACAAGTCCATTGGTTTATAATCATAATAAAGCATATATGTATTTTAGCATGTATTTTAATACTACTATTACTTATGAACAATAAAGACTAATGATTATCTTTCCCCCATGCCCCGATGTTGTAACACAGTAGACATATGCAAAGAGTTGCAAACATCAGGTTTGCATAAAACAGTACTGGAACAAAATACGCAACGATGCTTGCCCAAAACACTGTCATCCTCCAACCATAATTTACAGGCTTCCAGAAACATAGGTTGTTTTCTTTGTTTTATTCTGCTAGAAGTTTGTTCAAATGGTTTTTTGAACCCACCTATAAACTTACACATCCCAGCATTGCAAAGAGTTCCACAGCTTACTTTATCCTCTTAATCTTCATGGGGGAAAAAATAAAAATAAACTACTCCAAATGTTTCACCTTCCAGTTTTACTATTGGGAGAAAATGGGAACAATTGGTCATTACTCAACTTCTGTACCACTTCTGAAGTATCCTTTAGAGACTTCCGTCTTACACTTACCTCTTCAGCACCCACCCACATAATCTATTTCAGACCAAGAGTTCTGATCTACTCAGCAATGCTGCATACCAAAACTGTTTTATAATTTTGATAAATATAAAATTACAAGAAGGGATGATGAGAAGAGTACAATATGCATAGCGGAAGCACACAATGGATTTTTACACTGGAAGCATTGTTTTTCTGCTATGAATTAAGAAATAGTAAACAAAGATTAGATTTGTCTTTTTGACTGTATAACTGAGCATGAATCTTTTAAAATATTCAAAAAATGACCTCAAGTTCTACTACTACACAGGAATAATAGGTTCAGTTCAGAACATATGATTTTGTATGCAACACTATGATTGTCCTGTCTTCATTCTTTCTTGGTATTTCTACCTGCATATTTATTTTATGCAAATTAAGGTAGATGGTAATAAGTTTGCCGCTAATAATTTTGTCCAACTGATCCAGAAATTCACCTCTGGGTTACAGTTTGAGAGCCTACTGACCTTCTCCAACTTGCTGCAAAATCTCTCCGCAATCAAACTCCCTCCTTTTAGTGGCTTATTAACTGTAAGGTATGTAGGCATATGATCTAAGATCATTGAAACCAGCCTTTCAGATGTATGGCCCAATTTCCATAAGAAACCCAGAATGATTTACTGGGTCACTGCATCCATGACATCCACCTGTACAGGGCAATGTCCCACTTTAATCTACCCTTCTTTGACCACGCCCTAATTTACTTTTTGTTTACAGCTTCCTGTGCATGGAAAAGTCTCAGCTGAGCACAGAAGCACCACAGGTGAGCTCACACTGAACTCATCACTTCAAGGCAAGCTTTGACAAAGAGGAGAGCCCTCTTACATCATTTTCTAGGGAGTAATAGGGACAACAGAAAAAGGGAACAAAATAGTAGCTGGGAATACAAACCTAACAGTTCATCAGTTAAGAGATGACAGACAAATCTTGCTTCTAATGTGGAAGTCAGATTTCAAAGCACTAGTTGCACAGGGAGGAACAAAAACTAAACGATCACTATGCCATTTTTCCTCCATGTTATTGTCATACAACAAAAATCTGTTTCCTTGTTTGATGATAAGCTAACTCTGTTTTTCATCATCCCCAAAAAACAAAGTTATTTCAGGACCATTTTAGTCATTACACACAACTCAAATTTTCTCCTTTTCCCTCTCTACATTTGAGAAGCATTTGTAGACTCATGCAGAAGTTCAATTGAAGACTCATAGCTATGCCCAAGTTGAATTTTGACCCTACAGTTTCATGCTGAAAGCCACGCAATTCTGTTTCACAAAGCACCTGAGGATTTTTATATTTTGTTTAAAGACTCATTCCATTTGAAACTTAGACAAGTATCTTTTCACATAGTAGCAGAATAATGAAAGTCAACTCACTAAAAGTGGTATTTAAGTAAAAAAAAGTCAAAACATTTTACCCCCACCACAATGTAATATACAACAAAATCTGTATCCCTCCCCCCCCCCCCCATTATAAGTTACCATTTCATCTTCTTTTTAAAGAGTTCATTTCTGGCAATTACTTCTGCTAACTCACCACACTAAAATTTGCAAAGCTGACAAGATACCAAGACAATGTCACCTTAGGGTAGGTAGCATCTCTATTTCAATTATTAAGGTTGTTCTACTACAAGTCAGATCTTTGAGAAGTCAGTAACATTTAGAAGTCTGACAAACATGCTGTTTAGAAATTCTTTGTTTTCTACATTTCATTAAAATCCTCCTTTGTTTACTCTGCCTTTGTCCAAACTGAAGTTGACAGTCATATAGAAAGTGACCATTACAAGTCTTCAGAAGTACATCACGTATTTCCTGGAACAGAGATAAAAGTTATACCTTACTAGTGGATGTTCTGACTCTACAGGGCTACTCACAGGCAAGCAAAATCCATCCAAAAAAATCAGTGTCTAGAATAGCTTAGCATAAGTAAATAAAAGTCTTCTAAGCACAATTATGGGCATCAGTAATACAAAAAAAGCTGCCCATGAAGCACACTCCTCTACTTCAATCTCTCAAAGAACAAACTCCAATTTGCCTATTTACTACCTGCCCATTTTAGGATTATCTGCTATATTGCCTATCTATCACCATGCACTTGCTCCTCTACTACCAATAGCCACTCAAAATAAAACTGCTCCTGGCACCTTTGAACAGCTGCTGTGCATTACTTGGAGCTGGACCTGGTCCCCCACCAAATCAATATACAACATTTTTCTGTGGCTGCTGAGGAATACCATGCATGCTACTTGAAGATTGATACGGGACACATGCTAGAAGAGCAAATGAGCACAGAGGACAGTGAGCAAAACGTACACACACGTACTTAAAAACCACACACACTGAGAAAAGTTCTGACTAAGAGGATATATAGGTCTTCCAGAAAAAGAATGGCAAGGAGTTTCTCTAAAGCTAAGCTTCCAGGGAGCTCAAGCAACTCTAATACCAGAATTATTATGAACATACTTCAACACTTCCAGTAGCATTCAAACACTGTTTATAACACAGTGACAAGACTTCAATGTGTCATATGCTTCATTTTTGTTTCCCTGTTGTCTTGCTGCAGTTGAACTGGTAGGCAAGTATTTAAAGTAATGAAATGCCTAATAATGAGAAAACTGAGTAGAGTGATTCTCTTAACAGTCCTCTATTATTTTATGGATACATTCAGTTTTTATTTGCTTTCATTCTAAATCTGAACTGTTTTCCTTGCTATTCCACATCCAATTTTGAAGGCAGATTTCAAATTCTTCTCTTCATTGGGATGCGCAGACATTTTAGAAACATAAGTAGAAGCCAATCAAAACTGAACGTCACCCACATTTTGTAAAAAAGCAGAAATGAATACATGATTTATACATTCTTCTGTACATTAATAAAACAAGTTTCCATAAATTAGAAAAAAATCCCAGTGTCTAGACAGGGCTCAAAGTTTAAAATTCATTACAAGAATTTTATTCTAGGAGAAGCACAAAAGATGCAGTAGCAATACCAAACTCATCGTCCCAAGTTAAGAAACAGGTCTTACAACTAAGTATACAAGGTTAGTCAGACTCACCTTCCCTCATTGATTTTTGCTTTGTCTCCTTGACAAGAGAAGTTCTCAATGTAACCTAGACTGCAGTTAATTCGTGTCCAGTCGGGCTGGCACACAGCGAGGAAGTGAGGACGCAGTCTACCTATGGAGTACTTGGCAATGTCTGTCAACGACTGGCTAGCAGCTGCTCCAAAAATGAAGGTCCCAATGGCTTTGTAAATAGTGGCTACGTAGTTATTTCTGACAAACGAATTTGAGTGCAAATGATTATAAAAGACAGAGAGAGTCTCTCCTAGGATTATCTGAAAGAGAAATAAGGACAACAGTTAAAGAAAGATAATTGCTTAAAGATATTACTCTATTATTGCTAATACTCAGACATGTAGTTTCAGAAATTAGGGGTTTTTATAAACATTAAGCTGCAAATTTAAATTTTCCAAGAGAGTCAGCAATAACCATGCCCAACCTTTAAACACTCATATAGAAAAAAAAAAACCAAACAACTTTTTACCTTACCCTGCTTCATGTTGAACTTAATATTATTGATTTTCAAAATATTTATTAAAACAAAGCCTTCTCAGAATAACATTTATCCATATTACTTAGGCATGGCCCTAATTAAAAACATTTTCTCCAGTATTACATTTTATTCTACATTGAATCTTCTTCAGCTAAACTTCTGCTGAGAAGAATTTTTCTATTTCATCATAAAATTGTTAGGTTTTTTATGAAGCCAGAAACTATTCTGAAGGGTCTAGACTTCATTTCCGGATGTGAAAGGCCAGTTATTTAAACAAAGAAATTTCCTATTCCTCAGGAAAATTAAATCTTTACGGGAGAAAAGAACGCTAAAGAGAGTAGGGAAAGACAGGCATTACTGAGGTCTTTCCAAGATCTTTCACCCTGCATGTCAAAGGTATATGCATCAAGTGTACATCAAGTGTTGACAGGAAAGCAGGTTTAATTTTGTTTTTCTGCAACTTTATCTTTTGCAGAAAGTAAGTTTTTCCTTAAACCAAGTACAAAACTTCACCCCAGACAAGTTGGATATTGAACCAGATGGTCCCATTTTGTACAGAAAGGCTTGACTCATACAGATGATCAGATGGGTGGAGGACTGTATGCATGTATTTAAAGTGATCTTTAAAAATCCTGTGAGATTAAATGATGGCTCCAACTGTCACTTGAGAGTGACAAGTCCAGGATCCCAGCAAAGCAGAGCTTTGGTGAATGAAGCTGTTATTAGACACTTTGACACCTGGGCAGACAAAGTAGCTGTCAGTGGCTTTGCACACTAAGGCAAACAGACAATCCCATCAGATGCATGACACTGAAGTTTTACACTCTGCACCATACCAAAACATGGACTGAAGCAGAGAAACACCAGAACATGGACTAAAGCTGAGAAAATTTTCAATAAATTAGATGTTGGTAAGCTCTTATACAGCATCTACCTATCCCAGAGAGTAACCTCTTAATGAAGATAGTTGAGCAGAAATATCACAGCCATGACTGGTAAATAGTGAATCCCTTTTAAAGAACACTGCTGCAAAACCTGCAAGAAGGTCACTTACGTCAGCTGAGGTGACAAAAAATTAGGTGACGTCAATGCAGCTACTTCTCTGGACCCAGACATCAAAGAGTATTCTTCTTCAATAATCTGACCAAGCACTGATTAAATGACACCAACATTTGCTTTTACCATCTGATTTTAAAGCAATCTTGACAGAAAAGCCTGATTTCACAACTAACTGTCCCTGATGTAAAAGGTAACTGTTAGCTAAATGTTCATACAGGCTCATATGGAGATTGGATAAATTCAGAGGAAATACATCCATTAAGAATTACTACATTCACTGAAGCCTTTTCTGACTCAGGAAGTCCCTGAGCTGCAAGTGGCTGGTAGCAAAGTACTGAGGGCAAAACATCAACCTTTGCTTGCTCTATTCTTCTGTTCTTCCTCACTCATCTATTTTAACCACTGCTAGAAATGAGGTAACAAGCTAGATGGACTTCAGCTGTGACCAAGTACTGCTGCTTTTAGGTAATATTGACTACCAACAGTAGTAACAGTGAAAAAAATAGTCCTATCTTAAAAGGCAGGATCTTTTAGCATAAACCACTTGCCATTTAATAGAACAGAAAAACACCAAAAAAGTTTTATCAGCTTCAGAAGTATTTCTTTATGTTTTTGAAGCAGTTTTTCCAAGAAAAGGAAAACTAGGTAAGTCAGTTTTGATTCCCAGCCCCACATTTCTACAGTTACAAAAAAAAATTCCACCCAAGAGCAAACATAAGCTACAAGTTGACCTTTATGTTGGAACCTAGATAAAAATCCATGCAGTCCTTATGCATCAAAGAGTTAGATTGCCATAATATCCCTCCTGACTTTAACCCATTAGCCCAGAGAAACAGCAGGCCAATACTGAGGTTTTTTAGCTGCTCCTTTTCCAGCTTTGATTCCTAAATTATACTTGGATAAATATTTATACACCTAAAAATCTTATTTGGCATAAGAGTTTTAACTCTGCTCAAAGTGTAGCTCTGGTGAGCTTGGACATCACCCAACACAGAGCCATGAGTGGAGCCTGAAGCTTTTTAGCATATCTGGACAGGGATCTTGAAGCCCCTGTTGAAGGGCCATTGTTGGCACTAAAGTGCAGTCCCATGAGACTTAGGACACGAAATGGTTAACTGATGAGGCCCAGCTCTCCCCTCTGCCCATGCCCAAGGACATGCTCCCACCGCTTTTTGCCCCAGCACTGATACTGCATTCTTCCAAGGAACCATTTCACTCAACTTAGCTCAAAGAAAGCTGCTGTTTTTTACCAGGTTAAGGCATTTCACTAGCTTATCCTGGTTCAAACAAGCCACCAGAGGTGGCAAAAGACAGGGTAATAGTGGGACCTCACCTTTTGTCCATAGTAAGCTATTAGGTTAGCTCAGCTGACAGCATGTAATTAAATCTTAAGGATATGGAGTTACTATATGCTTGAGCCAGTTCAACTGAGCTAGGAGCTGTGGTCAAAGAGGGTCCCAAACTGGCAGTTGCAGAGGCAATCTCTCCAGCTCACTGATGTGGTGTGAAGAGGAGGGAAGGAGAACAGTACCCCGTTTTCAACCAGGTTAGATGCAGCATGAAAGTGAGCCCTAGCATTAACTCAAACGCAAGTGGGCCCAGCGTTTTATCCTGACCTTTGGGGAAATATCCAGGGAAAAACTGTCTGGCTTTTTATTCTAGTTATGCTTTTAATAAGTTCTGATTGGAAGCCATAACATTTTTCTATTAAAGAATTTAGTATCTGTTGTTACACTTCTACACACAGAATTATTTCCAATTACTCTGTGGCAGATAAAAATGCTGACTTAACAGGTCATGCAAACTTATATTCTGAAAGTAGTAGCCGCCAAAATCGAAAAGCTTGAGACAGTCATTTAAAATACATTAGTGTTGTTCTTAACTGATATGGTAAGGGAAGAAGTTTTTATCTCTCAGACTATAGAATTAAGCCACCATAGTTCTAAGGCATTCTTTTTCTGTTCTATAATTCTAGTTGTTTGACCTCAATTAAAGAAAACCTTTTAGTTATTCTTGCCAGAACACCATTTCTACTGCTTTAGCACTTTGTCTAAGGACATTATTTTAAAGTCGAGAAATCTTACAGAATAGTTTTAGAAGTCTGTATTAACAGATTGCCCCTCCTCCCTCTTCCCCACCCCCATTGAAATCAAATGCAATGAAGAAAAGTTTAACTTACAACAATTATACTGAAAGGAATAATTATTCCTGCTAACAACTTATAAGAAATGGTGTCCTCTTTGTATGGATACCGGATGGATTCATCACTACAGAAAACTCCTCTCTGGAAGGGGATACGTCTTGAATTGAGAATTGCAAAAGGCAAGCCAGCTAGCAAAAAGGAATAAAAAATACATTACAAAAGCAACACAAACTCTGGTGATGATTATACCCCCGCATCTCCAAAGAGAAGTGCATAAAGAGGAACAGGCATGCAGTAAGTTAGAAGGTTATGCACTTCCTTTGGTCAATGACTACTGCCTTGTCTTTGCAGCTCCCAGGAAGGGCTGTTGAATGAAGGAGAGCAGGACAGGATTCCTCTCACCTTCGCATTTGTGGCACATCAAGTATGGAAGCATGCCGAAACCATGTATGGAAGCATGCTGAAACCATGATTAAGTAAACAGTTCAGTGACAACCACCGAGTTGCTCAGTCTGCTGCTACTGTCACAATTACCGATTACTCCTTTATTCCATTGAGCAACAGTTGCCCCTTTATACCTTCTCTGGACAGCTTTACAAGTCAGAAGAGCATAAATTGCATTTCATGAAAGCAGAAAAGGGGTGCTCCTCAGGGAGTACAAGTGCAGAGGGAGTTTTCAGGAAGAGGTATGGAAAAAAGGAAAAGTTACACATGCACGCCATCCCCTTACTTCCACAGACACTGGGTAGTTCCCTGGAACAATGTGGTCACTGCACAAGCCCTATAACCTCAGGGCATGGAGATTTTGTTCCCTTCTCTTCCACAAAAGAGGAAGCCTTTGGCTCATCCTAAACTCAGAACACAAGATTAAGGCGCACAATGTTTTATGCTATTGCACCTCAAGAGATACAAATTACTACAAACTAATAGAATCACGTTTTTAAACCCTGATCCTCCATCCTTGACACACATACAGTATCTGCACAGTCTGTGTACAGGGATGAATACCCTCAGAAAGAAATAGCTGTATGGAAAAAATAAATGGGGGACTACCAAGAATGTTCAACAAAACAGTAGATAATTTTCTTTAGCTTGGGGATGTACAGCCCAGTGGCATTAAAGTGCTTAAAAGCCATTGATTTTGTGCTCAAAATTCAGCAGTATTGCACATAAAACGCATACCAATTTAGAGTTAAACAACAAATCATCTGGGGGGAGACACTCCTAATCTGCTAGTAAAGGATCTGAAGGATGAAAAACAGCCTCCTTCCTTCCTTCCTCCCAGAGCAAGATGTTGCTGTACTCTCAGTTGTCTCCTCAGGACCTCTGTGTCAAGGCATAGCCCACCTCTTCCTTTCCATATACACAGCTACCCCCAAATAAGTGTGCAAAAACAAAAGTAAATGCAGAAATAACAGGAGAAAAAGGATAAAAAAAGATACCAACCAAGCAGTAAAAGAACTGTTAGGGAAGAGAAGAGAAACACTAAGTTACACAGCCAAGATTTCCAAGAAGAAAAAAAGAAAGAAAAAGACCTAGGATCCTTTTCAACCCTCTTCCCCCTTTAACCTCCACCCTCGAAGTCCTCCAAACTACGCCTTACTCCTGGGCCCATCACGAATGAGATATACTGTGGTTTCACCAATGATTTGCTATCAATTTTGTTCTTCCACCATAAAGTGCTTAAAAGAACGCTTCAGTTTGAAAACAGACACAGAAAAACAAATAACAAACTAGTGGCTCATAAAGTGAAAACTTCCTTGAAGCGGCCTCTGTAAGTGACACAACAGTTTTGTTCCACAACCAAGCAGTTACGGGCTTATCATAGTGCCCATGTATTCCAGCTAAGCCCATTGCAAAGAATCAAGTATCTTCTGTACTGTTACAGTCATGAAATCAATAGCATGCAAAACCTCCCCTCTGAAAGTGGCAGAAAAAAACACTGTCATTGCGAAGAGGGGTTGTTTCCAGTTCCACACCAGTGGGACTACAACTGACCTAGCTCTGGAACCTGTCCAAGCACACCAACAAAGCAGAAGGACAGCAGGACGGGCTAAGAGCCAAGCCAGAGCATTGCCAAAACACTGAACCGTTCAGACACCAGCCAACACAGAGCCCTGGAGCTGGACTCTGCAGTGCAGTGCAAAAACATAGCCTTTCCTACCAGGAAAAGAATCCCTCTCCCTTTCTCCTAATAGTAAGAATAGTAGAATTTATTAAAAACTCTGCAGCCCAGACCCCATTTCTACCCTCCCCTTGTGTTGGTATTGAGACAGCATGTCATGATATATCATCAGTTGTTTAGTATTTAGCTAACTTGTGCAAGGCAGAAGCAGCGTGCAGTCACGGTGAGGGAAGGTGACTTGTCAACATAATGCCATGGTGTATTTCCAACACCATTTATTCTATAAAATATGTTTGGAAGGAAAACTTCATCCTTTGCCCTGCACACATACTAACAGCGAGATTCAAGACTGTATATTTGAGAAGTGTATTTTTTAGATCTCCAGAATTGGAGAAAGAGACGTACACAAATAAGAGTCTCTTGATTATTTACAGGTTTACTTCTTTAGAGTAGGTAGTTTTAATCATCATGGTAAAGCAGTTGCTCACAAAATTAAGTTCAGCCTAGAAAAACCTTATCACAGCTTCAGCACACTGCCACAAATACTTGCAATCATAGTCAGGTGGCATCACTGACATCACATCACCACCTCTGCATCGCCCTTTTTAAAGACCTGCTCTATGAATAATGGTGTCATGGTGGCTTACTCCTCATTTCCTCCTACCCACACCTGAATGTTTCAGCTTCTCAAGGTGGGAAATAAAATTTTCAGAGTGCTGAGGTTATTCAGGTGTTGGGGGGGGGGGAGGAGGAGGGCTTTTTTTTTTTTTATGTAATTACCTGCTGCTAAATCAGAAATGGAAAGCAATGGTATGTGGATCATGGGAATGAAGTCCCTCGTGCAGTGATGACGTGCTTTTCCATGCAAAGAGAAGCTGCTTGAAATGTGTGCTCACTCTTCAGCAACACTGAGATTATGGTGTAATTAGTCTGTAATTGCTTGCAGCACCTTCCTATATAAACATCATGCAAACAAAAAACTAAACAACTCAAAGTTTGTTTTGCTTTTTAAGCAAGTAAGAATCAGCTAAAGTTATTAAAATGCCTTCTCTTTCATAATTTCTTTCTACCTCTTTTACTCTATCTGAAACCAATCCTATTTTGCTAATTAAGAAAGAAAACTTTATAAACATTTTCCTGAAGTCATAACCAGCAAAATTTAGGTAAGACAGTATGAATCCTGAAGTTCTATCTATCTACCTGGTTTGCAATAACAATTAATTGGAAGATCTATGCATTGAAATACAATACTGCTAAAAAAGCTTATATAGTAAACTTCACTAAATGTCTCTTCAGTTTCCCCCAACTGTAAAACAATTTTAAAAAGTAATTCCACCAGTCATTTGTCTTATTGCTGTTCTCAGCACACTTCAGTGCTGAAAGGAGACATGCTCCATGAAAGCTTGAGATAAAAGTTTTAAATTTCTAAAAAACAGATTACAGTAAGATTGATCAGATTGATTTAACACTGTTAAACTGAAAACGAAAGTCACAGAACTACAGTATTTGTAATTTACCTTTTGCTCAATCCAGGTCAGTTATTAGCCTGAAAAAACATGCCAGTACTGGCTTTTAATGCCTTTTTGATTAAAGTACTCTCCAATGTCAATACCTACTCCTTCAGAACATGCTCCATACAGCAGGTTTCATTTACTTCTTTTAAACACACATAGATTGGCTTCACTATTAGCTAGTGGGAGGGGGCAGGGGGAAAGTAGAAGTCAAACCAGAGGGGCAGCAACTCATACCTTTTCTGGCAAGTGTAGCCATTAAGAAAAACTTCTCACAATGCTTAGGGGTTTTGTTCTGTTTTAAATGAATCGGCAAAGTCTGGTTTTGTGGGATTTTAAGGCAGTTGTTCTTCTTTTTTAAAAAAAAAACAAACTTCAATTCTAAAATCAAACCAAATTTATTTCAAATATGTAGCTTAAGTACTTTCTGCAGTGCAAGTCTCTCCCTCAAAGATAACACAGAGACAGGGAAAAATACAGTTTGGCTTTTTCATTAGTACAAGCAGGACAAACAAGCAGAAGAATGGCGTAAGTGATGAAAGAGGCAAAGCCTCTTACTGTAGCAAGTACAGCAGTGGGGTTTCCCTATAGCTGTGATAGACATTACTTTTTCATCCTGAGAGATATCATAATTTCAGAAGAAAGGAATAAGTTTTTGCATCACAGTAGCTATTTCCTAAGTATGAAACCTCCTGGCACAGGAGGACTAGACATGACTGAAGATACCAAGTGATATTTGTCTTCATAATGGTACAACTACCATTACTGACAAGGTCTTTAACTTCCCAGATACAACTGAAGACCAAATTTTAACAGTAGTATAGGAGGTGGTGTATTTCCTTGTCAGAAGATTTATCCACATAAAAGTCTAGTTGCTCAAGGAGAAGTAGCAAAGAGTCAACAGCAGATCACTGGGAAAAGAAGTCCTGCTCATCTGCCATAGTCACATGTTGCCACAGTAAGTTAAAAGAAAGGCCCTGCTTTTTCTACAAATATCCGTTTTCCCCTAAATAAGCTACAATTTCTAAGGGCAGAGTTGGGCACATTAAAAAGGAGAATTAATAAAAATTAGCTGGGCTCAGTTTTACATGAAAGTAGAAGAAGTTGAGGAGTTTAAGTGCTCCTTTTAAGTAAGGAGTGGAGGTGGCAGAGGGTCATTAAAGGCTCTCTACCGAATACTTCCCATATGACAATACCAAAAAGCATCCCTGATGTATACTTCATTTTCCAAGTCAATTGTAACACAGTGAAGAAATTGCCTAAGGGAAGATGACAACAGGTATGTTAAGAGGAATTTTAAGTTTGGGAAGAGGTTACCAGTAGGGTAATCTCAAGGATAAAGCCAACAAGCTAGTGTTATTCAGTGCATATGCCAGCATCATTAATGAGTAACTAGTAGACGTGCTGCTGACAGAGCTGGAAATTCTTTGTTACAGTGGAAGATCAAGGTCAGCCAGTTCTGCCTGCAAAACAACTCTTAAAGACTGAAGCAAGAGAACAGATGGAGATTTGAGCAATAATGAGTTCAGAGTCATGCACTTGGACATTAAACAACTCTGATGAGCTGGGAGCTTGTCAGTTCAAAATATGAGGGCAAAATAATGTCTTCTTCCTATGGTTGTTGTACATCAGTATAATAGTGTGACCATTAGACAAGTCTTTCCAAAGGCATTAACACTTTTAGCCACCCGACAAGAGTTTCTTCTGAAACAGCATTCAATGAGAATTTGCAAACATGTTTGGTTTTAATTCATCTGTCTTAAATGCAGACAGAGAAGGACTGCTCAGGTACGTTCCTCATCATCTCAAAAACTAGAGAAGCTGGGTTTTGCACAGTTCAGCAGAACGTAAGGGCTGTAAATCAGCTAATTGCATAGGCAGTAGATACCAGAAAAAAGAGCAATACTGATCCAACAACAACCAAGAATTAAGCAGCTACAAATACAGTTGGCAATAAAGATACTCATAGTGAGGGAGATCTATAGGCCTCTGAAACAGCCTTTCAGTCAGAATACAAGAGGCAGAAACGCAAGCAGCTCAACTGATAAGACTAAATATTTTAAAACAACTACAGTACACTTGTCCAATAGTCTGAGTCACACAATATAATGAATTAGATTTCCTCACAAGCTGAAGTGATTTCTGACCAATTATGTTGGGTTTTTTTTCCCATAAATATCGTGTATAACACAGGTCTATTTCTTTCCAAGTTTCTATTCTTAATTAGGTTTCTTCACAGTTACTGGGCATGAAGTTGGTCTCTCCATGGAACTAAAAGCTGATCATTACCACTCCAGTGAAGAGACGGAACATCACATTATACGCCACCCTCAAGTTGTCCTTTCCACTCTCCTCAGGAAGGACATCATTTGACATTTATCCACGCTGGATTTCATCAGCCATGTTATTGTCATCTTTTATATTTACTGCTCCGAGTACCCTACTTTTCTGCTTCAGTGCACACACCCTTCTCCAGGGCATTTATGACTATACTCAACAGGGCAGACTCCTGGAGATCTCTACTTGGTACCTTCCTCCCTTGAGAAAGCCAGGGAGAGCACTTACTCCTACTGTTCACTTCTCACATTTCAATGAATTATTTATACATTTAAGGATTCTTCATCTAATCCCATGACTATTTAGTTTCTTAAGATTTTGGTGAAGTAATCATTTAAATGTACAGATCTAAATAATGAGATTTTTTTTAAATGCTGCCTTTAGCCTGGTGTATTAAAGGGATTAGGAAGAGAATAGATGTGATTGACACCAGGAAACAGTGGATGTGTTTCCTACAAAATAGCTTTAAACATCTGTCCTTAATCAGTGGGTAGGAACAGTCTTTCTCCAGAGTTTAGAACAAAACACATTTAAAAGATTTCGTTGTCTTTTCTCCCAGCACTTCAAGAAAAGCCACCACCACTTTTGTGCTATTATCTAATGCCAACTTCATTAGTGTAGCTTTAAACCAGAAGTGACACCTAGACTTATGCTTTTTTTTTTAATAAGTAGTATTTTGAGGTTTAAGTCTCCTTTCACCAGAAATTAATATAGAAAGCACAAGCTAACATTTCCCCCGAATATGCTGTAGAGATTTCATTACTAATTGCATCAGCAAAAACATCCATAGTATTCATTTGTACAACACTAGAAATCCTGCCTGGAAAAACATGCATTTTGTTAAAGCTTGAGTTGAGTATTACTCTGTATAACTGCCCACATTCTGTGGGGGTTGGTTATGGTATCGTACAGCTTTCTGCAGATTAAATTAAGACTTTGGCTTCTCCTCACTACCAGAACAATGTGACTTTCAATTTCTTAAAAGGAGCTTTAGAGTTCAGGAGCACACCTAGCAAGAAATATGCTTATGCTATCACTCCACAGTTCACCAAGATCAACTGCTGCATTTTGTTATTCAGCTTTCTCCAGAAAAGATGGGTAAAAAACATCTCTCTGCATGAGCATTTCGCTGCTCAAGGCAGAGCAGAAAGAGGTACAATGGGGTGAGCCAGAGGAAGGAAAACAAGCAGCAGCACAAAAGGAACTTTCCCCCTCTTTCATTTACTTTCCCTGCTCATCTCTGGTTTCTGGTGCAGTCCCTTCCCTTTTTTGCCACCCCCTTGAGTCTCTGGTCTAAGTCCTGGATGTCAACAGTAAGTTATTAGTACCTAGGTATGAGACTTGAGAGAAGGAAAAAAAAAAATCTATGGCACAGACTGGGGCTTAAATGACAAGACTTAAAGTATTTAAGTTGTAACTCCCTCTCCCTACATTTCTCCCTTTTGTATACTCCACTAAATAATACCTTCAAAAACAACTCCAAACCACAGTGACTACTTGGTTTTCTCATAGTTATGACCAAGCTTCACTGAGTATTTTAAAAGCCCTTGTCTGGAGCTCCTTCCACTGTCAGGCTGCCAACCATTTTACCCAGTTTCATACACTGTGTGTGTTCTTCATCACTGCATTAACAAATGTACCTTAACAAATGTACCTGAAGGATTGAGAAAAGTACAATATCAAGTCCACAGACTTAACAAGCAAGTTGCTGCAATTTATTTATTTTAAATTAACTGCATCTGGTAAGAGTGATTTGTACAAGTACCAAACTGGAAGTAGTGCTCCTTAGAGCACCTGATTTCAAACCAAGCCCACCAGAACACCCTCACCATGGATGGGGCAGAAGTGGGGCCAAAGCTGGATGCAGCACCTGCCATTTCTCAGCCTCTGTCCCCCACAGTGCTGATCGCATCCAGGAATTACTTATCAATTCAACCAAAGTGCATCACCCTGCACATTAACCCTTCACATAGTGTAAACATGAGTTCTTGTTATTGTTGGCTTTAAACAGAGTTTGAACAAACACAAATTAGCATTTATTCCTCAGAATAAGCTTGGGTTCAGAGATGATACCCATCTGCAGTAATACAAGATGAACAGTTAGTATCAAGTAGAACTCATGCCAGATTATGAAGTTGAACAGCATTGCCCAAAAAGGTTTCCAGTGCCATGAATATACAAGAAAACCATGAAGATAAAACACTCTCCTTTTCAAAAAGCTTACCAGATAAGAGGCAAATAATAATCAGAGCATAATAAAATTATTAATACATAACCTGAAAGTTAAAGGATGCAAAAGTCCACTCTAGTGTCAAACAGCAAGACTTAATTTCAATTAATTGCAAAACTATCAACAGTGGGCCATAAAGCTTTGACACTGCTGCAAAAAATAAAGCACACCTACCAGTCTTCAATAGGTTTCATTACAGTCCCCTGCTTTATCAGTCTCTACCACAGCAGTAGCTACATTTGTCCCTCAAGAAACATACGAATTAGCCCAGTAAGTGCTTATGTTGTTAATCAAATAGGTGCTTTCAGTAAAAGCTTCCCTGCAAAATGTATCCCTTTCACAAACAGAGCATAAAAGAAGATTAGTTTCTTTTGCCAGAAAAGAAATCAGTAGATTGCCTCCAAAGTATGATTGTGCTAATCTGTAGGAAGGAAAAGTTACAGTCAGAACTTTGATAGACGTGGTAGAAGGAGACATTTCTGAAAACATTAAGCCTAATGCCTAATAGGTTAAAGCTGGCACAGGAGCAAAGCTACTTTTAGGAAGGCATCATGATACTGAAGACTTTGCCAAACCAAACTAAGAATGCTTCCGTTTTGTTTTTTGAAGTAGAAGACAACATGACCTGACCACCTAAATATCTCTTGGATGTGTTCAAGGTGGAGAAATTAAATCCTACAGGCCCATAACATTCCTTTCTCTCAAAGGAGTCCCAAATAGCAGAGCTCATCCCAGAGAAGGGACTTATTCAAAACTCTTTACTACTGAACACTCTCCCTGTCATGAACATCAGCATTTGTATTACCTGTTTTAGTAGCAACAGTAGTGGTAAACTACTTAATTTCCCAGAAACTCAGTGCGGCACTTTGGCTGAGTTAGAAGAACTTGAACTCCTGTCCTCTCACGAATCAGACCATCATATAGGAACCTGCCAGTGGGTTGTGTCCCTTCAGCTCCTGAACAGAGCAGCCAGGCAAATCTTTGGCAGGGAACTACAGAAACCCTGCTCAGAACCTAGCATGGTGAGCAGATGAAACTCAGCAACTCTTGAGTTGCTCTGTTCTTCCGCCTCTTTGGTGAGAAGGATGTTTCAGAGAGGCCTCCTTTGCTCTGTGCTTTTTCTTTCCCCAGTTGCACCTACCCTGAGATCTAAGAGAAGCTGTGTGTCACTGAAGGCAGCAGTTGTAAGAAGCAAGACGACTGGAGGAAAAGAAAATTGATTTGGAGGTGTAGTCAGCAGAAAAGACCAACTGAATAGGACACATGCAAATAAGCATGATTGGACCTCACTGCAAGAGAAAGACACTGACATTAATTTGTCATTTATACTTGGAAGAGCCGGTCTCATGCAGACAGCTAAAGACCAAAAATGCCAGACCAAGTACATCTTCTTAGAGATTCATTTCAAAATATTCCTAGACAGGTGTACTCTTCGCTGGGTCAAAAACTGGCTGGACGGCCGGGCCCAGAGAGTTGTGGTGAAAGGAGTTACATCCAGTTGGCGGCGGCCGGTCACGAGCGGTGTTCCCCAGGGCTCAGTTTTGGGGCCGGTCTTGTTCAATATCTTTATCAATGATCTGGATGAGAGGATCGAGTGCACCCTCAGTAAGGTTGCAGGCGACACCAAGTTGGGCGGGAGTGTTGATCTGCTCAAGGGTAAGAAGGCTCTGCAGAGGGACCTGGACAGGCTGGATCGATGGGCCAAGGCCAATTGTATGAGATTCAACAAGGCCAAGTGCCGGGTCCTGCACTTTGGCCACAACAAACCCATGCAGCGCTACAGGCTTGGGGAAGAGTGGCTGGAAAGCTTCCCGGCGGAAAAGGACCTGGGGGTGCTGGTTGACAGCCGGCTGAATATGGATTGGCAGTGTGCCCAGGCGGCCAAGAAGGCCAACAGCATCCTGGCCTGTATCAGAAATAGTGTGGCCAGCAGGACTAGGGAAGTGATTGTGCCCCTGTACTTGGCACTGGTGAGGCTGCACCTCGAATACTGTGTTCAGTTTTGGGCCCCTCACTACAAAGAAGGACATTGAGGTGCTGGAGCGTGTCCAGAGAAGGGCAACAAGGCTGGTGAAGGGTCTGGAGAACAAGTCTTATGAGGAGAGGCTGAGGGCACTGGGACTGTTTAGTCTGGAGAAGAGAAGGCTCAGGGGAGACCTTATACAGCTTTACAACTACCTGAAAGGAGGTTGTAGCGAGGTGGGTGTCTGTCTCTTCTCCCAAGTAACTAGTGATAGGACAAGAGGAAATGGCCTCAAGTTGCGCCAGGGGAGGTTAGCTTGGACATGAGGAAAATTTCTTTACTGCTCAGGGAAGTGGTTGAGTCCCCATCCCTGGAGGTATTTAAAAGATGTGTAGATGAGGCGCTTAGGGACATGGTTTAGTGGGCATGGTGGTGTTGGGTTAACAGTTGGACTCGATGATCTTAGAGGTCTTTTCCAACCTTAATGATTCTATGATTCTAGAGTTGCAATCTATAGACACTAACCCTAACTAGTCATGGCTTTTAGACTATTCAGAATTACTTTCTAAACATCTCTAAAGAGACTTGGGAAGGTGGAAGTATCAGAAAGATCTTCTGGGGTTCTTGAAATCTCAGTCATCATGGATATGTGCTGCTCTGGACACCAGCCTAGACATTTAAAGATTCATTTTTCCAGAGCACTACCAAAGCTTGTTTGACCCTAAGTCTCCAAAAATTCTAATACAAAAATTGTGCTTCCCATCCAGACACAGAAAAGAATTCGGAAAATTGAGAAGTATCATACTATGAAATGGCACTTGGAAAAGAATAAACATGAGTTTGTCTCCCAGACATTTTATTTCCTGATAAAAGGTGGCAATAGGAACAGAAAGAATCCAGAGCTATAAATGGAATTGTGAATTCTAAAAGCTTTTTTTTTTTTTTAAGAAGATCCCTGAGAGATTCTAACACATCTTGTAAAACTTCAAAAAGTGTTCTGAAAACAAGTCAATGCTCAGGCAGCCTAGTTTCTTTTATGCACAAAGAGACTTCTTAACAATGAAATATCTATGCCTTACTCATTACTGCAGGGTTTGTTTTTTTTTTCCTTGAAGTTGTTTTATATTCCACAGTGGGCCTACGCCAACAACTGAACCAGACAAGACCTTTTATTATTATACAGCAAAATGTTCAGGACATTTCTTACTGCACTCTGAAGACAAGAAAGCTGCTAGTGCAGCAAGGGGCATATGCATAATAATATTTCGAGCATTTCTGCTTAGATTTTATGAGGCTTTAGGGACTAAGGACTAAGTAATTGGATCAGCAATACCTGTACATCGTTGAATGCTAAGGGGAAGGGCTATAACCGCTCTACTACACAATTAACCACTTTTTTTTCCCCCACATTGCAGATACGATTCCTTTTGCTTCCCTTACCTTCCTACCATACATTCTTCTTCCTATTTTGTGATGTGACAAAGCTGAGGTGTAAGTCCTACTTAGGAACAAGTATCCTGTTTGAGGTAGTCTTTGATTAGGGAAGAAAAGTTTGCACCAAAGTGCAATTTATCAACTCTTATTTGCATAGTATTAGACCCAATTTTTACCATCAATTCCTTCGTTGAGAAGCCTGTTCCTTTCAGGAAAGTCTCATGTCAGGATAACATTTTTGACTAGATGTGGGGTAATCAGCATTACTGCCAAATAAGCTTTCATGAGCCAGCTGTGTCCCTGCTGAGGATATTGACTCTGAAACATACTACTTCCGAAAACTTAAGCTGCCTTGGAAGAAGCCTCAAGGCTCCATTGAGTCAGTCCAAAACAAAAACCAGTCTGAAAGTCAGATTCTCCTATTCCCAGGCTGATCAACTTTCCCCATCCATTTTGAATAAAGGCAAGCTTGAAGCTAGAAAGCATTCAACTGGAACCCACTTTCAACTCAGTAAGTTGTAATAACCCAGATCTCATACTCTCTTGCTCTACAGCTCACCCTAACTCTTAAGTTTTCAGTAGCCATAAATGATTTTTCACCTCTCGCATGAGGCTAAAAAACTCCCTAAATCTAAAATTGAGACTAAGAAAGCCAGTTAGGTTAACATGTTAACTACACAGAGCAGTAATACACACACTACAGTGATTACTTTCTCACTAGATTCCAGAAAACCTGTGTTGCTTTAAGGTTTGTAAAATGTTCAGACTGAAGAAAACTGATCTGGATAGCCTGTATTGTTGTTACAGAACAAGTGCTTTAGATTTTTTTTTTTAAACCTCTCTCAACATGGAGGCCAGAAGTGATTGTTCCAATTATATACTCCAATCCCCTGCACAAAGACAGGCAGTAAAAATTCATTGTGTGAATCCTACAAAAGTATCATAGAACAAAAATATCAGAATAGACTGGAATCACTGACAAGTCCAATTCTAAGTTATAATTTTAGATACCTTGGCAGTTAAAGGTACAATAGCTGTCCATACCACTCCTTAGATGTTACACTTAAGTAAATTAGCTGTAAGTCAGATGTTTCTGCACTGCTTTAGGGTCAGGGAAAAAAAAAAAATGCACTCTCAATTAACTTTCTATTACAGGAACAACTTCTTCAAATCTAAAAATGGAAGATTAAAAAAAAAATAAAAATCAAGCAATTCAGAGTATCTAACTGCAACTGAAATGCCTCTTTAGAAGTCCAAGATTGCAGAGAGCTGTAACTGCTAGTTCACCTGTGCACATATCAGTTAAGGTACACATGAACCCCACTAGAAAAGAAATTTTCCTGAAGTTGTGCTGAAGATATATGTCAGTACATATCAACATTACAAACTTCAGACTATTTTCCTCACAAGTGAAACTATACTAATGATAAATGTTGTGTCTACCTTTCTATTAACTGCATAGGACTAATGCAAGCTTTAATAAATAAGCATTTAAATGAAAACGAAGAGTCATGCATGTAGAGGTCCCACAGATTTGTTTACCTGTTTGGAATGACTACTTCCATCCTTAAACCAGTTTAATATATACTTCTTACTGATCAATTTAGCATATACATTTATCAGAAGACCAAAGATTATTACCATCTCTAATATGGTTTGGTCAACCACTGCAGGCAGAAACAACAAGACGTAGTTTCAGGTTCAAGACTATTCTGACTAGTTAAATTTTGGTTCGCTAAACCAGTTCAAACCTTACTGAAAACTTGGATACAGTCAGGCTTAAAATATTGTTAGAAAAACCTACTGAAGAGTTAAATTGTTCTTTGTAAAAATCATGTGGTCTTGAAAACACTGAGCCTCTTTTCTACAAGCAACTAGGTTTCCAGCCTCTGTATCCCATTTTGAAAGGTTTAAAAGGTCATCACATTTTTTTTTAAACCTAAGAAAACCCACTGAGTCCAAATTAGACTTATTTCTATAGAAAGTATATGGAAGCAACAGTCACTAGTTATAGGTTTGTGCACCCCACTACAGTGCAAGTTTTAATGTCACAAGTGTTTAAATTATCAGACTAACCCATTCTGAACAAGATGTATTTATTCCACAGCATTTTGGAAGCCTGTAGTATTTTTCTCCCCAATAATAAAAGCCTAGACTAACCAATAGAGTTTAAATCCTCATCTCCTTTTTTTTTCTGCTCCTAAAACAAATGAGATTAGCGATACTAGTAGTTAGAGATTAGTTCCAGATTTTCTGTGCAAACAGAAAGTAGCAACAGCACCTTTCACATGCATATGACTATACATATAGGATTTAGCCTACATAGACTGTCTTCAAGTCACAGTGCTGAACTCTTGGAAGGCAAACATTTTACTCCCATCACCAAAGCTCCCTATATATGAGCTACTTACAGAGAAAATGGGCAGGGTGAACCCCACTGTGTAGAGGACAGTGGATGTGATGGTACTGTCATGGAACGGATACTTGATGCTGTCATCATTACAGAAAAAGCCTCTCTGATACGGTTTTATTTTGGCCAAGTTTAGAACACCAAGGGGTAAGCCAGCTGTTGGGGGAAGGAAAACAAAAAACAAAAACAAGAAATACATGTGGTTAAATTAAAAAAAAAAAGTCATTTTTAAACATGCATGGAGGAAGGTACCAAACATGCAAAACTCAAATTTCCTAAGTATCATGCAATGCACACACTTACCAAATCCTGTTTATAGAAATTTATCTCTTCTATAAATCTACTTCAGAAGGACTCTGAGGTTGCCCACCAGATATAGAAGTTAAGAGAGTTCAAAGTCCTTTCATCAGTAAGGTGAGTTGCCACACATGGAACCAAGATTATGCTTAAGAAAAGCATTTGCCACTCACATGACTGAATAGTTACTGAGGGCATGCTGCCTTTTGTGTCCCCTCCTTCCCCACCACCCCACAACATTAGCTTGCATCTGAATTACCAGTCTTGTTCTATACACTATAATCTGGTCAGTGTTTACAGAGAACGAGACAAAAATACATACAGATTTTGTCATAGTTAGGGAGTTAAAGATTTCATGCAAGTATTTTTTCATGCAGGTAAGAGGAACAAGAGAACTGCAGAGACACCAACGGGAAATGCAGACACTCTGAACAGACTGCATCTCAAGGTAATGAGATTTACACTTTAAGAGTTGCATTTACACAGCTTTCGTACACTTTGGAAGATTTCTGCGTGAAACTAAGTTATTAATATGGAAACTGGGACTCGGGTACAAATGATAGGTCTCTGAATTTACACTGTTTGACATATTACTTGCTCCCTCTCTTACAAAGAAGCTATCAAGACCTCCGACAATTACATTCAGGTCTGTAACTTATTTCTGACAAGAATCAGCTAGCAAATAGACATTTGCAGGCGCAACGACCTCAGGAAACCCAAGTTTGTCATTTTACTCTACTTTCTCATCCCCCCCACTTTCCTTTGGTCCCCTGAGTAAGTAATAGATCAACAGTGGATAAATTAGGCAATGCTGTAAGAATTGCAAAATCCCGAAACAAAAAAAAAAAAAGTAGATTTTGGTTTAAAACAAGGTAAAAAAGGGCAAACTAAACTTTGTATTTTCCCCAACATCCATGTAATAGCAGTTCTGCATATAGACACTCTATATATGTTAGATGGTAAGTGCAATTATTGAAGCAGAAAATCATAGAATAGTTTGGGTTGGAAGGGACCTCTGAAGGTCATCTAGTCCAACCCCCCTGCCGTGGGCAGGGACATCTTCAACTAGAGCAGGTTGCTCAGAGCCCCGTCCAACCTGACCTGGAATGTTTCCAGGGATGGGGCAGCCACCACCTCTCTGGGCAACCTGTGCCAGTGTTTCACCACCCTCAGCGTAAAAAATTTCTTCCTTAGATCTAGTCTCAATCTACCCCCCTTTAGTTTAAAGCCATTCCCCCTTGTCCTGTCGCAACAGGCCCTGCTAAAAAGTTTGTCACCATCTTTCTTAAAAACCCCCTTTAAGTACTGATAGGCTGCAATAAGGTCTCCCCGAAGCCTTCTCTTCTCCAGGCTGAACTAGAAAAAGGACTACTCATGATATAAACAAACTGCTGTACTGAGAACAAACGACATTTCAAAGAAGTTCACGTGATGAGAGATTGCTTTGATTTCTGGTGACACTTGTTAAGATGACTATCAGGTAAGTCACTTAAAGGGGTTTTAAATAAGCTTATTCCTATATACTTCATTAGAAGAAAAGACATCAAGAGTGAAACAGTAGGAACAGAGTGATAAATCCTGGCCCATTCTTTGGGCTGCTAAGTTGCAGTGCAAAAGCTCATGAAGTGCATATTGAAACTGTGTATGTGCTTGGTAATACCCCAGCTGCCAACTCCTCTTCTAAGAGAATCGCTATGGTCACAGAAGGCAGTCTGGCAGGAATTTAAAGCCTCCAATGGAGCAGGGAGGAATTTTTTCCACAAAACATCTTAAATCCTAAGGACTGTCCATACTTAGCCTTAACAACTGGGGATGCTGATACAGCACAGCACTTCAGCAGATGCTTACCATCCCATATAGCAAAACTGAACAAAAAAGCAAGTGGCACTACACTTGTCAACTTTAAGCACAAACTTTTTCATGAAGTAGGATGATATACCTTCAAATCAATTGTATCTCAAAGGTCTCTCTCCTTCCTCTGCTTTAATGATTGAGAAAAGAACTAGAGCTTGACAGAACACAGATGGCAGAAATAGCCGAAACGGAATCACAGCCCTTCAAAAAAGGGGGCCACACTGAAGAACTCAAAGTTCACTCGCGTCAGAGGACACTTCTGTATGTTTGCATGTCTGGAGCCAATTTTCAGCTCCACTCAAGGCCATGGCAAGATTCCACTAACATAAGTCAGAGCCCGTGTTTCCTGTGTTTATCTCTGCTATTGCATACCCAGCATCAGGATGATGGAGTGGCAAAGCCATTACCTATTTGATACAATCCTATCTTCTCAAACAGGTCACCAGATTTTCACATGTGGAAATATCACATCCTCATGGTTAATCTAAGCAGCAGCTTGTGTTTTACACAAGTTGCCTACTTAACAGACATAAATACCTCTGTTTTCCAAGAAAAGCTGCTACAACTCAATGTGAAGAATTTTTCTGTTTCGTTCAATTACATTTTCGGCCTTCCAGCTCAACCTTTTTTAGCCAATATTGCACAGTTTTTACAATAAGATTTTGAGGTGTTTTGCTTTGGTTTTGTTTCTGGGTTTAACTTCATTAGGACAGCTATTTAATTTTTACCAGCTGCTGAAATATGTTCTCTAAGTGCTCCAGTTCAGAAACTAGAAGACACTCCAGCAATTCACTTGCAAACGTGACAGAGTTCTTAGCTCAAAAATTCCAAATTTCTTGCTACCAAAGTACACAGGTTTACAGTCATGGGTCATGCAGTTTTTTCAAGGAAAATTTCTTTAGGAACTGGAAGAGAGCTATTACATCAGTGTACATGAAAAAGAGAAAGTACCCTAAGGTTGACAAGCAGTGTTTTAAGCCTACTAGCAAAACAAACAATCAGTTTGAATATGAAAGGCTTTTTTTGCAGCAGGAGAGAATTACTCACTCTGTAACCTAGTTAAGACAGAAGCTTGAGGGCTTTTTTTTTTAAATTAGGAAGAATTCCTGAGAGTAAGTGTTATGTGCTCAATTTTCATTAAACAAAGAGGAAAAGAACTCAAGATTTAATTTAACTCTCTTTTCTTCCCATTAAATAGTCTTCTTTATGTGCAATTTGTTTATGAAAACTAGTTTGAGAACTTTTACATAACCAGCAGTTATCCAAATTTTTCTGGTGCTTATACATTTAAATATTCCTTTGTACATTTTTGTTCCTTTCTACATCTGTTTCACTGAAAGAAAAGGATGCACCTTTTTGTTACATCAGATTGATTTGACTACATTGTGCAGTACTTAGAAAGTACTTCAAAAGTGTGTAATCTAGAGTTGGAATTAAGAAACATGTTTTTACTTTCAACCATGAGATTTTGGGAAGGGGGGAAGAGGAAAAGCAGCAAATAAAGGGGTCAGATGTGGACAGTTTTACCAAAGTGACTGTGAAATTCATTTGTATAGTCCATAGTAAAAGAATATGAGAAATTGGAAGTTGGTTACACATCTTACACTAACTGCCCATTTCTATTTTTTACTTTACTGTTAGAATTCCTACTGCAATCTAAATGATGCACTGCTTTCCAGCAGTGGAGTAGAAGACTTTGTGAAATGGTGTTTAGCTGAACGTTAACCTACCCCAAACAAGTAGTAGCAGTTTTACTATTGCTCATTTTACAGAGAGAGAAGACAACGCTTAGTACATGTAAGCAAACGGTCCTGAAGTTTTCACTATAAAGAGGAAAAAAAAAAACACCCACTAATGTACATAACAAGCCAGTATTGCCATCAGAGGTGCCAAGGATCTTCATGACCTTTAAGCAGGCTGACTGTATACTGAACTTCTGAGGAATGCATGTATGTTCAGTTTCATTAGCTTCTACAAACTGGAGGAAAGGGTGACCAAAATCTAGGGAAAGATTACAAGGCTAAAAGGCAATCTTGTTGATCAACTCTCATGCCTTGTCCTCTTCACAATGTACCTCTTCTTCCTTTTTACCTAGCCAGTACCAGCAGTAACCTTCGAGGGTGCTCTTCTGATCTAGGTAACTTTACACCTTAGGGGATCATAATGGCTCAGTTGTTACTCATAGCCTTTAAAGCATGACCTTCAGCTGTAAAAAAAGACTGTTTCTTGAAGTTCCCCATGCTTCAGACTCAGAATTGGAGTTTCTTTATTTTCTGTTAAAATTTGTCTAGTTGATCTTGTCAAGGACTAGTGACCAACAGGTTCTTGGCCGTTTTGCTAGGTAGTAGCAAGAAACAGATGGCAGTCCTCTGATCTGGTTTCTCTCCCTTTTAATTATACAGAGAAAACAACCTGATCATTCAAGTGCTCTGGAACTGGCCCATCCAAGACTTTGTAAAAGACTGGGATGCACTTCTCCTGTAATGTTCAGGCAAACAGACTCTGGCTAACCTGGAAAGCTACAGCAGTAGGAGCAAAAGCTGAATAGAACAAGAGACTGCAGAGGTTTGAAGCCTTTACCTATGAAAGAAAGGTGAAAAAGCTTCATACACTTGGACAAGAATAAAGCACACAGGATGGAGAGGGAGTGGAGAGAGGCAAGACTGATATTTGAATTACTGATCAGGGATTGCAGGGAAGAAACAGCCTTAAGTTTTTGACTAGAACTGTAAGAACAGGGCAACACACATTTATACAGAGCGAAGCTGAGCTAGCTGAAATAGCTACATGGGGCTATGCTGAGTTCACAAGGCATTTCCAAGTCTAATTTGTAGGTTCAAGCCAGTTGTAGTGTAGTTTCTATTGAAAACCTACAAATAATTCACAGTATTATCAATAGCCTTCAGGGAACTCCAATTTAATCACATCTGACTGGACAACACGGCATGACACAAAAGCCTGTAAGGAAGGAAGGGAAGTCCAGGCTGGAATACTAGGGAGGAAGTCACTGAGAATGGTTCCCCACCCACAGAAAGGGAATGTCAAGAAAAAACAACACCCAAGGGAAGAGGGAGGTGAAGTCTTCCTTTGGGGGAAAAAAAAAAAAAAAAAAACCACAACCCCAACACCTGTTTAAAGAAAAAATGTTGGATTTGTTATATTTTAAATAATTTTTTTTTTTACAATGAAAACAAAAAAGTCATTTAAATTCCACAATTTATCCTACAAATGGAAGTGCTGGATAGCAAACTACGATCTTTTTACAGTGTGTGTAACACTGCACTATTATTCTGATTTGTGGCATTTATCACACCTGTAACTTTAGAGTTAGGTGCTTAAGTTTAGAGGCATAAGGAGTTGGATTCTGATACTCAGGTGTCCATTTGGCTTTGCCAACAAGCTGCATGGGATATTTTTCCCTAAACAGGGAAAAAATAGTGTTTATAGCTGAATTAGCCTCTTTTACAGCTGGCAGTTGCCATAAATATTTAAGACCAGCAGAGAATATTGTTCAACAGCAGGTAGCTTCAGGATCTGAAAATACTGACTGTGTTCTACTTAAAATTTAGGAACATTTTCCTAATTAAATCTATGGACACAGCTTTAGATAAATAGTCTTAAAATGGAAGACCTAAGTTTTATATCTGAAAGGAAGGAGACTTGAAGTTTCTAACCATTTCAGTTGGTTCTGAACTAGATGGTACAGTGTAAGTGTGGTGCTCACAAAACCTGGCTACACTTTCAAGAGCAACTCAAGACAACCTAGACTGTCCTGCCCTTCTCCCACCTCTGGCCATCCACTGCTATTCCCCTCCTTGCCACAGCACTAGCTTTTCACACCAACCTGTCCAAAAACCAGAAAAAGCCCATGCCCACACAACACAGGTTTTTCAGGAGCACTTGCTCATCTGGCCGAGCACGTGACTGTTAGAGCTGGTGTAAAAGACAGAATAGGAACATGTAGCCAAGGGTGTGGAAGAAAGGAGAACAAGGGCAGACTGGCCATAGTCTCAGATCAGCTTAAACACCTTGTGAAATTGTTTCCTGGTCAGTGGTGCTTTCTCCTCCACAGTTTTAAGTAGTTCAAAGGAATGCACCGTATTTTTTTGTAAACATCCTTTAACCAACCCAGTTGGCCTCCTTATCAGTGGAAGCAACCAAGTCTTCACTTGAGGCTCTGTGCCATCTTAACTTGTGCTGAATTGGTGTTTCAAGTTCTGAGACACACAAGACTCCTACTCCTACCTGGTCCTCAATCAGGAAGATCTTCTCATTTAAACAAATTATCTGGAAACTGGGAGAAAGGCAGTTACCCTTAAAGGAGACTACAGGAAATGAGAATATTCTAGCTTGATTATTAACCAAAGTTTTTTCCTCATGCTGTACTGAACTCACAGGTAAGTGCTAATTAAGAGAAACTCTATTAGACTAACATGAGACTGAGAAGAATTTTTGTTTCTCTGCACTTACCTGAAAAATAGGATCAATACATTCTGCACTTGATAGGCTGACAGAAAGTCAGCTTCAGCTTTTGTAAATAGTAAATTGTGGATTTCTTAAGTTGGGGGGTGTCAAACAGGAATTCTGGCTGTATCAGAGAAATAATCGCCATAAAACACAGCAAATGACAGCCTCAAAACAGATCAGTTATTCAGCTGAAGGCTGCTCATTTAAGAAAAAGGTACTTTTCATAGCTTACATTCTTATTAAAGAGATGATGCTGTTAAATGACCCCACAGACAGATAAATGCCATCATTCTGAGCTGAACCTATACAGCTGGTAATTACTACTGAGGGCAAGGGAGAATTTAAGTTCTCCCACAAGTATTTTTGCTTTTATTTTCGGCCAGGACAACCATGTTTGCTTTGCTACTCATTTGGCAATGTACAGTCTGGGGTAAGGAAGTATGCAAGAGATTTAAAGAAACTGAGACAGGTCAACCTCATGCTGCTGGAGAGAGTTTGGGAGCATCTGTAAAAGAGACTGTTCTTTGCAGAAAAGCAGATGTGCTGAAAATGTTTTTCCACGAGCAGTCAAGAGAAAGAATCAACACCTCTTAGGCAGGAGGTTCTGGGAATACAGAAAACTACTAAGAAGAAGAGATTAAAAAAAATAAGAAGGTGTTTAGACTTTTGACACCTAGAGGTGAGGGATGTACAAGAGAAAAATGAATACACTACGTATTTTCAGTAGCTGAGATGAGTGGGTAGCCCACAACTCACCTCCTAGCCACTTTAAAGGACTTTATCTTACTTTTCTACCCCAAGGAATGGAATATATTTCTAATACCAGCACACTGATTATTCTGATAGCACCAGAAGCTGTGCTAGACTTCAGTAAACAGGATATATGTATTTAAAAGCGTGAACTACATTCTAATCTCTGCTACTATTCTACTTGCAACTATACTACTTACATTTTCGTTTTCTGATCTACTTATGTTTTGGCTAGCAGAGAAGCCATATCAGCAACCCAGGCCAGCTGACAAGTTTCACTAAGTGACTCCCTCACCATGCCCTTACATTTTTGGGTGAGCCAGGGCAAGGGTGGTGGGGGCAGGAAGCGAAGGAAACCTTCCTCTGAGCTGTACCAGCCTTAACACAGAACAGCGCAATTTCTAGTCCAGTCATTTACTAACAGAGGACTACATCATATTCTAGTTTCTCCCCATTCAACAGTTTAGTACATCGGAGCACTAGTTCAGTTACCTGCATTACCAACCCATTAGAACAAGTCACAACACTTGTTTAAAAATATTCAGACAGACAAGTGTATTCTCCCTTATATCTATGTTTCAATCAAAAAAAAAAAAAAGGACTTTTAGAAGCATTAAGTACCTCTTAGTCTAAAAACCATGCAGTTGTCTCTCCTGTGAGCATTTACAGAAGTGCAAATATAAAATAAAAAAAAGGCAGAGACAAGACAGTAATATATCCTAGCCTGACTGTATTACTTACACAGAGGAAAATATGCGGCTCAGGCAAGCCAGTTGCAAGTCACAGCAAAGGCTGTGCCCTGGGCTCTGCTCTGTTCAGGGGGCAGAGAAGGTTGAACTTAGACCAGCCGATCAACAACCACCTGGAACTCATTAGCAGTTCACCCAGTGGGGCAGAGGCCAATTGCCCTGATTACTGACAGACTTGACAGAAAGATTTAAGACCCTCAGACTAATAGCTAAAAGTAAAAGACACTGGGGGGGGGGGGAGAGGATGGAAAGGGAGAGGTCAGCAGCTCCTTGTTTTGCAATGCTGCTCATGGGGTTGGGAAGAATCCAACTAGCTGCAGCCAGAGCAAGAGTGACTTCTCCCACTATAACCCTTCCTGTTTAAGGGAAATTAAGTATTTAATCACTGCTTGCATTATGTGCTTAGTATTACATTCAGTGTTAAAGGCTTTGACTGTATTGTCTAGAGAATTAAAAAGCCCACAGATACAAAGCCATGTACACACCCACAAAGATCACGATCTTCTACAGACAATCTACCTAAAGCACTGGGCTTACAGACAGGGAAAACAATACAGCAAAAGAAACTGAGCTATCAAGGTCAGCTGTTGGCAAGGCAGGGAAGGATTTTTTTTTACTGCAGGTGACACCAACTCTGAATGTCATTCAAGACCAGTGCTCCTTTGAACTCCAGACGTTACAACTATTTTTCCATTTTAATCCTTGTTTTGTGGGAGTGCATAGCAAGAGACTTTCAGAGTATTTCACATATAGCTACAACCCTAACCTGAAATACCATTCAGTCTCTAGAAATACAACAGGTAATTAGTTAGGAGTGTAAATGCTCTTTTTCCAATGAGTCTTACAAGCATAACAATATTTTATTTAAACAGTCTTTAACAAAGTCAGGCCTTACAATGGCGGTGCTACAGAGGGACTCAGAATTTCACTAAGATTGTCTACCTTGTCATCCACCAGAACGTCCTTTTATACTGTACACACTGCTGCATGCCACCATGTTTAAGAGGATTATTTTCAGTTACCAGAACCACATCTTTTTCACGGCACACTGAAGTTTGTAGTGTCTAACAGCACATTTTGAGAACGTAAGCTCTGTATTAAGCTAGATCTAAACAGAATTTTAAAAGGAAAAATGAGAATACCCTATATATTTTAGGGCTATCAGAGCAATTGTTCTGTATTCATTCAGAAGGCTTCCCGAGAAGTTCATTTAACCAGAATTTGTAAGAATATTTATACAACATTGCTCTTGATACTTGAGTATAATGAATAATGCATAGAAAGTCTTCCAGTACTCATAATAGAGCAGGTGTCGCTTTCCAGTTTCAGCAGAAATTATCAGCATTAGATTTGTGATCTCAGTTTCTATATATTAATGATCAGAGATTTAATTTTCTAGTGTTGATGACTGGAGTCTTAAGATTCAAGAAGAGATGGGAAGAATGACAGGACACTGAGTCTGCAAACAGAAACAGTGACCTTACTTCCATTCCCAGGATCTCCACTAGCCTTAGACCCAGCCACCATTCTGCCTTGGAGTATTTTAACTGAATACTAGTACTGCAGTATAGGCTCACCTAACGAAACAAAACTGAAGCCTTAATTTCCCCGAGTCAGCAAAAAGCTACAGAACTCACTCAAGAAATACCAAGAAAAGGAGACACAGACTAAGAAGATGATTTTTGGAATTTAATAGGGAACAGTTCCTGACTGGAGCTATTTGCAGGGCTTGATCTCACTGCCTCCCTTCTGTATCTCAGCATTAAATGCCCTCTTGACCCCTTAAAGGCCATATATGCTCCCCATTAGCTTGCTGCACATCAGAAGGTTCCCTCGTTATAATTACAAGTTTATTCTCTCAGGTCTCTCCACCACTAGCTTCCAAACCAGCCCCTTCAGCTTAAGGCAAGCCTTTCAGATACCTTAAAGTAAGGTAGATAAGCTTAGATACATATGTGTTCCTTATCATCCCAGTACTCCAGTTTCAGAGAATATTGCATATTCTCAGTCAGAACAGGCTTACAGTAATCTGCAGATCTGCAATAACAGAACAAAGTTAAAGGGACAAAAATGCACTAAGATTAATTTGAGGGAAAAATTCCACCTTATTCTAACAGAGGCAGAAGCTACCCGAGATGCTGAAATTTGATACACAATCCCTTCTACACTTAAAGCAAAAACTGAGCAAAACTCCTGTTTGGTACAACTCTCTCCTTCCCTAGGAAAGGGATCATGTAACAAAAAACTATGACCCTTCTTCTATACCAGAGATCGCTGGCTAACATCTCAAAGCTACCTTATGAGATCAAGCAACCCCATGTGGCCCCTCTGAAAGCTGCACGATCAGCAACGGCAGCCAAAGGGGAAGAGGTGCTAAAATCTAGGCTAAATCTAGCAGGATCCATTGTTTCAGCAGCAGCATCACAGAAATAAGGCTGTATTGATACGGCTCCTACATACCTTTGGTTCCATTTAGTAGAATCGGGGTTTATAGCCATTCCAAGACATACTGACCTGACATACTTGCCTTTTTTAATTTAAAATTTAAAAAGTCTTTATCTTCCTGTTGCCAGATATCAATATGCCACATGAACAGGAGATGCCAAAACTGTGTTGAAGTACAATACGAGTAAAACTGAAGTACCTTAACGCACTTCTGAGTCAGACTGCTTCTTGGTTACAGCTTTTTAAAGATGAATCATCAAAGTCTGTAACAGAGCAAGACCAGCCTACTAATGCCTCTTGTACTGGTTGTTCCAAGTCCTATAACTCAATGTGATAACAGAAAGAGTGTTTGGTAAGTGCACCAGACAGTTTCAACATTTTTTTTCTGTATCGTATTCTGCTAAAGAAGCTTACTTGGATCTATTTTTTGCCTCTATATGAACAAGCAGTCTTGATTTTAAAAGCTGGACCTGACTGTGCTAGAAGGATTCATGTACCAGAGAATCTGGCAGAAGTGGCAAGAATAGTTTTAAAGACACAATGCAAGTTTATCAATAGAGAGTTTTTAGTTCTGTGCCTCTGAGATCAGTCTTATAACTTGGAAAGGAAAATTCCTCCCAGAAAGTGGGTCAACTCATTAGCAATTGATTGTTAAACAAGAAGAGATGAGCAGAAGACCCTTAATACAAGCAGCACAGTTTTCTTCTAGTTTTTAAACTGCAGGACTACACCACTCTAGCTGGAAAATTGCTTGTGGGTCTACTCACAGGTGGGACTGAGAGGTCTATTGCTGCAGCTGAACTGATTAGTATTTCGTGATGTAGTGGCAACTATATTGTTCCAACAAAACAGTCTAAAAACGTATCTTAAGGAAATCTTGCTTCTTCAGGATAGCTTTTAATTTTTGTCATATAACTGGGCTAAAACTAGTCATTTGCTAGTCATCCATTATCTGAATTTCTAGTGTTTGTGGATTTTTCAGTTGTCTTCAGTCAACTATTTTACCTGATTAAACCCCAAGAAGGAGGAGCTTCATTTGTGGGAGAGGGAAAAGAGCCAATCCCTGGCACCACCATCACCCCCCTGAGCAGATACAGCAATAATCAAGCCCATACCAATGAATCTGACTTTTTTGAAGCCATACTTCTGGGAGCCAATAAGGTTCTATGTAATTCAGTTTGGTGCTTTTTTCTTTTTTTTTTTTCCCTTCCCCATCATCCAAGGTGAGTTTGTTTTAATTCTCCTAAGACTAATTCTGGAAAGAACATTATCAGTTGTCAGGGATAAATCCAAGTCACTTGGGAGACTACAAAGCTCAAGTTACCTCTCATCATCAGGAACCTTGCAGAGTTAGGTCACCTTTGTGCTATCTGCTTCCATGGCTCCAACACAGTCACAGATAGAGGACTATCACAGCTTTATCCTGTCATCAGGATCTGGTCAGTGCAACAGTGCTCCTACATAAAACTATGCAGCAGCAGGCAACCAGTAGTCAACTCTGGACTTCCCCTCCGGTGATTCTGCGGGTTTCAGACCAAGCTGCTTTTAGTCAGTATAGGTTCATGCTATCCAACTCTTTTGAAACCAGGTCAGTGTATTGAATCAGCTCAGCACAGGCTCAACAAGCACCCAAGCAGCTATAAAGGTGAGGCAGGACCTCTTCAACTATGAGAGATGAGCTATTTTATCATTTAGCTGTAGTGTGGTACTTCATTTTCTACAGAAAATATGTCAGAAGCCCCTTCCCTCCCATTCCCTTAAGCAAAGGTCACCACCTTCACATAAGCATGCTGCAAGAGCCCTTCTGTCTGTTTAAGGTTAAAAAGTCATCAGGACTCAAGAAGCTGGTGAGAAACCTCACTGCTGACAAGCATCTTCCTCTATTATGCCAGGAGGAAAGAGTAGAGTGCTGAGTTCAAGATTTGGCTCTTGGGAAGGCACTGGAAGGTGAATTAGGATTTACCCATTACTGTAAAAAGCAAGTGCAAGAACTTCTCTTTTTGAGGCAGGGGTTAGCCAGAGTACAAGATACACTTCAACAGCAATACCTGGCAGAGCAAGAACCCGACTGCTGACTTTGAATAGTGTTCATTAACTAGTCGAGTTCTAAGCTGAAGCTTTCCTGTAGGCTTCCTAGCAAGACAGAGTCTCTGGGTAGAGCATCTTTCTTTATGTGGGGGGAAATAAAAAGTGACTGTTGCCAAGAACAAGGGACAATGTCACAACCGGACTATTTGGTCTTATATGTTTGAGAAAGCACAGTCAGAGAGAAGATTTTCCCTGGGTTAGGTGACAACCATGTTTCCAATGAACTGAGAGTCAAATTAATGAGTATCATCTCGTGGTACCTGGTGGACAGTGTCATGTGAAGACAAGCTGCTCTTTCACATGAGCCTGTTACAGCTAAACAATGTATTCATGTGCTAGAAAAAAGATTTAGCATCCACATGACATTGAAAATAAGGATAGTGACACATATGTCAGTGAGTCACAAGTAATAGGGGAGGAGGTTTTATTTGCACTAGGGCAATCAGGAAGTTTAATTGACCCACATAGAAGGAGGCCTTCCTTGACTGAACAGCAATACCTTAATCATCACGGAGTCGGCTGCCTTCAGTGCCGGCAAGAGTAAACACTCCCAAAAGGGAAGAATGGCACCTAAAGCAAAAACATTGTACAGGGTTTGCAGAGTGGTCCAGCCATCTCACTCTCCCAGGTCACATACTGCAAAAGCAAATTCACCTGTCCTATACACATGGATCTGCTGTTTAGCGTATTGCCCTGTATCATGCAACAATCCAGCAGTCTTTAAACAGTAAGCTTAAAAAAAGTGATGTAAGCATTTGTATTTCTGGGTTTAGTTCACATGTTCTTCTGTTTGGAAGACTAGAGCTTCTCCTTCCCTTACTCAGAAGTAGTTTCATAACAAAAAAGATAAATAAGACTGCCATAGTCTCACCTTCACCACCACCACCTACCAACCTCCTCCTTTTTTGCATGGGTACTGCTTGCAAGCTCAGTGTGCCTCAACACCCGAGTAGCAGATAGATAGCCCCACTGCTAGAGAATGGTTGGACAGTAGGGAAGTTTTCAGTCAGCTTCTTGAACCACCACAGGACATGGAGAGGAGGGAAAGAAAAAAAAAAAAAAAAAAGAAAACCCTACACATACACCAAACGTAAATTTAAAACTGCTGTAGAATCTAGTGAACTAAATAATTATTTACTATTTCCAACGTATTGCAGAAGAGTGGATCAGAACAGTGAAGGGCCAAATTCTTTAGAAGACATCAATGTTTCTAATCTTAGGTTGTACATATTCTTGCATTACACCAGCAATCACATATTGACAAGTACACTCCCTAATTACTTACAATAGCTTGTCAGCAGTTGTAGTCAGGCACAGGACTAAAGAAACACAGTTATGTTGCATTGCATCCCTGCACTCAAGTTAGGCATGAACTGCAACAAGCATGGAGCAGATGTGAGTTGTCCTAGAGCCTAGCATCACAGAGAATGTTTTCCTTATTGCTCCAGTCACCTCCGCAGAACTTAATTTAATCTGACTTGGTCTTAGTGAGAGTTTGGTCTAAAGGTAAATGTATTTAGCAGTTCTTCCACTGATTACAGGAATAATACCACGGGTTTCCCAACTTTGTTCTTTTAAGTGTCATTTACCTGCCTTAATGAAGAAGGAGCCCGAGTTGCAGTCAAACAATAGACCTGTAAGAGTGGCACAGAGTATATGTATAGTGCCTAATGAAGACAGTCACAAGCTAACTAATCAAGTTATTCTAATAAGCTGTTATTTTTTGCATGACAAATTGAAAGTGTAATAAGCCATAAGAATCAAGTCTCAGTATCAGTGAAAAAATGGTTTTACTATTGTCTAGAAATGTCATCCCATTTACACATCTGTGCCATGCTACATCAAATGTCTCTCCATCAGAAAAACGAGGAGGGACAAGTAACAAAAGTATGCAGGAGAAGGAAACCCTGCAGTCCAGGCCATTCATGCTTTCCAGTGACGGAAGACGTTTACCACTGTCTACTGGACCACACAGAGTAAGGGAGCTGTTGCCTGCAGCACTGCAGAGCTGCATACGGACATGCAGCACGAACACACCCAGTACTGCAGATCAGCACACACTCACAGAATGCAGATACAGCCTTGTCGCACTATTTAAGGACAGATGCTGCAGAAATCTGCAGCTTTTTCTTTTTTTAGATTACAGGATATGCAACTAGTTTAATGCCAAAACACTAGTATCACTTAGAAGGAAGGAATTATCATCCTGATAAGAGAGAAAGAGAGTTTTTGTTTATTTTCTCAGGGCACCAAAGACTGCTTTCCCTGAATTCTCTCTCCCTTACTGGGTAGAAAGGTGGATGAGAGAGTGAGCTTCCTTAAGGCCAATTAAAAGCAACCTTGTTTCAGGCAACAAACTGATCTAATAGCTTAATAGCATATAAAGGGGGAGATATTGTTCCCTCCGGTGCTGCCTGCTTTTTCTTGGCCTCTTTCTTTGTCTCTCACCTCTGCTCCATCTTGGGCACTTGCCAGACCTTTCAATAAACCCATTTAAATCACCAAAAATCAGAGTAAAGCTCTTTTCCCTTCCTTCCCTTTTGGAAAACTTGTGTTGGGAGAGTTGAACCTGCACAAAGAATGATTTGACTAAAATAGGAGCAAGTAAGTCACAGACCTACACAGTCAGAGTCATCTGCTTCCACTGCGGTAGGCTTATGGATAAGTCAGGTCACTGTAACTTGGAAGTGATATCCTTACCTTTTTTCTGTCCAACATTGCTGAGACAATGAAATTAATTTTTGTTCCCCATCTTCACTTACTATGGGGAAGCTGCGGGCAGGAGAGGAAGGAGAAAAAAGGCAAGCTCTGTATCAAGTGACAGTAAGAGTTACCTTGGGGATTGTGAGTATGCTACTGGTAGCCCTTTTTGTGGTAGAATGGGCTACCGCACCAAGGGTGAGAGTTCAGTCCTCAACTGAAGCTGGTCTACATAGTTTTAAACTTTCAGTATGGCACAGATAAAGAAGTTGTCTCTTGGAGGCTTCATGGTCTCTTTAGTGGAGATACTAGGTATCAGGTTATCAATACCAGCAAGTCACTTTATCTGGGCAGTTACCTCAGTCATTTGAGCAGATATCAAAGTGCACGTGGCAGGGAAGGGCGGGGAAAAAGTGAGTTAGAATAAAAGTCCACAATCAACAGGAACTATTATTCTTCTTCCAGTTAAAAAAATTAGAACAGATTCCCCCTTTAGACACACAGGCTTAAGACTAATGTTCTTCTAAGGGCCTGTCTCAATCACACGGGAGCCAGGGAGAAGAGGAAGAGAATTTGGTCCTACATCCACTATCTTTCCCATTCCTACACTTAGGTATTTTTGTCTCAGCTGGAGTTTCACTGAAACCTGTAACAATGTGTTTAAAGTTGCAGATGTCAAGAGACTTCATGTTATGCACTGCCCGCATTTTTCCCTGTACTAGTAGGAAGTAAACAAGCCCAAGGGAAAATAAGAAAGCAGTCTGTCAACCCTCCAGCACACTGAGGCATCAGATTAGGGCATCTGTGATCCAAATGCTACATGGGGGCAGGGGAAGGTGTGTAAATTGATATTATGCTGCAGGGCAAGGTCAAGAGTCTACCCCCCAGTTAGTAACTTGGGGCAGGAGCAGGGGGAAACCCTCATTCTTTTAGCTGGATAACCCTCAAGTCATATGCCTCCTATAGTCTTAATTTTAATATAGCTTGTTTTTCCTGGTTACTCTAAATTACTTAGAGTATGCACATATGCTTCAAACAGACCAAAGTATATGCACAGTGCAAACTTTTGCCTGATTATAAAGATTTTGTAGTGACAATTATCAGGACAGACAAAACTGCTTTACCGGCCATAAAGATAGCATGGAAGTTTAAGCCTTGCTACAGCATACCTTTGTAAAACCTCTGATCTGAATAAAGATCGCTCCTACTGGACTACATGGATCCACCATCAGTCTCCAAAAGCTCTCTCTCATGTAACATTTATTCAGAGCAATGCAGCATTCACCATAATTTTGTTCTTCAATGCCATTTAGCTACAGGTACCATTGCTATTCGAAGCATCTAGCAAGATAAAGCGTTGCTCATTATGTTCATACTAGAGACATCTTCAGCCAAGAGGGACTTCCATGAGCCAGACCCGTTTGACTGAACACCACCCACTGAACATGACGAGAAAGTGCTTAGGTTTATTACTGAAGTACTGCTCTCATTTGATTAAGAAGCAAACACCCAAAACTAACACTTCCTAAGGTTGACCAAGAAGTACATCTTCAGATACTGAAGACACTTCCCAGGCTCTCAACACTCAGAGGTCCAGAGGAGTCACAGCTCTTTACAAAGTAAAACTTCCCCTTCGCTGATCAATAACTAACGTTACTCTTTACACCGTGTCATTACATAAGAGGAGGAAGCTAGTGCAAACTGACAGGCCACGATGTAGTTTCAACAGAGCTAGAGATTGAAACAGAAGAAACATTAGGAAGGCGCTATTATTTGGACTAGCCAAGACAAGCATTTGCAGTGCTGTGGCTGTCACAGTTCCACACACGGCCATCACCGCACCGAGGCATCACTCCTGACACTACACATGTCCCTCACTGCTGCACAGACAGGAGGACGCCAACACCATGTTCTAATAAATACCCCATTTCACCTTCAGCCTCATCCTAGAGCATCTGTTTAGTTTCACTGCGACCGCATACAACTGAAACCTTGAAGTGAATCTCTTCTCTGCTGCACGCCACCTATCGTGACACCTCTCTGGGGCACTGGGATACAGCGTCTTTCCCGTGATGTCGGCCCCTTTCAGGGCAGCTTTCCGACCCACCAGGGATAACAAACACATCCCAGGCTGCAGACACCCACCTTCCCAGCACAGGCTTTTGCCACAACCGGTTCACAGCCGACAGAAGAGGTGAGGGAAGGAAGAGTAAGGACAACAGAGAGAAGAGGGAGTTCCAGATGTCAGTGGATAAGCGGCAGCAGCTCCCTCCCCCGGGACTCTCCCCTTCCCAGCTCGCGGCCCCGGCGGGCGGGGGGCCGGCAGCGACCAGATTCCTCCGGGCCAGGGGCGGGAGAACGCGGCGCCGCCGTCTCCCCGGGGCGGCGGCGAAGGGGAGGGGAAGGCGAGAGGGAGGGAGGGGGGTGAAGGGACGGCAGGCAGCGGTGGAAGCGGCAGACGGGCACAGCCAAGGCGCAGGCTGGAAGCAGACCCGCGCCGGGGTGGTGCCTGGCGCCGCGGGGAGCGGGAGGCGAGCATGCGATTAGCCCGGTGCCGTGCGGGGAGGGAGCGGAGCGCAACGCCCCGGGGACGGCCTCCCGCGCCCCCTCCGCGGCCCGCCGACCTACCCAGCAGCACGCAGACCACGTCCAGAGCCACGAAGGGCAGCCGCGTCCTGTCAAACATGCTGGCTGGCAGCGCCGGGCGCCCGGCGTCAGGCGCGGCGGCGGCGCCTCCTCGCGCGGCGCGGTGACAGCCTCGGCCCGAGGGGCGGGAGCGGAGGCGGCAGGGAGGGGCTCAGCCGCGGCGGGGCGCTGCGCTCCGAGCCAACGGCGCCCGCCCCCCGCGATCCCGGCGCCGCCGCCGCCCGCACTGCGCTACTGCCACCGCTGCGGCGCCCACCGGGGCTTTAAGGCGGGCGGGGGCCGGGAGGGAGGAAGGGAGGGAAGGGCGGGCTGGCGGCGGCGCCTCCGCCCGCCCCTACCCGCCGCCGCGACGCCCCACCCGGCGGCCCCGCTTCAACGGCAGGCCGCGGCCGGCCAATCGCGGCGCGGCCCGCCCCCAGGGCGGCCCGCCTCCCGCCCCGCCCCCGCGGCGCCGGCCACGCCGCGTCAGGGACCCCCTGGCGTCAGAGGGCGAGCCCCGCCCTTCGCCCGCCCGCCGCCCGCCCGAGGCGGTGGCGGCCCCTCGCCCCCCGCCCGCCCCTCAGCGCGGGTCCCCCGGCCCCCCGCGGTCGTGGGGCTGCCGCAGGGCCAGCGCCGCCTGAGGGAGCGCCTCGGCGGTCGCCCGTGCTCTGCCTCCTGCCGCCTGCCCGGCCCCGTTCTGAGGCGATGCGGGCCGCGGCACCGGAGCGTGTCCTGCCCGGCCCCCCGAGGGGCTGCCGGGGTGACAAACACCCGAGAGGGGTGTCGGGGGCGCCCGACCCCGGCCGGACGCGGGGACTCCAGCCGCCGCGGCGCCCCGGCCTGCCTGCGAGAGAGCTGGGGAGCGGTTTTTTTGATTTTTTTTTCTCTTTTTAACAAGGAAAAAGCTGCTTCCGCCTCTGGAAGAGTGTTGGAAAGTTGCAAAAGAGCCGAGAAGCCGAGTTTCAGCCCAACCCAAAACAATGTTTTTCCTTGTTAAAGGCTTTTATTTGGAAAGAAAATAGTGACCAACACGAAGAAAATGTTTTCTGCATAACCACATTTTTATTTTAACAGCATTTACCACAAAACAGACGACTTCATTCGCCAGTGTTGCCAGTGCTGCTGGGCACAAACTTATCACTCACGCCACTGAGCACATCTGTGTTTTGTTCTCGGTAACTGCCGGTGGGACAGGCGGCGCTTCCCACACTCAAAGCATCAGGCATAAACTTTTCTGCGATTTCTCATGTCTTCCACCCTCTAATTCTGTAAACAGCTTCACTTTGTATGATATCCTAAAGGTTGAATAACAGGTTTGGAAGATCAACAAGGGAAACAAGTTCTTGAGGTGGAAATGCCTTGCTAAATATGCTGTATCTTCAATCCAACCATGCTGCCTAAAAAGGTACATTAAGCAGCTCCATATAGAATATATAAAGAAGTTCCACATAGCAGCCTATATGGGAGTTCCCAATCTCGTCTCAGCACCTAAGAAGCATCCCAGCTACAAATCAAAACGGGCAGTTCTACAGATTAAAACTACCCTTGATTTCTGTAAGGGTAGTGTAATTTACAGAGCGCATTTTCCTGTGCAAGTATTCTGGGATGGTCTCACGGAGGAAGAAACTCCAGTGTTGTCTTAAAATGCAGAAAGTAATGGAACAAATTGGAGGACAACCTGGCAACGAGGAAAACTGGGCTTATCTTTGTGAGAACTGCTGCTGAAAGAAAAGTGTGTAATCTACTCTGCTCCTCACAAAGCAGGGGATTGCTCACAAGGTCTTAAATCAGAAGTAGATAACATCCCCAAAATTGCAAGATGGTTAGAAAAAGCAGGAGACAAGCCATGCAAACAGTCCATGCACAATTGCCATAATTGCTTTCTTCAACGCAAAAGCATCACGCTAATCTTGTTCGGGCTAAGCAGCAAACAGCTCTCCTGATCCACACCCCTATGCAGTAAATTAGAGACCGAAGTGATTGCGCTAATTCAAATGGATCTCTTCCCAGAAGAATGTAAGCAAGATAGCGATTACACTTAAAAACACCTGGAAATTGGGCTGCGGCAGCACAGCATTCACCAACAAGAGAAATTAATCACGCTTTATTGTCTTGCAGTTTCTACATCTCTGTTTCCCCCTTGAGACATAGCTTGCCTGAGGGAAGAGGCATCTCTGCAATCTTTCTGCCAGAATTCAGGATAGAAAGCAGTCACCGGGTTCCTCTCCAAACTTTCCATTGCACAAGGGATGTGAGCCTTGCTGTTGCAACCCTATTCCCACCACTAGGCTTGCTATGTCTTGGAAACCCCCAGCCGAGCACAGATTGAGGGATTAGGTTAGCACTGCGCTGTTCTAGGCTCTCAGGAGGCTTTTCTGGGCCTTCATATGTGAGCAACTATTAACCATGGAAGCACGCCAACCCAAGCACTTTCAGCCTGAATTACTACTCAGATTAGCAAAACCCTACATTACTCCAGGGCTGTGTTAGTACAAGTACTGCATCTTCAGATATGTTGCTATTTCACACAAAAAGGATGTTTGGGCATAAAACTGAGGAGAGAAAAGAACACTCTGCATGCTTAAGCACCTTTAACAAATAATACAGTATCTGCGGCAGCAACAATGCCCAGGGTAGCAGAAATGGCAAACTGATGGTGCTTGATCAGAGACATCTGGAGCAGTATGTTCCTGAGGGGATGGAGGATGTTTGATTATAAACACAAATAGAAATCATGTTCAGCATCAGTTGGAGGTTTGTGGGGTTTTAAGTACACAACACAAATATCAGAGCTGCTAAACTTCATTTTCTCCTGGCACTGTGACAGTTTTGTTGTATCTTCTGACTTCGTGGCATTTTTCCTGTCTAGGCGTTGGTTGGTATCTGCCCCTCGCAGCAGGGCGCTTAGATGCCCACCATTCTTAACCACCGTAGTGACCCAGTGATGTCAAGTCAGATCCACTCATATGCTTGGCACAGTCTATGCTAAAGGCCATTTTTGAACCAGGACCCAAGTAAAATGAAGGCAACAGAGGAAGCTCATAAGTTATATTTTATCCCTTCATTAAATTTACATTTTAAATAGTCTAATATTACTCTCTAGAATTTATAATCTTCCTAAATATCTTCCCCTCTCACCTATTCTCGTTTGGTATGGTTATTTAGTTGTTTTCTTTCTTTTTTTTTTAATTGTATCTTTTTGTTTGTTTAATTGAGAGCAGTGAGCAGCAGAGAACACCAAGACCAAGTTAAAGCCCTGTTCATGTCTTTGTTTTATTCTGGTTCTTCTAGATCTTCAGTGTTTTGCCCATCCTCCTTAAAAGTTTTGTGTGTACTATGATTAAACTCTCAGGAAGTTTATCATCAGTCTGTAGTGGTACTTGTATGACAATTAATTAGTACTGACCCAACAGGACTCTTAACTGCAATTAACATTCATACGGATCAGCAGCTTTAGTAAATGATGGGACTTTCCCAGGCTTGTTTCTCTGTAGCGTGATCTGGGATGGGAGTCAATAGCTCTGAATGAGCTGTTACCACTCAGGAAAGGGATGAGAGGGTCATGGTGGATAGTTCTGGGAAGCCATCCTCTGGGTGCTTAGTGGAGAGATCACCACGCCGACCAGAGCGCTGGGAATGCTACTAGGAAAGACATCGAGAGCAATCCATCAAATATCATTGTGACACATTCCTGAATGCCGGCAATCCCACATCAAAACGGGTAAGCAGAACCAGAGGAAGCTCAAAGGAAGGCAAAAAGGCTTTTTAGAACTTGTATACAACAGCTTCAATGCAAGAGTAACAGAAGAAGAATAGAATTTTTCAACATGGAAAGGGAAGGATGGAAGAGGAAAAGGCTTTGTAAAGTACCCATCTATAAAATCATGAAATGTGTGGAGAAGGTTAAATGTGTAACAAGTATTCATTACTTTGTATCAGATAAGAACTAAGGAGAACCTATATAAGCTGTCAGACAACAGGACTCCTTCTTTACATGAGAATGCTGTGGAATTTATTGCTCACGGTGCTGTGGGGCACAAAATTACAAAGGAGCCAAAAGGCACTAGGTAAATTCACAGGGAATAGGTCCACTGTTAAACAGTGGTTCCCGGTAGTTTAAGAAATACCAGAACTGCTGACTTCCCACATTTAGAAAGGTCTGCTGGGGAAGAGTCATTCTTCAGGGCCTGTTTCTTAAACTCCCCCTGAACATCTGCTGCTGGGCCCTGTTGCACGGCATTGGGCCGGATGGACTTGATCTGAATCAGGTCTTCATATGTTCAAAGCCCGTCAATGGCCATAGTGTAACGCTGCAAAATACATTAGTAATAGTTAGCAGAGATGAAATAGTTCAGACTTGTTCGTAATGTTCTGTCAGATTCAGACTCTGCAATACTTCTGTGTGGCTGTTGAGAGTTTATCTGCCAAAACCCCACTCATGCAGTAAGACCTACAGAAGAGGACCAAGGAGGAAAGTCTGCCAAGATGGCCCTCCTGAATTTCTCTTACATCATTTGTCCAGGGCATAGGATTTGCCCCTTTAGGAAATGACACACGCTTCTATAGGTAGTGTTGAGACCTGGACCTCTGAAGTCAGTTGACACCCCTTGCACAGAATGTTTCAGGAAGCAGAATTTAGATTCCACCAAAATATCTTAGCCTCATATCTCTTCTTTTGTTTCATCTAGCCACTTAGTTGTTTTCCTTCTTTTGCTCCTATGTCTCATGTTTGTTTGGTTTTTAATAAAGGAGCAGTGAGCAATAAAGAACATTCATATTTCTAATAAACAAAGCATGAGGAGTTTCCTGTCTTCTCTCCGTTAATTCTTTTCCCTTTAAATACAGTTGATACTTGTTTGGGTACTTCACCCCCACAACTCTATTGAATTGTGTTGTCTATTCACCAAAAAGCTCCTGCTGTCAGGCTGACTTGAGATTGTCATCTATGGCGCTCCACTCCGCTCCTGGGCAAGTTCAGATCCATGAAGGGTTCCGCTCCCCTGGTTTTAGGTCACAGTTACAACAGCATTTCCAGAAAAGCGATGAGACCTGTTCTAGTAGAAAAGACAGGTTATTTCTAAAGATTGGCCACAGAAATAAAGAATCAAGCAGACATCACCAAACAGCATAATAACATAAATTTAATATTCATGTCCATGTAATGAATTAAAATGCATTAAAACCCGAGTATATAGCTTTGTTTATATATATTTAATAGCACGTATCATACAACCTCAGAAGATCATATAGTATATTCTAGAAAAAACATTTCAGGCTACGTCTACACAAGTTAATTAAGTGGGGCCAGCACACACGAAACAGGTACTGGCATGTGATCGTCCGGACTATTTATGTGTTAGCTCACAAATGGTGTTGTTCAGAACTAACTAGCACAGGCCAGGAAGCGTTCCCCATGGCAATTTTGCATGCAGCCATGCTATTTTGACAGGAAGAAAGTGCAGCTGTGTGGCCATCAGCTATGGTCTACCAGCTGGCCTTAAGGCTAAGAAACTGTCCCTGTTTGCTCTTTATTAGATTTTATTATTTGTTTCAATTAGATTTTATTATTTGTTTCAATTACAGATATTGCTCTGAAGCAATAATAGATTCTGAAAGAAAGAATGACTCAAGGGAACTCACCAAATGTTCATGGCTGAGTGAAACTTTTATTAAAAAGGTTTTACGATTATTGCAAGTTGGAGTGATTTAGGGGCAGCAGGATATGTCTCCTCTGGCTTCCGATTTCCCCTCTCTTCTTCCCTTCCTGGTCATGCTTTCCAGTCAAACCAGCTAGCAAAACGGAGGTAACTGGCAGCAGTAGGGATCTCAAGAGATGAACTTCAACAGGGTAAACCAGTTGCACAGTGAAGAATTTGCCAACGATGTATCAAAGGCACCCAGTTTTGACCCAAGCAGTAACTCAGCCTCCTGTGCCTGGTTCCGTGTATGTTTGGATAACCACGTATTTAAATATCCACTGTATTCAACAGATAGAAGAAGATAAGCTTGAAGGAAAATGTATGTCATTGCACCTCTTCCAGGTACATCTTCATGTGCTTCACTGGCTGATCAAAGCTGTCCATCCGAGTGCAGCAGCTAAGGTGTCTGCTCCTGCTGCTTGTCCCTGCTTGGCAGCAACAGTCCCACCCCTGACACTCTGTGCTTTAAACAGGCAGCAATCTACACTGAAACCATTGCGAGGCAGCAGCTCCCAGTCCTGTACCGCTTCAGGATGGCCTGGATACCAGCAGAAGTACCACTAGGAGTACAGCGTGGGAGCAGACAGAAGCAGAGAGACCCGGCAAGAAGTAGATCTGAGTTTTTTTCCTGGCCCAATTCTTATGCTCCTGCTCAGTGGATGAACCGCTTGGCTGCTGCCTCTTCAGTTCCACACGTCCTGCTCATTTTTGTTGAAAAGTACCATTTATGTTGAAATGTACCATGTACATTTCCTAACACAGTGAGTTGAGCCTCCAAGTTACGTTACTGTAATACTCAAAAGTCATACTCATCCAAAACTACACTCCAAAGCTAAGGCCAAGCTAATATAAGCAGAATGGCTATGGAAATATGTCTGTAGGGGGCCTTTTGCAACATTTTTAATAACGGTATTATGCTGTTACAGTTGTCAGTGTTGCTTTTGTTTGAGCTCCATAAATTTGTGATTTTTTTTTTTCCAGTGCCACAGATCCAAAGGAATTTATTCACAAGTTCATAGCACTTTGTTGTTGTTGTTTTCTTAAGACTTTATAAATATATTGGATAAAATTCAACCTTGGACACATCTCCCTGCACTGATATAATGCAGTTACAATAGCCTAGCACATAAATAATTGCAACTACAAAAATAAATTATGAGGGGGCTTTGAAAGTGAAATAACAATAGTCAAAATGTCACCAAAACACTCAAGCTGGCAGAATCAAGCAAGGCAAAAAGAAACCCACTTCAGTATTGATTGTGGAGCACATTTATTTCTTGCATCTCTGAATTATTCTTCACAGAGCATGATCAGGGTCAGTTCCTGCTCAAAACAAAATTAAGGGTGGAGGAGAATAAATCAACACATAATTGCAACATTAATTATTTAGAATTCCTCTTCAAAGAATTATGTGAGGATTTGGGTCTTAATACAATCACCATCTAATGAAAGCTTTTGCCTCTCCATCTTCTATAAAATAGTACTTGACTCCTTGAAATAGTCATCAGAGTTGAACACAAAAAGCCGCAGCTGGAGCTGCTCCAACACACAGAGCTTTCAGTTACTGAAATCACTTCCTCTTAGTTTGTCCCCTACACGCTGAGCAGGAAACGTGGGATTTCACTTTGCTGTCTTGTCCCTTTACATGGATTCACCCTTGTGCCAACAGCAGATTCAGTGCCTTAAGGTACAAGTCAATGGCTCCTGTAATCTATTGCCAGAGCACAGAATGTCCAGATTATAATTAAGCCCTGACCACTTGGTATTTACTTTTATTACACTAATACTGAGAGGCCCCAGTAAGATTGGAGCCAATTGTGCTATGTGCTGTACACACTCACAGCCATTGCCTCAAAGACCTCACAGAGCAGGGTGAAAGAAAGAATTATTTTCCACAGCAGCAAAAAGAGCCTTAATTTTGCTGCTGTTCTCCTTGAGGCATTAATCCTGAGAGAGACGAGGAATAAACCTGTCGCATATGAGTCATCCATGCAGATGAAAGCATAAAAATATCCTCTTATCTCCTGCTTTATCTTTCCCTTCCATATTGTTGCTTCTTTCCGAAGTAGAATAATAACAATAAAATTAAGAGTGAAGTCAGCACTGGGCAGGGATGTTGTAGTGTCTGGAGCCCCAGAAGCAGTGGAAGCAGGCAGGAGTCTCGCTTGATGTGCTCTGGCTCCTGTAGTCAGAGCAAGCACTTGGCAAAGGAGAGGAGAAGGATTATATCTGTCAGAATAACTTTTATGGGACCCAACTCTTCCAGGGATTGTTTAAAATCCACATAATGCTCTTGAGTGTTAATGCTTGCATTGGGACGTTTGCATTAGCAGATAAATGTGCAAGAACACACGTATCCAGACATCTGCCTCGTGACTGCACATCTGAGCAGTTTGCTAAAACTTGGTCCAAGGTCCATGAGGTCCTTGGGCTCCTGAAATGACTTCCAAGGTTTGTAATAAATTGTGCTGCTGAAGTGTACCGCAGTTAAGCAATTCTCACATGATAGAAACAATGTGTGGTGCACTGCACTAAAACCACTCTATGTTATTTTAACTTTTCAGCCTTTGAAAGTGTTCAGAAGGGAACACAAACATACTGAAGAAATTCATACCTACACGTTGTGAAAAAAAGAAGGAAACTTGGGATGATGCTCCCAAATTATCACCCTCCCAATACAAGACTAGTGGATAACATAATACTGATCTTCCCTGTGCTTTGTATTAGCCAGAAGTGAGGAAGAAAAGTGTAGTTGTTAAGGTATGAGCACTCCCCCAGATTTCCAGGGAGCCCTGGTTGAATTGCTTACGTACCTCCAGCTAGGTCCATTTTTTTTTTAGCCATGTCAGAGGAGCGAGGACTTGCATGTGGAACGCCATAGGGTTAAGTGGTGTTGTCTGGGAAGGAGGGGTTTTCAGGCACAAAAGGCATTGCAGTGTTGTTGAGTCTCCCTTCCTGATGCACACACAGGCTTGCGTCAGAGTGTGAGTCAACAAACAGGTGGTGTGGGCTTTCAAGGAGCTTGGGCTTGAATGGGAATGCAAGCCATGAGCTAACGTACGCCGTGTGCCCTGTTCGTTCCCTTCTGCCAGGTGGGGAAGATAGCGCTGCTGTACTGCAGGTAGATACTGTGAAGATAAACGTCACAGAAATGACAAGGGACTCAGATACTACTGTCAAGGGTATTGATTCAGGGCACTGATATAGTTTGTTCCTTTCTCTAACGCTATTATTATTACTATTAGTATTATTATTATTATTAAATTCACAAATAATAATCTATTATCAAGCTTAGATAGGAGTTTTTGTTCATAGGATGAATATACTTAGGATGAGCAGAGCTGCTAGCTTTCAGGTGCAAACCCAAATTATTTCAGACAAGATCCATTAAGGTACCAGTGCCTCAACATCAGCAATAAACAGTTGGGATGGTTCCTCCTACAAACCGTCTTAACAGAACACACATAAATGATGCAGATCCATGCAAGTATAAAAAGCCAGTGTGACAGCTATCTTGTGCAGTATTGGTTTTCTGGAAACAAATACGAGAGCAGAGCAGCCTCATCATAGAATCCTTGTACAGATCAATAGGGCAAAATCTGCTCACTGCGTACGTACTTTGTATGACTAAAGCAATTAAGAGGCATAAAAAGGCCACGCAGTAGCTAAAAATAGGCAAATGGGGAGTATCCCATCCCAGACTCAGCAGTTGGCAGAGGGTATGTACTGCTGTCATTTATCATGAACGTGATCTTTGTTTTGCTTAAGAGCCCATGAAGCATGTGATAAATTAACTTCTATTGGAGCCGCCACGGCAGGTTGGCAGAGGTACCCAGGACTGAACATGCTTTTTATTGCCCAGTTACCTGCAGTCTTAAAAAAATTTTGTAACCGTGAATCAATACAGCTGACACATAAATTCTGTGTGGCATTTCACCACTGTGTTTCTCTGCTTCTAGAATAAAAGCTAAGAGGAAAGCTATAAGCAGAAGTGGGAGGGGACATGGCAGATAAAAGCAGGTCTATAAAACATGTTAGACCCTGTTAAAAAGTGACATGTGTGTGATGCAATGCAATTTTAATATTACATCTGCTAAGTATGTCCATGGTATGGTTTGGTTTATATCGAGTTGTTTGTACTATCCTTGTTTAAAAAAAAAAAACTAGTTTTATAAAATGAAAAAAAACCAGACCTGTTTAAAAATCAGACATCAACTCTATATGGTAAAGAACCCACTTGACTTTATCACATTTAAAGACAACTAAGAGAAATGGTTCTGTAAGGCTGGTGATTAGGAAGACCTCTGACAGATTGTAGCTTTTGCTGTAAGTCTGCTCCACATGTGTTATGGAAAAGAAGGGGGAACTCAGCTTCCCAAATCTCCCATCTCCCAGCTGAGTGCTTTTACTGCCGGACGTGGGCAGGACATAACCCGTCTGCTTCCTGGCTGTGTTTCAAGGGCCGGTCAGGCGCGCCCTGGCTATTCCTGCTCGACCAGGATCAGCCGGTGACAAAGACTGGAGAACCCCAGTTTTTTGCATCTCCCTTGCTCTCACCTGTGAGGTAGGCTCTGAGCACTCTTATGACTCCAGGGATGACTGCAGATGCCTGCAGGTTTGGGTCACTGACATTGTGAATATGCCTAAGAGCCGATATCTAAAAAGCCTGTCAGGCATTGAAGACTTTGTGAATCAGACTCAGGATGGACACTGTCACAGAGCTATCAGTCTTCAGCCCTGACCCTTCCTAAGTGCATTTCTTTAACCTTAGTCATCTTTGCTGAGACTTGTTTGCTCAAATGCTCAATCCAACACATGTAATCGTTTGCCAGATGGGAAGCTTCCCTTTCCTCTGCAGCCTGCTTCTAGCACAACCATGTTTTTGATTTTTCTTGCACTTTGATCATTTGGAATACACCTGTATTTAAATGTCTCATTCAAAAGTGTGTGTGTGCATGCGTGCATACCTGTATTTATCAGATTAAATAAAACTATTTCAATTGTAATTCAGTTCAGTGCTAGATTTTAGTGTAAGAAGTAGAAAAAAAGCCAAGGTGTTGTAGACAAATTACGACATTTGTTAGAGGGGGGAGGGACCTTCTGCCATCAGTGCAGTTCAGAGTGGTACCTGGATCCTAAGGCCCCAGAGACAGGGGTGCAGCTCTGGAGACAGAGACAACTGTCAGCGGGAGGAGAAAGAAAGCAAAGGAAATGCACAGGCATCCCCTGGCATGTTTAGTTACTGCAGAGCGCATAATGTGATTTTATCAGTGTTGTTAGTGTTTAGCCTTGCAAGAAACATTTTGAAATAGAACGGTGAAGGAGTACTGTACTGTACGTACAGTGGTGTGAAGGAGTAAGAAGTGGGGGAGCCTGATCTGAAAGCATCAGAGAAGTCAGTGTGTGCAACAGCTGAGATGAAAGGCTCAGAGGGCTGCTCTAACAAAGGAGGAGATTAGTGTCAATTACAAAAGAGTTTTAAATAGTATTTCACAATGGAAGAAAATAATGGATTGCATTCTGGTTTTTTGGAAACAGGAAGAAAGATGACAGAGATAGGTTAGAGTATTCCAATATAAAGATTCTGAATAAACTAACTCAGCATCGGTCCTTCAGGCTTTCTCAAATGACATGACAGGCTATCTAGCACAAAAACATGCTGAGAAAGGTTCAGATTCCAGAAACACAGTGACTCATGCATTTCCAAAACAGTGTTCTAACAAGTTGCTGTCCAAATTTCCTGCTGTATTATATGTAATGCACATTAAGTGGTGCTGCTGGCACACTTCCCTCTGAGTCAGTATTGAACCACTGCCCCAATTCAGTTAGGCGACCACTGTGCTGCTGGAGCTTCTGTCGTTACAAACAGATGTAAAACAATGTCCCAATTCCTTGTAGTCATTAGTATCCTCTTACAGATGGCAAAGTCAATTAATCTCTGACCTGGTGACCATGTAGAAAGATAGGGACTTACCTTCTACATTTCTATGCCCTTCCAGTTGGTTACAACAATCTTCAGTTGGATTAACATTTAGCTCTGGGGAGCTGGACTCTTAAGTTAAGGAAGGAGAACAGGAAGCTGGAAGGGAGCGTTACTCTATACTTTTTTTCTCTTTCTTTCAGTACCTAATGCAATGATATTATGTCTTAATGCTACATGAGCTTTCCTGTGGATCCTCCTCGCACTGTGTGTTTGACAAGGTCTTAGAGGCACGGGAAACCATGGGGAGAGATGAGGAGGAAGGTAAAGTGGAGAGAATGACAAGTACCAGCCTTACCCATACAGACATGAAGGGATTCCCTGATGCCAGGGAGCAAGATAACTTGCCTACTCCACAAGCCCTGGAGTAATCGTCCATGAGGATTTCTCTCAGTTCCCCTCTTTTTTTTCTATCCTGGGTCTTACTGCTGAAAAGGGGCATTTCAGCCTTTGGGAAATCCTGACCGGTCTATGTAGACGTTCACTGCAGCTTATAAATGAACTAGAGGAAAGGGTAATAATAAAGAATTAGAAGCATTGAGCTTGGACTGAAATGATCATATCCAAATCTGTTGAAACTGCAAAAAGTAAGAAACCAGACTGCAATAAAAAATTTGGGGCCTTCTCTAATCATTAGATGCCATCACAAATATGAAGAAAGAATAGCAAAAGCCTCTTTTCTTCATTTTTTTTCTTTCCTTTTAATATATTGGTGGTTTCCTTGAACAAAAGACATCACGAGGCTCTATGTGCATTCCTAGTAAAACTTTTGCCCTCTGTAAATGTGACTGTTTCTTACAATGTGGAAATCTGGAAATAAGAAATTGTATCCTAAAGGCAATTTAATTGAATTGATAGTCTGGCTTGAAGGAGTGAAGTTTGAATTTTTCCCAGAGCACATTACATGTCTGCTGAAATAGAGTGAATTTTTCAAAGGTTAGGTGTTGCCTAATATGTGCTGGAAAACCACCTTTGTGGTGGTTTGCTTGCGCTGAGGCAAGATGGTATTTGAATCTGCTGGAATGCTTTACATATTCATATCGCCTGAAGGCTGGAAACTTTTTATCACCAGCAGAGTAGCACAGATGACAGTAAAGATAACAGTTCAGGCAATGGAAAATGACAGGGAAACAGTTGTTGAGACTCAAATTTTCTTCAAAACACTTTTTTTGAATGCAGAAGTCCAGGTGTCTTTTGTGGAGATGGACTGATTTGCAGAGTATGTTGTACTGGATCCCAGGGACAGCTCAGATAAGCACAGCTTGATCCCTGAATGGACTTTAGATGTAAATACGGAAAAAGCAACAGCTTTTCTTGGCTATAATGAGAAGAGTGACATGCCATGTCCCTGCAGCTCAGACTGAGGTGAATAAGTCCCTACAGCACTTCCTTCTCTACAGCATTCTTGCTGGCTAGATCACAGTTCATGTTTCAGCAATGATGGTTTCCACAAATATTACTCTTGGGGATATAACTCTCCCTCCAAGAATCTATCCTGAATGGCAGGGCAGTAAAAATTAGACACAGTAATGAAGAGCAACCTAAATCTGGTATCTTTTTTAACCTAGTGCTAAGAAGTCCAGAAGAACCAGATTATAATCTGGTTTAGTCCTGCCTCAAATAATCCAGATAGACTTCTTGCAATTGTCCCGTTTTTTTGCAATGACCTTTCTACAACATCACTCTTAAAAATTTAGTTGCAAAATCAGACAAGGCTAAGTTGAGAACAGAGCTACTGAAAGATGAGGGAAGGACATGGGTGGCTTTTATACTAATGCTTAGTTTCTGGTTCTGCAGCTGACAGGATCCATAAGCTTTACGGATGTCTGGAGATCTCTGGGTGTGTGCAGCCACATTCCTGTGCACACAATAGCTGGAAAAATTGCCATTGCAGCCTTGGAAAAACATGGCTTTTCTTCACAATTACAACTCATTTATATAACTGCAAGATGCAAACCTAAGATTGCAGTTGGCAACATAGCAAATAATTAGGGATGCTCTACCTTGTGGGATATATTCATGAGTTGTATTAAATAAAGAGTTATGCACTCACATTAAGTAAGAATGTTCATGTACTCCATGACATGACATATTAAAAAACCCCAAACAACCAAACAACAAAACAGAGAACAATGCAACATGCACACACCCAGGAAAGGAAGAGAAAAGAAAGAAAACCTGTTGAATAATTAGTGCTATAAAAAGCAGAAAAACTTTTGCCAGAGACCTTGTAGTCTTTTGCACAGATTTACAATTGTGTTTGATCCTCCTTCTTCAGTTTCTCATGGGACCCTTGTCTAGCTTTGTCATTCTGTATTATGAGACTGACATCAGTCAGCTGGTTTGTAGCCAGTTGCACTAATAATAAACTGGCAGGGAGATCAGAAATTACTGGAACTATTTGGTCATCTTGAAACTGAAAAAGGAGGACTACTCCAAAACTCTTGAAGGCAAAAAAAGACACACTCTTAAATGCCATTTCTATAATAGTTGTTTCACAGCTGAAAAAGTCTACAAAGTTCAAATTGTTTCAGTTTATTTAATGCTACGTTGGCCTTAAGAGTTGTGAGGAGGGCCAGGCAACAGAATCTATCTCCTCCAAGAGGGATTAATTTAATATTAGCAAACAAAAAAATATATTGTCGAGGACCCAAACCTTTAAAAGCATAGAAATAATTTATTAAGGAGAAGACTTTTTGTATCAAATTGCCTACAGCTTTATAAGTAACATACTCCATTCGTCTCATAAGGTTTATAGTCTAATATGGAACGTTAAGAGACTGCATAGGCTTTTGCATCAGCTACACAAGCACAGTGTGTGATGGATTTGCATGTTTGACTGCCCCGCTTGCACAGTTTTTTGAAGAAATTCAGCTCTCCCGTGCTGAGGTCATTCACTTAGAGCTTTATAGTTCTAACCTGGCTCCATGGGAGTATGTAGTGCTTTGGGATATCTGGCTGACTGCTTTTGAGTATCTGGCTGAAGTAAGAGCTTGGTGAAGCTTGGGAGTATCTTGCTAATACTCTTGTTAGTGGTAAGATGATGGAAACAATGACACAATGATTTCCTCTGTCTCTGCACCTCTAGGTTTCTGGGTGGAACTGCACATGTCCTGAGGTAGCTTTCACCATTGCATGCCATTTTTCTATTCATTTCCTGTTATTTCTTCTACAGCTTTGGTGTGCTCAGTAAGGCATCATTTTATCCCCTTTGAAAGTTCCTGAAGTAAGAACAGCAAAGCAGTCCGCAGAGTTATACCAAGTTTAGCAGCGATGATGTATTTGCCAGCTGGTCGACGCCCCCATCAGGTGTGAATGGCTGGAAACTGGATATGGCCTGGACCAGCTGCGGTTGTGTGTACCTGTATTATACCACCCCATCCGCAATTGCTCCCTCCCCTTTACTGCCAGTGGGAAACTTGCATTTTTGAGTGAATTCTTGAATTCACTCAGGCCATCATGGCTAATACATAACATGAGATCAAAATCCTTAGAGCTAGAACCATGATGTTTTATTTTTCCTGAGAGCCAGGCTGTCAAGTTGACCGCTGTCACACACACGTCTTCTTGATGGTCTGGATATCAAGGTGGCTGCGTGATGCAACACATCACAGCCCAACATGGGCAAACTTTGTGACAAAAGGGTGCAATGTGTACTTCAGGGGTTCAAACAATGTAGATAAATGCGTGTTATTTGTGTGTCAGGCATACCCAGCGGTGCCCTCTCTAAACAGGTCAGCACCAGAATGTGAATGCTTAGGCCTTTAGATCTCCAAGAGATTCCTTCTACTTTAGTTGCACAGGTCAGTGGCTCCTCTGCAGCCTGGTCACCAGAGAACTTGACACAGAGATACCCGATGGACTACGCAACTATTTATTCATCTGCTGAAGAAGAACAGTCATCGGGAGTGCCAGAACAGGGACAGTTGGTAGTTAGGTTAATCAAAACTGGATTAGTTGCTCTAAAAAGCAGTGCAATACAATGGACAAGTGGTGGGGCTGATGGAGAAGCACATGGCAGAAAACTGAGTTCTGAGTCTTCCATGACTTTATATATACTTTGGCTTAACATTTTAAAATAAACGTGGTCAAAAAAGTTCACAGCTCCTCTCCAGCTGTCTGCTGGCTTGACGTTTGTGGCTCTAGTCAGTAATGAAGGTAGTGAACTACATGGAAATTCAAACTGCACTTAGAAAAGGGAGGATCTTTTAAAGCTCTGGGACCATTCCTTACAAGTGTTTTTGAAGAGGACAGAGTGCCCTCAGTGTTTTTTTCTTCGCCAGAAATACATGACAGCATCTACACACAACGGATTATTCACCAAATTTAGTGGGCTCAGCGTGGTGCATACTTTCCGTGTGGTTCGAGTGCTATAAAATACTCCACAGAGAAACACTGCTGACAAATAACTAACAGGCAAAGAACAAGTACATAGGGGAGCAACAATGCAACTACACACAAATCCCACAGTGGTTGTAAATTTTTTCCCAAGGAGTAAAAGAAAAGCAAGATCCACCCTGGGATGAAATAGCCAGCTGAGGGTACTTCAAAAGTATTCTGTTTTTTCCTGTATGAGTTATCACTGCACAAAAAAACATTAAAAAAATCAGATTGTGCTTCCCACTTATATTCTGTGTTTTACTCTGGTACTCACCTTTTCAGGGAGTTTTTTTAAAGGTAAATCTGTTATATCACACTCAACAATATAGTATGTAAACTGTGATGCAGGTCCGACTGCACCTGAATAACAGCTGCTGAAGTATACCCAGCTTCTTGCGTGGAAAGCCAAGTCCCGCTGTTTCTGATGGAATCTTCCCCTAACTGCCAAAACCTTTTCAAGAGCAATTTCTCCAAGGCCTGAATCAGTGCCCATTGAAAGCAAAGGCAAAGATTCCTATTGATGGCAGCCGGCCCAAGTAAGCCAGAGGTCTAGGCTGCCCTTGCCAGAAAATTTTGTTTATGTGCATTTCGATGACCTCTAAAGCGTCTCTTTTTGTAGTTGTCTTTCTTATGGATCTTACTCCTCAGTGAAATTTTTCCAGGATAAAGCGGGGTTGCTGTCTTTCTATCCCTGATTCAACACAGAAGATCATTTTATCAGATTAATTTTTAAGAGACCCGCTTTATTCAAGGTGCACTGGGAAGCATATGCAATGTTAAAACAGTCTGCCGTCCAATGGCCTGATTTTCCCTGTATAAACACATGGGATGAAGGTAAAAGACTCAGTCATGTGCTAAAGAAAACTGTGCGGTGCCCTCACAATAAAACCATAGAAGCCTGGTTTTTAACATGTTTACCCAATGGTTGAAATTTACTTGCAGTTTGGCCTCAGAGGTAAGTATAGACATTCCAGTGCAGATGGGGATTGAGGGCAGACTTCACTGTGGAAAGAAGTGGGACGGTCTTGTAAGCTCCCAGGGAAGGCGTGGGAGCCTGTGGTCACTTCATACTCCTTTGATGCCACTAAGTGGCAATTTATTACCAAGGTGCAAATCAGGTGAACAAACCTGTCTGAAAGGGGCTCATTGGGGCATCTGAGTTATCTACGAAAACAGACAGGAAAGGAATGAAAAACTGTGCGCCTTTAGGTAGCGGTTTATTTCTGGAGGAGCTCTAGCCCATCATTTATTGCAATTGCTATGAAAGGGTAGCTGGCTGCCTGCAGAAAATAAGTGCTGTCTGTGATATAAACAAGTGCACTCAGAGTGCAAAGACCGTCATCTTCTGTTTTTCTTTAACTAAACTTGTTTTCTTCTGTTGGAGTGGAGCAGGAACAGTATATGCAGTTGCAAATCACTGTTTTCATAGACCAATATTGTTTTAGGCCAGACTTCAGTTAGTTTAAAAAAAATCCAACCTCCCCCATCAGCATTAAGAATAGCAAATTTTGTTACACCTTGGATATCCCAAATAATTATTCAGAGAAGAAATCACAACTAGCTGGAGTTTGGCGATCAGAGGTTACCCTGAACTTCTTACTCCTTTGGTGTACGACGTATCAAGAGGAGAGACAAGATAACACTTAAACCTGAACCACCACTGTAGAAGTAGTTAGCGAGTTGGTGGCACCATAAAGAAATGTGAAGTGATTTCAAGGGCTGAATAAATCTAGTCTCAGGAAGAAGACAGCAGTTTCCCGGGCAAGAGTAAACTGCTTATGGTAACTTTCACAGAGGCAGGATATGATCTTTTGCCCATTGTTGTCAATCTGGCTGCACCCTAAATAGCAGCTGCATTTCCATAACAGAGGACTTTAGTTATGCAAATCCTCCCTCTCAAACCGAAGGACTGCAGACAGGATAGGTGAGATTCAGTCTTCCCTTAATAAAGAGTGCTGCGCTTCTATAGGAGAAGAGATGATGAGTGAACATGAGTTCTCCCAAATCCCAAACCCTCAATGCCAGCACAAAGCATTAGCGGGAACCATCTTCACCGCCTCTGCCACCCTGTACCAGCCCAGACCGCTTGAACTCTTACGCTGGAAGGTGGAGGGATGTCCCTGAGTTTGCTTACGCTAACTTGGTATCCTGACCCTGGCTCTTATTACACATCTGTATGCAAAAAACTAGAAATTCACTGAGGAGATATATATTAAAAAAACCAGTTTCAATGCAAAACAGCCTCCCCTCTCTTCCCATGACCGGCCTGTAATTTGAATGCCCTGTGGTAATTTTGTAATACAATCTCCTTTTGCTCTAAGAGATGAAGCCAGCTGGGCAGTGGGGACAATGTCTCTGGTGTGGCATTTAGTATCTAGCCTGGAACTCAATGTGTAGGCATTTCTCCTCCCCTCATATTGCAGCTGAATGACTTTGCTGTGTTGATTTGAAATGACCTGACTAATCTCAACTTCCTCTACCAGTTTAATGAAATGTCAGAAGTGAACAAGGTCCACGGAATTGAGAAAAGACCATTCAAACAATGATGAAAAGAAACACATGGACAGCAGTTTTTAAACAGTCTTTGGGCTATTGGAAATAATTCAATATTGCAGCTTTAGCCAAGCTGCAATATAAACATACTAAGAAGGGACCAAAAAATGTTTTATATAAAGCCGCATTTTTCATCTGGACTGTTTGATCTACTTCAGGATTACAAAAAGGAGGTATATGGGAAAAGCCACAGGTAGGTAAATTTGAAAAAAGAAAGAGACCCTTCCTGCCCCACTCAGATCAGTTAGTGTTTGGAAATACAAACCACAGAGCAACAGTTACGTAGCACTTGTTCCACCATTTGAAATTACAGGAGCGAGAGGTAGAGACGATCTGGCAAGTTGAGTCCAGCTCCTTTCCAAGAAAAGTTTAATGGTGTTCTCAACTGCAGAAGAAATTAAATATGCTGATCGTGACTCCAACCTCACAGAATACCAACTCAGAGGGAAAAGCTTCCATCAAGCACGGTACAATGAGCTAAAACAAATATATCAGTGCTTTGTATATCATTAATATTTTACTTCCTATTAGGCAGTTACCGAGAACTCTGCTAAAACAGCATTTTCATTACCGAAGGCAGCCCCCAAATTTCATTAACTGCCCACAGAAATGAATTTCTGCTTCCGACTGAAGGTAAGAGGGACACTGTTTTGCTGGTACAGCTGGTACCAGCTATTACCAGGCACTAATCCTTTTCCCATTATTATTTTTCCTCAGGTGCCTTCATATCCATTATAATCATGACAGATGTTTAGTGCAGCTGTCCTCTGGAGCAAAACATCCTGAAAGGCAAAAATATGCTTTCCAGAGGCTACCATATCTCTCACTTCCCTTACTACCATTTCGCTGCAGAACACGGCCATTGCAGCATCAGTCTGGCTGTATGTACACAGGAGTCTCTGGGAATTCCCAGAATGCAGACGGCATATCAAAGATTTGACTGTCTCAGTTACTCTAGGAAGTCTCTCCTCCTTCCCACAGCAGCTCCAGCATTCAGTTATACTGTTGCTGCCTCTCAGCTTTCTGCTATTATGCCATGCTGGAGGGACATTCACGGACATGGGCCACAAGGGAGTTTTAAGCAACCTTAGGGCTGACTGCACATTCTTGCACGTTAATTAACATTTGCCCAAAGTCCAGCACTCAAAGTTAGGAGATGCCAGGTCTGAGCAATGATAGGGAACCAATTGCTCTTGCAACCTTCGTACTCTCAAGCTGATGGCCTATGGAAAAAAGTTACGTGATCATGTAATCAAAAGCCAACTGTTGTGCAGAAACCTGGTGAAGAAGGGGGCAGTCTGGAGGTGGGGCGGGCAAACTCTCAATCTGACAAAGTGTTCAGCATTGCAACCAAATGCCATTATCTTTACGTATTTTTTGTATGTGGAGTTCAAAAGGCTGAACTTCAAAGAAAAAAGGAAAGTTACATAAAATGTCTTCCCTGAGCCCCTCTGTTTAAATGATGCAACGTTTGAATTCCAAATGCTCGTTTTTGCTGTGCATATCATTTGAGCTACAGGATTTAATACATTAACATTACATTATTAATCCAGACAGAACAGGAAAAATTGATTTGTAAGAACAGATGCGGCTGTGAGTGACTGGGAGAGCAAGGGGAAACTGAGGGTAGAAAGGCTCTGCAGAGGGACCTGGACAGGCTGGATCGATGGGCCCAGGCCAACTGTAGGAGGTTCAACAAGGCCAAGTGCCGGGTCCTGCACTTCGGCCACAACAACCCCATGCAGCGCTACAGGCTTGGGGAAGAGTGGCTGAAAAGCTGCCTGGCGGAAAAGGACCTGGGGGTGTTGGTTGACAGCCGGCTGAACATGAGCCGGCAGTGTGCCCAGGCGGCCAAGAAGGCCAATGGCATCCTTGGCCTGTATCAGAAACAGTGTGGCCAGCAGGACTAGGGAAGTGATCGTGCCCCTGTACTCGGCACTGGTGAGGCCGCACCTCGAATACTGTGTTCAGTTTTGGGCCCCTCACTACAAGAAGGACGTTGAGGTGCTGGAGCGTGTCCAGAGAAGGGCAACGAGGCTGGTGAGGGGTCTGGAGCACAAGTCTTCTGAGGAGCAGCTGAGGGAACTGGGGTTGTTTAGCCTGGAGAAAAGGAGGCTGAGGGGAGACCTCATCACTCTCTACAACTACCTGGAAGGAGGTTGTAGCGAGGTGGGTGTCGGTCTCTTCTCCCAAGTAACAAGCGATAGGACGAGAGGAAATGGCCTCAAGTTGTGCCGGGGGAGGTTTAGATTGGATGTGAGGAAAAATTTCTTTACTGAAAGAGTGGTGAAACATTGGCACAGGCTGCCCAGGGAAGTGGTGGAGTCACCATCCCTGGAGGTATTTAAAAGACGTGTAGATGAGGTGCTTAGGGACATGGTTTAGTGGGCATGGTGGTGTTGGGTTGACGGTTGGACTCGATGATCTTAGAGGTCTTTTCCAACCTCAATGATTCTATGATTCTATGAGAGCTAATAAGCACAGGAGAGATTTTGAAGCCTGCTAGAAACTGAAAGGAAGAATCTGGGACACAGTAACATTAAGAAACTGGAACAGATGATGCTAGGCCATTACAGAGAAGGCAATGAGATCAGTACAAGCATTGATATGGAGAAGGTAATTCTTTCTCTCGTCATGGCCCCATCATCTGTCCTTGTCCTTAGAAAGTAGTACTTCTGTTCATCACAAAGCTCCCACTGAAAAACTAATCCTTTGGTCTCGGTGCTCAGACTGTGTATAATCACCCACAGACATGTCCACACCTTCACCACGCAGGCATGTCCACAACGGCTCTTGGAGCTTCCTGGGAATTTCCCTCGCTACTGATGCTTTGGCAATGTCTAAGGGTCATGCTGGGTTAATGCCTTATATATCTTGAGATCTGGATTTTAGCTTGATGGTATCAGCACAGATTACAGCTGCTTATGCTCCACATAATATGGAGGGCTGGACTTTCGGAGTACAATGAGGTAGGGATGGTGCCAAACAAAGAGCCTGGAACTGCTATGAAGAAAACCTTAGACTCTTACTCAATGCCCAGAGTTGACAGCATTTCACCTCACAGCTTACTCCAGCAAAGCTCAAATGTAAAGACAGAATTCAGTATTTCCAGCAGAATTTTTTTTTTTCCTATGAGAAGGTAATAAATGACATTTCACAATACACCATCGGGTCCATGTATTACTACTTCTGCTCCACTAAATCACATGATGATTTGCTGGAACAGAGAACATAAGGAATTGGAATTAGCTGGCCATCACTACAGGTCACATGAGCAAGCAAGATAAAGTGTGCATTTGTGGAGAACTACATTTTGTGCTTGCATGAAAAGAGACACTGCAATCTACTTCTGGTCTTTTAGACCGTTTAAGTTGCCATTACATTTTAAAACATTACTTAACTTAGGATGTTGACAAAGAAAAAGACCCCTGAAAATGCCACTCTACATACACAGTCCTAACTTGCTTCTGACACTTGTGAACATCTCAACTGCATGTAGTAAAATAAAAAAATACTTTCTCATAAGAAAATGTACTTCAGGTGATGCCAGTGTAATGAAATACTTGTTACCACTTTAATACTTACCAATTTATAATTCAAATCAAAGCTGTTGAAGGCCTATATAAATAAACAGTGCAGCAAGAACCTATCTCTGTAACCCAGAGCTAAAACAGGCTTTTAGAAAGGTATGGAATAATTTCCTTCTAAATATTAACTCAGATCATTGTACATTGCACAACTGGAAAAGAGACAAACAGAAGATGCAATTAAGACACTTCACTGTGAACTCTGCCTTACTTGGGAATTTCTGTTGAACTCCTAGATCGTGACAGAATTTAATTCTGCTAAAATCAATGGGCATTTTACTATCTGCTTCAATGGGAAGGATTTAACTCATGGATTCATATCCAGATGGAACATGGAAAGACCTAATCAAATTGAAGTACCTGCACTCATCAGGGTTTGTACCTAAATTAAGCACTGAATATATAATAAATAAGTACAAGAGCTTAATGTGAATGAGCCAATGATGCTTGAAATCCTGCATCTTTTGTCCTTTCCTTTTGGTGTTCAAGTACTTCTGTATCAAGTAACTGTGGAGGGTTTAGCAACATACTACAGTTGTGGAACTGTAAGTTTGTAAAATTTGTTGGAAAGAAGAGGAAGTTTGTTGGAAAGTTAAAAAAAAAAACAAAAACCCAACCAGGTTTAATTGGTGAAATACACTGCTGAAAACACTGAGGGAATGCAGCCATCAAGTTACATGCAATGTATTCAAAGTAGTATTTTATGGGAGAGGTCAGACCCAGTCCCTAAAAAGCAGATGTGTAGGCCAGTGCTAATGGTGTCAGCACTGCAAGATATGCTCATTGTCAGGCAGTGAAAAGGGTGGACAGATACGCCCTAGAGAATAAGGAAACCAAGCAGTGGAAGATAAGAGTATACACAGGGAAAATGACCAGGATGGGGCAAATACTTCTCTCTAATACAGAACAGATGATGGATGTATTCGCCAATTCTGATTTAAAGGCACAAAAAGTTTCACAAGAAAAAAAAAAGAGATAATATGAAATAATTATTCTATTGTGCAGATAATATTCCAAACCCATATGATCTTGTATTTCATACAAATAAAAGGACATTTATGCAAGTCAGTGTCCTTTACAGAGTTTAAGGAGCCTAACTCAAACAAATGGATTTAGATCATTGCTACAAAAATTCACATCATTTCCCAGAGAAGCATGGTAATTATCTAGGTTATGCTTTTAATTGTCTTTCTGATGAAAATATGAACTCTTACCCTGCAATGTAATTATCTTTCCCAACTCAATTCCTACTTCACAAGTATTGCATCGCTCCAACTTTTTTCCTCTTTTACTTACTTTGGAATTTAGCATTGCTCAGAAACCTCTTTCAATTATTCTACATTTGTTGATTATTTTAATACACTGAAATTCTGTACAAAGAGGAGTTTTTACTCTCTCTCCAACCACAAAACATGACTTTCCACTAGTGTCTGGCAATTTAATTATTGCATGTTTTGGGTTACGACTCAGACTCACAGAGGGTAGGTGAAGGAAGGTGTCTGTGTGCTTACGCATGTACACCCTCTTAGTTAGTAAACAAGAAGTTAAAAAAAAAAAACACAACAAAACCCTTCCCAGATTCTTCCAGCTTCTGTTAGGAATTATCTAGAACTTAAATGATTTGATTTAGTCCACAATTCTGAAGAGTGCTAACTTGGTCTCTCTGCTCACACCCAAAATACCTGGAGTAATATAGTGGAAGAGCATAGTGAGAGACCCCTAGAGTAAGACCCTACAAGAGAGGGAGCAAGCCTGTGATGAACATTTTGTCCAACATGCATCCATAAAACCACATGCACGTCCTGACAAGACAACTTCACAGCACATAATAGCCCCGTTAACAGAGTTGAAGTGAGGTCAAGCCTGGAATTCTAATTTTAATTGTCTTGTTCTAATTTTTTTATCCTCCTGACTTTTTCATTGGAAGATCACAAATAACTTGTGTACATATTGGTTCTGAATAAAACACTGAGACATGAGTTTATTGTTTCTCTTAGTTGGAATTTCCTAGACGAAAAATATTGCCAAAACAATTTAACAGCATATTCAAAATTAAGAGTGCATTTTGACCCAAATGACTATAAATTAACCTAAATAAAAAAAGGAAAGACAATCAGTTCTTCATTTTCCAAACAAAGCAGGAAAATAACTGCAACAAAAGAGCATTTCAAACAGTCACTGAACAATACTGTGAAAGCATGTTTGTTAATAAAGGTAAGGACAGTTCCTTTGGAGGAAAGAGGAGTTCTACTGCCTGAGGCTGAAAGCTGTGTGTTTTGAGAAGTGTGCTGTAAAAAATTAAAATATTTGAGCTTCATTAATCTTTGATGTACGTTCAACAAAAGCAGAACTACCTCACTCAAATCTGAATCATTTCACTTCTCACAAAATTGTGTTTTTAGAGGAGCAAGACAGGTTTCTTGTCAAGCGCCTCAAAGATAAGTTTTGAATTTGTTTCAGAGGTGCAGCTTTTTTCAAGAAGATCATATGGAGGACTGTTCGTTCTCATGCGTGACAGTGTTGCTCAAGGCTGTTGCCAAATGTCACAGTACCACTTGTGACAGCCACAGGGAGAAGGGGGAGTTTTCACAATAGGAATTGTGCAATCAGATTAGCCAGTCCAAGGAGGATTATAAAGATGTGAATGATCAATGTTGGCCACGTCAGCTGCCCAGCACGATGCAGGGAGATCACGTAGATGAGGGACGGATACACGAATACAAAGGCCAGACCACATGTTGCTCCAGAGTATCTGAGGAAAGGCGGGGAGAGGGGAAGAAGAAAAGAAAAAAAAGAAAAAAAGAATGCTTTGTGTTAACTCTTATTTCTTGCTGTCCTTTTTCCCCCTCAAACCAATGAACAGTCTGGCTGAACAATGGCTATCTGCAGTCACTAAACATCAATTTCTGTCCCTTGCTGTCCTTCACCTCCTTCATTGGCATTTAATTATCCCCCTCTGTGTTGCTCAGCCTCCTGCTCCCCTGTACTTGCGCTCTGACACGCCTCTGACGTTTTGGTCACATGCCCAGATGCTTCTGGGGACTGATCCCCTATCTTTCACTTGATGTTTCTACTTTCTTTGGGGAAATCTGTCAACATGCAACAGAAGAAGACTGGACAGTGCATCCTTTTTTAGGCAGCCTTTACTGTCAGAACTGCAAATCTCATTGCACCCCAGCCACCTGAGGACACATATTAAAGCATGTAAGCATAGAAATGCTCCTGAATCTGCAACTTTTATTTTAATTTATTTAATGAGCTCCTAGCAAACTGTTCTCCAGACCTGAAAAGATCAACATGCCCTCCTGGTAACATGATCAACCACAGCAAGTGAAACATTTAACTGTTCTTTTTCTAACCACTCCCTTGCTTACCAAAACCTTCTCATTATTTTCCCCTACTGTGAGTTTCCACCTACTAAGCTATATTGCAGCCAAATGTGCATTATTAACTAACAACACATTTTACTTCAAATATTTGAACATTCCTTTTAGACAGAAGAAACATCATAATACAGAGTAACCATCTGCAACACAAAACCAGCAAATACCCAAGTTAGACTGTATATAGACAATTTATCAGCTGGAAATTCACTGTTCAAAATGTTTGATTACTATGCACAGTATGAACACATTAGCAGAGGTCAAGATCAGTTTGCAAACAGAGAAATGTATTGCATGATGTTTATTTGGAATTAATAACTAAACCATCTCTATTACTGGAATACAAACATTTTCACTAAAAGGAGAGGTAGAAAAAAAAAGGAAACAGAAAAAACCTTAAAGATCAGCCACTGAGTGAAAGTAAGTTATTTTGCTACTCTGGTCAGACTCAAGCCTATCATTCTGGTTTTATATTTGCAGATTTCTATATTTTTAAACACCTCCCTCTCCTGGTTGCTATAGGAAAGATGCAATGACATGGAATGAATGACAATGACTACAAATATGGTGGTGTCAAATGTAGAAAATAAAACTCATTAGATTATTTCCTCTAATCTTTCTCAATTATAGAAATCCTAGGTGTTTATTAACATGGTAAATTTTATATATCATTTAGAAGTACAACTTTTATGTCACTTTTCCCTTTGAAGTTACTTGCTTTCTTGGATTTTTATTATGGACTTTCAAAACAGCTTCAAACGGTCTTAACACAAAACAAAAACTTGAGAGAAGCCTCACAATACTGAGCAGCTTTTCTGCTGGCACCATATTCTTTCACGTGTACAGTTACAAGGTCCTCAGATATTGCTCCAATGAAACTTGGGGAATCATCCTAATCACCTCAGATACAGAGGCACAATTACAGATAGCTGCTTGTCAGAACTTTAAAAGAGCTGATCGTTTGTACTTCTAAATCATTATTTACAACTTAAAATGGTGTAAGCCTCACAAAATGTAAAGATAGAATTACCTGCACTCATACTGTTCCTTTTCAACATCAAGAGGCAAATGCAACACCACCATAGGCAAGTTCACTGTGCAAGCAACACTCACCTTATGATACCTCCTATATTCGGATAAAATCTTGCCATTGCTACTCCAGCTCCCACAATTGCTACGTTCAGGACGAGCACATGGAAAACACTACAGGAAAGTGAGGAAAGAATGTTAAAATCTATGCTGTATTTATTACAAAACGCCACCATTATCTGTCATTTACATTAACACTTAACTGGTACATGGATGGTGTTTCCATTTGCACAACTCACTCTATTAAAGCTAATTAATTTCACAGCAAACATAACATCTACTGAATATCCAGAGTGCCAAACTCTAAATGTCTAGTGTGTTGACTCAAAATATTCTTAAGGAGTAAGTATGTGTAATTTGGCAGTTCTTCTGAAAAACACCATACGTGGTACTCAGCACTCGAGTATTTCAGATGGATATTCAAATACCAAAGAAACAATAGTGTATAACTTAATTCCCACAAGAAAGAATTAGCTTGTTCAGAGAATCATCTGAATTGCTCAAAGTGAACTAATGGAAACCAGAAGAAAGGAAAAGATGCATCGAGTAGAAAACATTACAGAGAATACTTGGAGGGAAATAACACCTTAAAACTTGAACTCTAATGCATTTTGATAGAGGACAAACGTTTAGAATGTTGGACATCATCTAATATTTGAACTGTGTACTATTTATGCTGGAATTTTTTGTTGAATTTGTTTTTACAAATTATTTCCTGTTGCTTTCCTTTTTGCATTAAGGATGAAAGAAACTGAGATTTTCTGTTCTGCAAAAGCAGCTTTTAATGCACCAGACAAACTCAGTGTAGTTATGCAGAGCTGAAACTCAGGAGAGTATCACTTTTCTTTAGAGAATATGAAATGTTGGCATATTTTAACATAAAGTCAGGAAATATAATAAAAACCTGCGATATTTTGGTCACACAGCTGTTTCTATGAAGGGAAGAAAGAATTCACACAGAGAAAACATACATACACTTACATGTTTTGTTTTTTCTTCTGGAGGATTTGATTTCTTAAAATAAACACAATCTGTAAGCCAATGCTAATTTTTTCTTAACTGTAGAAAGTATCTGTTATGGAGGATGTCACTAACTAACAAGCTTTTTAAAAGTGACCACTTCCATGGCTGAAAGGCTGGCTGCCAGTTTCCAAGTTAGGAAGAAAGATTAGAGACGTAGTCTCATTAAAGTTTAGGGGAATGGAGGTAATTTAAACACAAAGGAATAATTTAAGATATGGACTACTTCTAATGTTGTCTCTTAAAAATTGGTATCAAAAAGACAGAAATAATCTCTTTAATTTTGTGCACGACATTGTACAAGAGTTGTACCTCAGAGACTGAAGATAGCAGTGGGAATACAGCAGCTGAAACCTTAACAAAAACATAATTGGATATAAACTTGGTAAAACCCAAGAATAAAAAATAAAATCCCAAGAATCAGACTTATTAGGGAAAGACGGACCAAATGTTTACTGCTTCTCTAATATGCTAAGGAAAGCCAATTAACTAAATTGTTCATAAAGAAGTGTTTGCCATTAAAAATTACTTCCTCTTTCCCCACACGTACGGCAGATTGCAAATCTTACTGTCAGATAGCACAATTGAAGCCAAAAGTTTATGAACACAGAAAATGACGGCACTTCTTCCATTCTTTTTTTGCTGTAATTTATTTTTTTAGCAAGAGGGATTAAAAAGAATGCAGGCTTAGTAATTCAAAAATGTTTTGAAATTTGGGTCAGTTCAGAATATTTTAGCAGAAAACCTGAAAAAAGTCAGAAGTATTTCATTCTGACATGATTTAAAACAGAAAAAGTCATTTTGTAGTTCAAAGTTGTTGTTTTTAAAACATTAATTCTAGCTCTTATAACTTCAAAAGCAAAGTGGTGCGTGTGTGTGTTTAGTGTGAAATGAAACATTTTTCAGCTTCTTGATCCGGGACAGAATAATTGGGTTGGGGGCGGGGGTGGGGTGGGAGGGGAAGGGGGGATGTGTTTTGGCTCAGTTGAAAACAATGGTCTTAAAATGCTGGAGCCTCCAAAACAATTCAGTACTTGCAGAGTAGTGCTTTGCAGTTTTAATTGTTACAATTAAGCAGGATCCTCAGGAACAATACCAAAATCAAAAAGTCTGAAAAGGATTTAAATCCATCTGTTTCAGGGGAAAAGGTTACACTGCATTTCTCCCCTGGAACATCCTTGCTCCTTTTTCTACCTTATTTGAAACAGCTCCAGTTGTAACCATGTTATTGGATAACAGGTGTTTAACCTGCAATCCCTCTCTTTTACCTAGGCAGATATTCATAGTTCATCTCAGCTCCAAGACAGGAAAACCACTCATTCTTAATGGAGAGAAAGGCATTATCATTTAGAAAAAAGCTATCCTTCTGAATAAAGAAGAATCTGATAATCTAGCTGTATGATTTGAGATAGTATATTTCATAAGACTGTAAGTTTCGTGCAGGTGGGCTCCAGGGGGGACAAGCATTTCTCATAGCCTGTGACATTTTAACAAGTTCTAAATTGCTCAGTTTTAGCCTGACACTGGCTTACGGTACAATTAATGGTCACCACACACTGCAAAAGGGCAGTCAGAAAACCAGCATTTTTGGGGGGCATAACCATACCACCTCTGCTTATTACGACTATAGGAAGAAAAGTATTTAAATTGCGTTAGAGATCAGAAAGGATTTGGCCCCTTTTTACCTAATCACCCTGCTGGCATACAGCTGTTTTCTAAGCAGTGTAACTTTCTTCCTCTTGGTCAATGGCAGCAGAGTTGGGTGGCCCATGCCAAGGCTGGATTGTCCGCCTGGGCAGCCTGATTAGGGTTGCTGCTCTGAGGCACAGGTTGGATTGCCTCAAGGACGCTGTAATTCACAAAAGAGGCACACCCACGGCAATCCAAGTGCAGCACACTGTGCTCCGTCTTTTATATTCTGTCCTCAGCCTCAATATTCTCGGTCGGGCAGATGCTCACCTGCATCTTTTCTATAAAGGGAATCACTGCTCACCTGCAAAAATCTCTCAATCCCACAAAAACGGTAGGAGGGAGAAGGGGAAAAAAAAAAAATCAAGCTTTCCCCTAAGTCTTGCTTTTTTTCCCCATTGCAAGGTTAACCTTTCAGACTGACAGAGTCCAGAAACAACCTGGTATGCCAGAAGATCATTAGAAGGCTCTCCTGCCGAAGTGGTAGTTACAGTTAAGCCACTGAACGACAGTGACCACATATATCTAATTAACTTCAGCATCCTCAAAGTAAGAATCATATTGAAAACTGTGAAACCAAACCCTAGGGCAGAGGATATTTAAAGAAAGAAACTGATTTTAAATCCCCTCAGGTCAGATGCAAGGAAATTAGAAGTGCTGGACTCAGCACGGAGTCACAGGGTGAACACACACAATAAGGCAAGCAGGAGAGCAAGGAAAAAAGCAAAACAGGATCATTTAAGTGAGAATTTTTGAAAGGTTACTGTATGTAAAAATGCATTTTCTTCCTGGAAATCCCACTCAAGTGACATCAGTCAAAAGACTATGAATCACAGCAGTTAAAAAGCAAGACAGAAGCTAGGTGAAGAGCAGATAACTAAACACTCATGCAAACAGCAGAAACGTATTTCATTGTATCAGGAGACGCACATCTGTGGGAGAACTGGCAGGTCTGCTAGGCTACCATGGAGTAAAGGGAGGACAATCTTTAAGGAAAGCCAAGTGATTTCTGTCCATCAGCTTATTTAACCTCCCAGAACAGGAAAGATGTTAAGAAGTTTTAAAAACTGCTGACTGTACAAAGCATTTTATACACAGCATATAATTAATCAAGGGAATTCTCTGTCACAAGTATCACTGTAGCCAAGACCCAATAACAGTAATAAAAAAATTAGCTTTCTGTACATCGAAGAAGATCCAGAGTCACGTAAGAAACAGTAGATAAACCAAATGCCTCTGGCCCTAAGTCACCCATTAAATGATGCCATTGCAAACATATCTCACTTTAGAAAAGAAAGTAATTTCCCAATACACGACATTTTGGCCTTCCTTTACAACACCAGGGAGTGAAGAAGAGAATGAACAGTTCCTTGGGTTTCATCCCAGTACATCCCTTTCTATGTTGTAGTCTGTACACTAGCATGCATTTTGCAAAATGAAAGAAGGAATTAGGATGCCTTCTCTTGTTTCTAAATCTTTTGTAGGAAGCACAGAAAGGCTGAAGGCTTTGTGATGATGCCTGTCAGAAGACTACTGTGCCCAGCACGTCTACACACGTATTTGTTTTTACAATGGGCAGAGACACAGATGACTGCTACTGGTACATAAGAGGAAGGAGAATCCCCCTTCTGAGAAGCAGGGGGGCTTTTGCTCTCCTCCTGACTGCTGGAGGACATAGGATGCTACTCATTTCCTCTATGCTTCAGACAAGCAAGCTGTGACTGTTCAGCTGATCCCTGATGTGAAACCTGGGAGAAGAAAAAGTTATGTATCATCTGCTTAAGCTTTTAAGTTTGTAGAGGATGAGCTGCTTCATCACGCAAGACTACAGGTTAGTAGGATACACCATGGCTAAGCACAGCAAAGCACTGTTAGTAGAAAAATAGCACTGCAAAGTATCTAAAAAAGCATGGGACAGAAGACATGGGGATCAGTCTTCAGACAAGAAAAGCTCCCATGAAGTCAAGTAAATGGTTCCTGATTGTAATCCAGTTATAATCCATGGCTTACCAGCAAAAGCCAGGATATGAAACAGGATGCTGCTTTTGGTAGAAATTGCCTTGGATTAGACCGACTGTCAAGACTTAAGAACTACAAAACAGCAAACTAATACCTTGGTGCTTCATCATATCCAGTGACAGATAAATAGTAAAGAAAAAGGAGCTAAAGCAAAGAATCAAATTGATCTGAGCAATACAGTCACTGCTAGGAAATAAAAATTATCTGTCAGCCCTCTAAGCATGTGTGTGATCAAGCTATTCAATCAATAGCCAGCTTTAAGATGCATCCACCCAGAATTCCAAGTGCTCCAGCTAATAACTTAATGGCTAGCCCTTAACTCCATCCATAGCAGCAGCAGGTATCCACATCTGCAAAAAATTGCTCATATGAAGAAGCCTGGCTTTTAATACCAGGAAGCTTCCAGTTCATGCAAAACCTGCAGCACATCCATATGGAGCAACCCAGGGCTTAAAAATGAAGACAGGAAAATTTACAATGGGGATGTGGACCAAAGGAGGAGGTGTTTGGTTTTGGGTTTTTTTTGGTAAAAAAAGAAATAATTGGACAATTATAGCCAGAAGGTAAATTTATAACATTCTCTCAGCTGCAAAGGAAACTTAATATAGGAAAGATACATCTATGGAAATACATGTGATTTAGCACATCGAATCACAGGGTTAAATGAGGCTAGGTTGCCAACAAAGATCCTCAAACACACAATCGATATGAACTCAGCACACTACCCAATGTGCTGTATTAACAGATGGATGGATATACCATCAGTGCATGCCCCTAAACCCCACTTCCACAACCTGAAAATAAAAATAGGAAAAGGTAGAAAAATCACGTAAACATACAGAATCAGTCACAAAAATACCCATTTTAAACTGTGGGGTTTGGGTTTTGGTATTTTTTTTAATTTTTCTAGAAGAACAGCACAGAACCCCACTTTCTGTTCTGCTCTTTTTCTCCTGCTTCATCATTTTGGCTCATTACTTACATAGAAATTTTCTCCAGTCAAGTGACTGGGAATATTGCCCTCCATATATACATCTTATGCACACATCTAAGAGCTAAAGCTTGAGTCTCTGCAGGTCAGTCTTCTTACTGCCCGAGAACCGTTAGCCCTGGACACTGAAGATTTTGGTAAAAGCAGCCAAGTTTCTACAACTACTAGTGGAGTGCTCATTTTCCTACACAAAAGCCATGGAACTTAGTATTTCCAGGTAGGTTCTTCAGGGTGGATCAACAGGCTCCCCAGTGAGACATCAGTTTATGTTAGTAAGAGCTACTTCTTTATATTTGCAAAATGTTTCCCCACAAAAGCAGCTCTGGGAAAAACTCAGAATACTGAAATTTTTCCTAGAAAGGTGGTATCAGCACAATGCTACTAAAGGACCTTCGTCAGCTTTAGCTACTGGTGAGAACCAGTCATCAAAAGACATTATTTTACAACCAGGTAGTAAATCTTTACTATCCTCCCAGAGACAGGTCCTGTGCTTGCTACCAGTCTTCAGTCAGTCCCTATTGCATAGAAAAACTAAGGGCTGACCTTGCCGGTTATAAATGCACAGAAGCTGGAGCTTGGAAGTTAGTTGACATTTTTGTGCTATACTTGAGATACCTGGGATACTAGAGAGGAAGACACAGCCAGCCAGCCAGCATGTACTACCTTATCACTATAGGCTGGAGCGATTTAAGTGGCTTCCTAGAAACCGTTTTTGACTTCTCAGAAACTTTAAATACCTCCCTATAAAGAGTCTTAAACAAACAAACAAAAAAAACCACCAAAAAAAGTGAGCGAAGCTACCCACAGGACATACTAGAGACAAGAACCAAGCAAGTATTTGCATCATCACGTTCGTCATACCATGAAGGCTTAAAACGGCAAGCTGGAATTAACCTGAGAAGAGACTGGTATGAAGCTGTAGGTTCTAGGAGAGGGCATGAGGGAAATGAAAACCATTCTGGTCAGGGAGTAACTGGAGGGAGGAGATAGGAAGAGGCACATCCACATAATATAAAGGACATGACTATTTCCCAGTGGCTGTGAAATCCATGTTTAGCGCTTAAATCAATGGCCTTGTTTCCAACAGTAACTTGCAGTAGTTCCTAAAAATCTCCTCAACGTTGAACTGCGTACAATTTAGCATCAAAAAAAGTAGGCACTTATTTCACTGCCTAATTTTAGGCATCCAATTTCTAGACCTTCTCATACCTATTTTAGGATCCAGAAGAAACCTGAAACTTGGAACGTCGTCTTCCCAGACCTGTATGCTATTGCTGATGCCACAGAGGAAATACACATTTCTTCCTGGGGTATTTTTTTCCTTTCCTCCATCAACAGTAATTCACAATATAAAATAAGAAACTCAGAGATAAATACCAACTTCTCAGCTGTGACAAATTCAGACAATACTCCAAATATAAATGTCCCAGGTTTTATTTAAAAAAAAAATCTAAAATTGAAATCTGGATCAGCTCTTCCCTGGAGTTCAGACAGTGTACAAACGCAGGGGTGTGGCTCATCTCTGAAATTAGCATGTGAAAAGCTATTTTTATAAGCATAGCAGCAGCCTAGATAACACAGCTAACAGCTCACTTAGCTATTAGCTCTGTTTAAAACCACATGGATGATTACTAATTTTGTGCAATCAAAACACATATGGCACCCTGAAAGGTTAATATCAGTGTATGCCCTTCACAGCTTAAAAGACTACTTGATGAAATGTTTCTGGACTGAACAAGATTTTTTCCCTGTACAACTTTTCTTTTGCCATATAAATGCATAACACAAAGGAACTGTGTTGACAAAATTCCTCTGTTTATTGACAAAACGAAGAGCTGAAACAAAAGAACCCCCCCATTCTGCTCTGCCAAGCTGTAGCAGTCCTGATCTGCAGGCAGTCTTGATCTGCAGGCAAGTTTATTTTGCATGCCTATTCACCCCCGACTCTACAAACATTGCGAAATTAGCTTTTGAAAGGTACCTAATGCAGCAAAGGAAATCCCCAAAAGCTCAGCCAAATTTCTGACAACAGAAGGCCAGTTAAACAAAGTGTGCCAAGCTCTTGTCAAGGAGTAGACTTCTTACCTTGGGTAAGCATTTCCAAAAAACTGTCTTAACAGCTGAACTCGTGCCAGATAGCCCAACAGTGGGTATACAGTCATCATCTGGAACAGCAGAAATATTCTTGCAACAAATGACATGATGTCATCGCTGGGAAAGTTATCTAGAAAATTCTAAACATAGGAATAATGTTACACTTATCAATGGTGGCTTGATTACATGTATCTGCTGATTTTTAATAGCTGTGTGCAAGAAAGAAAGGAATAAAAGCCAAGCAACTACAATTGTTAAATGAACTCCTTAAGATGAAATACCATCTCCCTCTTTTACAATTGCCTTGCCACCAAATACTAACTCATTTTTCAATATTACAGGGCTGATGTCAGCTTTTATGTTAGCATTAAAGATGGAATTATTTTCCAATCTTCTGAACATCCTCAAATAATCAAGGCTGTGGAAGGGCCACCTGATTTTTTAGGCAGATGGATTCATATGCTCCTATTACCTGTCATATCATATCTAGATATTAAAAACAGTTATTTAATCAGCAAAACTGCATCATATACAAATGAGGAAGGGATCATATACTACAAGTGGCAACATCTGAAAAAGTAGTATAAGACTTAAGTATCACAGAAATATACAAATGGCTTCGTAAGTACTTAGGATAACTACAGAAAATAAATGGGAAGAAAATCACCTGTCACCTATTATTCAACTGTGGATTTCACTCCATGAAATTATTTCAAATGGTTCAAAAAATCATTTCATGGTTAAACAGTGGTACCAGTTCTAACTAACCTACAGTCAGAGGAAGCCTTTAAATGCTGCTTTATTGCTAAATATTATGCAAGAGACATGGAACACCTGGCATAAAATGGATCACCAATTGATAACTCCTATCTTTGAAGTAATTTAGGGTATGGGAATCAGCCTTGCCTATAAGCACATAAGAGTTTAATAGCCTTCACAGGGTGTTTCATGTTGTGCTATTATCTGAAGAACTCTGCTGGCAAGGCTCACCATAGTGTTAGACTCCAAACCTACCCATAGCAAGGACTCCTATCTAAATAAGCTTGCATTGGCATTATATTTCTTTTTCTGGAGTACCTGAAACCAGTCCCACTGAATGGGATTGGTCACTGCACACCCAACTAAACATAAACACAATACTTTTCAGGATTAAAGAAGCTGAAGAAATTAAAGCCTCAACTGTTCACTTGTTCATTTTGGTCCTTTCTTCATCACTTTCACAGAGTTGTGTTGTTTGGGTTTTTTTTCTTTTTACAGAACTACTGGCAACCAGGCCTGAATATAAACGAGATAACACAAGCATTACTCATCTGCTTGTGGTACTGCCCATGAGGCATTAGCCAAATGAGCAGAGTCAAGGACAGATGTGTCTGCCAGGGTGAGTCATGAAGCAAGAAGCAGTAGCAGTTCTTTTTTTAATACATATTTTTTAAAAGATCAAGGACAAATATACACTGCAGTATAATATCTCACCTGTTCAATACATTCTTTGGATAGTGGTGGAGAAGGAAAAGATGCAAAAATTATCACTCCAACATACAGATATGTTAATCCCACCAGGAAGTATGCAATAGAGAGGTCTCTCACCTGAGGAAAAATAAAATCTTATTTTGGCCAGCACTGACACACCAAAACCTCATGAGAAGATTTCTATTGCATTTATTACTGTTACTTTTATATTTATTACTGTTTTATATTTATTACTATTACTTTTACAGTTTTACTTTTATTTTCTATTACTTGAATGGGGACTTCAAATCTGGTCCTGGAGCAGATCAGAAAGCTGCAAGAAGATAACCTTAAGTGGAGCTAGACAAGTATTATATATCTATCTACATACAGAAAAGGCACCAAGAAATAGATATGCTAATAGAGGTAACGTTATTGCTGGATGCACAAACATACACTAGTTATTAAAACAAACAAACAACCCCCCCCCTCTACTTTCTTACATTCACCAGAAAGCCCAGCAATGCCATATGTTAAATTTCTTGTCAGGACTAAAATCTTGCAATTAAAGACATCAGCCTACCCAACTGCAGATATAATGTAAAGGACATTTTTTAAGAAGCTGCTTTGAAACCTAAGAGGATGATCCACACACACTGGCTCCAAACCAGAAGCTAATACATCAGGCTTCTGTATGAATGGAGTGATAATGGAAGACATAGTGAATACACCATTAAATAAAAAATACAAATAAAACACAAATAAAACAGAAAGGCATAGATAGGCACAGAGGTATATATGTCCTTTAGCTTTAGCACTGTATTTTATAATGACTCTTTCATTTAAAATTGCCTATCCGCTTTATTACTGAATTTCTATAAACACCCCAGGTAAATGCACTAAATAATAGTAAAAGATTTTTAGGACAGTGCTGAAGCTAGGGTCATAAATCCATATTTAACTATACTACATATACCTAAATATATATTTAAACCTTAACTTCAATGCTCACTTCTGAAAATTTTGACTATATTTACAAAGTATCTAATATATAAAAAGATTGCCAACTACACAAAAATAATTAAAAGTTTTTAGCAACATTTAGTATTGGAAAATAAGCAGCAAATCTACTCAAGTACTTTATGAAATTACACAATCCACATATACATCAGAGTGACCTCATAGCAATGTACTTAGTGGGTTATTCTACATCAATTGGTTTTTTTGGAAATAAAGTGGGAGATCATTTATTTCTAGTTATCAACTAACTATATTCTGTATAAGCTTATGCTACACTACAAAACACTCATTACTTTATAGCAAACCATTTGTTCAGCTGCTGCTAATTATCAGCTTCTTAAAGGATTACTAGTAATGCTTCAATACATGACCCTATTTTCCTATGACTGAGAAACAAGTCTTAGTAGCTCAGGCACAGCACCAAATTATTAGGACTATATAGCTTCCAGACCAGGATCATAATTATGGCCTCCAGCCAGCTCACTGAGCATGGGCAAACACTGATCACATCTGTGCATGGAAATGTTTCCCTAAGTGTTTCTTCACACTATCTCCTTGACAAAAGAAGCATATCCTACACCGTTGTGGGCGTCTTCCAAAGGGCAAGGTGGTTCCTGAGGGAAGTATAAAATGCTAGATTACGAGTTTCAAGAAAAGTTCAGAAGGAAGCTGGTTTTTAGTGAGGGAACTGGAATTTCCTCATTTTGCCAGTGCTTTTGGGGTAGAAGACTGATGCCTTTTTCCCATCAGTCTGCAAGAGGCTGATGATATTTCTCATCAGCCAACAATGCGCTGTTAACATGTACCCCAGGGTAGCCCTCATGCCCCCAGCAGCTGCACACTTCCAGCTGCAACCTCTTCCTCCTGCTGACCAGTTACATGCAGCTGGAAGATGTTTCTCTAGTCTTCATCACTCTCCTCACACTGGTCACTGAGTAAGGACTATCAACCTCCATCAGAGGTTGAGCAATAGTATTTTCTTTAAATTATTCCCAGAATCTCTCCTCAGTGACATGAGAAGCTGTAGTAGTTTTTATTTAACAGCTATATCTTCAAAAGCACCAGCGCCCATCCTAAAAACTGGTTTTAGGAATACTAAATCTGAGCATCCAGATTTCTTATAGGTATTTATAAGCAACTTCCATTAACAATAGCAGCCAGAGACTAATCAGGGTAAGGTGGTTTTGCAGAGAGACATGGACTCTCATCTCTTGAAGACAGGACTTGGACAACTTTTCAAAATGCACCTAAGACCTTCTTAAGGCACATCATCTGACAAAACCTGTTTTTCACTTGCTTTAAATTTCATATTTTAGGTGTATTCCTCATGCATAAAGACAGCATAGTAACTCGCAGTTGTTACTTGTACTCAGCCTACATATAAGCCTAGAACCAACTGTAAAACTATTTTTGCTGTGACAATTACTTGCAGTTGTGAGGGCAAGCAATCCGAAATGAAATTCTTACTGCTTCCTTTGGACTACATTTGATTAAGGGTAGATAGCTGGTGTGCTATCACCTCTGATTATACTAACCAGTTCGTGTTCCTACAGTTCTTAAGGGTGTATGCTTTAATCTGTACTGAAACTAAGTTCTGAGATAATTTTGATAATGTACTTTTATAGCACGTAACACAATAGACCCTTGTTTTCAGGTGCTGTCACCATACAAAGAATACCCAGATTTTGATTTCCGTAAGCAACAAGAAAAGAAATAAAGACAACTCAAAAACCTGAATTTATTTTTTCTCAAACATCCGTCAGCTCCCTTGCAAACATCTGCTTTTGCATATAAGATGGTCAGCTTTGTACAAGAGCGTGTGTTTGTGCATATAACTGGAACATCTTTTGATTATTGTTCATTACTCTTCAGGAGACCTGGGTTCACTCCCTAATGACCTTGACTATAAATACTTATTTAATAATAATTAAGCCTATCAGTAATAAAAAAACATAATTCCAGATAAAACCAAAGGACACATGGAGAGAAATAAAAGGATTAATTTTAAGTAACAGAAAAATAATCGCATTTGTCTATTTTAAATTTTACATTAAGACGTTTGTATTCAGAATGGACATCACTGTGGTGGAAGCTGCCTAAGCATAAAGAATACGGCAGTCCTCACACCTAGAGTTTATAATCTAAGATTCAAATGTAGAAAAAATGGTTGAAAGAAGGAAGTATTTGGGGGATCAGAGTGGGATCAGAGTGGAAGGGAAGTATCGAAGATAACATGCAGGTCACAGTCCATGAGGATCACAGCTTGCCACCTGCCAAGCCCTTGTCAAGTATACCTGAACTAACTGGCAGATTTTGAGGTGGAACTTGGAGAACATATGTGAGCTGCAGTTACTGCCAACGAGGAGCTTTTCTGGTCAGATGCACAGGACAAAGTGTTAAAAGTGCCTCTGGAAGAACAGAAAATTGGGTGACTGAGGCTGGCAGCAGCAGCAGAACGAAGGCAGAAATTAACCTCCTAACAAAAGGATGAGTCTGATAAATCTGGTGGAGTTAAAGAAAACTCTGAAAGTACAAGACGTTATATCACACTCATAGACTAGTACCCAGGCGCAGGCTGGACCTGTGGCACAGGACTGGACACAGCACAGTGAAGGCTCTGTGGTTCTACAGATATTTCCTATGTGACACTGACAAGAACAGGCAACTTTCAGGCCTTGTTTTCCCTGTCGCATGCCATGGAGAAAATAGTTCATTTTTTCCTCAGTACCACAGTGAAAGCTAGTTTGTAGAGTTGCTTCTTGAATGGAGAAGCCTGTATCAGTGCTTAGTAATTATTACCACATTAGAAGAAGTACCATTTGATCATCTCATTTCAGATCGGTCACTTCTCAAAAGAGAGATGCTGCCTCTGTAATATCTCAACAGGACTCTGATCCATATCATAAAAACAGACTTTACCTGTTCAAGCATCAAGGGCAATTGATAACATTTAACAGGATGACAAAAAAGTACTTCACCAAGATGCATAATGCTGTGCATAATTTTGGCTGGAAAGAGAAACCAAAGGTAGGGCAGCATCAATGGAAGCTCACTTTGTTTACAGCGAATAAACAGTCTTTCAATACTGCAGAAAATAAGAACCATCCACAGCTCCATGCCTTCTGCAGCTACCACCTGGACAAAAAACGTCCCCACTCCCAGCCTTTCCCCCAGGCAGGTCCACAAACAACTGTTAGGAGACAGCACTAGCATATTCATGCCTGTAGATCATGCTCTGGGCTTGTGCAGCATCTATACAGTTGCTCAGGGAACAGACATGAATCAGAAAAAAACCCCATACAAAAACCCCAACAAATCACCTTTTTGTGGCTGGCTTGGTTTTCTATGCAACCAGTTTCCAAACCAGTTGATTGTGCAGTGCACAAAAAAAATCACACTGATAAATACGAGGGGGCAGCAGTGGGAGATGGGAACAGGGAGCTCAACTTTGAACTTGCAGACTAAGAGGGCTTCTCCAGGCTGTGCTGCTGACATTTGGCTTACTCCAGTGCACTGCTCTTCTCACACCCACACCACTGTACTGGAATACCAGACAAAGGAATCCTCCCCCCATGTGTGTTTTAGCTTTGGGCACTGATGCACGCCTGTGACCAGAATGGAAGCTAATATTGGTTTGGATTTCTGACTCCATAAAAGGAATGTTATTGTTTCTCTTACTTTTTTCCACCTCCCCAAAGAGTTGTTCTTATGACCACTAGTTTCAGCAAGTTTTGTTCAAAACTAAAACAGTACTTCTCCAGCTTGCCAAGTTCTGTGCCTTTTCACAGAACTCTGATGGAAGTGACATGTTAACAGGTCGATCCATAAAATAGTGGAGTCTCCATTCGACTCCCCATGAGATACTGACGTAAGAAAGCATCTTGTTAATGTAAATCCATAGGAAAAAATACCCTCAACACTGTGACTTATCACAGAAGTTGAGACTCCTATACATATGTAAACCTCCCACTTAGTCCAGCAGCTTAGTGAAATTATCACAAAACAGTCAGCTCTTCAAGAACATCAGTGCTTCATTAACATTTGCAAAGCACTTTTGAGTCCTAGTTGAAAGGCTCCTGTACAGCTACAAACAGGGAAGGAAATCTCTAGCCAAATAAAACTCCAGAAGAACTATGCACAGATTTGGTTTCCCATTACAAAACCTTCCTGACATACTTAAAGGTGCTCTTTCCATGCAATTTGAACACTCTTCTGGAATGCGAGAATGTTGTCGAGGGCTTGGGATCCATGCTAGGGCTGACTTGGAAATTCAACTTAAGCTCCAGGGAGGGCATTCAGAAAAGCTGATTGAAATGCAGGCAGCAGCTTCTTCCTCCTTAACACAGGAAAAGCAAGCTGGAGAAGATTCCAGGTGTTGCTCTTTGCAACTGATTGCTTGCTCCGATGTAAATGGAGGGGGAAAGCCACACAAAAAGTCTTGAAGGTGTCATGGAGACATTAGGCCTCCTCTGCATACAGAGCCGATTGCTGGAGTGACCATGCCTTTAGAATTTGAAAGCCACAGCTAAAGAGAAAGAGAAATCTTGCCCTTTTCCACATTGTAACATTTTCTTAAGAAAATGAAGAAGAAACTTACTTAGTTTTCTTTCTCCAGAGCTCCACTAACCCCCTCTTTAGCTGTTAAACTATTTTCAGAAATGCCCATAAATCCTAAGAAGCTTTCCTGGAGGAGAATTCATGACTTCTTTGCAGACATGGTCACTTGCAAGCTGGCCTTGGTTCACAGGGACAAAAAAGTAACTATGCAGATTACTAAAGGAAAAGGTCATCTCACTGCATTGGCACATAATCTGCACTTCACCTCTGAATAATCAAATCAGATATATTTTATCTGATGTGTTGTGTAGGCAACCAACTCCAGGTGGCCTTGCTTGAGCAGGGGAGTCGGACAAGATGATATCCAGAGGTCCCTTCCAACCTCAATCACTCTGGGATTCTGTACCAGTTTTTCATACAGCTAATATTTAAAAATCTTTGTATGTTATTGTAGTTACTTTTACAGATAAGATTTTAATGAAGCTGGACAAGAATCCTGGAAAGTAGGGAGGAAAAAATTAAATAATCAAAATAATTACAGTAAAAATGTACTCTAGGACTCTAACTCTGTATCATGTTTACTCCATTTTGTATTTTATAATGGGAAGATATTAAGAAAGAATGCAGTTCCATCTGGATGAGCAGTACATAACTTTTTCAACGGCAAAGGACCAGTCCAAAGGCTACATACCACAAAGGTTCCCAATCCAGGCTTCAAGTTTGAGGATTTCCTAAATAGGGACAGGTTTCCCTATGAACCTTGACTTGGATTGTGACACAAAATTACTGAAGGAACTCTAAGATATTACCTAGACCCCAACATTATTGTTCAGGACTCTGCTAAAATCAGTCCTGTGCCCAATATTCTCCAGCATTTTTCATTCTAAAATTGGTCAGTTTTTCTTGTCTTACAACATTGTCAAGCCTTCTGCCTCTTGTGTGTAATTTGGCCATTTAATACCAGTCTGACCACGAATAAGTCTGGGATGCTCCTAAAGGCTTTCATTTAAATAAATTTGTAATGCATCTGTTACTCATTGGTCGCCAGTGGAAAGTACATAATAACCGGTTTCTTATCAGATCACAAGAGCGAGTTACATTTTCTGAAGCTATTCCAGTCCCTGGATCGATTTCAAGAGAAGCAGACAGGGAAAAATTAAGTGTCACCTGGCAATCTAGATACAAATCAGCACAATCTTGTGAATTACTTACATTGTTTTCTTGATTCCTGTTATTTTGAAGAAGTGTGATGACACAATTGTGGATGAAGAAGGCAAGTGTCAGAACCCCTGTGAGCTGAGGGAACAGAATTCTAAACTCTAAGGGAGGAAAAAAAGTGTTAATAACTTACTTCTTTGAAACAAACAATGCCAAAATGCAGAGGACATACAGTGCTGTGGAGTCTACTGGCAGAAACATGAACCTCCATGTTGAAATAGGACAATCTATCTTATCTTTGACCATAGCCAATGCACATATTTAATCAGGAAGTACAAAATGCATGAAGACAATGGTTACTATATTACACACTCGCCAGCAAAGTTTCTCAAGAGACCCCAACCATCAAAGATTATTAGGTTAATCTAGGATTTACACATACAAGATTTTCTGCTTCTCAACAGTTTAACTGGAAAGCATTTTTGAGGCAGGAATTGATTGCAGTGAGGCTGTATATCTATTGGTCCCTGAACAGGGAGATGAGGGGAAGGGATCATTTGCTCTGTGAGCATCTTTTGTTGTTAAGAAGTCCCTTATGCTACCAGAGGAAAAATGACATCTTTAGATGTTTAAGAGGTTCTGCTTACAAAACAGGGTGTAAAGAAAGGCAGAGCAACTTCCTGTCTTATCATACACCTTACAGCATCTATGAAAAATTTATTTATTTTTTTGTCTCCGTGGGAATAGCATTGCTCTGCTTCTTTTATGTCCTGGTTTCGGCTGGGATAGAGTTAATTTCCTTCCTAGCAGCTGGTACAGTGCTGTGTTTTGGATTTAGGATGAGAATAATGTTGATAACACACTGATGTTTCAGTTCTTGCTAAGTAGTGCTTACACTAGTGAAGGACTTTTCAGCTTCCCATGCTCTACCGACGGAGAAGGCTGGAGGTGCACAAGAAGCTGGGAGGGGGCACAGCCAGGACAGCTGACCCAAACTGGCCAAAGGGGTATTCCATACCATATGACATCATGCTCAGCATATAAACTGGTGGGAGTTAGCCGGGGGGGCGGTGATCGCTGCTCGGGAGCTGGCTGGGCATTGGTCGGCGGGTGGTGAGCAATTGCATCGTGCATCACTTGCTTTGTATATTCTATTATTATTATTACTACAATTATTAACCTGTTTTTATCTCAACCCACAAGTTTTCTCACTTTTACTCTTCTGATTCTCCCCCACCCCACCGGGGGATGCGGAGAGTGAGTGAGCAGCTATGTTGTGCTCAGTTGCCAGCTGAGGTTAAACCACAACATTTTAATACTTGAAGGATTATGTTCACAAGATTGTGTTTCTGGAAGCACTGCAACTAGTCCAGGAATTCACCAATGTGTAACACCATTAAAGCACCATCTTTGTTGGTATTATATAAGGATATATGTACTCTTTAGAGTGTTAATAGCAATCCCTGAGCTAGCTCAGCTTCTGGAAAGCACCCAGCAATACAGCAAAACGCCCATCAGAGGCTCACAAACCCTTAGATCAAACCACAGAGAGCTCCATGCAAACATATTTAAACCAGATTTCTCCGAGATGCTATGAAGTCAGCAAGGTAAACACACCCCAGGCAATTAATGAAGGGCTCATCCGGGTTGAGAGAATATGCCTTCTCTAGGGCTGGATTCACTGTATCTTCAATACCTAACTAGAATGATGCGCTACTGATAGAATTGAGAGTGCAAGCGACTTTTGGGCTTTTTTTTCCCCCCATCCACTACTTTAATCTAAATAATAAAAATCAAACTGACAGATTCAGTATCTCTTTCAGCACTGCACTTCTCCTATCACCACAACAATCAGCAGTAGCCGGATTTGTATGCATTAGCTACATGCTTTGTCTGTCTCCTAGCAGTACTAGTTGCATTGCCAAAATAATCAAACTACTGGGTGCTCCACTTCTTAAGTGACCCGTGGCACACATGTCATGCTATAACTCATTTTACACTAGGACTGCTTAATAGATCTTGGACTTGAACTTCAAGATGCTTAAAACCTGACTTCTTAGACTTAGGCTGGTTTCCAGTTTATATGGGTTTGCTAGTGAATGATAGTTTGGGCAAATTTTCTCCTGCACTCTCAGGAAGAGTAGATACGAGGCCACGTGAGCGTTTGAAGACTGTCTGCTGGGGCAGTTCAGGTTAAAATCATGTTTCCATGCTCGCAATGGAGCAAGACCAAACATTGTGGTCTATCTACTGACCAAGCAGCACATGCTCGAGTACCATTTCTACTTACAGACAGCATTAAGAATAATGCCATACAAAGAAAATTAGGTCATTAACACAGATGCTAATCATCCAATGCTTTGAAATCCAAATTTTTACACTGGAGACAAAAGTAGTTTGTTACTCCAAAAATTCTGCCTAAAAGTAAATGCAGCGATGGAAGAAAATAGATAGCATAAATAGCACTGTTTCAGAACTACCTACATCCATCTGTAAGTTTGTACTTATGCTGCAGTAGTCAGGAGGATTCTTAGGGAATTACAGGATGATAATCCAGTTCATCCTCAAAGCCTCTGCTTTGGTCTTGCACAGTCATACTCAGCAAAAATTGCCTGGCTTTGAAGACTCAGCCAGAAAGGACAATTTTTTTGTTTTTTTTTTTCTCGGTGACATGACCAAACTGAAGAAACTGTTTTACATAGCCTTTCACTAGCCATTCAGATCTTGAAATAGGGTTCTGAATGCCTGGCTGAGATGAGGAAGGAATGACCTTCGGCAGTTATGGGAAAATGAACAAACAGATTTGATGATAGCTAGGGGCTGGGGGGCGGAGAAGGGGAATACTGGGTTTTCAGCAGACCTCTTTGCCAAATGTACATGCAATACACTAGCTAAGCTGTTTATTATGCTTGTTATTGTGCCAGATCAATTTCAGTTAAACTAGAGAGCTGAATCAACCCCAAGGGAGTGGTAGAAGATGACAAAGAATAAGTAGCTGCAAGACCACTGCAACTGTGATGTGAACACACTTAAATCAGTTGAATTTCATATCAGTAACTTTACTCAACTAACTACTATCTGTGGTTTACTCGCTGAGTTGTTACTCTTGTTGCCACAGTGTGTTACCATGATTCCACAAATTAGATCAGATTCTATTAGAAACACTGAACAACTCTGGTATTTCCCTTTTTGATCTCGTTCTTGCTACAGTAATTCAAACCCCATCCTAATGTTTTAAGTTATCCTTGTTTTCTTCTTAAATTCTACCTTATTGGACCTAACAATAGTTTGCAACCCATGTGTGAAACTGTTAGTACAGTGCTTATTGTGACTGGGAAACTAAAAACGCACAAACCAACAAAAGAAACCCAAAGAAGGTGCATATCTCTGAATTTTGCCTTAAGTAAATAAGTAACTTTTAAAGAAAGCCAAAATACTCTTGTTTCTACGAACAGAAGGAGTGATACAATTCAATAGTAAAAGACACAGCTCCTTGGAGCTAACTGGTCATACAATTTTGCCTGTTGTAAAAGGGAAAAAACAGCTAAGACCTAACCCCAGATCTCTCATTCCAAGCCTCCTAAAACAAGAAACTGATCTCTTTAGACTATCTGTTCATGCAGTACCATTGTTTATGACTGTGACATCTCACACAGTAACTTGTAACAGTAATTTGGAAAGAACAAACAGCCACCAAAACAACAGTCAAGAAAGAAAAGAAACATACAGGAGAGCTAACAAGTGTTTAAAAGAGAAGAGCTAAGATTATCTATTAAAACCTGAGATAGATTGGGAAGTACAGGAAAATCGTAATCATAAATTATGGTGAATGAGCTATTTCATTTAAGCAAGACAGTGCGTGGACAACTTACAGCACCTTTACCAGTCAGTCTGTCTACAGTTCGTCATCTGTAACTGCTACTGAAATAGGCATGATCTGAAAATGGAGCATCTAGAACTTACTATAATATAGGCAAAACAGGACTATGGCAAGCTCCCTGTCACATGATATATGTTGGAGACACCTCTGATGGGCACTCCTCCTCTCCTCCACAGTGTTGATAATGTCTCCTAATTAAGGAACATCACTGGGAAAGGGATTCCTTATCACTGTCACAAGGGATCCTTCCTGAGCCTCTACATGCAACATCAGACAGCATTTCCTCGCTTTACTTATGTCACAGAGGTGTTAAAAGGCAAATGAGAAAGTCGTTCATGAATTGCTTTAAGAAAATCTTAAACCCATCATATATATGCTTTTATGCTTTTTATTTTACCTGGTACAAAAAAATCATTCTCTGTAAACCAGTTGTATTCTAAGTGGATTCCCAGACGAGCAGCCTTTACAGTAACCAGAAAAACTAAGTAGACAACTGAAACCGTACCTAGAAAAGACAAGAGTCAAACAAACACCATGAGGCAGTAGTATTTGTGCTGTGTTTTGTTCTTGCTCCATCCAGCTAGTTACCAGTAGCCCAAACACTAAGGGTTGGTATTCATTCTTAAAAACACAGCCTAGGTCGAAATTTTCTTTTTCTTTATTTCTTTCATAGGTCAGAGAGAAAGAATAATGCACTTGCACCCAATGCAAGCTTTCAGAATGTTTAATGTTCTCGAGACACTGCAGTAGTGACAGTGGAAGAAGTACCCTGTAATCCCTGGTGCTGGGCAGGCAGGGAGGTCTCTAAGCAGTAACAGATCGGTTCCAGCTTCAGCTTTCAGGCTTTTAATCTAATATGAGACAAAGTCGGCCACAGTACTGCAACTATTACAACATCCATTCAGTCATTAACTTTTTGAACCAAATGGCCCAATGAGATATGAATGTTTACTGCAATTGTGAACTTTACACTGGGAGCTAGAAGCTGATAATGACATTTGATCGCTACTGATTTAAACATTGTCTTGATCATAACCTTGTATAACATTAACCATAGCACTAGATTTGCAATCCATCTCACTGGTTCAGAGGCATCCAGCAATACTTGCACAGCTAGAGGACTACAGATAAGATCACAAATGGGTAGAAATGCCTTGCTGTGTCTGCATGTGGGATGGAAAGCATATGATCTTGGCTCCTGCCACTTGAAAGAGATAAGGACAGAATAATAACTACCTAAAAATGGAAGAAAACTGTGCAACAGTAATTAAGGCTACTGCAATGCAACCTCCTGGCCAATAATACTGCTAGTCACCAGAGAACAGGCTATAAGTAAATAAAGACAAAGAAACAGCATTTTTACAGTTTAGAATACAGATTCAGATAAGACATCATTTCATTCTAGCAATATCTCCAAGGTTAAAAACTAAATTGAAGAAATTATTTGATTACACAGAGCATAGTCAAGGGATTAGGAAGATAAAAGGTTCTGTACTTGAGGATCAGCTTAACAGCTAAAATATTCTGTAGTTTCCTAACAATTTACGTTTCTGTAGGTGTAAAGATAAGTAGAAGTGCCCTATTAAGATTCATTTCAACATCTCAAAAATTGCCTTCCATTTTTTCTTGTCCTATAAATTTCAAGGTTTACAAAAATTAAGGCGACTTTGAACAGCTTCTGAATTACATAATCTACTGATGTTCTAAGAAGTTTCACATTTTAATATTCAGGTTCTCAAATAAAAAAATAGTTGCCCACGATAATGTGCTTATTTTAAAGAGATACAGTTATGGCTAGATCTCACTTGATAAAATATTTTCTTATCCCTAATGTTACATCTTGTCTACGTAAAAACCTTACTTTTTACACAGAAGCACTATCACTTACCCAAGTTCCTGTGTTGTATTTTCATTTAGTGGTTCCAGCAACAGCAGATCCAAGCTCTAATTAAGTGTCACACTGGAACAGAGGACAAACTACACCCTCAATTCCCTGTCCTCTACCTCCTTTACAATACATCTCCACCTTTTTCAACCCATTCTGTGATCCCCATCTCCTTTTCCCTTTCTCTTCATCATGGGCTTCAATGCTATGCCCTCAGACCTCTCCTACTCCATAAACTGTGACCAACCCCACCCATCACCCATGTGCTTTATCCACTTTACCAATCCCACTTGCCTTGGTCTTCTATCTCAAGACATGGAAGCAAGGAGAAGTCACAATTTTTGTCCTTGTAGTACAGAATAGGCCAGGGTATTGGGAGCTGGGGCAAAGCACAGCAGCAGGTTACACTGATTGGACTGATGTTGTGATTAATTAATCAACTGATTGGTAGCAAGTGACTGCAGGTCAGAAGCAATTAATCTTTGGAAGTAACTGCCTGTGTTGAAACGTTTATGAGATGAGGAAGGGTATGCCTGACTGTTTGTGCCAAAGTAGTATGCATCAAATGCTGCATAGTAGTATGTGTACCACCGTTTGAGAAAATCTGTTGTAAATATAGTGGAACTTGTTTTACAGGATTATGAAGGGAGCAAAGGAAAATAAATTAACTCCCTATTAACCGTAAGACTCCAGCAAAGCAGGGTAGAAAGCCTGTGGGTGATTAACAAACCAACCAATGAGCCACTCTGAGGCACAGTATCGGCTGCCAGCAAACTACTGAAGAGTGGCTGGAAAGCTGCCCAGCAGAAAAGGACCTGGGGGTGCTGGTTGACAGCCGGCTGAACATGAGCCGGCAGTGTGCCCAGGTGGCCAAGAAGGCCAATGGCATCCTGGCCTGTATCAGAAACAGTGTGGCCAGCAGGAGTAGGGAAGTGATTGTGCCCCTGTACTCGGCCCTGGTGCGGCCGCACCTCGAATACTGTGTTCAGTTTTGGGCCCCTCACTACAAGAAAGACATGGAGGTGCTGGAGTGTGTCCAGAGAAGGGCAACGAGGCTGGTGAAGGGTGTCGAGAAAAGTCCTATGAGGAGCAGCTGAGGGAACTGGGTTGGTTTAGCCTGGAGAAGAGAAGGCTGAGGGGAGACCTCATCGCTCTCTACAACTACCTGAAAGGAGGTTGCAGCGAGGGGGGGTGTTGGTTTCTTCTCCCAAGTAACAAGCGATAGGACGAGAGGAAATGGCCTCGAGTTGCGCCGGGGAGGTTTAGATTGGACATGAGGAAAAATCTCTTTACTGAAAGAGTGGTTAAACATTGGCACAGGCTGCCCAGGGCAGTGGTTGAGTCACCATCCCTGGAGGTATTTAAAAGACATGTAGATGAGGCGCTTAGGGACATGGTTTAGTGGTGGACTTGGCAGTGTTAGGTTTACGGTTGGACTCGTTGATCTTAAAGGTTTTTTCTAACCTAGATGATTCTATTATATGATTCTATGATTCTGCTCATTGGAGTAGCTTTCACTGTTTTCTATACATTTTAGCCACAATGAACCAATGCTTTAATAGTATTTGTTACTTACCCAGGACATTAAACTTTGCAAAGAAAGATGGAGACTTCAGATTTAGCAGGGGTAGAAGAACAACAATCAGGTAAAATGGTACTGTTTGTGATTTGTTCCACCACTCCTCGAAGAGTTCAAAACCTGTATTGTTGCCAGAAGAGAACATCACGCTCCTGTTCTGTGGTGGGTGACCGCTAGCAGCACTTGGACAAATGACTGGAAGAAAGGAAAAGAAAAGTATCTCCAGATGAAAAAGGTCTTACTTGCACAGAATCTTCACAGCCAATGTCCCATAATTTCTGGAGAGTGTTCTACCTATGGGGAATAGGACCACTCAAAAGCAATGTTTGACAACGCAGTTTGTAACTTCTATTTGTTTTTTAATCAGGAATTAAGTGCTAAGATTTCACTGCTAAGCACCTTGCACTCTAAGCTGACAAGTGCTACAGTTCTTTCAGCCAAGCACAACAAAGATGCTGTTGTCTGAAGCCTGAGCTGTGGCATAGGATCAGCCTTCAAGGTCACATACCTGTAACTAGGTCTGTTCAGTGCCTACGTGCACCTGCTGGAATCAAGTCATAGCAACACACCTCTGCATCTGGCTGTGTATTTAGCATTGTAATCTGTCCCTGTACACTTCAGCAAGATCATATGAACCAAGATGCAAGTGCATCTGTGTACAGAAAAGCCTATATTACTGTATGTTGCTCTGGGAACGCACAAACTAAGGATGACAAGAAAGCTACTATAACAATTGGCAGGTCTAAAACTCATGCACCGAACCAAAACACCCTGTCATCTTGGTGCTGTGTCGGGTGCAAGTACCTCACTGCTAGACAACACAACAGAAGCAATTTAAGATATCCACCCATAACACTGCCAAAAGGGAATGTCACGCTCCTGTTACATGGTGGCTGATCAATGGCAGCACCTGAACAAGTGACTGGAACAAAACTGACCAAAAGAAAAGATGTCTTGATAAAAACGTGTTTATCTGGTTTTTGTTAATATCAGCATTTCTTTCTAACACATGCCTACAAAGTTATGTGCTGAAATATGAACCTGTCTTACTGTTCTCATAGTGTCTTATTTTAAATTTTGGCATTCCACAATACTTGATATCCTCCCTCCCACATTCCTGCATGCCTGTTCTGTTACAAAGGCAAAGGTGTAAAAAATATTCTGCCAAATTTCTTGAGAGACCATTATGTTACTTTACTTCCAGCTTTATCATTTGCTTTCTCTCCATTGCTTATAAGAGGATTGTTTCACAGACCTTGAAAAATGCTTTTGTTCTTACTGATCTCCTTGGTAGCCCTGAATGCTCTGCCAAGAGTCATTTGAGCATCTGGCAGCCCTTAATTTTGTGAAGCAGCTGCTTTAAATCTTCCAGTTGCTGGAAGATGCTGTGGAATATTGTTGTCTACTTTGCCTCCAAGTTATACCCCCTGCTGCATAAGAATGGCACAGAACAGCAGAAGCAGGAAAGAGCACAAGAGAAAGAGCACTGCAGCAGCTATTGGTGCCTTGCTGGTAAGGATTGTAGGAGAAACAGGATTCAACACTAGCTCAAATGCAAATCAACTGGTTTTCAGAATTATTTCTCAACTCCTTCGCCTGACTTCAAACAGCTGCTCTCCAGAAACACAGCTGCAGCTAGTGTGACACACAGCTGTCCGGCTGGTACTGAAATGTTTCCCCATTCCCATAAGCACCAGGATAGAGAAAATTTTCTGCTTCATAACAAAGAACTACATGTTCAGTTACTATATATATTGGCAGGAAGATCAGAGGCTGACAACGCCTAGCTCCTGCCTTCATTCTACATTATTCTGCCTACGTAAGAACTCCCAACAGACCTATCTTCATACCTGACTGCAGTTTCTTCCCTTAGTTGCGTCAGACTCTCCACAAAACACAAGCGGATGCTCACGTAGCCTGACACTTGTTTCTTTTTGCATTGTTCTTACAGCATTTTTTTAAATAAGAATGTTGCTGCAGAGGTGGTGAGGAGCAAAAATGCCCCAGCCAGGATTTAAAACAGTAAACACATCCAATGTGCCTCAATTTTAGGGTTCGAAAGTTAAAATTCCTTAAGGCAATTCCTCATTGTGCAACTACTGTTAAGTGGTCTAACATTCATGGTTTTAAGGAGGATCTATCTGGATATACACAAACTTGTTATTTGCTTTTTAATCCTTATCCCCACCCCCAATTTCTCCCCCCCCCCCCCCCCCCCCAATTACCCAATTATTAAGTTTTCCAAGTGTGTGGTTATTTGTGGAAGTACAAATCTCACATAGAAAATCACAGGTTTTTTAAAAACAGGTAGTTAGAACTTACAATATACACTTTATAACTGGAATGTGGTTAGGCATGGAAACACAATGATTTGCCTTTAAACATGCCCCCAAACCAGGAAACACAATACTAGTAAGTGATTCTTACCTTTGTTACTTCCATTCGTGCCAGGAACAATATCTGTTACATTAATGTAATGAAAAAAGTCTGAAAAGAAGAAGAAAATCTTACTATCGATGTCCCAAACCTGCTATTAGGCTTTCATCTGTTGACTTCATAAAAATTAAGTAAGGAAATATTTTGGAAAAATTACATCAGAGGCATGATCCAGCAGCTTGCACTCCCCCCAACACCAAGTGGATATTTTAAAACTTTCTTTTAGAAGTGTTTTAAAGTAGCCCCCCACTGCACTACTTTCTTCTCAGCAGCCCTGTCCATTTATGAAGTTCCCAAGCCTCCCCTCCCAGCTGCTCATTCCTGTTCCCCCAGCACACCTCCGCTTGTCCCAGCTCCTCGGTCTGCAGTGTTGTACAGTAGGTTAGTAAGGAGATGCATCTTAAAACCAGCCTCTTCTGGGACAGAAAAAAAGTGCATGCAACCATACCCTTAGTCCAGGTGGTATTATACGGAAAAAGGTTCCCCTACTCATTTTTCTAATCTTTTTTTCAGAAGAGGCTCTGGTGGGATGCTTTTTTCGTGTTGTATTTTAAGGAAGGGAATCTCTGGTAAAAGGTTTAAGTCTCACTGTCTACAGTCATCTCTAGTAGTATTTTGTTTCCAAAACACTTCTGTGCTACTTTACTGCTCTGCCACACCAGGTATTTTTGAGTTTCTGCAACTTCAACATATGAGAGTATTGGATAGCAGTTTCCTTATATTTATGTATATATACACACAGAAAATGCCCATCAGCTTGGAAATTAAATTAGTGTGTCTCTGGTTAAAATTTGCTTCTGCTGCATGTGGGAGTATTATGCACACAGAAATTCAACTGGGCCAGTAGGCCTCAGATTTTTTAAATGCAATTAACAGCAGCTTGTTTCTCATAAAGAAAGCAAAAAGTCTTGGGGGAAGAAAACTGGTTTTTTTCTTCATTTTGCTTTATGACACCCTGAATCACAATTGAGATTCTCATACTTATTCATATCAGTACAGTGTATACAACAATCAGAAGATTTAACTAAAATAATTTGTCACCTCCTCACTTCACCATTTCGTGTTGCTACTTAAAATAAGTACCTAGAATGAAGCCATCGAAAGAATTGATAGCTCTTACAGAATTAGAGCACTTTAAAATTAGTTATAGACGGATAGCCAACTGATGTTTTCTCTGTACTTAAAAAGTGTTTTAGGACTAGCAATTGCATTTGTGGATTTATTTCTGTTCCATAAAACAAAAACAGAACAAAAGCATGGGACGTCATGTTAAAAAAAAATAAAGACAGGATACCATACTTGGCTTATAGTTCTTGCTTTCTTTGCGTACTACTGATTTCTAGACCACCGTCCTTTAGGAAATCAATTTGTTCCCACCTAAATTGTGTGTGCAGATTTTTTAAAAAGTCATCTGAATGTACTAGAATTGAATACAGTAGCCTGCTTAGAATAACTTAGAAATGCATGGCTAGAAGATGCCATTATGTCAAACCTACATTCTATTACCCATTTTATAACCTAGTAATTAAGTAGCCACAATGAAAGTTAGGACAAGAATCCAATGATTAAAGTTATCACAGAGCAAACAACTTAAGTAAGAACCCCCAACAAATATAGCTAAGTGATAAAATAACATGCCAATCTCAGGGAAAAGCAGGACTTTTTTCCTAGAAAATGAACTGGTTTGATCATTCTGAAATTTGCCTATTAGAATCGGAGTTATTTGGTTTAGAATAATTTAGGATTAAAGTCCTAACCTTACTAAAAAACCCCCGAAGTCTAAAATGAAATGGCCTTAACAACATATGAATTAGGTCAGCTGTAAAATACACCAGTCGTTAACCAATAAAGTAAAGTATGTCCTTCAGGGATGGTGAGAACTCTAAACATTGTTTAAGAGGTATAAGTGTCTGTGCTGTTATTTGCCTCAGAGATTTGTTAATTATCTTCAAAACAGAAACTCTTATATCTTAGTCGTGCTTTTCAACACTATGAGTCAGATTTTCAAAGCCCTCAATTCCATCATTTATTCACACAACTCTACATACCTAATTGATGGTATCCACAAAAACTTGTGTGTCTGTGCACGTACAAGGGTGTAAATAATGAATATGTTTTCTTTTGTAGCAATGCCAGTCTAAGAATCATTCTTTCACTGTGCTACAGTTCATCATTTCTTCAGGGACGCTTGCAGAAACTTTCTATATGGCAGCACTCTAAGTGTGTTTGTTGAAATCTAGAATGAAACTAGATTTTTTTTTCATTAACCTGGATCATTTCAACAGCCTAGCCTGTTATATGGCTGTTCAAATAGTTACACCCATGCAAACAAGGGGGGAGTGAAAATACAAAGTGGAAACAACCAACCAGGTTTGGGTTGTTTAAACTACTCCAAGAAGCCTCATTACTGACACACAAATCACATAATTGGTATCTTGTCTTTCATTAAAACCACACTTTAAGAGAGAGATTGAGAAACTGGCTTCAAAAACATACATGACTGTGCCCATAACTCCACACACAGTTACTTATTATCACTTGACTTTTCATGCAAAGTAACAGAAAAATCAAGATTAAGTAAAATGGACAGTCCTTTTTCAGTATAAAGGAAAGTATTGATCTTTCCACAAGATAGCTGTTAAAAGTTAACCAAAAACGTATACTTACTGTATATAAACTTTCCTGTGTTGAACAGAAAGTTGGACATAAGCACCCAATAAACAACCATGGCTCCAACAAGCGATACCATAGAAAATAAGAGGCTTGACCATTGACCAAATGATCCAAAGTAATACTTGCAAACATCTGGGAATTCCCAGTTTGAGGTATCTATTAAAGCTGAAGAAGATACAAAAACCAGAAACATATGTAAACAAAATGTTATATTAGAGTCAGTAGAACTCTTCATGACAGGATGTGTTCTTGTTTCAGTATATTCTGACACAAAATCACAGCGCTTCCAAGGGCTAAGAAGATTGCTGTTAACTTGAAAGTATAACACTCATTAGGTGTTTGACTGAAGGAACCTGAAGAAGTAGAGGCTTTTATTGTGACCATACTACTACTCTGAGTACTTCCAGAAGCACTGGAATAAGACATGGTGGCAAAAAATGCAGCCATGCATTTGCAGCTAAAGCCTTTTGCAGGACTTATGGCAAAGTAGGCCAGACCATGAACTAGTCCTCAACAATGCCCTGAAATGAGTTGTCACAAACTGGAGGTCTTAACTGCCTTTATTTGAGTGAGGGGTTAGTTTATGTATAAAAGCACCAACTACAAGAGCTGCAAGATGAGTTTTGAACAATAAAAAAGTACATTCTAAGTTGAACCACTGTCAGTGAGGCAATTGTCCATAAATTGCTTCCAACACAGAATAAATACAAGTATTAGGGTAGTACAGGCATACAACACAAGTGGATGCAGCTACAGCCCATGCTGTTCCACTGTGGAACTTGATCAGAAATACATGTAGAGAACTGGACAGTGCTTATGGGGAAGAAGGGAAGCCTCTAACTCTGTAAGTCCCCAAACACTTAGTAAGCGAACATCTGAAACGTTGCCTGCCAAGAATTTGGGTCTGGCTGTAACACTTAGGTCCCATGGAACTGGAGCATAATCTAATAAGGGAAGGCAGACATTTAGCTTACAGAGCTTAGAGCCAGACTACAAAAGTAGGGAGACATTCAAAGGAACAGCTTTTATTTGCAGGTCAGGTCTAACATACAGTAAAGATACAGAGATCTAATAGATTCTTAGTTTTTCTGTATTTCACACTTAACAGAAATACTTGCGTTACGAAGCTTTGTATTTCTTACGTATCATTTTCCGTGATTTCACAACTCTGTAGCAGCAATAAAGAGTCAAAATGCCCATCAGTAAAATGAGAATGATTCCAGAAGTAAAGCCTGCCTGTTAAGAGGGAGAAACACAGTTTATTTTCTTTATCAATAACACTACAGAAAAATGAAGAGCAAGCCATGTTGCCAAAAACATTTTCATGTGCATACAGTTTTGATAGTTTTACCTGTTTCATTCCCCATGGGATACTTAATATAGATGTACCCATCATTGTATTCCATATCATAAATCTAGGAAGAAAAGAAAAAAGCCAGTGAAAAATTTAAGAAGCACTCTTACTTCATACTATCCTCTTAGCTACAATAGTTATGCATACAATATAGAACATTCAATAATAATGCATTTTCTGGCTAATATATGGCAAGGTGCTTAACATACATTGTCACTATACTGGAGTTTTTACCATAGCCGTCTGTGCAACTGTCAACTTTAAAAGCAGTTCCTAATGGACTGTACACGTAGATTTCATCAGGAGCTGGAAGTACATGATCAGGAGCAATCTAACAAATGGATAAAAAACCAAGACTTATTATTAACACCAAAGTAACTGTTGTCCCAAATACAGCAAGCCAACTGTTGTAAATCACAAAATCTTTTCATGAAAAGTGCATTTAAAAAAAGGCTGGACTACATTAATTTTCTCCCCATGAAAAAAACAGATGATAAGATTTTTAGCTAGATAGCAGAAAAATAGATTTTTCTTCTGAAAAATGTCTGTAACATACTATGCACAGATCATGCTAGTTCAATCATTGCAGCTGACCACTGCTTAAAACCTCTCATAGATGGGCGAAATGAGTACACACATCTGGGCAGCCTGGACCACTGTTACAAAATTCAAGCTGTTGGTATATTTTCTTTGGATGGTGAAGGCGTTGCACAAGAAGTCAATCACAACTTGTGATAACACAAGACCTTGTTAAGGCACTCAGCTACTAGGTATTTATTTCAAAGCAAGCTGCAGCGCGATTCTCCCCCTACCTTTATTTGTGCTTCTTTTATAAACCTAGGCTGGGGAAGACCCAACATCCCAGAGACCACTCAGTTAATCTGACCCTGTCTTTGCCTTACCAATGCCCTGTCTGCAGGAGACGTGAGCCTGCTATAGTAATGAATCCGCTTATTCATTGCTGAAGCTTCATCAGTGACTCTTTGCATGTCATCATTCACACTGACTATGTTTGTAGGCTCCACATGAAATGGTCTGAAGGAGGGAAAAAAAAGAAAGAAAAGGAAAACCCTTAAAAACCTAGAACATAAGAGCTAACATACAACTCAGAACAGTTTAGCATCACTCAGGATGAGTCTGTCATTCACTGACACAAAGCAAATGCAAAAATATCACTGCGGTGAAGGAAGCTGCCATTCATGAAAGAACCATGTGTTTATATCATCCATATTAAAATGGCCTCTTGCCCAGATTCTGTGGGGCAACCCAACATCAAAATTCAGACCTAATATCCGGTCTATTAGTTCTCAACAATGAGTCATGCCAGAACTACATGTTAATAAACTTGGCCAAGCTTATTAGTGCTTAGAACTGATGTTGCTAGAACTAGTGATGAGGAATAGAGGTAGAAACAGAAAGTGTGAGAATGCAGAAGCAGAAAGACGACAGAGAAAAAGAGAGGAATGAGTGGTGGTAATGAGGACCACCTATGAAAAGGCTAGGAACTAGTAATCTAGCCGAAAACACCGTATCAAATTATGTTTAATGGGGAAGGAACCAAGCCCAAATAAGTCCATGTGCTCATACTATTTTTAAGCCAATGCAACTGGGAATGGAATTTGTCACGGAACATGGAAAAATAGATGCCCATTTGCAGTTCTGAACTACTTCAAAACTTCCCTTCAGATTTAATTAGGGTAATCATAGAGAACAGGACTGTCATCAACAGAAGTCCTACATCTCTCATACAGAGATGTACAGAATACAGGTGGTCTCCCTTCCCTCTTCCTCAGCTGAGTTAGACTGCAGGCACGGTCACAGCCACTAAAGGAGAAAGCAGCCACACCACACACCCCTTGTTTTCTCTGCACACATGCAGGCACAGAGCAATCAGAGTGAAAGCTGCTCCTAAAGTTACAACACAACATAAATCTAGCTTCATGCAAGGGGCGCTACCAGAGATACGCAACCTAATCAAGATATTGCAGAGATTTTTTTTTTATCCAAGTATAATTTACTTCCATATAGGCATATTATACTATTGCCTAAATGTGACATTCACTCCTAGCACTGACAGGCAAATTTCTCAAACAAGAGAGGGGATACTGGTGACCTGTAAGCCTTGATACAGGGTTTTGTTTTTTTTTCCCCTTTCACCAGTGCTTTTAATTCCTAAAGCAATCTCAACAGCTTTCTGATCTTCTTCTTCCAGGTTGATGTTTAAATCACTCAGAAACAAGAACCACCCCAAAACCAGAACTCACAAAAGTACAGATCACAACAAGTTTCAGACTACCAAGAGCAGAAATTAGGTCAGCAATAAATACATGCCATTTTTCCTGTAATATAAGCAAAGCCTATTTGAATTGACTGTTTTTCAATAGCCATTTCTGGCTCAGACTACAAAGGAACTTGGTCAACCACTCCTGCCCCAGGTCTCAATACTGTGACAAAGGTCCCATTCTCCTTCCCAGTGAATCATTAAGCATTTGCACCATGGCACCACCTTTTATCTGGATGGAAGAATAGGAATACAGCTCTGAAGCTGGTTTTTATATCTTTGGAAGAGATGAAGGCAGGTCCTTATTCCTGTGTGCTTAAGGGGACACAGCAGGTAAGAGTATTTATGGGACTAATAAAAACTGACTGACGAAAGTGGAAAACAGAAAAAAATAACTTCCTTTCTCCACAAATTCATTCTTTCCTTCGTCTTAGACTTCATTAATTCTTACATCTTCCTTCATCATGGAAAAAATGGCTTAGATTTGCTAAGCTGTTTCCCACTTGCTGAAATGAAAGTGAACACGCTTTCTATTTTTAAAACATTCTCAATCAACTCTTTTTTTCCCCCATGTCTACAACATGAAGGGGGAAATCCCTGTTTTGTGTGTGGACTTCTGTGGTGTTCTTATAAATAATTAAGAGAGATACTGCAATTAAACAGGAATATATTTTAAGTAATAGCTTTATTATTCAAGTCAGAGACACACAGGGATAACTAATTCCATAGGTCCATAATGTAAAAAAATACTCATGGACTGTCAGCTCTAAAGGACTTCACTTGTTTTAGCTTAAAATTTATTGGGTTGATCCAATCATTAGACACTGCTAAAAAATATTTCATTAGAAGACCTGTAAAATAAGACTGTAGTTATGAAAATGGGAAATGTAACATGTTTAAATGCCTCCCCACCCCCAGTCAGCTCTCTGCTGTTTTCTTTTTGGATCACTGACACACGTTATATTTAGAACATGAAAAGTATGTGTTTTGCTAATTATACAGCAGCTGCATAGTGTGAAGAGCTTCATGAAGACTATGTCTTTCCCCATCTCTAGTTAATATTATTAGTACAAGCCCACAGTCTTCCATTGCTACTGTGGAAAAATTACACTGAGACAATGTCTACATTTTGTTTCAAAGCGAGCAGATCTGTGGCAAGCATTTCCTTCAAAATGGTGTTCAACAACTGCTGACATGGATGTCAGAGAAAATTCTTCCAGACTGGAAGACTGTGGGACATTATTTTTTAAAGCAATTCAAGTTAAAGCCATGGATGATTTTGAAATTAAAATAACAGAAAACATAAATATAACATCCCATTTTATGGGGAAAGCAGTGTTGTTAGTCAACAACCAAATACCAAGAAAAAATTTCATGTGTAGCAAAAACATATCTGTCTGAAGGAAAGAAATTCTTTACAGAAGGATATTTCATTTTCTTCAGTATTATGAACAGAGTCTGGATTGAACAAGCAATTTATGGTCCAGTACAAAACAGAAGGGTATAATCCAGAATCCAATCTATGGGTGAGGAATAAAAAATTAAACAACCCCAAAGAACTTCTACGTATCTGTTGCTGCTGCTTCCTGCCTGGAGGAGTGCACATGTTTAATGCTGCCAGCACTTGGGCTACTTCCCCTCTTGATCCCTTCTGGTGCGCATCTGTTGAGAATGAAAATGATCTAAAGCAGCAATTAATTTTCTTTTTCTCAGGGTACCACTGCACCTCTAGTCTTACTGAGCAAGTGACTATGCTAAAATAGACTGTCCACCCATCAGTTTTATGGTTGTTAAGAGATCTCTTCGAAAACATCAGTCTGACTTGGAAGCTATGCGGGCAGGCTGGGATGCAACCTTCCTCCCTCATCTCCACTAGGAAAGGGTAGCACTCTGTCTAGGATCAAGGTCATTTCCCAGCCCCCACCTACACCCAGATCAAAGACTGGTTGTAGGGCATACTCAGAAGTTTGAGAAGCTCTCAAAGAAGTTCTCAAAGACTGAGATTTTCAAAGCCCAAAGCAGGTAGGATATAATCTGGGATGTATTTTGGAAAAATCTCTTTAGGGACCTTAAGTCTAGCAGACAAGCACTCTGTACATGCAGGCATCAGCAGCTGAAACAGATTCCTAGAAAACTTTCTGATTTATACAGGCAATCACATTACATCTCTCATGTGGCAAAATGATTATGAAAAGGATGTGGAACAATGTGATCTGGGGGAAGGGGAGAGGTTACATGACTGGAGGGTGTGACTATTAATGCAAAACAGTGCAGACAATTTCCATGCATTGAGATAGACTATGGTGTCCAATGAATTTATTATACCCATACTAAAAAAACACAATTACAATTTGTATTTCAATAGCTAGCCTGAAAAACAATGCTCTTTTTACCAGGGCAAACACACCAGTAAAACACAGCTGTTTTCCACAGCACAAGTATGGACAAGATGCAGGATCTCATGCAGGAGGTCCCCACCTCCCATACACTACACCCGGCACATGTACTTCAGAAACCATTCCCAGAAAACTGCAGCTACACTTATCTGCTAGTTATTTCTCACTCACACAAAGGGACAGTTAATAAGAATTCTAGTGCTGGTCCAGGACAAGAAAGATGAGGAACTTCTGTCCAAACTTCCTCACATTATGAACTTGGGCAGCAATTTTTGCAAGCAAAGAAAATGAAAAGAGATGCTCATGATTAAAATTGTTTCCAAATATTGTGCTAGGCAAAGTTCAAGTGTTGGATTTGGACGGTTAGAGGGAACAGCACAATAGGAAAATTTGTTTGCCAAACTACATATAATCTTGCAACTGCTAGCATCCATAAGGGTGCTACATCTTTTTTCTGGATATTTTCAGCAATGTACTACATCTTGCAGAGCAATGAAGCAGTATGGCAAATACCTATCTCAAGAAGTTTTAAATTAAATAATACTGTTTTCCAAGTACCTTTGCTGAAATATTTTTAAACAGCAAGCAACTGGTTCTGGACATCTGATCAAAAGTAGTGTTCTGAGTATTGAGCTGTTATAATACAATTTTTCGTGTCAGTGTGTGTTTTGGCTCTACATGATGGTATTAATGACTTCACATTAGACAAACTTTTCATATTTAAACAAATACCAAAAAAACCCCTCTTTACAGGATGCTCAACAATTTCTTTCCTCTCCTCCAAAAAGACCACGAGGAGCCACTTTAGCTTATTGCACAGAGTTCTTTGACACCTTGCATCAATCAGTTACTTTTCAGGGATGTGACAGGATTATTACACAGAAATAAAGCTAGTAAATTCCTATGGCTTTATTGTTTTACTGAGTCACCACATTATTATAGGAATGCTGTATATGGCACAGGAGAAACTAAGGAGAAAAACTGATTCACTATCATGGAAATTAAAGTAAGCAGAAAAAGTAATAATGAAAAGACTATACTTATAGGTTGCTATTTCTTAATCGGGAACTGCCTATCTGGATAGGAACATTACAGATGTCAGTGCACTTTCTCTTAACGAAACCTGTTCCGAAGAATTCTACGACAGACTTGATTTTTACTTTCTAAGCTGTCTGAATTTACATAAGCATTGTAAACCGTATGCTTACAGTTTATCCTATAAGATCTTATTCTCTTGGTGATACGTTTTACTTAAACTTTTTCCACATTCATATCACCATTGTCATTATAATGATTACAGCATGACCACACAAGTATCTTAAAATGCTAGATGCAGAACTAAAATAACCTTTCAGAGCAGAATACTAAGTCACCGCTGTTGCTCACAGGATACACATTTTAACAAATAAAGAATCACAAGCTTTACCATACCACATTTCAAGGACTGTTCCCTCTTCTGTGTCAAAGGCAAAGCTATTCTACTCTTCTCTTACAATGAAGTAGGAAGCCTCTTAATTAAGAAGGTTCTAATTCTTCCCAGTTAGGAAGCAGTAATATTAGGAATTAGTAAAAATGTTAGCCACACAGAAAAATGAAAAGCAGGCAATGGAATAAAAAGACCACATGGGTGTGGAGTGGTAAAAGCATAATGAATGCAGAAACGGTAGTTTTGCACAGGTTAGTCCCAACCATTGTCTATCTTTTTGTAAGTTAAAAGAACTTTGAAAATAAAAGGGAACCAACCATTTTTGCATGAAAAAGGCTTCTCTGACTGCCATCTACAGACACTGTCTAATTTATAACTGTTTAATTTCACCTACTGATCTCTCTTACATTGTGTGAGAACACTACGGGACTTCAAAAAGAATAGAAAAAGGAAGAAGGCTTGATCTCCCTTTAGCAGGGGGCACTGTCAAGTTTTTTCATATGCAAAACAACTAACACAAAACATCATTTGCTTCTTTGAAGGTTTAAGTATTCCTGAAGACAACTGCAGTATCTGTTGACAATAAATAGATGTAAAGAGCAGTCAGAAGAAAAAAAGAAACTCCCTCTCTTGCATACAATGATCATCAATAAGCAATTGCAGCAATGACATTCTAGTTTTTAAAGTGACTTACAAAATGGGCAAAACACGCCTAATATGGTGTGAGTAATTCGTGTCATTGTGAAGAACAATAACATCCTCTTTAAGAGGATTAAAAGTGGATTTGTATTTCCCCAAAATTAGCAAAAGAATACTAAACAAAATAATTTACAACTCTAAAAAACAATTAGCTTTATTGTTCTTATGTAAACACTGAAAAGCATACCTTTCAAAAATCCCAAATCCTCCAAGCTGTTAAGAAAACCAAATAACTATGTAAATGCCATCAAATCTCAAACCCAAACAAAAGAACAGAACAGCACTAAGACAGACAAACAGCGATTATAAGCAAATCACACAAAACACTTCAAGAGCTATCTCAGTCAAAGCAAAATGACCACCCACCAACATCTGATCAGTTTCTGAAGAGCAAGTTAAAAAAGGAGCAAACTAAGCAGAGCAAATCACGTACTATTGCACTTGCACTGTTTGATACTTTTATGCATGATAAACCTTTCTCCCTAGAGCTGCTACTCCCTAAAGCTCTAACGAAGAAGCCCTTCAAACTGCCCACTGCTCTGACCACGCCTGACACAGACCCTGATGGCCTGTTCTACCTCACTCCTTCTTCTAAAGATCGCACCGCCTCTTCTAATACGCAGGGATGGAGTTCAGCCTTGTTTGGCCTCACTACAATTTCCAGGCCTTCCTGATATCCCAGGGCTCATGCCCTTCATCTTTGTGCCTCTGCATGCTTGGAAGGCAAAAGACTAGGTTGTAGAAAATGGGAGAACGAACTCAAGGGAGGAGCAATAAGGACAAAGTGGACGGATCTGGAAAGCTGGAGGTTGGAACACAATCCAAGTACATGCTTCTGCTTTTGGGGAGGGAACCAAATACTACATGCTATGACCTTTTATGAAGCTGAGTCTCCAAACTTAAGAAATCACAAGGAAAAAAAACACACAATGAGGAAACAATACCTAACATCACTTTTGAAAAGTGGATCTTGGCATTTCGATGTATCACAAAGGTGTAAACTTCTCTCGTTGCTCCTGCATCACCACACAACCCGAAACCCATGTTGTGTCAGACACAACACATACTTCCTCCGACACAAGGAGCTCCCAAAACCCACACAAATTAGCAGCTGTCTTATGCCAGGAGGGCCTCAGACATTCCTCAGAAAGAAGATAAAGCAAGAATTCATTTTGCACATTTCCTTTTCCCACCTGAAAGTACTCTACAGTTTCCTCATCTTTATATACGCAATTCTGTATGCTCCTACACCTGTGCTCTGTTTGTTCCCCTGGGCTCACTCAGACCCTTATTCTCCTTCCTTTGCTCACAGAGAAAAAAGAGATTGTTTAGCCCCTGCCTAACATGTAAGCAGGCTCTCATGGTTTTCCAAAGCTGCAGGCTGGGACAGCAGCAAAACACTACAGTAAGAACTCTTCTTGAGTCCCAACAAGAGGATTTTGTATACAACAGTGCCATCTTCAGTTCCTTCAGGAAAACTGCTCTACTGAAATACGATGCTGGATGCAAAGGGCAAAACGAAGAGCCAGAAACAGGGTCCAAGGGGCAGCACGCGGCTATTCCTTTGTCTAAAAAAGCAGAGCTGGTTCCTCCAGCTAGCATAAGAAGGTTAGTTCCCACTCCAATCTCAAACTGGCTCCAGGACCAGCTCACAGAAATCTTAACTGCAACAGCAGAGGAAGTCTCCCACTCCCACCTCCTTTGGGAGACAGAGCTGTTAAACTCTAAGAAAATATGCAAAACAACCACTTAGCTAGATGTGTATTATATTCACAGGCATGGCAAAAAGGCTGGGCTGCTGAATTTTTCACATTTGCTCAATCTCAAAAAATACTGCAGTTTTTTCTTAAAAGCAGTAAAGGTCACTCAATTCCCTCAGTACTAGCAAATAAAGTATTTTTTCAGCATCACCTGCACAGTGCATACAGAACCATTTACACATACCAACAGCCATTTATCTACACCACCTGGCAAGCTTTCTTGCATAGTCTTAACATTTCAGTTTGTTGTGCTAAATAAAAACCATCATGCTTCAGTATACACCCATGATATTCAGTGTTTGAAGCCACATGCCAAGTTCTTATCAGAGCACTCTCTCTGAAGTGATGTCAATAGAAAAGTCTTACCCTTATAAACAAAACACAGTATGAACATCTGTTCACCTGGTGCTTGGAAATAATATCATACAGAGACACAGTAGGAACTGTTTGTACTCAGATCCTGGTTTTCAAACATTAGTCTTCTGTCTTTGTAGGATTCTGTTGCTAAAAGTAAAGATTAAACAACTCATTGCTATATAATCATTCTGTAGGTTCAGCCTTCCTCATACCTTTTGCACTTAAAATCTTCTGGATTAAACTGTATATTCATGATTCCATAATTGCTTTCATCGCCTCCCACAGGAACCAAGAGAGGTTTGGTATCCTCTTCCATATTTGGTGAATGTGCCTCCTTCTTCTAGATTGTCAGTTATTCTGACCTAAAAAAAAGGAAATGAGACAACTGCAGTTAAGTAAAACTGTGTCCCTGCTACGAATTTAACACTGGCAGAGTCCCACAGCTTCAGAAGCTCCAGAAAATCCCTTCAGCTTGCCACTTGAGAATTCTTATTCCATAACGCAAACATCACGGGCCAAGTACAGCAGGGACAGTAATTTTTACAGCAGGGACAGTAATTTTTGCAACACACTATCCATTTAAGTAAAGTGGTCAATGTACAGTTGTGCTCTGAATCTCTTTTAGCACCGCAACAGGCAATATAAATTGAAGGAATATGGTGGATGCTGTTGCTTATATTGGGACTGAAACACAGGTTTGTAAAAAGTTTGGCTTGGAATCTGAATTTCCTTTGAGCTACCACAGCTAAGAATCAAGTCCACCATGTGCAAATTAAGGTTAGGTGTATTCATACATACATCTTACCTTCCTGCTTTCAAAGCATGGGACTCCTTTTCTTACTGCTCCACTGTAAGACCAGTGTGATTTTTAAAGGAACTGTATTTCCAATTTGTAATAGTACAGCTGAGAACAATTTATCACAGTCATTAGGGACTATTGTTTCACTAAATTAGTTCAAACTTTGCAGCAGACACATATGCAGTTTTCCAGTGTATTTCCCAGAATAAAGATCAGATTATTGTAGTCTACAATGTCCAGACTCTTTGAATTAAAGGCAATGAAGGGTTTAATAATGCATTAATAATAACGTACTACACACATTCAGAGCACTCCTGGCCAAACAATGGGGAGCAGATTGCTTTTAAGCTAAAGGAATTCTACTTAGACTGAATTACAGTCCTCACATGGGACTTGCTGTGGTCTCGTTGCGTGCAGCTGAACAAACGTAATGGCTTTAATAGCTCTCATCCCTCCTACCTCCTGAAGAATTCCTCAGCCAGGACTCCTTCTTCAAACAAATATGGTAGAGTCCCCCCTGCTCTTTCAGGGGGATTGTTTTCTGATGCTTTAGAATGTTAGACAGGAAAGATAGATGAGAACCAGAGCTGGCACAAGATAAGGAAGGATGGCACTGGATGTTTGAAACCTGGGGTGGTGATGGAGGAAAGTAAGATAGAAAGAACAAGATGTGTATCATTCTTCTGCATCTTCATGGAAATACACTGTAAAGGCCCAATCCCAGAAATTACATCAACCTAAGTTAAGCACTGACGTGGCTCTATCCCTTCCTAGCTGCATGTCGCCAATCCTCTTGCATTAGCTTATCCTGCTAATGCCTCTGGCAAAAAACCAAAGAATCCAAAGGAGGGGATGAGAAAGGAAGAAAAGTTAGCAGTTTTCAACCATGTCGACTCTCTGGTGTTCAAACAATTGCTAAAGGCGGAGTGGGAAAACACTGAAGGAGTGTGTTGGGGGTACTGCAGAAGCACTAAGACTGGCTCAACCTGCTGAGGAAGTACGTTTTAGAGGACAGGAACCCACTCCCCCTCTCCCTCCCCATCCCGGGTGTGCTGAGCACAGGTAATTGCTCTCTGCTCTCAAGGGGAGGGACCAGTTCATGGAAATGCTACTCAAAGCACTAGTCCTGCCCTTAGCTCAAGGGGCATTTGTGTGATCTCACACTAAACTGGACTGGGAAGACTGATCGAATTGAAAATTAACCATTCTTTCCCTTGCTTTAAATCCAAATCAGTGGTAAGCTTGGGGCTTGTTGTCTGGCTGCACACACTTGCATGCTTGTGCAAAGGAGGGGATAATGCATGGGCAAAGCCATTTTATCTGGCAGTGCTGCCAGTTTCCTCCTAGTTTCAGCATCCATGACGAGATTTGAATGAAGTTACTAAGTTTAGAGGCATGAGTTTGAACTTAAAGGCATCATTTTCTCCTGTTCATTTTAGCTCTTTGAGAGGACATAATAAGTGATCAGTGATAATAATCCAGGCAATCTTAAGAGCCTTATTTGCACTCCCTGATAGCATCCTGTTTCTCTTGCACTTCATTTTTTGTGTCACACTCTCTAAAGCTTTTTTCCTCTCCTCTTTCCAGAGCCTTTCCAAGATGGGGCTTCTCTTACCTACCTTAACTTACTGCTTCCTCTCTTCTGCCACTCTAGCCCTTCTATAAACCATCAGTTCAGATTCTTTACCCTAAAGTCTTTCCCTTCCACATCATTGCTGCTGGTTCTTTGGCCTCAGCTGAACATCTTATGTTCTCTCATCCTTCTCAGCTCCTCTGGTGATGCTCAGCTTTTGAATTCCTGCTCCTCATTTCCTCTCTATTTTCTGTCTCTCCTGCACACTGCCAAAATTGCTTTCCAAACCTACCTTTACTAAGCACTGTTTACAAACAGATTTCTTAGTTCACAGCAATATTTTTATTTCATTTCATGTGGCACTCTGTTCCTTTCCAAACCTCATTTATAGCTCCCCTCTGGTTCATTTCTTTCCTATTGATTTCCCTTATTTTTCTATAGCTCTAGGTCACCTCCTTCCTCCCTACTGATTCCACAGTACATTCCATTCCTTTTACGCCCTGCACCCTCCCACTGTTAAATTCACCCCAGTGCACATCAACTTCCTCCAGCAGCTAAACAGTTCTGAAACAAAACCACAGGCCCCAGAAATTTCAGGCACTGCTGTATCCACCCACTCCTCTGCCATTCCCATTACAAAACACTTTTTGCATCCCTCTGACCACACCTGAAGACAGCAGCCTTCATGGACTTTTATTTTTTGCTTTTCATTGTCACCTCTAGAGTCTACAGCCTCTTTCTTTCTAAGACCTCACCTGTGGCCCCAGGTAGAAGACTGGTAATGTGGTATTATCTTCTTTTATTACATTCTTTTCTCTTTTTCACCTTAACATCTTGCATGCTTTTTCTGAACAGATACGCCTAGGTCTCAAAAACAGATCCCTCACTTCTGCATTTTGCAACACTCTCCAAATTTAAATCACGCTTTGGATTTAGCCATAAAAATGCAGATGAAAATTTCAATTCCTAATAGCTGAACTGAAATTCGAAATAAATTCAAACCCCAAATACTCAGAAGTGTTTGTAGCCAGAATTTTCCAGAAGACTGAAGTACTGAGATCCCTTCCTTCCACAGGCCCTGCTTTATGGTACAGATTAAGCAGACATTAAATGCTAATTTAAGATACTGCTTTGAACGCATCCCTTCCTTAAAACCTGTTGTAAATAATGTATTTGTGCTTTACAACTCAATCTGACAAATGCAGACAACATTGATCACCAGTTTGATTTTCTCTGCACTATGACTATAAATAAAGAACGCAGAACATTTTATAGTATTCCATAAAGAAAAATAATCCTTCCAAAACACAGCATACACTAAGTTTGACTTGAAAGCACGATCTGGGGCTTATGGAGTTGTTGCTTACTGACTCTTTAGTGTCTACTTAAAAGCTGGATTGGCAAAGACAGTTTACTTTTTAAGTGCTTATTGTTGAGAACAGATAGGTGAAGCTTATGACCAGCAAATTGATTACTTTACAAATAGATGCAGCTACCATAAATGTAAAGGCTGCAGCTGGAACCAGTACAGCTTAAAAGGAACTTGTAAGCAGAAGAGAAAAATGAAGAAGAATTAACATGATTAACCTTGCTTTTATCTAATTTCTATCCCTTTTGGCTGGACTGCATTCTCAATAAACACTTTTAATACATGGGATGGAGCCAGTTGTGCTATCTGAACTTACTGCCCAACACTTTCCATTGCAATAACCTCTTCTCAACTGCTTACTTTCCTAGTGTCCTAGTTATCTAAACATTTTTTTATACTGGGTATCTGATCTATGTTCACCTCATTCTAAAGGTTTCTTTTAAAAACCTGTGATATGACATGCAGTATTCTTTATATGGTCTTAAAAGCCTATAATCAGGGATGTCAAACAAAGAATTCATGTCAAAAATCAAAGTTGACCTGACAAATCTCATTCTGTTTGTATATTTATGATACATGGCAGTTACAGCTTCCATGTGCCCACTGTTGCATTCAGAGAATTACTATGGATCTCTGGGAATTAACGTATGGCTGCTTGGAAATGGAGAAGGCTGTTTTAAGGATTTGTTGACTCATTTGTTGTCAAACAGGATTTTCCTGCAAGTGGGAAAGAGGTTCCTGCTAGCTGTAGTGTACCTGGAGTTGGTGATAGGAATTCATGGAACTTTGTCTTCAGCAGTTCTATGAGTTAAAGGCATCGCTCTTCCCTGCTGCTCATTCTCACAGTCTTTCCTCCCCCTATTTGTGGTGGCACAGCTATTTGTCTTCTTTCTTGGTGGAATGAACAGGACTGGGGAATAGATACGGCTAAAAAAATAAATCTAAAGAGGAAGATAATTGTTTTGGGTCTGGTTTGGGGTTGTCGGGGCTGTAGTTCTGCAGAACCAGCAGCTTCACTGTCCAGTTGCAGAGACACGGGTATGGTTTGTGGAAGAAAGAAGGCAATACTGCTGGAAGTGTAACTAAAACCACCTGACAGTAGGGACCACCTACCTCTGACAGTATGTTCCGTGTTTTTTTCCTTCTGCTTAGAACCTACTTCGTGTAATGCTGCAAAACAAAAGAGCATTTCTGCTGTGCACAACTGAATGATGTTAAATATTTTGAAAGCAACCAAGTAACTCTCAAACTGAGCATTCAAAATTAGTGATTTTTTTCCTGTGCTTTATTCCCTATCCTTAGAATAAGGATAATGCCAATACTTGCCTTAGCTCATAGACACGTTGTGAAGAGAAATTAACTTTTATGTAAAACTTAGCTGTGATTCGTACTAAGCACTGCAAAAACATCCAAGAGGAACAGTTACGGTTTGTTGAGCAGCAAATAAGGCAGATCAGTCTCACGCAGAAGTGAACTGAACGCTATCGCTTTGCTGCTATAACAAAACATTCCCTATTCCGAGAACTGTCCAGCTTGAGAAAAATAATGATCTAATAACCAAGTATTTCTAATTGATATCATAATTCATATGTACCAAGACAACTAAGATCACCTAGGCAATTTTAATTTTCATTAAACTTAGCTAAGTTTAATACTCCAACCTTCGAATACTTCAACTTTGCAATCTCTGTCCTTTTAAACACAGGTTTGTGTGTTTAATTATCTGTGCGCAGATAGTAGGTTCACTTTGTGACATATTTGGTAATGAATGAGAAAGAGGGATTTTCTCCTCAACATGTTGCACCCTATATTCTTCTCTAAAAATCCTTCTTGACTCTCCAGGTCCTCTGCCATTTGCTTGTCACCATTCTACTCTTCCACAAGTTCTCTTCTTTCACCCGCAGGGACCTGTTTTCTGTCCTCCTCTGCCACAAACATCATGTCTCTCCTCTCTTAACTTCTACTAGTGACAGCAGTGATGAAGATCAGAGAGAGTGCTAACTGCGTTCTCCCACAGCTAAAATCTTATTGATAAGGCAGGACCAAAGGAAGAAATTTTATGTTTTCCCATGCAGCATGCTGCATTGCTGCTGAGGGGAAAATGGTGTAAGAATGTTTTCTCTGCACCCATATTTCTTTTCCTTTCCAACTCAGCTTTGGTGAGGAAGTGTTTATTTTTGCTTGTGAAACTCCTAACCTATCATGTAACAGATATCTGCTACTTGGTCCTCCGAGCATTTGACTCCAGGAGAAAATACTCTGGCTTTGCTACTCCCATGAAAGTCAGCTTTAAGTGCTGTTGAAAACGCCTCCCTAAACTTTCATAGCTGTATCTAACACAGTTATTAAGATAAAAAGGTAGATCTTCCACAACAGCTATGATAAAGGAAATACATTCTTTACATACCTTTGTAGCACCAAAAACCTCACGAATTTGAAGCAACGTTGACACTAGCATCTTTTAAGAACTGTTGTACACTGCCTTAAAGCACACTCGGTTGTCCTCCTTTCACTTGCAAAGGCATGGCTACATCTAGAAGGAAAATCTGAAATACTTTTCCTGATACAAAAAATCTGTCCAAACTGTTAGCATGCTAAAGTAAGTTTGGGATTCTCTTCTGGGTAAGGGCTTAAAATAGCAATTACTTTTTCTAATCATATGCTATCAACACAGTCCTAACCATCATTAATACCTAATCACCTACATGTTCAAACACCATTAATGTCAAGATATCTTTCAATGGTCAAAAGTCTGCATATACTTTGAATCCTGTTGTTCCTTTTCTTTTCAGGATATAATTTCACTGGTTGCCTGCGGTGAAGCTGTCTTAGTATGCCCTCTTGCCCCATTTGTAATCCTCCTACAAACGTCTGAAGCACTACATCAGAACGGCAGCAAAAGGGCATGAGAATTTAATAATCCAGGTTTTCTGCTGCTGGTCATAAACTGTGAAGCAATACCTAGGGATACGCAAGGTACCTTTCCCAGTCCCACTCCAGGCTACGCTCCACATGACTTTCAGATGGTAATCTAAACAGGGCTAGACCTTCACTACTCCTCACTGGCTTGCCCCTATGAGTTTCTCCTTTCGCTGCCTTCAGGTTCTCCTTCTCTCTCCTAGTTACAAAGTCTGAAAAGCTTCAAGGAGTGAAGACAAGGACCCAGCAGATTTAGAAACCTCATTCTAGCCTGGTGGCTGTGCTGTGATCTAGTCTTCTTTGTACTGGATGACAAAACCGTATTACAGTTTAATTGCACTGTGAATCTAACAATGGTAGTTTATAGCTTAGCTACAGATGTGTGTGTCAATGCTTTAAGATTAGACACCCATCTTAACAGATCATTCAGATTTACAGCCCAGGCCATGTAAGAGGGTTACAAAACAGGTTTACCCCATAGCAGGAACAAAACTGTGTTCATTTAGTCAGTGATCCTAGTCATCCCACGAGCACAGACTGTGCTTAGCTGGTTTGTAGGACTGCTATTTATCAGAGAACCTTCCATAGTGGGCAGGGGGAGGAAGATGGAGAGGGGCACTACCACCACAGCCTTTACCATGCCATCATGGCTAGCAGTGCAGTTGCACATGGTGCTGGAAAAACAGCAGCTGGAGCTCCGAGAGCTGTTTATGCTCCACGTTACTAAAGCTGAAGTTGCTGCACAGACACCAGCAGTGGTTCTGTAATAATTTCCCAGTGTGGAAGGAGACCCAGTGGACTAGCCTTCACGGACAAAGACAGAACTCTTGATTTGGAAGTCATGCACCTTAAAATAAACAATCACAGAACTTAGTCACCTATAACTTGTTACTTTTCAACCTCTAATTACAGCTGCAGTCTTAAACTATTTTGGTAGGAATTTTGCCACCAAAAGCTGTTCTTGTGCTTATGTGCAGCAGTAGTTTTCCTTGTTTTGAGATTTCTGGTGGTTCTTAAAAGGATAGCTCCCGGTCAATCAGATCACACAAATAAAACCATGACAACTTAAACTGTGGACACATTTTGTTTCATGTCTTATTTAAAGTCACTACTCCTAAACCCCCACCTCATACTCATGGTTTAAATGCAAGAATCCACTAATGAAAGTATTTAGTTCAAATAAGGAATATGATTTTTAAAAGTGCTACTTGGTGTGACCTTGTCTTCAATTCTGAGCCGATGAATGGATGAGTAAAGCTCAAGGCATAAATCTCAAGTAAGCTGCAGGCTGTGCACATATAAGTTGTGAGAAATAAGCAGTGTCTACACTGGAAGACAAGGACTTCAAAGCAGGACAGAAGAGTTCCTCGATTCCTCTTTTGGGGCAGTGAGTCCTCCATCAGAAGGGACTGAAGAATGCTATACTGGTCCTAAGAGTAGTATCATACTTTCAGAGCTCCTTAAAACTGGGACAGCTTGCCACGAGTTAGCTTGTCCATACTCTCCTACAGCTGTATTGGTTGAAGATGATTAAAACTGTATAAGCAATGCAAGTTAATAACTTTTGGGGAAAAAAAGACTCTTGAATATACAAGCTGAACCACTGCTGAGCTTCTGTGTATCTCAGACTGAACCAATGGGTATGCGGTTGCTGCCACATGATAAATCTAAGTAAAATTAAAAAGAAATGGAACATGAATTTGATTTGTCTTCAACAGATAAAGCATCTATTATTTGCATATGGATTTTTTTTGTGTGGAGACTGTAAAAAAATACTTACAAGAACATAAAGTTATCACCTTAGGGATTAACTTAAATTTTTAACACCTTTTTTTTTTTTTAAGGTTACTGGGTCCACAGGCCCGTTAAAACCGATGTAAGCTTTCCCCCGATTTATGAATCGCCCGAAAAGCTTTCATGTCGCTTCCGTACATCAGTCAACGCTCTGATGTTTTGTTCGTTTTCCCACGTAACACGTTACATTCGAACCAGACTCAGTGTCGCCGGTCAGTTTCTGCGGCCCGAGCCGCTCCTACCGCGGCCCCCCCCTCCCCGCAGATCCAGCGCCCTCGGCAGCAGGCAGGGCGCCTCGGAGCCCGCCCACGCGGCGGAGCGGAGCGGCCCGCCCCGAAAGGAGGCAGCGCCGTGGCTCGGCCGGCCCGCCGCCCCCCACAGGGAGCTGAGCAAGCCGGACTGCAGGCGGCGCTCCGGCCAGAGCGAGCGAGGCAGCGATACCCGCCGCACCGTGTTCGTGGAGCCGCCCCCGCCCCGGGACACGAGAGCCCCGCGGCGCGCTCCCGCTGACCCGCCCTTCCCGCCCCGCGCCCCGGCCGGGCCCGAGGACGCTGCCTGCTGGCGCCACACAAGCAGACGCGACTCCTCTACCTGCGGCGGCGGCACCGCCTCGCTCCACTCCGGCAGCTCCGCGCTCCCGCGGCGGCAACAAGGAAGCACCCCGGACTGCGGCCGGGGCGGTGGACAGTAGGCTCTCGGCGGCCCCCAGCGGCGGGCGTGGCGGGCCGCGTAGTTCCCGAGAGCGGCTCCGCTGAGGAAGCCGCCCGGGCGCTGCCGAGCGCAAGACTACGCTTCCCAGCGAGCAGTGCGCGGCGCCAGGCCGGCGGGGAGGGGGCGGGGCCGCGCCAGGGCACTTCCCGCCGTTCGCCTGCGCCGTGCTGCGTCGTCTGCGCCCGGCTTGGTGCAGGGGAGGAGGCCCGGCGGGGTTAATACCCGTGGTAAACCAAACCCGAAACACTAGATGTAGGTCCGAGGAGGCTGCTGATTCGGTTTAGGGCAGGCGGTGCCATGGTTATTCTTGGTGGCGCTCTCACTTCCTCCCCTTATTTGTAAACCGAGTCTATAGTTGAGCTGTCAACTGCATTGTTCTTCCAGGTGCTGGGCTTCACTGTCGCGAAGTATGTGTGCTACAACAAAACATATTCTGCCCGACCAAGTTCTCAAGTGAGGTCATTACACTATGGACAAGCATTTACCAAAGAGCAGTGAAGAAAAGATTTGGATTTGCTGCTGATTGTTGCTGAGGTGTCAATCAAAGAAAAAAGAAAAGCTCACCCATTTGCCTCCATGCTTTTGCAGTCGGTATGTTGACAATGTGTAGACATCAACCTTGCCAAAACAAACTGCGCTGGTCTTAGCATGACTGGCAAAGCGCCTTCTGTGGGGAATGATGTATCACGAGCCTCCTGACCTGCTCAGGGAGATACGCAACACTTGCTGAGCAAAGGACGAGTAAGCAGAGTAGAGGACAATCAGCCAGCCAATACATTTTAGAAAGTCACTATCTTTAATCCTAGGGGGGTTTTTTGGTCCTAGTTAAATCAAGTTGGGAACATGCCCTTTCAAAGTTGAAACCCTCGTTAAAGTCAAATTCTAGAGATATTTATAGCTCATAATTGGGAAAACTGCTGAATTGCATGCAAGGAAGACAGCAGAGATAGCTTCCCCATGTGAGAACAATATTACAAAACAAAAAAAGACACAAATCCCAATCTGTACTTTCTGTTCAAGTGCAGCCCAAACCAGATTGTGTGGCTAGCAGTGGGACTGTTCCTGCAAGAAAACTGCCGTGTAATTGAATTTCAGACTGTGGGAGGAAATGAGGCAGCAGAGACTAACACCACCCGTCATCCTGAAATTCAGCTGCACGCAAGCCGAGTCGGACCAAAACTCTTGCTTCTGTGTAGCCCAGCAAATTCACTATCATTTTTTGCCTCTGAGCCACTCTTAGAATCCAAGTGTACATTGTAGCTCTTAGACATAGTATGGGATTTGCGTGGGAAGGTTTTGGTAGCGGGGGGACTGCAGGGGTGGCTTCTGTGAGAAGCTGCTGGAAGTTTCCCCTATGTCTGATAGAGCCAGTTCCGGCCGGCTCCAAGACGGACCTGCCACTGGCCAAGGCCGAGCTCATCAGTGATGGTGGTAGCGCCTCTGTGATAACGTATTTAAGAAGGGGAAAAAACTGCTGCCCAACAGCAGCCAGAGGAGAGCAGAGTGAGAATATGTGAGAGAAACAACTCTGCAAACACCAAGGTCAGTGAAGGAGGGGGAGGAGATGCTCCAGGTGCTGGAGCAGAGATTCCCCTGCAGCCTGTGGTGAAGACCATGGTGAGGCAGGCTGTCCCCCTGTAGCCCATGGAGGTTAACGGTGGAGCAGATATCCACCTGCAGCCCATGGAGGACCCCACACCAGAGCAGGTGGATGCACCTGAAGAAGGCTGTGACCCTGTGGAGAGCCCGTGCTAGAGCAGGCTCCTGGCAGGACCTGTGGACCCATGGACAGAGAAGCCCATGCTGGAGCAGGTTTGCTGGCAGGACTTGTGACCCCATGGGGGACTGACGCTGGAGCAGTCTGTTCCTGAAGGACTGCACCCCATGGAAGAGACCCATACTGGAGCAGTTTGTGAAGAACTGCAGCCCATGGGAAGGACTCACATTGGAGAAGTTTGTGGAGGACTGTCTCCTGTGGGAGGGACCCCACACTGGAGCAGGGGAAAGAGTGTGGGGAGTCCTCCCCCTGAGGAGGAAGGAGCAGCAGAGACAACATGTGATGAACTGACCGCAACCCCCCATTCCCCGTCCCCCTGCACCACTGGGGGGAGGAGGGAGAGAATTCGGGAGTGAAGTTAAGCCTGGGAAGAAGGGAGGGGTGGGGGGGAAGGTGTTTTAAGATTTAGTTTTTATTTCTCATTACCCTACTCTGATTTCATTGGTAATAAAATAAACTAATTTCCGCGAGATGAGTCTGTTTTGCCCGTGACGGTAATTCCTGAGTGATCTCCCTGTCCTTATCTCGACCCACAAGCCTTTCGTTATATTTTCTCTCCCCTGTCCAGCTGAGGAGGGGAGTGATAGAGCAGGTTGGTGGGCACCTGGCACCAGCCAGGGTGCACCTACCACAGACATTTGAAGATTTTGGTCGATGAAGTCTGTCCACCTGCTACCACGTGAATTTGAAATGCAATGCTAACATCGCATGCTGGTGCTATGAAAGTGAATTAAACTAAAAGCCGCAAAAGTGGAGATACATGAAGAACTTATTTTTTTCAGCATGCAAGCAGCTAGTTTTACTCTTGCAAGCCTGTCCTCTGTGTCCTATGCTATGAAAGACATATAGTTACTGCTATAGCAGATAGATGATGTGTATTTCATTGCATTCTTGGTCACCAACTACAGTCCTCGAAAAAGTTATGCTTAGGAAAAATGTTTTATTGTAAGAACTGCGAGCCAAACAGAATTGTAGAGATTCCTCCTGCTCCCTCATTAAAACTGCTGCCAACAGCTGACTTTACAAAAGGGTATTAATTTGCTGTCCTGCAGTTTGTGTTGTGGCTTTCTATTCTGATGACACATTACCTTCTGGGCAAAGAGTGTCTCTTCCTACGTGCCTGGGCAATGTCTAGAAAAATGGGAGCCTAAATTTATTTAGGACCTCTTGGTACATCTGTAAGACAAAGAAGGTATTAAATCCAGCTCTTAAAAAAATTGCCATCTCACACTATGTTGAATCTTCTTTTGATTTAGCCTTAAGGCATACTTTGCTCTGTACTTGCAGCTATAAGATAATTGTAATATGCACAAATTCATAAAATTGAGGCATTATAGAACATTATAGTGGATGAACAAATAATGTTTCCCATAATTGCAAACAGAGGCGTGGTCACATGGCTAACAAACTTAGTGAGTTTTGCATTTTGCTAGAGATTACTCCAGATTTCTTTCTGAAAAATACTGATAATACATCAGGATAGCATTTAAGATGTAGAAACTGTGTTACACAAAAAATCTTGTTTGTGGGCAAAGAGAAAGCACACCTTATATATAAGTAAAGCCAAGAATTTGTTGTCAGTGTAACTGAAATCCTAGGAGTCTAATCATTATTAGTCCAGCTCTAATTGTTACACAAAAAGAAAGAAGAAAATTTTTTATGCACGCGCTTACTTTCTACCCCTTTTCCTGGTGTTATGCTCACCCTTCTACTGCTACTCCGGGTCCTTAGGTTGGTGGTTTCATTCTTGGGCAGTGGTGAGAGGAGGGGACATTTCAGCAAGTTGTCAGCATCTGGAGTCCTTCTCTGGGAGGAATATGTTTACGTTGCTGGTTTCTTCTTCCTCAGTCTAGGGGGTTACACTCACAATTGGGGTTATTTTTATAAGTTTTTGTAATATACTTTTATATGTTTTTGTGGTGATCTGCTGCTCCATGTTACATTTGAATGTACTGTGTAAGATACCATTTATATATATTGGATACTACTTTGTTCTCTTTTGGCTCTAGGCGACTCTACTTGAGTGGGGCTGGTTGGACAAAATGACCTCCAGGGTAGTCAGCAAATGTCTTGTGCAACTTGTGCCCTGCCATCATGGTTTACATCGAATTGTTAGCATCCTTAGGAAAAATAATAATAATAAAAAAAGTTGTAGCTCCCTGAAGAATATTCTGAGTTGAACAAATTAGTTACATTTACCATGTAATTTCTTGGCATTCACAAAATTTCATAGTTTGGCTTCTCCTGAAGTAGTGGGAAGTAATTTGGAGGCAGCAGATAGTCTCCTACAATGAGCAGAATCAGAAGAATATAGGAAGAAAATAAGAACTCTCCGAGTCCATCTACTAGTTAGAGGCTGTGACATCTGATTGTACCTAAAATTAATTAAGAGATCACCCACCAGTGATTACAGATCTGCCACCATGACTGCATTCATAGTTGCTCCCTATGTCTACCATTGAAATTAACCTAAACTGTATCTCCTTGAGTGAGTTAGGGAGTGCTGAACATGAAGTTATGCTGGCAAAGCTGAGGGAATGGTAACCTGCTGATGGAAAGGAGGATAAACTATTTGAAAGCTCTCAGTTTGGCTTAGATGTACCATCTGCCATTAACCATAAATTTATCAAAACAGACATACTGCTCTTTTTCTTTATGGACGTCCAAAATTGACCTTCAGTGCAATTAAAACAGAAGCCGTTTTAGCTGATGAAGGAGCCTACTCTGTTTTCTTGTTTAGGCAAAAAGTAAAATGGTGTGCTATGGAGTTAGCACAGTGGGTAAAATTTAGCTTGCAAGCCTCCCTGCTAGTTCCAGATGCTGCTTCAGGAACTTGTAAATGGCTTTATACACTTCCCACAGAGACGTTCCCACTGTGAGTTCTTCACCCTTGGACATTGTATATCTTGACTGATCACTTACTGAAAGCTAGTAACTCCAAGCAGTTATCTTTGCTACCTGCACTGAGCACAGCCTCATATATATCATCTAGTGGCACAGTGTCCTGTCCTGATGTTCCTGAAAAATAAGCCTCTCCAATAACTTCCATTTGCTGCAGGAATTTGCCTTACTGTTGCCCAAAGCCCCTACTAGACATTCAGATGTTCACTGCAAAACTGCAGAGCTGATGCAGCTTCTCTGCAACAGAAGACTTTAAAGTTCTCAAACAGGCACACAGTTTTTCAAATAGTTTTTCTGACAAGGAAAATCTGTTGAACATGGTGGAGCAGGTTAACAAGTATTCATCACATTTATGGAATGATATAAACTTCCTTTACGATGTTCAGAATAAGTATTGCTGTATTATTCCACAGCACAAAAAGAGGTACAGAGAAGACATACACTGCGCCAGCAGCTCAGAAACACAAGCGAAAGTGTCAGAGCACTTGCCTCAATTTTTAATAGATGCATTGAACTGATACAAGTCCTATCTACATTCTTCCACACTTCAACATAAATAAAACTCCTAAGCCAGGAATTTAGCCCTCTTTTGTTTTCTCTACCAAGTCTGGTATAACAAAAAACTGTGGAAAGGGGATGTTGTTCTTAAGTATGGTGGGGTTTTTTGGTGGTTTTTTTTTTTAACAAATTGCCTGTTTAACCTAATTAAACAATTTTTTTTTTTAATTCTAGCAAAGGGGTATGTTCTGTTAGCTGTTACGCTAATGCTTGAAAATGTTGTTTGCAGTAAAACGATTAGTATCTTAGTTGCAGTTCTGCCAAACAGTGGTTTTCACTTTTATTAGAAGTAGGTATTTGTAAAATAAACCACACTTTAACAGTCATACATGAAGAAAGTAAGGATTATTCAGATGCTCAGAGAGCCGAGCAGGATCATCAGCAAAGGACAGAAGTGCCCAGATACTGTGAACCTCCATTTTCCTGAGCTCTCTTTTCCTCCCACATGCACCGTGACTACCCCGCCGCCACCACTGCTCCACAGAGCAGTGCACGCCATAGCGAGATAAACCATGCACCACCTCCCGCCCTTTCCTACCCACGGGGCAAATCACCGCAGACCAGATAAAGGCCCCAGCCGACCCCTGCCCCACAAGCTCCAGTCAGGCGCGCCAACACCGCTCCCGCGCCACCCTCACTCGCTGCCCTCCCCCAGCCTTAACAGCCCCAACCGCCTAACGGCTCGGCGCATAATGCCTCACCCCTAGCTACAGGCACCAGCACACGCGCTCTGCTGGCGAGCCGCGCTCTTATTGGCTGGCGGGCGAGGCACGTGACGGGCCAGCAACTGCACGTGGTGGTGCCGTTATTAGAAGCCTCGGTGAGAGGCGCCATTTCCTTTCAATGCAGAGCTTCGGTGGCCGCGGAAAGGAGGTAAGAGCGGGGGTGGGCGCCTTTCTCATGGAAGTGGGAGGCTCTCCCCCAAGAGGACACCCCTCCCACCCACCCCCCGCCGACGCAGTGGGGGTTGCAATGAGGACAGTGAGTGCTGGGACAGCACTCAATAGTGTCCCCTGCATGGGTGCTGTGGGGCACGCTGGAGGCAGGCAGGGTGTTGCTGCTAATGTGTTTCGTCTCCTGCAAGCAGATCTGAAAGGGCACAGCATGAACCACGAGGACTGGAATGCAGAGATGGGGGACGAGGCATCGCCAATCCTCCCACTTCTTGAGCAGGTATGAGGTGGCAATTGTTGGGCTGTAGCATGTTTGCTTCTTTTTCCCTTCCTCCCACCCCTGGCCCTGCGGCCTAGGTGGCTGGCAGGCTGTGGTCCCCTGTTCCTGTGATTCCTGAAGCACCTGGAGGAACTTGCCCTTAACTTGCATGTAGAAAAGGCAGTGTTTTCTTAAACAATAGTAGCAGTTTCAGTCTCTCAAAATGTTGAGGTGCCTTGCCTCCCTGGAGGCTCCTGGGGCATGGTCAGTGTAGCCAATTAGTATTACTCTTCAGCTGCTTCATGCTGCCTTCTTACATTGGCTTTTGAGAGGATGTGTACTTAAAGTGACATATACTAGTGGCATAAAAGCAACACATACTAGTAACTCATTAATTATGATACATGGGCTGGGAATTGAGTACCTATGTGGATAGGCTAGCAGACCAGCAGAGGCTGCAAGGGAACAAGCAAGAACTTAGGTAGGGTAGAAACTTATAATTGCAGCTAAATGGTGGTAAGGGGTATTCAAGTAAAGTTTTTTAACTTCTGAAAGGGGTGGTTCCTGTTGCCTGCCCTTTTTCCCTTATAATGCATTCCTGTTCCCTTACGTATGTTAGATCCAGTGTTTCTGAAGTTGTAAGATAAACTGAGAACAGATCACTGTTTTTTGGGTGTTAGTAGGCTGCAATTTCTTGCACAAATCAGACTGGTTTGATGGTCTATTGAATAGTAAAAGGGCAGTGGTGGAACTGCATTATTGGGGATTAGCAGAACCATGTCTTTTGGTGGTAGTTCATGGCTGTGGGTTAAATGTGAGTTGTAACTTCTCTCTCTGCACCATTGATGTCCTTTTAGCTATTCTATTTGCTGTCTCTTTCTGCTGGCAGTCACTGAATTGCTGTTTCTTCTTACCACAGCAACAAATAGAACATAGGTGATTCTCTCAGCTGATTTTCATTGTTCAGTTAATATTGCACTTCATGTTGTTCCCAAACTTTATGGTCTTAAATGAGTAGGAAGGGTGAGGAGCGCACCTGTTTAAGGGCTGTAGATAGGACTTTGAATATAATTTACAGTATGTTTTTGCAAACATGGTAGGCTGCTGTAGGAGTTCACTGTTAACTGTTACTGAAGAGATGAGATTTCCTCCCCATGGGCAGTTTGCTTGCTGCTGTTTTGTTCAGGTACCAGTGCTCATTGTGTACTTTTGTGAGCTCTCTTAATTTTCTAACCTGATGGAAAAATGGCTTAGATGGCCTTGACCACCAAAGCTGATAAAGAGAAAATAAATAGAACCTCATCTTTTCTTGATAGCAGTGAGTTCTTACATGGTCTCATTTGCTTGGAAAACTGTAGTCTTAGAAAAGGGAAATCTGACTTTTCAAGCAGGCTTAATTGTGTATAGAAACCAAGTCGACTTCATTGTATCTGTAGCTCTGAATGTGTAAGTGGGTCTCATCATGATGGTTGTCTTCTAAAATAAGTTAACATGGTCACTATTCCATAAAGGTATTCAGTCCTTTGGCTGTGTATTTTGAAAGCGTTTTTAATACCCAGCTTTTTAGGGAAGAAAAGCAAGGAGACTCATGGATCCTGACTGGGATTATATAGCATCTGTGTTTACAGATCTGGATAGTTTCCACACTTGCTTCCCCAGCTCTCAGGAAGCTATCATATATCCAGAAATAGGTGGAGCTGTTGCTTCCTCTCAGATCTTCTGTTCAAGTTGCTTCTGTAAGTTGTCTCCACTCTGCTTCCCCCCCTCCCCCCCAAATGAGTTGGGCTACTACAGTGTTTGCAAACCCAGCTCACTTAAACTGAAACTGGAAGAGGGTGATCGTAGCAGTTACTCTTGAGTTAAATTCCTGGCAGTAGAAAAGCTACAATTAGGTCAGGAAGTAGTACATTTAAGTTGTTAAACTATGTGCAGTTTAATGGTCTCAAGAGTTTGGCAGCAGGCAGAACAATTCTTAAAATGCAGTTCTGGACTTCATAGCAGAACTAGGGTGATGTCAGGTACCTAGTGTCAGGCCTAGTTCTGAGCTAAATCTTGTGTAGAAATTCCTATTCAATTTTGCTATTTTTTTGCATAGCAGCGAAATGCTTTGGTGTGAAATGAATGATAAGATACGGGAATGTAATGAGAGACAGCTAAAGAATAATGTTTTGCTGATTCTGATGTTGTTATCAGAACATTGGTATTAGAAGAAACGGCAGTAAATTTGAGGAGAATCTGTAATGAATCTTTGATTGTTGGCATTGGTCCTAATGGGCATTTAAATTCAGCCTTGAGGAACAGGGAGGAAGAGGAAAGGCGAATGGCTTATCCAGATGGATGTACGAGGCTAAAAGTAAGGTTGCCAAAAGAAGAAATTACAGCATACACTTTCAGAATAGTAATTTTACCAGTTTGGGTTTAATTTCCTGTAGTTGTTGCTAGCCACATTGAGAAGTGTGAAAGCTGTAGTAATGTCTAAAAAGCACAATCTTGAAGTAAAAAGTGTGGTAGTTATGTGATGTTCCTCAGTCAGCTGTTGTTTTGGCTTACTAGTATGTGCCTGGCTTGCATTAAACAGGAGAAAGTTAAACATGGCCTTTGCTGGAAGTAAAACTGACCATAAGAGTAAAATGTGAAAATTAGCTGCTGTTCTGAATTGTTCAAATGGAATATCTGAATCTTTGAATAAATGAACAGGGACTGACAATATTTCAGTTACTTCCTTTTAAGATAATCTGTAAGCATCGTCTAGTAAAACCCTAGAAAGTGAGTTATGAAAGTGATGAAAACAGATTTTTAGTCACAATACAAACAGTCTGAAAGATTGGAAAAGAAAAATACTTCAAATGATTATAGTATTGTTTTGAACAATAAATGTTTCTTATATTCAAGGCTTAAAATGTTTGTTGGCAAGGTGACAAAGCTGATGCCCACACAAATCAGCGACAGAAGGCAAGATAAACTTACTTAACTCTACATGTCAACTGTGTATAATGTGCTTTTGGTGACATTCAGATGCAAACAGTATGCCATACTGAAGTGTATTAAACTGAAGTGAACAGAAGAGTCTGAGAGACTGCATTTCTGAAGGTGCAGAAGGCAACTTCTTTCAAGTGCAAGACATAGCAACTGCATTTGTATTTATGTACTTTGCGTGGCCTGGGGTTAACATGATGTGCCTTTTTTCTTTTTGTAGGCTAGCTTCTCTGAAAGACCAAATGGTCCCTCATCTGACTTCAGTCCAAGTGTAGGCTCATTCGGTATGTGAAAGGCACTTTTGATTTTGCTGACGTTTGGGGGAGTTGATCCCTTGAACAGCTTAGGAGATTAAAGAAAACCACAGTATTATCATTGTGATATTTTCATGCGTCCGCCATGGAGTAAACAACATCAAATTATACAGGTAACATAACAAATAGACTTTCCTTTTGATCCTCAGCCCTTCTTTATTTACTGCAGTTACATGTTGAATACAGTATATAACTTCTAATGAGAGTCGATAGGTGTTACCTCACAAGCATTTCTAAAACAGGCTGTGCTAAACATAACATTTATTTTCAATACTGTTCATATGCCATGTTGAGCAGTTCTAGTGAGGTCCTGTCTGACAGTTGTGTTGAAAATAAGAAAACGTCAGGTGAGGTTGTTGAACAGAAACTTGGATCCATTTAGAAAAACCAGCAAAAACCACAAGGCAAAACATTGATGTTTGGTATCAAGTTTCTGTAAAGCACTCTTGGCTTCGTGAAGATGATGCCTTTATAAACTTGAACAGAAGTTTTAGATACAGAAGTTAGAAGAAGTTTAGATATAGAAGTTTTAAATATGCCAAGCTAGGGTTGCTGCTGGAGGTAGTTTGCCCCAGGCTTTACTTCGTGTGACTCATTGTATAATAGCCACATCAGGAAACAGGTTTTGCTTAGAGCTAACAGGCTGTGGGATAAGGCAATCGGGGTGTTCTCACTGTAGTTTCTGAACTTAGGAATGGTCTTTAAGACTGCTTGAGGATATTTTAACTTCAGTGAAATTCAGTCTGAGGTAAAAATTTTGAGCTTATATCATTTAGTTGATCCAGCTGTGGAGGAACAACCTAAACTTTATTTTAACAAATTGTGGTTAGCACAAATTACGTTGATATTGTAGAATCATAGAACAGCCCTGGTTGGAAGGGACCTCGAAAGATCATCTGGTCTAACCTTTCATGGTAAAGGAAGCCTAGATGAGATTATCTAGCACCCTGTCCAATCCCATCTTGAAAATCTCCAGTGATGGGGACTCCGCCATGTCCCTGGGGAGGTTGTTCCAGTGAATGATTGTTCTCACAGTAAAAAATTCTTTCTTCTATCAAGATGAAACCTTGCCCAGTGCACCTTGTGCCTGTTGCCCTTTGTCTTCTCCGCGTGGCTCTTTATGAAGAGAGAGCCCCTGCCCTCTTTGTAGCTGCCCCTCAAGTACTGGAATACTGTGAGGTCCTCCCTGAGCCTCCTTTTCCTCAGGGAGAAAAGACCTAACTGCCACAGTCTTTCTTCATGCGGCAGGTTCTCCATATATTTATAACTGCTCATGTGTTTATGAGTAGTTAGAACATGGCAGTATGTTTATTACTGATGTATCTCTCCCCTGCCTTTTAGTGTATAGCTGAAAGGCAGACTTATGTTCTCCCAATTCCTTGTCCCCAGGATGTTGGAAAATTAGGAAGGGTAGGAACAAGATAACCACTTGTGCTACTTGAATTCCTCTGAATTTGGACAGTTACAGGAAATAGAAGATTTGGATGACAGGCTTTGCATTCATCCTAGAACAGCAGAAATGTTTTATGAGGTCTCCAGGTTGCTAACTTCAGTAATGGTTTCACACAGAACAAATAGGAAAGGCAGTGCTTGTGAAGAGAACTTGAATTGCAGGTTAGGTGGAAGTGAGTCTTGGGAGCTTCATGTTTTGTTTGTTCCAACTCTTTCTGACTAGCTGTCAGCTCTGCCTGATAACTTTTCCATTACATATTGCAAAAATAACATAAGTATTCTCTGATTTGTGCCTCTTGAACTGATGTCAGGGAGGGCTTTTCCTGTTGAAGGACTTGCTTTCACTGTCATCATTAACCATTTATTCCTTTCCTGAGCTAGACATACTGTGCCATTTTAGATCAGTGTAAGCAATTTCAAAGTGTCTGTTCTGGCTTGACACAATCTTTCAGGTTCTTAGTTGATAGGGAACTCTACCAATGTTTTCAAGCATAAGTAATAATACTGAGATTGCTTAATTATGCTAGATACAAGCAAAATTTATTTGCTGTTTAAATAAAGACTTAAAGAACTAAAGCTGTTCGGGAAGTCCAGAGGCGAGGCTCTTGGTTGATAACATTATGCATCTTGTCTTGACCTTGTTTAAAAGGGTGCATCAGATTAGGGATTCTTTCCCTGCAACCTGATGGAAAAACGTGTCCTTTTTAAAAAATTTTTTTAGAAAAGGCTGCATGGGCCTTTTTTCTTTTTTTCCCTTGCAAAACTTCTAATTTATGAACAGATTGTGCTTCAGCTGAGTTTTAGATAAAGCTCTCATGAGCTGCTCTGTTGTATGCAATGCACTTCTAGGCTCTGTATAGTTCATAACTATTGTTAGTGATATAGTTTGCTTGTTTGACACTAAATTGCATGAGTAGAGTTAGTGTATGCAGGTTAAACTTTAATTTTGATTTTTTTCCTTGAAACAATATCTAGTAGTAGTACTCTTGTGTAAATCCTTGTAATGAGGATAAGCTAAAAGCAATATTGCGTACTAGCAAATTAGTATTTTATAAAGCTTTACTTTGACTTAAGTGAATTCGTTCTTTGTATTGCTTCTTCATGAAAGCAAAACTTTCTTTACAAGCTGACTGTTCAGAATTTTCAATACTGAAGGAACTTTCTTCTTTCCTGTTTCATACTCCTTTGGTACTTAAAAAACCCAACCAACCAACCAAGCAAACCACCCACAGAAAATCCCAGACAAAAAACAGAATTAAAAGTCTTGCCAAAATGACATTTATTTAGTATGTACAGGATTTGGGGGTGCATGTCTCTGGAATGGATTAAAATCAGGATTTTAAATCCCCGTGTACAGTAGAAAAATGTAAGTGAACGCATATGATGAGGAAATCAACAGATCTAACAGCTATTGTTCAGAGATACACTGATGCAACGCTAGATTTTAATTCCAGTGAATTGGAAACAAGAATTCATTCTAGTCCTCTTAATCTATCAAATACTGCTTGAAAATTAATACATTTAGAGTGGTAAATGATACAGTGATGAATTAAACACTAGCATTTGGTACTTCTAGACTTCCTATAAGACCAGTTAGCTTGCAAACCTATATAGACATGAGTCGCATGAATAATTTGCATAGTAGGCAAATGATAATTGTGAAAGTTGCTATACTTTTACCGATCTTAATAGGTTGGTTAGCAAGTAACAGTGCAGCCTACAGCAGTGCAGCCTACAGTTCAGCTGGTGTAAGGGCTAAGCATAGCAGACCTGACTAAAGAATGATTATTGGTTCTGTCCTGTTCACTGTCTGTAAATCTGTGTTTTTGTCCAGCACCTTTCATTAGTAGAGGCAATAAACACAGAGGGCAGCATGGTTAAGGAACTTAACAAAGCAGATGCTTTACTGATCAAGTATTTTGTTGGCATATGATGTGCTTTCCAAAAGCTTTGAATATGGAATTAACTTAATGTGCTTAAGGTGTGGAAATCTCAGTGGAAAAGGAGTGATGGAATAAGAATGGGTTAGGATGGCAAGTAAAGGGAAGAGAGTCCTCACGCCTTTAAAGGCAAATAGACTTGGTCAATAGAAACCAATCTATTGTGGTAAACAATAGAAGTGTTAATTTAATAATTGGTAAGGTGTTTTTATTTGCTGCTTGTTACATGTTACATATAAACACGAATATTGGAATCTTTTTTACTGGCTTTGCCACAAACTACTCACTTAAATCTTCCAAGTGAGCAGGAACTCTGAACATTGTTCAGATTATGAAAGCAGCAGTTTAACACTTTGTTTAGTGTTGTACGAGCAAAGTTTCCTGATTGAGTGACTTGATAATGTACCAAATGTCATCCGTCTTCTTTTTTTCTGTATGACAAGCTCTTGTATACAGGTGATCTCTTCTTTAACTAGTGCGTTTGTTGTCTTGTGGAATGTACTAGTGTCTAGTTTTTTTCAGGGGTAGCTATATCATTATGTTAAGCAGTTTTAACTTGAAAGGGAGACGGTAAAAATCAGTTTCTGTGATATGCCATATACTTGCACAACATGGAATTTTGTAGACTTCATGTTTTGATTTCAGATTTCGTATCTGTATGATGGTTGCTGATGTACCCTGATCTTGACTCTGATATTGCAGAATAGGGAATTTCATTTTTATAGAATCACTCAGGTTGGAAGGCAACTCTGAAGATTGGCTGGTCCAAATCCTTGTGTAGAGTAGGGTCACCTATAGCAGGTGGCTCTGGACATTGTCCAGCTGAATTTTGAATTTCTCCAGGGATGGAGACTATACAAGCTCTTTAGGCAATTTGCCTAGGGTTTAACCACCCTCAGAGTATAAAGATTTTCCTTATGTTAAAATGGATTTTCCTGTATTTCAGTTTGTGCCCATTGCCTCTTGTCCCCTTGCTGCATATCAGTGAAAAGAATCTGACTCTGTCTCTGGTCACTTCTGTTAAGATGTAAGATCCTTTGAGCCGCCTTGTCTCCAGGCACAGATGTTCTAGCTGTCAGCCACTCTGTGTATGCAGATGCACTAGTCTTTTCATTATCTTTGTGGTCCTTTGCTGGACTCATTCCAGTATGTCAGTGTCTGTTTTGTACTGGACAGCCTAGAACTGGACGCAGCACTCCAGATATGGCATCATCAGCGGGGAAGGATGACCTGCCCCCAGCTGCTGGCAACATTCTTCCTAATGTACCCCGGAAGGCTGTTGGCCTTTACTGCAAGGGCACACTGCTGGCTTATGTTCAGTTTGCTATCCACCACAGCCCTCAGGTTTTTCTCTGCAAAGATGCTTTCCAGATGGTTGGCCCCAGTGTGTACTGGTGCCTGGAGTTATTCCTCCCCAGGTGTAGGATTTTGCATTTTTCTTTATTGAACTTTGAGGTTCTTGCCTGCCCATGCCTCTAGCATGTTTTGAGTTTCCTCTGAGTGAAACACAGCTCTGTGTTACGTCCCGGTTTTGTATGTCTGCAAACTGGCTGAGGGTGCATTCTGTCCTGTCATCGGGGTCATGAATGAAGATGATAAACTGTGTTGGCCCTAGTATCAGTCAGTGGGGTGCTCTGCTAGTGATTGGCCTCCAGCTGGAGTTTGTGCTGCTGATCACAACTCTTGGAGCCCAGTGGTTCAGCCTACTTTCAGTCCTCCTCACTGTCCAGTTATGTAGGCTGTACTTCATTGGTTTGTATATGAGGATGTTATGGGAGACAGTGTCAAAAGCCTTACTTTCTTGTTGTTTTCCTTTTCTAGGTGCTGTTGAAAGATCTAACAGAATTCAGCATATGCAGGATCATTTTGGAGGGTATTCTAGGAGTAGAGGTAGGATTGCATGGTTAAAATTTGTAGTTTTGGGGGTGATTAAGCCTTCCTTCTGGACAGAACATTTAGAATGGAGGACTTTGCAACTGGTGTTCTAGAAGATTCTGGAAACTCAAATTTTACTGTGTTGGTAGCAGTACTGTTGCTGAGTGGTGCTATTCCTTATAGAAAACAGTAGTTACACCTGTCCTAAGCTTTATAATTTTAATTCATTTTCTTTGTCTTATAAAAGGACATCTTCATCATGTGTTTTTTTGTTGAGTGGGAGGTGGGCTATAGACCTGAGGTCCCTTTCAGCTTGAATGATTCTGTAATTTTATTGTTGAGTATAAAAATAACAAACTGAAACAACAACAAAAACCCCAAAACACCAAACCCACCCAAAACCAAAAGCCTTCCCTGAAGTTCAAGGTAGCTTTGAATGCTAAGTCGATTCTTTTTTCTAATTATAGATACTGATGAATGTCTGAACAGACAGTGTCAACCAGCGAGTAGATTTGGTAGCGGAAGGAATTTTGCAAACAGAGGTAACTTTCTGGAGTGCGTGTAATTCTAGTGGCTAGTCTTATTTGATACATTAAATTTTCCCTATTCAGGTACTCAGTTTTGTTGTATCAGAGCCAAATGAGTATTTATGACTTGGAGGGTAATACTAATCCTTATTTCTGCATAATGTAGGCACTCAGTATTACCCCTTAGTTTTGACTGCACAACATAAAATACCCCAGCGTATTTGCCAGAGGGCAGGACTCTACATTTAAAATCAATGTTTTGTTTACCTCTTGCTTTGATTCCATTCTCCCTGGAGAAGGGTATTTTTCTGATAATTTTGTTGAGTCATAATGTAGTATAAAAGGCAGCTGAATATTATTCACATATATGCCATGTGAAGGAGTATACCAGTGGTCTTCTGTGGAAGACCTGAAAGCTTTCTTTCTTTAGTATCCATAAAGCAATATTTAATCCCTGTCCTCTTCTTGCTTATAATTACAAGTGCCACTCTTGTATGCAGTGCACATTGAAGAAGGTTAGTAATTGGCAGTACTGACGCATATGCTTCCACCAGGTACTATCGGAAGCGTATAGGGCAGTGGAAGCTACTATCATGTAGCATCTGTCTGGATAGTTCTATGGCTGTAAGTGGGACTGGTTATGAAACAAGGAAGGTGGAAACTCTAGTGCTGGTTTGGGCATGTTTAGCAAAAGTTCTGACCTGCAGAACAGCGGTGGAGCTACTTACAGTTGTTATGTTTATTCTTTTAAAAAATTCTACACCATTTCTGCATCTCTTGGATTGATGCCCATTTATGGTAGGGGAATGCTAGACTTCTTTGACTTAGCAGGCAGCAACACTTTGGTGGTGCTGCAGAATGATGACGAACGGTTCTGCTGTACTCTCTCCAGCAATTGTGAAATAATTTAAAGTCTGTAGTATTTATGGATGTTTATATCTAGACTGTCTTTTGCATGTGGGCCTTTAAGATGTGGGTTTTTTTTTTAATTTGGAAAAACTCAAATGACCTATAAATTAGTATGCACCAAGCATTGATGGAGAAGGAGCTACAGATGCTGTGGTAGGAGAACTTCTTGGTCTCATTTAGCAGAAGATGCCCTTTGTCATTGCAAGATGATAGAACAGGTGTTCAGTTGAAGAATAAAGACTAAGGAGTAAATGACTATATAAGTTGACTGCTTGGATTTTGGACAACACCTAAAACTGTCCAGTCTAAAATGAGAAATACCTTGTTTATGCATGTGGCTGTTTACTTCCTTTCTGGCTCCATCAGGAGGGTGACTAGGGAAAGGGGTTAGAAATAAAAACACACTAAATTCTTGGCACTACCTGTCCCAAGCAACTGAGTAAGCAATTCTGAGTGATAAAAAAAATAGGAATTGATAGATCTGAAAGGCAGGTTTGCAAAGCCTCGCTCCATAGGAGGCAACAATTGCAATACTACCTCACGCTACGGTACTGGTTATGAAGACTGAGAAGGTACAAATGCTGTCAGTTGTCCTGTGACTGATCCGGAGGACTGAGCTGATCTGCATCATAACCGAAGAGTTGAAAGTTAGTAGCTTATATAGCATATATGTGTGTAAAGTCAAATACTTCAAGACTTAATGTTTGATTTACTTCTTGCAGAAAGCAATACTACAACAGAGCAGTAGACTCTTCTTCTCATCGTACTTTTTGGCAAAAAATATTTCTTCTTTTTTTTTATATTTAGGCAAATTACTTAGTTTTATTGTACTTTTTATCTGAATTTATAAAACAAGGACTGCGAAGAATAATTACCAAACAGAAGGCACTTGATCTGCACATGCAAAACTGGGCAAACTAAGTTGTTGTGTGCTATGCTGTACTGCAGGTTTTCAAGAAAGGAATGTTGTAGAAGATTCTAATACACAAAATAGAGGTTTTAGAGGATTTCCTGGTGGATTTGGACAAAGTGAGAGTAAGTTTTTATGTTGACTGGTTTGTGTGGGAGCAACATACATTTGGTCATTCTTTCTGGGTTTGCTTGCTCCCTGAGAACTACAAGTATAAAAGTGAAAGCTATGAAATAGCTTCTGTTCTTCAGCCGTGTTGTGGAACATGGATGGCATCTTTGAAAAATCGTATCACTGGGAACAATACAGCATAGGTCGGAGTTAAAAAGAATCTGTTGGGGCAGTTGCACTGTAGAGTTTTTGGAGTGAATAGTATTAGCTTTAAGCATAGTATTTCATTATACTAATTTTAGATACTACATCCACTACACTGTGTATTACTTACAGATACTAAAGATGAGCAAAGAGGCAGACCTCAGTCTGGCATTTTTCTTGGCTCTAGAGGAAGAGGAGCATTTGGAGGTCATGCAGGTGAGACTTTTTAGTAGGGTGGTGAACCTTTCAGATTTCCTCATTGCTGATTTGTGGCAAAACAATACCTTCTTAGCTTTGCTAAACGCTGTCACTGTGATTGTTCTCTCTGTCTGAATGAAGAATGTACTGCAAATGTTAGATAGCTTGCTTGCATGCCTACACAAGATATGTTTGTAACTTGGATAAATTTTAGTAATTGGATTTTCACAGCTGTGTCTTCTGTAATGTTTTTCTTGGTCCTACTGCTACTGGGTCAGGTAATGCACAGTGAAGCAGAGGTGTTAACCCCAAAATTCAAAGCAAGCCTTTAAGAACTTGCTAAGTTTTGAGCTAGTCACTCTAGACTTCCCCCCCCCCCAATAAAGGGAAATATTGCTTTAGGTTTGTCAAGGCTGACAAGTAAGGTTTGTAGCTCTGAGAGGCCAGCTCTTCCTGATGACTTTATTCTAATGTTGGTTTTCTTGCTGTCTACAAAGGATTTTTCCGTCGTCCTACCTTCCTTTGCCACTGATGCTACTGTAACTTGTAACCTATGTGTTGTGCTACCTAGAGCATAGTAATCTATCGCTCATGAAAGTCCCATAATTCAAATTAGAAATATTATTAAACTAGTGTAATGGGTAGTGGATGGCTGATATTCTGAACATAAGAACATTTTATGTGATACTAGTAAAAGAACTTTTCACTGTAGAAAAGATACAACGAGTATGCATTTTCAAAGTGCTCCTTGATATCCAAAGAACAATTGATTTGCCTCTATTTGACTTAGTTCATATTAAGTTTTTCAAATTTTAGTTCCAATAATGATTTTTAGAAACTTAAGTGTTTATAGAGGCAACATGGTAATACTCATAGTGGACAGAACTGCATCCTTAATGCAGGATAGGCATTCCTTACTTTTCCATGACTATTGTGTAAGGTATTGGTATGTAAAGACTGTTATGGATATTGGTAGGCAACAGTTGCACTAGTCTGTATAGAGGTTCATGTGGAAAGATAATTCTTCATAAAGAGTAGTTTGTTGCATGGGAAGTATGTCCTTTTACAGTAAGAGAATGCGTCTGGATCTAGCAAAGGAACAGAGCAAGCACTGCTAGGCTGTTGTGCTGCCTCCATCTCTGAATAGCGGTCACATCACTCTATTAGAGTTTGTAGAGGTAATGAAGGTAGGGCTGTGCTGGTTTCTCTTAAAACAGTTACGCTTTTTAGCAATTAGAGATACTGTGTAAGCATATTGTATCTTCTGATAGAAAAATAAGTATTTAAAAGTGATTACACACACTGTATGTTGCACCTTTGCTTGGATTCTCTGTCACCATCTCGATGAAGCTGTGGTTTTAGAGTTGCTTAAGAGTATTGCTGCTGAAGAGAGCATTCCTGATCCAAGTCACAGTACTGGCTGCCTCTTTAGAACTGGTATATATGTTTAGGGTTAATAATTCGCCCTTGTTGAGAATGAGCAATTGGATTAATATGCTGCCCTGATGCTCTTCTTTTGTGCTTGCACTGCTGCAGTGGGGAAGAATGCAGATGAGGGAGGGCAAAGGGTCATTGCAGGGTCACTGTACTTCTGTGGTACTGGTCTTAAAATTGTCAGTCTCACGGTATGATTTTTATGAATGGCTTGAGCTGCTCATTTGAGTAGAGAACCTATTAACAGCTTTGGTTGTTGTCTTTCCTCTTCACTCAGTCTTGTGTCCCTTATCTACATTTCTAGCCTCCTTTCTTTTCCAGAGGGGACTTGTATTAAAGGGTTTTTTTACCCTTCTTTGAAATCAGCAACACAACTTCCTGCACAGAGTAGCTAGAGGCTACCAGTTAGGTTTAAGGCTTTTTCTATTTTGTGTATGGTAAGAGAAAGGACTTGAAATGGATTCTGGAAATGCTGCTATTAATAGCTCAGTCTTAATACAGTTTTTACATATGTAAAACGTGGTACTTCCTCGCTCTTAAGCGTAAATGTCTTTGTTTTTCAAGCGATAATGAAAGCAACACATACACAATACATGGATGTTGAGGTCAGAACTTTCATGAAATGGATGTTATAAATGTGTGGCTGTTGAAATAACAGGATAGTTTTATATTCTGATTTAAATGCTCTCCTTACTCTTGAAAAATTACTGTGATGACACTGAATTTTATGGCTATGGCTCTTTAGTTATTTAGTATATTTGGTTATGTAGTATAAAACAAGCATTTCCTGATTTTGTGGAAAAGTTGAATGGTTCTTAAAACCAAATGCTGTGACCATAAGCATGTGTGAATTTCTTGTTACTCACAATATTTATCAGTTTTAGGGTAAAAACCTCACTTAAGAGGTAACAAAACAAGGTTATAAAACTGACATTTCTGTGGCATTTCAACTTCTTGTTATAGATGCTTTTTTTGCTCATGATTCATCTCAAGTGAATATAGACAACTATATTTCCCCATGCAAAGCATATGCTGGATTTAAGAGGGATCATTCCGCTTGGCTGTCTTTAAGTACAACTTGCTTTATCTAGACATCTTGTGATGGCCATCTCGTAATTTGGGATGACTGCATTTGATTTGATGATAAGGGACTTGCTAAGAGTTAAGTGAGGACCAGATCTGGTTTAGGAAGTCCCTCAGCAAGATGCTGGCTTTAATTCCTTAATGTTGTTCTGTGAGGTCCTGCTAAGCTCAGTTTTCTGACATCTTCTCTTTCTGCCTTTTAATACACAAATACGGGGCCTTTGTCTTCTGGCTTTTTGTAACTAAGCTTTCATTGCTTACCTAAATATTTCCACTCATTCTACCAACCATATCAGGACCCACTGTTGAGCTTTCTAAGCACTTCTAGGAATTTTTCATTAAGGTTCTTAGATTTTTGTCTCAAATGAGCTTTTTTCCTAAAAGCAATTAACTTTGGAATGCTTTCTTTAACAGCAGCTTACAAAGAATGCAATGAAGAAATACGTTCTGAAAGAGGTAAGTAGCTTCTTCACAAGTAACATGCCAGTTTTAATTTGCTTTGAACTCAAGGAACATTCTCTTACTTAAAGTTGCTGGAAGTAATTGAGTAGAAAAGAAGGTAGTGATATGGGTAAATTCATAACCATCTCAAAACTGTTCGTGTAACATGAGTTGCCAAGCAAATACTGTTAAACTCAGTATGTTTAAACTTTGTTCATCTTTAAATTACTGGGCAACACAGTGGTTGTTCTCACATAAATAAAGGCAAAGTTTTTGGAATGGAGTTCTGTAGAATTCCTCTGTTGCTGGCTGTTTCTTCTTTCTAATGGTAAAGCTTATCTACTTGAGACACGTGTTAGAGAACTTCATGAGCAATAGCGTAGGCATCTCAGTGATGATAGACATTAAAGCAAACCACAAAGGAACAATAGATTCTCAGTTTCAGGTGCTATAGCATCTGGGATGCTATTTCTGGAAAACAGGCTTGATGTGTTATACTGAGTGCAAGTTAGAAAATAGAATTTCATGATTTGTATGTGCAGGAGAACAGGTTCTCCTGCAGGATCATTCATGTGTATGCAGGATCGCTCATGTATGATGAATAATGACTTTCTGACATGTATTGAAAGTGTCAGTTGGGAGAATCTATTAGAATGTTTACTTACCTGCAGTGTTTTTTGCAAATGGCTTTAGCCTTATTTTGCCTTTCTCTTACTCTGGAAATGCAAAAATACAAATAGTGAACTCCTGACTTGAATATGAATAATGAATAATTTTCATTCCTGATCCTTCCTCATTTGAGGTCCCTGTGAAATGGCTTCTACTGCTAACCTATTATTGAGCATCAAATAATTAATTTTATACCTCTGAGTTTATTAACTTGAAAAATACCTTAAGGAATACAGAACTATAAATGTACTGCCATGAACAGATTAATTTTAGAACAGATTAATTTTATCCTTGTGTATTAATAAATGCGTTGTTATTGAATAGGATAATTTAGAGTGTAATGAATTTTTGTGGTAGAATTGGTTGTTGCATGGTGGTAAAGTGGAGCCTAATTTAATTTTTGTGAGTAGCTCTTCAAAGTAAGGTTGTTGAGCAAATGTTGAGACACGAATGCGTTACAAAAGTCTGACTTTATTTGTAAGTGAGTTTTAGGTCTAGTAGTATAAAACTAAGTTCTAATAGAATTTATTTATGAAATTTCTTGCCTTCCTGGAAAGTGGAGAGAATTCTAAATGACATCCCACTGAACTTAACTTCAATAGCTCCATACTTAAAGTAATTTTAGTTTGTTTTCTTTATATTGTTCATGAACTTGAGTGGTTGTGTTCTTAAGGTCCAAAGGTGACTTATGTGCCTCCTCCTCCACCTGATGATGAACAAGCCATCTTTGCACGTTATCAGACAGGAATTAATTTTGACAAGTATGATGAAAACATTGTCGAAGTGTCAGGACTTGACCCTCCAGCACCATTACTGGTTAGTGAACTCATTAATCTCAGGGTTTATGTTGAGCTTGATTCTGCAAGGATGTATGCCGAGTGTAATATTCACTGCTAATGAAAATATTAATAAAGATTTTGAATCTTGCAGGAAGTACTATGTTGGAAGAAAATGCTGCCCATTTGAAAGATATAAATTTGAATTCAAAATTACATTGACAAACTACAGGAATAGCCCAGAGAAAGTGATACTGGATGGACAGGAAGTATAGTCTTTAAATTGCAGAGAAATACTAGTTTAGATCTTGAAAGAAAGAGGTCTTTGGCAGCAGTTTCTGGGAAGGCTGGTAGAGTCATCTTGTTGAAGTCTGTTACTGGGGGATCTTTAACAATGTAAATGAACACTTGTTGGAATAGTTTTCATGTCGACAGAGAGGTGTTTTTGAAGTAATTTCTAGCCCTGTTTCCTGTGGCTGCTGTTTATTGTTTAAAAGTAATATATAACTTTGCTTCTACTCCATACCAGGTGGCTCATGTTAAAAAAAAAAAAAGCTCTTTTTAGGGAGAGGAATGAGGAAGAAGGGTGGAGGGGGTAGTAGCACCTGTGTTGAAAGAAGATGCAGAGTTTTTTTCTCCATCCGTCTTCTGAAAGGTTTTTCACTGAAGTTAAACTGATTCTGTAGTATATGATGCCTTTTGGTCCTGGATAGGGATGTTGCTTTAGCTCCCCTTACTAGTTTTAGCACAAAGACTAAGTGTGTATCTCTTATGTGAAATGAAACTGAAGAGTTTTAGTTTGTTTTGATAACATGCCTTGATGTGAGTTTACCTGCTTGAATCCAGATATATGGCTTCTGAGCAATTTTCTTTCAAAGCTAATAACACCAGCTGAAGGCCTTCACTGTCCTACAAACAACTTTACTTGAATGGCATGAGCAGGTTGAAGAAACCTTTGGGGCTTTTACATGTAGGAACCTTGGCAATCTACATGACTGGTGACACCTCCTCAAAAGTTAATACTTCTTCATGTTTGGATGTCTGTATCCTATGGTAAGCATCTCAGTTTTTAACTTCTGTGGTTGTGTATTGTTAATTTTTTCTCTTACAGGCTTTTGAAGAAGCTAACCTCTGTCAGACTTTAAACATGAACATTGCTAAAGCTGGATACTCTAAACTTACTCCAGTGCAGAAGTACAGCATTCCTATTATACTGGCAGGACGGGATTTAATGGCATGTGCACAGACAGGATCAGGAAAAACTGTAAGCATTTTGTGTAGTATCCATACTACTGAAGTGTGTGGCCTTGAACTTTTAGGTGGATGCCTCAGCCTTCAATGTGCCAGATGCTTCACAGCTTGTTGTCTAGTGATTTGACTTACACTGCAATGGCAGGTGGCGTATTAAGCACAGATACGAATGATGGGCTGAGTTTCTTTTTAAGTTCTGTGAACTAGTGTCTTGATACACCAGGCCAGTCTTCAGGGCAACAGATGCAGATTCAGGCAGTCATAGGAACTGCTGATGAGAAAAAACTCAGCAGTTGGAAGTTGGGGTTTCTTTCTGTGTCGTGTGGGGTTTTGTGTTGGGATTTTTATGTTGGTATGTATGTTTTGTTTTGTGTGTTTTTGTGGTGGTGTGTTTTTTGGTTTTTGTTTTTGTTTTTTTTTTTTGTTCAACTTATGCCAGATTGTAACAGTGTGTTGTGCTGTTTTGTCATCCTTGGTTTGATCAAGTCTGATCTGCACAGGACTTAGTTTTAGGTGATTCAGTGTTAATCACGGAACAGTGTTGAGAGTTGATATTAAGTTGATAGTTGTCTCAACTTGTTAAACTGTCTAATATACCCAAATCTAGCCACTGACAACTCTGTATGAGAATATTTGGATGTTAAATATAGCTTTTTGCCACTCAGTATAGTGTGGAATTCTAGCTTTGTTATGTAGCTTATTAGTTACTTGTTTTGAAAAACCCCTTCTGTTTGCAGAGGGGGAAATGTCCAAAGCTTATGCTATAATATTCTGAATGCTTTTGGGACTGCTGTACTGATTGTATTTTGGGGGTCACTAGTCTTACATGGAAGTAAAGGTGCTGGTGCAGCTGTGTGGCAAACTGATCCTATTGTAGTAGTCTGGAGAATAGTGATACATGGTTACCTTAGAAATCTACTGATGATAATGTAAAGCTTCTAAGTAAATGTTAAGGAGGGTTTTTGAATCTGGGGTACATAATTATCAGTGTATGTCAGCATGATGTGTGGAACTGCCTGAAGAACCCAGAAGTAAGCTAGTGCATGACTGTGTTCCTGCGTTATTAGACTCTTAAGGTTCAGAGCGATATTTTCATGCTTCTTAAACAAGGAGAAATAAGCTTAAATATTCTGTAGTGCATTCAGGTCAACCCTTTTGCAGTCTGATTTCCTTGAAGTTGATAGTGTGCCGTATCATTCTAGCTTTAAGATTGACACGCAGCTTTTAGTGTGACTGATGAAAGCTTTAAGACTAACCAGCATAAATACTGATGCTATTTTTTTAGGCAGCTTTTCTTCTACCAATTGTGGCCCACATGATGAGAGATGGAGTAACTGCCAGTATCTTTAAAGAGCAGCAAGAACCGGAATGCATTATTGTCGCCCCAACTAGAGAACTGATAAATCAGATCTTCCTAGAAGCAAGGAAATTTGTGTACGGGTAAGCTTTTGCACTGTTGCCTGGTATTGATTATTACTTTGTCTATATGAGCAGTGCTTTATTTTTTCATGAATACTTTCAAAAATTTTTCTGTGCCAATCAAATGACTACAAACACTTGAATTTAGATGGTAATACTGGCTAGCAGGTTTCTTACTATATGGCTAGGGATTTAAACTCCTAATCTTCCTGATATTTTTTTGGGGGGGGGGGGGAGAAGGAGGCTTACTGCAGCTTGAAGAGGAGATAAGTATTAAACTTGTGTCACATCATCTTTACTGATGAGAAAAATGAAATTTCTTCAATGAAGTAATATAAACTTAGCTTGCCTTATGTAATTTATACTTGCTTTTATTTTCATCTTGACAAAAATAGAGATATGTGTTAAGGGTTTTTAGTTAACTTTCAGCGATGGTTTCTAATAACTCTGGACTTCTTAGTGTTTCTGGTCTTGGACAGAAACTTCACAGCTCAAGCAAGCTCTTTTAGCTCTGCTTCTTCAAAACAGAACAAAAGGTCTAAACTTGTCACTGAGCTCTTGGAAGTTGCGTGAGAGTATGTTTGTACTAGTTTGCCAGTGATCTTTCTGCTGCCGAGTGATAGGTTTCACCAGTGCATGGGAAGAGAATTAAATCTGTTGTCTGTAACAGCTTGTTGCTGTTAGGAGGTGGAATGGAGAGCATCGTCAGTGCAAAATCTGGTGGGCTGAATTAGACTTGCCTTTGCTCGTTCAAGCAAACTTATGCTTGGAGGCAGTCTCTGCATTTGAGAAGTACCATCATGTTTGCATATCTACTTATTACTAAGAATAGCTTCTTCATCTCTAAAACTGTTCTAGCTATGTAGCTAGTTCTATTAATTATGCTATTTTAAACTACATACAGATTATTTCACAATAAAATAGCTTTTGAATTTAGAAAGTTTCTGCTACAGCTGCCCTGCAGTAAAAGCAAGATAACCTACATTTGGGGGGGCAGTTAAACAATATCAGGGTGTGAATCTGTTGCTTCTAAAGAATTGCATGCATATTGCTCAGTTCAGATTCATGATATTCTTAAGCTCTTTGGTTTAGTTCACAAACAGGAATATGAAATATGTATATTAATTGATAATGGATAAATGTTGAAATGTTATGAGTCCAGCCTGTTTCTATTCTTGACTAAAACTTTCTGAAAAGTTCTAGTTAAACCTAGTAAAAAATGACGAAGTTTATCTGATTCACCATTGCTGCATAGGAAGCTGAATTGGTATCTTCAAGAATAGACAGTTTTGGTATGAAAATACTCATTGCATGCATGTAAAGCCTTAGCAGGAGGTTGTAAAGATAAGCTGGTAAACTTGCTCTTCAGCTGTGTAAGGTAGTTCTTGCTCATACAGGTGGTTTTCTACAGGAGAAGAATATCTGATGTAGCTCTACTCAGTAGATCTAACCAAAAACCTTAGTAGGAAGAGCACTAAGTAGTTTAGTGTTTGAATGGGTTTGCAGTCCAATGCTTGAGTGGCACACTGCATGGGCAGTGTGATTAGTTGCTTCACAGACCCACCTGTGTATCCTTCTTTTTTTTTTTTGCACTGTCCTTTCAAGGTGTGGAAAGATTACTTCTGAAGCTCTAAAGGCATCTATTTGGTGGGTCTGCTTTTTCTAAGTATGCCGTATAAAAGGGGACAATGTCTAACACCATTCTGGCTCTTACTGCCAGTAACTCTCAGTTGAAGGGAGAGGGAAGAATGCAAGAGAAATGAAGTGTTCTTTCCAAGTAAGCCACCTATGCAGCCTCTATTATGTAGTATGAATGGGAACTTTTGAGCTTACAGTGAGTGAGGTTCTGGTCTTGGGTCCTGCTTTTGGTTATAAGCTGTGCTGTATGGTGAAGGAATTGAACCACTCTAGGTAAGCTGGTTTATGGTAGATATTATGATTTTTTTTTTTTTACATATTTTTATGAAACAATACTCTTTGCATACTTACATAATTAATCCAAATTTTTTTCTATATAATAGAACTTGTATAAGGCCTGTTGTGATCTATGGAGGTACACAAACAGGCCATTCAATTCGTCAGGTAATGCAAGGCTGTAATATTCTATGTGCCACTCCAGGAAGGCTTCTAGACATCATTGGAAGAGAGAAGGTAAGATCTTAAAACTTAGTCTGAGTTCCCTAAACACTCTTAGCTTTTTACATACCGGTTTTCATTCTTCACGTTCGATGGAAGCAAAGATGGAGCCATGAAAACCAGTCAGTATACTGGCTTTGTACAGGCACTTACTTAAAATACAAATGAGCTTTTCTTGGAATATCTAAATACCATGAGGTTTTTGAAAGAGTAGCATAAGTCCAGATCTCTTCAGTCCCTTTCAGGGCTCACTGGAAAATATTCTAAATCAAACTGGCTGCAGTGTTCTTGGCAATTAAATTTTATAGTTTAAATACAGGGAACACCTTCTCTTAGTTCTCGTGGGAAATTCCATAGCAGATTTTCACTTGACATCCTGTTTGTTTTGCTACAATAGCTTTTATCTTTCTGGAACTATGCTAATATTCATTCTTTGAATGTTCTGATATTGATTTTATTCAAAATATAAAAAACTCCAGGTGTAATATTGTATTTGAATTTTTGTTTTTCCAGCCATTATAAATTCAAATTGAAATTGCTACATATTATAATGGTGACTCAGTGATGTTGCACTGGACAAATGAAGTCTGGAAAAACACTTCTTGGTAATAAACTGGAGATTGGCTTTCTGCGTTGTCAGGCTTCTAGTCAAAATGACAGTCTTGGTCAGCAACAGTGAAGTTGTAATGTCCTTAATAATGCTTTCTGACATAATTTTTTTTCAGAACAAGGAGGTTTTTGAGAATGTGAGGGTTATATGAGAGAACCTTTCTAAAACTCAGACATAATTTCAAAATAGATGTGCTGAATAATAGTCAATCTGTAGGTTCTGTCTTGGTTTACATTACTGAACCAAGTTCTGAAGCATTTCAGTGTATGCATACTGTTAGAATTATTGCAGGTTAAAAACTTAAGTAGAGGATGAGATGCAAATAAAGCATATAAGGCACATAGGCTTTTATTTGTGAATAATTAACCACTACTAGAAAGAAATGAGTAAAAGGTGGATTTTGGCAATTAGGACATTCTGTAAGTGTATACTGTCAGTGAACCAATACAGTTTTTCTTTCACTGAAATACTTGCAGATTGGTTTGCATAATGTGAAATATTTGGTGCTGGATGAAGCAGACCGCATGCTTGATATGGGTTTTGGGTTAGATATGAAGAAGCTGATTTCTTACCCAAGCATGCCACCAAAAGACAAACGTCAAACACTAATGTTTAGTGCCACTTTTCCTGAAGAAGTTCAGAGGTGAGTAAAATAAAAATGGAAATATATCTGAAGATGTACTTCTATAGAGCTAAATGTCTGAAGAGTTGTTAAGGGCACTCCTTATGTTTAAAAGCTCATAATCTTGCTAGAAGATACTGAAAAGCTGTGATGTTAACATTCCTTGCTGAAGACTTCCTTTTTTTTTAGGTAACAGAACTAGTAACTTGCATAGATTAACTGCTTAATTTAGGTGGGGACTCTAAAGCAACTTGAAGTTTGTCTGAAGGCTTTTAAATTCCACTGCTGCAGAAGTCCTCCTGCTGCCCCTGTTTGTTTCTTGTCCCTCCCCCACCACATCTGTGCAAGCTCAAAAACAGGGATCTTGCTGTTTAACAAGCAGCACTGGTAGCGCTGTCTTTGGCACCAGGACATAATATAACCAAACATCCCAATTATTGCTCAACTCACCAGCCTTTCTGATACACAATTCTTATTTACATGCATAAGTGCTGTTTGTTTTCAGTAGTTTTAAAGCTTCCACAAATGGGTTTAGGATATATCTTACAGCTCTACTACTCACTACCCTTAAAGTTCCACTTTCCAGACTCTGAGAGAACAGTCTTCAACAGATGGTAGTGGGGTTGCTGAGCCTGGGAGTAACAGAACAAAACACCCCATTCCCTGTAGCTGGATAGAAATTATTCAGTATTTCCACTTTTGAAGAGACAGGCATCTGAATACTCATTTGTAAATCAGAGGAGTCTAAACTTCAATTTGAGTGGTTGACATAATTTTGGTGGCTTTTGTGGTAGGGATACTGTTGTGACAGAATCACTAAAAAATACCAGTAAGCATATTACAGTTTGAGAGCATGTAAACTGATCAGACAGTTGCAGTGAAGTATGTTGATACTTCAGTGAGTCAAATCCTGACAACTGTCTTCTGGCTTTCAAAAAGCCTGAATGATCTTTTTTGAGGCAGGGAGAAAAAAATCTTTAGTTGACTGTCCTGAATGAAAGAGGGGAGTGGGCTGCTTTCTCTCATTCAATCAGTTAATACTGACAGCTGTTGGGGAGATGAATTGCCTTTCTTTTAAGTAGGATTGAATTCACTTTAAACTCAGTCTTAAGTCACCTGTTGTAGCTTTGGTTCCTCAGTCAAGACTTTTTTCATGGAGTTTTTTGTGTCGAAAGAAGATCTTGCAGTGAAGTAATAATGGTCTTGTTTTCGCAGCTGGGAATCAAGCGTTCAAATGATACTGTACCTGAGTGTGGTTCATGTTTCGTTCCATGTGTTTACTGTTTGTGTGGGAATGTGGTCTCACGTCGCACTGCATCCTGGGAAACGATGAGGTGTGTCTCCCTTTAAGATGCACAGTGTGCTCTGATTGACTCGGGTTTTGTGGTTGAGAGAGGAATCTTGATCCCTTGATCTCTAGATCTGTTGTCTTTTATCAATGTGTTTTTGCTAGTGCTCTTCCTATGTGTTTTTGCTACATACTGAGGGATGAGTAGAGTACTGTAACTACCATCACCTGAAAGGAGGAGATCCCTTCAACTGTGCAAGACATTTACTGTCTGCTTCTGTTTAATGAAAAACAAAACAGATCTACCTTTCTACTCTCAGTCTTGCAGGATTTACAAGTGCTGGTAGAAAACTTCAGAAACCTGAGTGCTTGGATCATGGTTTGGAAGTGCGTAATAATGTTCTTGTAGCCTTTTGAAACTGGAATGCCTAAAGATGATGTCCTCATTTTAGACAGTGAAAACTCTTCTTGTCTGGAGTCAATTTCTTCCTGGATTTACTGCCTTTCTGATTCTGGAGTCAGGAAAGCTAATGTTTTCCCATACTCTGCTATCAAAACAACTTTGGACAGTATACTACTTCAGTAGTATAGGACAAGGTGCTTTCTTTGGCCCTGCTGGGTTCAGGCTCTCCTGCATGTCTATTCAGTGAGAGTAATCAGATTTAGTTTTAACATACCGTTTGGTTCTGTACCTGAATTTGGGTCTCTGCTGTTAAATAAACCTTTGGTCTGATCATCAAGGCTCTTCCTGTGCATGCGAGTTGAGAGAACCGTGCATTTCCTAGCTGACTGGTGAACTTCAGCTTAGCATTTGGGGCCTTATATATCTCCCATTAAAAGGTCTTTTCTTCCTTCTCTCCCTTTCTGTTTTTTGTTTACTGTTACATTTTCAGAGAGTTTAAACTTGCCCTTTACTTTCAGTTTAGAACTTCGACTCTCTGTGAGATCTTAAACCAGTCAGATCTTAAGACCAAACACATTTAAATCTCTAGTAACCTCTTTATTTGCTATGAAAAACACCTTTTCAGTGGCAATTACACCTATAAATCAGGTGGGAGATTCAAGTCCATAAGGCAGTCCTTTAATATTTTTAAGACTTTCTTCTTTTTTTAGGAATTTGTTCTAAAACTTGAGATTGCCTGTCTTCAGTTAAAGGTTGACTCGTTTACCATCTGAATTTTACTGCAGTGGAAGCTGCTGTGTGTACACTGGACATGAAGCACACTTGTGTATTGATACGTTAATACAGTTTAGTAAAACTCTCGAGTATTATGGGGCATTTGAAGGAGTTATCTATTTTGGCAAGTTTGAGCTCTCAGATAAGATCACCTATGTAAGGGATAACTGAAGAGGAATACTCTCTGAACAGAACTTGACTTTTGCCTATGGCAGATGGTAAATAAATGCCATGTAATAAACTGTGTGGTTTTTAAGCACTGCTTTTGTTGAACAGTCAAAAAGGATGGTGTTGTCTCTTGGAGGCCTGTTTTGAATTCTGACCTGTGTAGGATTCTCCACTGGCCCTCCAGCTAGTGATGAAATAGTGCCCCGAGAACAGTTCTGTGAGCATATATGTCAGTAACCCATTTTATTACAAGCATATACGTGGAACTCTTTCTGAGGTGGCTAGAAAAAGCAGTGTTTGTATTATGAAAAGCTGCAGGGACATAATGAGTCTGTGTACCTTCTTATTGATCAGGTTTTTTTGTACAGCTGTCTAGAAAACAATACAGACCCTTTCAGCTTTTTAAAAAATGCACATATGACTACTTATATCCTCTGCCTTGTGAGGAATGATACAAGTATTTGTTGTGAGGGTTGCTTAAACATAAATGAAGTTACTTGATCTTAAAGCAAAAATAAGCTACATAATAGACTTCATATTGCTCAATTTTGCTTCTTTTCAAGGCTGGCTGCTGAATTTTTGAAAACTGATTATTTATTTGTTGTTGTTGGACATGTGGGTGGAGCTTGCAGTGATGTTCAGCAAAATATTCTTCAGGTTCCTCAGTATTCCAAGAGGGATAAACTGATAGAAATTCTACAAAGCATAGGTAACTTTCCTTATTGCTAATTGTTTTCCAGGGAAGACGTAACTGCTTGTTTTTAAACTTGTGCTCTTGCTATTGACCAGGTCATGATTCCATTCTATTATGTGTTACATGCTTTACAAGACTGCTGATTGACGCTTGAAGCAGACCTCGGGGAGCTCTAGGTTTTTAGGCATATTTGTGTTACGGGTATTTGCCAAGGTCTCATCTCTATTGAGTACTATCAGACAAGCTTCCCAGATGGTTAGTTTCTTTATATGGTCAATTACAATACTTCAGCATCTGGGGGTGTTATCTCCAGATTATAGGCATATTAAACTTCTTATGTGAATGTTTGGGCCTATATTTTGTTAATGGCTGGGATTTTTCCATTTTTGCTCTGAATGTATTTTAAGTTTTAATGCTGAAACCTGGAAGGGTGTTTGGAATTAAAAAATGGTCTGTGTACCTTGCTGTTCAGTGCTCAGAATGGCATGCCACTTTAGCCACATGCTGTAGAAGGGGAGTGCATACGTATCACAGAGAGCAACATTTGTTTCCTCCTTTTATTGAGGAGAAAAATACAATGCGCTTGTCTTTACCTAGGTTTCTGTGTTGATCTAGAAATTGATGGATAGAATTTAATTAGTTCAACACAGGCAAGAAATTACAATCATGCCTTAAAGACTTTATTCAAAACCCGTTCTGCTATTAGGTGTTCATATAAGTAACTGCAACTGTGATTAGTGAAAATGCATCAGGTTTCAAACTGCAGTGGATTTGAACTCTTGTTTAACATAGGCCATGAACGAACCTTGGTGTTTGTGGACAAAAAGAAAAAAGCAGACTACATTGCAGCCTTTCTTTGTCAAGAAAAAATACCAGCCACTAGCATCCATGGGTAAGTATTTTTTAAGTGGAAGTCAGGTAACAGTACTAAGTGAAAGTCACTTAATACTATATCTTATGAGAAGCTTTTATTGAGATTTCATGTTTGGCCATATCTGTGTGACTTAGCTTGCCTTGTTTCAGATAGCCCTGTAATGGTCAGCAGCTCTGCCCAATTGAGAATGTAGTGTTTCTGAAGGCCAGTTCTCGCAGCATTTGCTGAGTATGCATTTTTCTGGTTGACCACACTTCAGATGCTGTATATGAACTGGAGAATCTTAATGCCTACTGCTAAAAAAAAAATCAGTATATGATAAATTCAGTAGAATCAGTTGTTGGTCATATGTAGTTTTTGTCATCATTTGTGTGACCAAAACCAGACCTTTTGGTGTTACTGATGAGATGATATTTGTAAATTCAAGTGGCAGCCGTGGACCTTCCACTCTGTCTTATAGGCTTCCTCAAAGTGACAAGATAAGTCGGGTCATGCACCATACAGATTTCTGCTGTCATTTCTGCCTCCTTGATGTGTTCATGGACATAGATCAATCTCCAGACAAATGCTAAAGAAAAGATGGTTCTAACTTGTGTTTGAAGGTGCAGTAGTTGCTAATTCCAGGTCTAAACCCATCTAAAAAGATGGTCTGTCTTTTACGTAATGAGCTGGTATGTAGTTCTGTAGTGTTTGTTTATGTGTCAAAATGTAGGACAACAAACTGAATCTTAAGATTCCCAGTGAACTGTAGCACATCAAAAATGTAATTTTGCAATATTTTCCATCTTGTAATAGGAGGAAGGGACTTGAATTCTTGCCAATAAAATGATGTTTTGGGCAGTGTTCTGACAGACATCAGAATATCAAAGTTGTAGATGGGTTAAAATGATCTTAGTACACAGATATGAGATGTTTGTGTGTCCTGTGCTCTATCAGTTTTACAGGTATATGAAGGGTCATCTTGAGAAGACCTGGCCTTCTGTTCTTGGCTAACCTGAATTGCTATCCCACAACCTGTCTTGTGTGGGAGGAGGTTCTTAACATGTTTCTGTAGAATTATTACACTGTGAGTTAAGGTAGACTTACAAAGAGAATAACTGGTTCCATGGAAGCTGCTGAACTGTCATGAATGTTACTGATTGCTGATTCACATGAGTTTTTTCGAGTTGAAGTTAGTTAGGATAGTTGCTCTTCTCTGGAATAGTGGTCGTACCAGACTTAATGAAGTGTGCCGTGTTAGATTCAAAAGAGCACAGCTTTTTAGCTTTCTGATTTGTTCTCTCATTTGGACAACAAAGAACCATGAGTTAAACTCTGACCTACTGTATTTAAGTACTGGATAATCTGTAAATATTCTTTAAAAATGCAAACCCCAGAGCAAATGACGACAAACAAAAGGCAAGTTCTATACTGTTGGCTGGCCACGCTTTCTAGTATATCTGAAAAATTGCCTATGCAGGAGTCTAGGTAGACTTCATCTTTGCTATTCTGGCTCCCTGCTACAAAGCGGTAGGAAAAGCACTTCTAACTACGGCATAAAGAAACAATCAGTTAAACAAGTGGATCTTCTTAGGAAGGCAGTGAGTTAGATACATGACTATCTCTGGATCTTTAAAAAAAAAAAAAAAAAAAAAAAAGAATTTCTTTAGAGACTTAGGTTAAAACAGTTGTGGTGTCTTAACTGCTAGTAAGCTAACAATTCAGAAAATGTAAACTGGTGGTGTGTGGGTTGTTGCTTCCCTTCCCCCCCCCCCCCCAAACTACTTCTGTCCATGAATCATGACCTTTTAACTTGTATCTTAAATAATACTGCCGATTTTTTGAGACACCCATTCTAACTATTGATGTCTTTGTAGAGATAGAGAACAGAGAGAGAGAGAAGTAGCTCTGCAGGATTTTCGTTCTGGGAAATGTCCAGTTCTCGTGGCAACTTCAGTGGCAGCAAGAGGTCTGGATATTGAAAACGTTCAACATGTTATTAATTTTGATCTTCCTTCCACCATTGAAGACTATGTACACCGAATTGGACGAACTGGTCGTTGTGGAAATGTAGGCAAAGCAGTTTGCTTCTTTGATAACAGTACAGATGGCCATCTTGCACGATCTCTAGTTAAAGTGCTTTCAGATGTAAGTTTCAAATCTTGGTGCTTAACTTTTTCTGTTGTTTAGATTTCACTTTAATATACTGAGCAACTATTATTTCTTTGGTACAGTTACGGAACTCTTAATATGACTTAATATTAATATTAACTCATATACGGTTAAAGCAGTCAAAGTCTCTAAATTCACTTTTCTAATTATGTAGGCCCAGCAGGAAGTTCCTGTTTGGTTGGAAGAAATTGCTTTTGGTTTTCAAGGAGAAAGAATCTTTACATCAGTTAATACCCAAAAGGTAAGTCTGGGAATGAACTGGAAGTCTTGGCTTCTGGGACTTTTTCTCAGTATAAAAGTGTGTTTAGCAGTATATATCCAGAGTAATGCCACTGAAACTGTTCCAATGGTAACTGTCCCTTATTTTAGTTGTGCATCATCAAAATGCCCGGTATTTCTGAAACTAATTTTGGACAACTTGCTTGACTTGGACTTTTACAGTGTGGCCTTACTAGCTGCATTAGTCTTCATCTCTAGTGTCAAAAATTACTCTGTGGAAGAAAAGGTTTGTGCAAACATACACAAAGGCTGTAGTACCAGAAGTTTCTCTACTGCACATGTGGGGTAGGAGCAAATAGTTGCTAGTTATACAGTCACTGCTTGTTATGAATCGCTCAGTCAAGTAACTCATTTGACTAAAAACTTAAGCTAATTATAGTTAGATAAATGCCCCAATCTGATCCATGTCAAAATTATTCTTAATGTCTGTGATGAGGAGGAGCCTTCTGGTCTCTTAGTGTTGCTGGTGCCAGATGTTAAAATACAGCTTAAGTAAATGAGACAGCCTAGGTGGCATAGCTCTGAAATCACTCTGCAGTCATTAGTTCAGGATTTAAATTCTATGCCTACTCCTACTTTGAATGACTTTTTTTTTCCAACTGATGTTTGATACTTCTTGCTTTTATCTACTTGGATTTTAATGCCTGCATCAAAAGGCTTTTCTTGATCTCTTGCTTCCATAAGAGCTTTATCACATCTCAGTTGCATTCCAAATATTAATACTCTCTTAGAGACCACAAGAGAAATAATTGCTCTCACTGCTTACACAAGGTCTGAAGCTTGAGTTCAAGCTCAGACCTTCCTTTCATTAATTATCTTTTTATATACCATAATTATTGAAAGTAATGGGTGTTTTGGGTGTATTTACCTGCCTGACTAGTTCCCTCATTAGATCTGATTCTTTTTTATTTGGGTCTTCATGGGACCTCAGTTACACACTTAAACTTTTTCTTCCTTCACACGCTTGCAGCCTCAGTGGATCTTTCTTCTTTCAAGGACACTTTTTTAATTTTTATAGATTGCTTTCAAAGGTGGATCTCATCAACCTTTGAGTCTAGATTGCTTCCAAATACACATCTCCAACCTTTGTGGAGTGTCTTCCAGCATTTCATGAAATCTGTCATTTCTAGGTCCAAGTCTCTTTCACGTCCTCCGAGTTACCAAATCTGACTGTGGCTCTTTGTCTATGTACTTGTGAATAGAAGAGTTTCAGGGGAAACCTGTCTGTTTGCCTTGGGAGTACTGCCCTCTTAATCACATATATGCAGTGCACCAACTCTTGAGTTGGAGATCATCAGGTTCTAATTCCTTTCTTATGAGACCTTCTGATGTCAGTGATTCTGACAGAAACTGCGCATTTGTAATCAGCCCTCTTTTTTTCTTTGAAATTAACTATTAAAGCTGTTTTTTGCTGTTTTACTGTTACTGAAAGAGAGGGTTGTATCATCTAGTGTTCAGTAAAGATCCTGATGCCCTTTCTTCTGATGAAGAAAAGTAACATCTTATTTGTGTTTTTACAATATTCACTTTCTCTTTCAAAGGGAATGCATGAAAGGGCAATTTGATAATCAAATGATGAGTTTGAAAGAGGAATCTGTTTGAGGCTCTTATTTGATTATTTTGGGACAATCTTACGGATGATTTGACTTCATCCTTTTTCCAAAGGAAAAGGATTTTGCTGGGAAAGTAATGCAGACAGTCATTCTTAAATAAGAAATGGAGAAGGAAGTTTTTCCCCAAAGTTGTGTGAACTGATTTGTGTTGGGTAAGAGAAGAAGTTGGGATTTGAACTTTGGGAAGGATTATTCCCACACCTGATAAAATCTGAGGTTGATTAAAGTGCATTAATTTCACACTGGGGTCTAAAAATGTTATGTATGGAAGTTTAATGGTGAAGGAACTTCTGTATTTATTTTAAAAATACGATGTTCAAATTACATTGAGATACATGCATGCAGAAAGCTAAAATTGTTTTGTAGTCACTTTTACTGTTAAATGATTGAAAGTGTTAATGATTCTAAACTACTACCTGTTCTGTTTCCTAGAATTATGGAGCCAGAGCCAACATGAACCCAGGAGGAATGAAGATGTCATATTCTGCAAGTGCATTTGAGTCATGGGATTAAAACTACTTTAGTACCAAACTTAATGTTCCTTACAATTGAGCTTATGGGACACTTAATGTTTAAAAGAGTAGCTTGTATCATATGCTACAGCTTTCAGCAATGTAATGTACTCTGTTATGATGAACCCAGTGATGATTATCACTTAATGTAGGAAGTCAAAAGCAATTTTTTAGGAAATGCTTCAGGTATTAAGCGTTAAAACTTTCAGTAAGTGTTTGATGCTTGGTAGCTAGTATGCTGCTGTAAAAAGATGGGGGTTTTGCAAGTGGAAAATAGTAGATCCCTTGAACTTACTACTTCGTTATCAAAATTTTGCATGGGAAGATAGTCTTTTAAAGACCTAGTTTGGGAAAGAGCTTTATGTAAAGGGCTCATCTAAACTTAATGTTCGTTCCTTTTTGTAACAGGTCAGTTATAAAATTTGAATCTAGCGATGAGAGGACTTAATCTTAAGGATCTGTTAAACATCTTGTAAACAGTTACTTAATAAAAGCTTGAGGAGTGCATATTGATGGTTGCTTCTACATTAGATATACAAAAACAGCATATGTCATTGCAGTTTCAAACTGGTATTATTTTGACATGCATGGAACATGTGCATCTCCACATGGAACTAAAGGTCAGTGGCTACATCCGCAACTTAGTTGAAATACATGTTTTTACAGAGCCGTCTTCAGAGAAGGATGGAGCCCTGTGTTGCTTCTAGTATAATGTTTTTGCCTTTGACAGACTTTTTTGTTATCTCTTGTGGAAAAATTTGCTTTAGGACAAGCTTGGTGGCTCATGTCCAAGACAGTTTCCCAGACTTGTAGAAGCTATAGAGGGTAAGCAGCCATTAACAGGTCAAGGAGACTTCCTTAAAGTTGCTTTTTCTTTGAAATTTTTTTTTATTTACCAGTGCAGTATGCTACAAAGATGCATATCCTTGTGTCCCACAGGAAAATGGCAAAGTCATTGTAATCATAATTCGTAATGTCTTGCACAGCTGAACAAGCTTACAAGCTTCTCATGTTCTCTGGTACTTAGCACATAATGCTGAGCACTATTTCTTGTACAGTCTTCCTACTTAATACAGGGAAATAATACTTCTAAGCTCTGCTTACAAGACTGAAGGTTTAATGCCCAAGTTTGTGAGAATCAGAACTGATTTGGGCAGTACTATGGAATCTGTTATTGTGGAAAAGCAGGCTGTCATTTTTATTTTTAGTATGAATATCTTTTCAAAAGTATTTATTTACTTAAATATCTAATTACAAAAATACTGTTATTTTTGTAAACTGTAGTGTTACTGCTACATAATGTACAAAAAAGCAAAATAAGTCTTAATTGTGTACTTGGAAGGGAGCTGAAGGGATGGTATACCTAAATTGCAACTCATAAGCAGTGGATGTACTTAAACTTGAAGTCTATAATTCAGAGTACAATACCCTGGGCAGCATGACTCCTTTTCCTGACACGTCTCCTTGAGATTTTTGCATCCATTCTGAATTTCAGGTAAGAAATTGGGGGTGCTTTTGGTTGCTGGCTGCAACAAATGCAAGTGAACTGTAATTTTTGGAGGAAGCTGTACAGCTGATGAAGTCTTCCATTTCTGTGAAAAGAAACCAAAGGAAATATAGTCATGGGCCACTTGTAATCTAGAATAAACCTATGAAGGGAATGTGGCTTAGCCTACTTTGAAGGACTGCTTAGATCACTGGGGTTTTTTTGCCTTGCCTCCCATCTTACGCCTTTTGAGTTGGGGGAGCGGGGGGTGGCGGCAGTTACAGTTGAGTTCTGTAACTGTCTGAAGAGCTGTTCTGGCCCTGTTGTTCTTAATCACTTGCACTGAAAGCTAGATAAGAAAAAAATGGTGCTGTTCTAGCTTAGAGCATCTATTACTGTAGTGCTCTGTCACATTTTGCTGCTGGGAATTCTAAGTGCTCAGATTGCTCAACATCTTCCTTTAGAAGCACAGCATGAAAAACTGAACATGGTGGAATTTAATCTTTAGAGGAGTAGAATGTACAACTTGTCATACCTGACTAAAGGCCATAAGATGTGGTGGGTGGAAGTTAAAGCTGCAGCAATCTCTGGCTTGCATTTTACTTGTAGCTTGGAAAGTAATGATTAGAGTAGCTTTTTAGTACCTATTACAGTTTATCAAATATAACATCTCAAATTACTTGTTTGCATACAGGATGTTTATTGAAACACATGGGCTTTCCTTAAATATTTTGAGAAAAGAGTATTCATCTTTGTGTAATTTGGGATGGGTTGGAAAAGTGTTGATAATCAGTCTGGTTTTCTGAATAAACCTTTAGTTAAAGGTAAAACTGAAAAGTGAATATGTGTGCACACTTGCAGTATCTTTGCAACACGTTTGCTGACTTACTGTTGTATTACTCTGTTCTTCATAGATACTTTCGCATCTTGTCTTTCCATGCAGGGACTTGGTTGATTTATTTCCTCATGCTTCTAGGTAAAAAGAGATAACACAGAACTTCTACTTGAACTTGCCTGCATGCAGTCCTGAAGCATAGTATCTCTTTGTTCTGAAAGATAGTGGCATTATGCACTGAACTACATTCTTTTTTCCGCTTCAGCTAGATGTAAATGTGCCATGGGGTATCGAATTTATCAAAGATATTAACCAAAATACTTTATTTAAGACAAAAAAAGCAATAACCAGCTGGCTTTACCAATGTAATAATTGGTAGTGCATTAAATACTGCATGAATAAATCTGGAACCTGTGGTCTCTCTGGAACATTTGGTGGCACAATGTTTGCAAACATTTGTTGCTTGAAGTTCCCTTTTACAACAGTCCATAAATAAACTTAAAACACACACTTGTTCAACACACACCATATTACTCTGGGCAAGAAAGACGTTTTTGCATTTCCTTACATGGAAATGTTTATTTCTTACCTGTGCATTCTACAACCTCAGTCTGTTTTTCTGCATGTTCAGAACTGCCCCTTTCCTAAGGTAATAAAACCAGCCATTTCTTTCATTTAAATAGTTTCTGAAGGTGGTAGGAGTTGTCACAAGCAAATGTTTTAATATTGCTAATTTTTTTCCTGCTACATCATTTAAAAAAAAAAAACCAACCAAACCCAACAAAACAACCAACCAACAAAGCCTGTCCCTAGAATGGTAATGAAATAATTTTAAGAGGAAAATAAGTCAGATTCACTACTTTTTATGAGAGGGTGAGAAACTGAAGAACCAAGTCTGATGTCAGATAATTTTGTGTCATCAGAAGTATAGAATGCCCATTGGAAAGGGAGTGAGGGAGAATTAGGATTAAGGAAAATGGAAAACTTCAAGAATAATATTTGCAGAAAACTACAGTTTCTTCTTGAATATTCAGTTTTGTTTTAAGCCTCTTGTGACTCTTGAAATACATGTTTAATCTTCAGGAAAACATTTTGATCTTATTCTCAGCTGGAGGAAAACACTGACAAACAAGGGAAGCTGGGCTGGGGAATGAATTGCACTGTCAGCTGCCTCTCTGTTACTTTTATTCCTGCACTCAAGTAATTTCATATTTATATGGAGAACGTGTTGAAAGTCTTACTGGGAAATACTGTGTTAATACCTTCTTCACTCAAAAGAGTCCCATTGTCCTCCAGGTGGCAGTCAGGATAAGTGTTCTTAAAAGGTTTCACTGAACTGATTGAAACCTGAGAACAATGTATCTGTAATTCCTTTTAGATGCCTCTACTGCCTACAGTTGTGCTAACCTCAGGTCCTTGAATGCTTTTTCCTACCTTTACCTCCATGTTTATATAAAAGATGCTGTTTGTAAAGGAGCAGAGTTCAAGATTAAGCTGGGGGTTCTTGTCAAGCTAGTGTTGCAAAATGCCATCAAGCCTTCTTTCCTTCAACAATACTTTTAATGCTGCTTTTTCTTATTTCTGTCACATTGCAATAGTAACACACTTAATGCAGAGCCTGAACTTTTTTCCTCGTGAGTTGAGTTTCTCATTGGAGTCTAAGAGGACTGCAGTCATGAGGGTGAAAAGGAAGGAAAGTCTGTAGAGGTGACTTGTGACAACTGTGTTTTGGCTGTGGATCCTGATCAGAACAGCAGTTCTAGGAGTGGCAGAGAGTAAGTGAAGTCAAGGGTTTCTTTGTATAGCTGAAAAATGCAGGAGAAATAACAGAGAGAACCTTGCACAAGTGCTAGCTTTGATAAACAGACTTTTTCTGAAACAAACTCTGCCTCCATAACTAGCATAAATACCAGTCCCTGTAGACATTCTTTTTTAAAGCATTTGGAGCTGCTAGACAGTTGGTAGTGGGGAGGTTGGATATTCTGTGAACCGGTCTGTGAACTCCTGGAATGGAAATGTGCTGGGACAAATGTCTGCTCTGATCCTGTAAACCCAATAAGGATGATGTTTATGGCTGGCTTTTTGTTACTGGTCAGTCTGTGATCATTGGTGTGATTATGCAGTTTTCTGAACACATGGCAGAATTCATCTAGCACTTGGTTTTTCATTGCTTGTTTCTGGGATGCCTGAAATGATTCTTAAAATTGTTTGATACATTTGAATATATATAAAAAAGGAAATAACAGTACAAAACGACCCTACACACCATGATAATCCTAGTGCATCCTATTGCATTGCTACAGTAGGAACACGAGTTGTTTTTAATATCCTTTATTTTCTGGGACTCGCATCAAATGATAAAAATGTATGGTTTTGGGTTCCATCTCTTGGATTTTCACCCCAGCCATGTTTGAGTCCTGTACTGATAAGTCTTGATTTTTTTTTTTCTCTTCACAGTTACCTAGGCTGTACTGTGATACAACACTAGGGTATGAACCTCATTGGTGTACAGCTGTGGTTGCAGACAGTACTGTCCTTGTATTACATGAATGTTCTGTCACTACCCTGTAATTAAACTACATTCCCCTGAGTACTTGGTAATCTGGATACAGATTTACAAACAGACATGGTATCTTAAAAGTAAATGGGCACAATCTCTTTGGAAATACTGATCATGACTCAAAATACTCTGAGGAAATTAAGTTCTGACAGATAGAAGTTACTGGTGTATTAGTATAGAGGGAAGGCTAAGAAATTGCACAAAGTACACATACTATTCATGAGTAAAAATTAAAGGGAAATGAAAAACGCTTTAAGTTCCAGGCTTATAGCAGTTGCGCAAGATGACCTCCAGAGTTCCCTTCCAACCCCAACCATTCTGTGATTCAATTCTGTGAGAACAAATCAAACCACCAGACAAAAACTCAAAGTTGAGAAGAAGCTGGGAGTTCTGGCACATCACAGGATGACTGTGAACTGACAGTTTTAAGCAGCTAGGAAAAAAACATCCTAGGATGCATCAGGATCAGGAGGAGGTGAGGGAGCACTTGCTTCTGAGGCTAGCAGGGAATAAATACCATGCTGGGGGGGACCAGCAGATGCATTCAAGAACAGGGCTGCCATCCAGAGCAACCTGGGCAGACTGGAGGAACAAGTCTTCTGCGCTGCAGCTTGGACAAATGCTGAGCTCTAATAGCATTTAAAATGATAACCTTAAAGAGTCTGAGTGCCTTTCTTACTAGGATCATAATGGACCAGTACCTCCTGGTGCAGAACACTGTCCTTGGTAGCTTTCCAGACCAGACAGGATAAAGTCCTGAGCAACGTGTTCCAGTCTTCTCGCTGATGCTTTGAGCAAGAGGTTGGACTGGGCACCTCCTATGAACCCTACTATTTCAGGCAGCAATAGGAGTGAAGAAGGCTGGGGAGAGTGTCTTCTGAATTCAGGGTGTGATTGTAGTCATCAGTCTTCAAGGTGAATTGAAATAGTAGTGCATCCAGCAAATGATTTCTAGGGTAGTCAGAGAAACAGCAGACAACAGTAGTCCAGAGAAATGTAGTTGGGAATTTTTTTCCAAGTTAAAGGGAGATTTGATTTTTATGGGATATCCATAAAAATATTGACAGCAAGTGTTCTGCTTTTGATGCTAATGGGATGCCCGTTTGAGTACAAATGATGTCCAATTCTTGTCACTAAAAGAAAATATAAGTTAGTGGTTTACAGCCTTTGATCTGCAGCTACTCATGGGCTATGGACTAGTTCTGAGGGATCTGCAGGCAGTACCTGAGAAAAGCAGGCATTTTGACATTATGTTTGAATTTGCTGATTAAGGGCTGCATCTCCACTCAAAAATTAAGGGTGTAGGAATTGAAGTAAACAAGGGTTCAGACCAACAGAAAGATACCATAGTATGTCTTCAAAACTATTTCATGCCAGATTGATTTAAGTCCTTCACAATGTTTTGGCAGGTAGGAAACCAAACTATAGTGAAGGCTTTATAAATAGCCTGTTCTGAAAATGTGTTTTTAATTGTTGGTAATATTTGTTGGAATTTGCGTTCTCCTGCAAATTATCTTAAAAAATACCAGAGAATGGACCTGTCTCTCCTTATTGATCTCCGTCAGGGCAGGGAGTAGAAAGCAAGCTCGCTGCACGTTGTCAGTGTGTCAGCTGGCTTTATACAAAATCTACATTCCTCTTTGATTTAAGACAAACTGTAAACCTTTAATGCTAGGGCGTAATAAGTGTGTTTTTTTTCCTGTGTTACGTAGTTCAGTAATTTGAACATGCTGTTTAGCAGTTCCAGGGAGTTCCCTGGTGACACAAGAGGGGGGATATCGTGACATCTGTCACAACTTTGTCCTCAGTAACACCATTTATGGATGGGTCTTGGTCAGATGTGGATGTCTGTACATGGTCCTGTACATTAGGAATTGTCGGAGATGAACATATTGTTTAGTTCTGTCATTGCAGATTTTACTGTCTGTGACTATTATTTTGTGTGTTTAGTTTCAGTCTTTGGCAATGACATTTCTTATAAACCCTCTGTTATTTGAGATTTTTATGGCATGATTGTTTCCATCTCTTAATTGCAATAGCCCATAAGTAACAGTAGAAGAAATCATGCCTATGGAACGTGGACCAAGGATGTGGGAGTCCTACATTTAAGCGCATTGTCTTCAAATTTATCTGATCTGTGTATTTTTTCTAATTAACTTAAGGAAAATACTGGAATCAAGTGGGACAGTAATTCTAGGCTATAATTCAGTAGTGCTTGAAATATAACTATTAAATGTTTTTCATTTTATGCTGTTTATTTTCTTCAAAGTAACTGTACAGTACAGTCTTTGGCACCTCTGAGTGTAATGAGCTTGGCTTCTATTTCTTTTTATTAAGCAGAAGTGAAAATACTATGGTGAGGAAGGATACTTAAAGGAAGTACTTTGTGTTCAAGACTAGGGAGTCAGGTCTTTATTCAGAGTGGCTGGACAAATCATTTGGGAGCCAAACACTACTGAAAATATCTGTCTCCCTCTTTATGTTTCTAAATAGTTGTAGAAATTTGACTCATCTGTCAGAGTCTGATTTCCATATATGAATGAAGAATAATATTTTCTTTGGAACTCATCATAAATGTGCCTGTTGCCTGCTGGTATTGTCTGGGAGAACTATGGACAGTGGTTGTAGTTAACTGATTTTCATGTACTAGCTTGTCATCACTACTGCAGTGTAATACTATCAAGCAGGATTTCCTCCTTTTTTAACAGTCAGCTAAAGTAGGTTTCAATATCTAATCCTTACTAAATAGCTCTGAACTTTAAAGAATGCTATGTTTCTCTCTTCCTCCACTCTTCAAAGTGAAATATGGGCATAGTCACATGAGATGGGATGGTTGCTTACAAAGTTGTTTTTGTTTTTCCTCTGGGAAGATAAATGAGGTTTGAACTGAAAGAAGTTGACTCAGTTTTGGCCTTCTGCTGCACTTCCCTTTTACCACGAGTAGCAGCGAGGTGAAAACAGGCAGGTGACTTACCAATAATTCTTTGTCTTGATAAACTCAAGAAATCCAATCAATCAACTCTTCCCCTCCACTCCCCCCGCTTCAAAATGCTGTTTTTCTCCCTTTAAGACCATTATCATATACCAATTAAAACTGTGAAGCTACCCGTGCAGCTCTATTCCATGGGTTTCTCAGTCTAAACATGCCAGTCATATAATAAACTAAATTATATTAAAGACATGCTTTTCCTTAGGAGATTCTGTATTTTAAGGTCATATGCACCATACTCATATGTACAAAGTAAAAGGTATCATTGTTCACTGGAATGAACAAATTGCTGAGCATGCACTATAAGCTTTTTTGTAGCTGTTGGTCTGTTCAGACTTTAGAGATCACTTCGAGAACTGAACACACTTGCTTTATTCACATCTGCTGTCTAGATCAGTGAATATGTAACCCACCCTGACTGAACCACTTTTCTTTGGGAATTGTGCACAGAGACTGCAAGTACAATATATGTTTAATATCTTTATCGATGATCTGGATGAGGGGATTGAGTGCACCCTCGGTAAGTTTGCAGACGACACCAAGTTGGGCGGGAGTGTTGATCTGCTCGAGGGTGGGAAGGCTCTGCAAAGGGACCTGGACAGGCTGGATCGATGGGCCGAGGCCAACCTTATGAGATTCAACAAGGCCAAGTGCTGGGTCCTGCACTTCGGCCACAACAACCCCATGCAGCACTACAGGCTTGGGGAAGAGTGGCTGGAAAGCTGCCTGTTGGAGGAAGGACCTGGGGGTGTTGGTTAACAGCCGGCTGAACATGAGCCGGCAGTGTGCCCAGGCGGCCAAGAAGGCCAATGGCATCCTGGCCTGTATCAGAAACAGTGTGGCCAGCAGGAGTAGGGAAGTGATCGTGCCCCTGTACTCGGCCCTGGTGAGGCCGCACCTTGAATACTGTGTTCAGTTTTGGGCCCGTCACTACAAGAAGGACGTCGAGGTGCTGGAGCGTGTCCAGAGAAGGGCAACGAGGCTGGTGAAGGGTCTGGAGCACAAGTCTTCTGAGGAGCGGCTGAGGGAACTGGGGTTGTTTAGCCTGGAGAAAAGGAGGCTGAGGGGAGACCTCATCGCTCTCTACAACTCCCTGAAAGAAGGTTGTAGTGAGGTGGGTGTTGGTCTCTTCTCCCAAGTAACAAGCGATAGGACAAGAGGAAATGGCCTCAAGTTGCGCCAGGGGAGGTTTAGATTGGATGTAAGGAAAAATTTCTTTACTGAAAGAGTGGTGAAACATTGGAAGAGGCTGCCCAGGGAAGTGGTTGAGTCCCCATCCCTGGAGGTATTTAAAAGACATGTAGATGAGGCACTTAGGGACATGGTTTAGTGGGCATGGTGGTGTTGGGTTGATGGTTGGACTCGATGATCTTAGAGGTCTTTTCCAACCTCTATGATTCTGTGATTCTATATACAACTTAAGAATAGAAAGCAATGATTCATTGGAAGGTGTAGATAACTGGTAGCATGTTAGTCCTAGTTAAATGTTAATATGCCCTTCATAAGACATCTGATAAGTAGTCATGAGGACGAACCTGACCTCAGACCACAGTAACAAAAGTGCCCAGTCTTACTAAGTAAAGACTTGTTGTCCTGACTCCTTGGGAGGTACAATTATGGGTATCCAGATGGGGAGGGAGGAGGTCAAATCATTCCATGAATCCTTTATGAGAATTTCAGAGACTTGGAAATCCAAGTCATTTGTATTGGAGACATTTCCTAAACTGTTTGTCCTATTCCAGAAATGTGGTGACTTAGCAAGTAGCTGCACAGTCTCAAATTCGGGTTGGTCGTGCTTGCTTCCGTAACTCCATCTCTCTAAGCTAGGGTTGTTTGTTTCCTTTTATAAAGAGCAGTTGTACTTTCACATCGTATTCTTCAGTCACCAACATTTATCTCAGATTTGCAGAGTTAGAGATTCATTAGTGAAGTGGTTTACGTCTTAATGTTTTCCACTTTGAAAAGTTTCACAAAGCACTTCATAACAATGCCAGCATATTTCAGAAGAAAGCCTGTTCATAGCTGCTACAGTGGCTGGTCCCAAGCTGCCCAGCTGGAGACATGACAGTCTACAATCCCTCTGATTGTTCTAGGTAGAACCCTCAGTGAACTAAAATGTAATCACCAATGAATGGAGTTCATAGTGCTCACAATCAGCTGTTAATGACAACAGATGCTAAATTCAGCATGTGTCTGGGGCTGCCAAGCAAAAAGGCAGTACCTTGTTGCTGCTCTGGCTGAGATGCCAGAGTTCTTGCTGAAGATCTTGGTGGGCTGCCTGATTGTACCAGCTTACCCTTAGCTTGCTTTCTGGGTGCTGGTCTTTCAGTACGAGGGTGTCATAGCTGAACTTCCCATGGGTTTTTCTGTGCAGACAAGGTGGTTTCAGGATTGGCAGCAAAGCTTCATGTCTGAAGTGCCCTCACTTTTATAAGCATACATCATCCAGTTGATTTGAGAGGCAGTAGAAAGCAGAATATATATAGGAATGTGGTGTGTTGGCCCAGGCTAACAACCAAACTCCTGCCCAGCTGCTCACTTACTCCCCACCGTTCCACCTCAGCAGGCAAGAATAAGGAGGAACAGGAACAAGAAAGCTTGTCAAGATAAAGACGGATTGCTTACCAGTTACCATTGCAGGCAAAACGGACTTGACTTGGGGAAAATTAACTTTATTGCCAGTTAATGTATATATATCTTTAATTACTGATTCATATATTGGGAACAAAAAAGACAAACATTGAAACAGAGGGAAAACATCTCTTTTCCCCCTTTTTCCAAACTCAACTTTATGCCAGGGACTTCTCCTCCCTGCCTTGTTATCGCTTGCAGGTTACGCTCACTCCCTTTACAGTGGCAGTGAGAGGTGTGGGCCAGACTGGGGAGGGGTGTGTGTTGTGGTCAGTATGTAGGGGTGTCACTCTGCTCCCTTCCTTCTGCCACCTTTGCTGTGGCCCAGGTCCGCCACAGGCTGCAGAGGCTGTCTGCTCTGGTGTGGGTCCTCCGTGGGCTGCAGGAAACACCTGCTCTGCCATGGAGCCTCTCCTGCTCTGGTCCTGGTGGTCCTTCTGCTGCTTCTTGCTCCTTTTTGTTTCCTTTTCCTGTCTGGCATTTTTGCCCCTACTTAAACACATTTTCCCTGAGGCACCACCGTCTTGGCTGAGGGGCTTGGCTGTGCCCTGCAGTGGGCCCACTGGGGCTGGCTGGAACTGGCTGTGTCTGGCACTGGGCAGCCCATGCCTCTCCTCGCCCCTGCAGCCCCTCAGTACCTAAACCTTGCCACTGCAGAGTACACCCAGCCTGGGATGGCATATGGTAGGGCAGAAACCACATTGTTTTAAGGTAAGAAAGCTGGGACGTAACGGCCCCATTGTCTTTTGAGGGCCAGCTCAGCAAGGAGGTTTGCTTAGCAGAGGCTCAAGAGTTTGCAAATCTGATAATTAGCACAATTTGTCTTCGAAGAGACTATTTTGGCTCTTGGAAGTTTTGTATATATCACCTGTGTGGTGGTGTGCTTCCGACCCTTTAATTTGAAAAAGTGTGGTGCTGTTGGGCGTATCAACTTTGAAAGATGCTGGCTCCAGAAATAACGTGAGTCTTTTCAAAGCCGAACGTAGTGTGTTTGGAAAGAGAGGAATATCTGTACAATAAGCTGTTCTCAGCTACGTAACCTTTTTCTTTTTTTTGATCTTTGTTAAAAAGTACGTTTGTGAGAAACTAGCTTCCAATGCAGCTGGTTGTTAGTATAAACTGCTGTGGCTCTCCCCACATTGCAGCTGTTAGGAGTAAGTCATGCTGGTTGTGGTCATCATCAGGAGTCTCTGCTCGCTGTGGTCTTGGGAGGGAAAATTAAGAGGAAATGGCATCTTGTAGTCCTGCTATTAAAGCCATGTGGGACTTTAAGTAATTCCCTTAGTCTGTTTGTACAAATGGCTTTAATTATGTTTCTTTGCCTTTGTAATTGTAGTAGAAGGTTTGGGAAGCTTGAATTACCATAGGATGAAAACATTTAAAAAATTTCTGTAGTAAACCTCCAAAGACAGCACTCTGGGGATAAAGCATCCTTTCTTTCCCAGCATTTTAACAGATTGCAATTACAGCTGATGTTACAGTGTTGCAATACTGTGAAGGAAGATGTGACGGGAAGGAAGTATTGCATAGTTTTCTACTCTGAAATGGATAATGGCTTTGTGATCTTCTTAGGAAAACAGATGATTCTTTTCTTGAGGAATAAATCCTCTCTAGAACAGAGATTAAGAAGATTCACAAATAATTACACTTAGCCATTAAAACCTTTCTGCATATATTAAATGTGGGCAGTTGCTCACTGCATGGCATAGCAATTGGCACACTTAGGCCTTCTGTTAGGTTTGGACAGTTTGTAGGTCTGCCACTAAAACTATGTCAAATTAAGGTGATACAGTTGTTGCATGTTCTTATTACTTATTCAGTGATAAGGTAGTCATAAGCTTGGCCAATGTATTGCATTGAAACTAAGGCTATGGTCATAAATCAGTAATTTAAGAGCATGGTTTTGAGGGTGCTGGCTGTTGTGGTATTTTTGTTATCCTAAAATGAAATTTGAGAAGGACATAATTAATTTTTCACCCCTTAATGCAGCCTTGCATGAAGTTGATGCTAGTAGATTTCTGGTGACAAGTTACATACTGAAAAATAGAGTTGTGTACACTCAGAAATTGATAACAGAATCTGACTATTTTCACTGGATTTTCCCCATGCACACGCTAAATCAGTAGGGAATAGAAGGACACTCATGGTTTTTATTTGTGTGGTGTTCTGCAATGGTTTAAGTCCATGAAAGTCAGTACCCCTGTTTACATTTAGGGGAATGAGGTGGTTCAGGTCATTGGCCCAGGGAAAAAATCAACCTAACAAGTGATGTAGGACCGAGTTAGCTTATACAGGGTCTTGTGGGCACAAGTACTGGCATAAGAGGCAAGTCAGGAATGTCAAGGAGGTAAAGGAGGGACTGGGGCAGTGCCAGCTTTTATTGGCTTGCATTGCTGTGGAATTGTACCTTTTATAAACTGATAACAATGTATCTTCATATGCAGAAGAAAGTTTTATCCTGCTGCTGACAGGAAAGAAAATATTCTTACAATGATAGTTTCCATTATATGGTACAGCTACACAACTACATGTATTTGGTGGTCTTGTAAAGAATGTCTCTCAGTTTGCAGTGTACTTTAAAACTATGCTACTCATCTCCTATGACATTAACCTGCCAAATCTGAAGTCATAGCAATTTTAATGTTACTGTGCAAGGAAGCTGTAGGTTCTGAAGCAGTTAGAATTTCCAAATGTGAATACAAACTATTAATTTTATTTGCTGTTGTGTATATCGGGAAAACCTTTTTTCAAAGATGTGCCACTGTCCTTTCAGTAGTTAGAAATAGAAGATAAATAACATTTAAGAACTATGTTTCTATACAAAGGATTAAAACAGTGAAATAAAAATGAAATACGAAGTTACAGATTGCTTTTATGTTAATCCTTTTTCTAGCTACAAAACCTGTCCACAAAAAATGTGGCATGGCTACCTTTGAACTTCTGTAAAAATAAATTTAAGTCTCAATTAATCAGGTGGTCTTTTGCAGGCTATATTAACATTAGCATTAAAGTTGACTTGAGAATGTAAACAAAAAAGACTCAGAGTCTTTGGTTTAGAAACCAAAGATGTAATGTTTTTCTGCTTCCTTTCGCAATTACATTACGATTACACGTTTATAGGAGAATAAAGCTGTGGCTTTGGTATTTGAATTAGTCAATACTTTGCATCAGGTGTGGGGAAAGTGCCTGGTTTTCAGGAGAATGGCTCACTGAGGTCTGACTGAAGCCTTTGTAGCAGGATAGGAAGTAATGCTATAAGGACTGGGGAACCTGTGTGGCTTGGAGAGCCATAGGCAGAGTGGGAATAGATGGAAAGGGCAGAGTTAAGAAGAGAGTTAGGTTTGATCTTGCTGTGGCTAGACATCTGTGAGGCAAGGTAGCAAATTTATCAGAGTAGCTCAGGCAATGCTACCTTCTCAACATGTGTCACTGCCACATGCATCTTGACTTCTTCCTTGCCAACAGCAATGAGCAACGGCTTTTCAGGATGCTAGTGAAATGGTTAATGTGTACACGGCCAGTTTGCTTCTCCTGGTCATTACTATTTTGCCTGTTCATATAGATCTCCCTGGTTCACTCATTTCTGCCTTCAGTTTATTGATGATTGGACTGGCAAGGATGTTTAGCCTAGAACTGCTTTCGGTACATAACTTTAAAATTATCAGAAATGGCTGAACAAGTGAGATGTAATTAGAAGTGTCTTGCCCCCTTTTTTTTTTTTTCCTTCCTTGAATGAGAATCTGACCAAGTTGTCCCTGAAATTTTGAAATGTTTTGGTTCTTTTCTTGTGCAACTCTAGCACTCGGGTATCTTTGATTTTACAAGTTTTGCATCCCAGTCAGATGGATCAAAAGAAGAATGTACATGCAGCTCAAAATGTGGCAGAGTTTTTAAGAGCTTCTTCAAGTTACAGTTCCGAATGCTTGAGGATTTCCTGTGTGTGTGGATGATTTTCAGAGTATGCTACCTTCTCATGTTTTAGTAGTTGTTTGTGTGTGTGTGTGTGTGTGTCCACTTTTCTTAAGATACCACTGGATCTTCAACTATTTTGTGGTTAAAACCAACACTGTCACTTCTTGAAGTAAAATTCTGTACGTGTTTTCCATCAAACCTGCTTTCATCAAGACTGCATGATTAAATGCTGCAAGGTTAATTTGCAGACTGGCCAGTGAAAATGCATCTCATTTTTCCACTTCACTACACAATTCTCTGTTTTGTGCCAGTGTTAATTTATACAGACTCACTGTAATTATACAGTGATAAGTAACTTTATAGGATGTGGTCATACATAAGACAGAAGAGAAATGCTTTTCAAAACTGAGCTACTGTAAGGTAACGAATGTGTGATGAGGGTCAGATTTTTAGCAGTAGTTCTGCAGTGTCCTGTCTCATCCTGCCAACAGGAACAGCACAAATGCGTCCCTGCAAGAAGGGGTAGCATGTGGGATCAGCCAGCCCCTGGAGCAGTCATCTGTGAATCACCAGCCAGAAGAACACTGGTAGAGAGGAGTGGGCAATGAAAACAGTGAGTCTTCCTTTTGAAGGCACTTTCTTCCCCTGTGTTTCAGGAACAGCAGCTTCACTCTCCTCCCACCCTCAGGACAGAAGAGTTTGTCCTTCTAGAGCATTCATGTACAAACTGGATAAAAGTGTCTGAAAGTGTGGATGTGAAAACACATTTTTGGCATGATTTCTATTATACTGTAAAGGTTTCCTGTCTCCTATGGCAAATGACTTTTGGGAAATCACATCACCTTTTTTGTAAGATGTTTTTCCCTTTACTGTTGAATCATTACAAATGGTAGTAGCTGGAACAGTTACTGCCACTTTCATTAAGTGCCCTCTGCATCCTGGAATCTAAGTGCTACAGCCCAGTCTATACCAAAACATTTAAGACTATGGGGGCTTTAATTTAAGCATGTAAGTAGTCCTGAGGCGGTCAGAAGGATGACGCAAGGTTTTTAAGTTAAGCACTTGCTTAACTATTTTGTTAGGTCTGGTGCAACTTTTCATCACTTTGAAAGATTGAGCAGCCATCTTTCAGTAAGTCAGTTAAAAAAAAAATCTATTAATCTGTCAACACAGGCAACTATTAGACCAAGTCCACAATACAGGTCCAAATAATTTAAAAAAAAAAAAAAGTCTAGTCCTGCCCTTTCTTTCATGCTCAGTAAAGAAAAAAAATCTAGTATGTTGAGAATTTAAGTTACAGTTTGGGTCTGTTTCTGTTGAATCACATTTCTTTTTTAGGTGTTGCCTAGTAGTAAAATAAATGGAAGTTTTCAAAATAATGGTATTGCAATACCTCTGAACAGCAGAGGAAATTTAGAAACATCAAAGCAGTTCACAGTGCAGCCTTGTACTGAGGTCATGGATGATGGGGAGATGGCAACATCATTCAAAAAATGAAAAGGGAATCAACAGGCTACCTGGCTGAATCTGATGATTAGTTGAGGAAGGTGAAGGCTAATGAGTGCTCTGAAGGTTGGAGTGGGTGCTGAGCTTGTGTCTTCAAATGGCTGCTATGAGGGGAAAAAGGCATGCAAAAACAAGCTGGACAAGTCATGGCAGTTAGGAATGAGTCGATGAAGTGGGTGTCAGCCCACCAACAGCTTGGCCTGAGAGACACGGGGCTTGTGCTTGGGGGATTTTGCTCTCAGCCAGCCTGCTCATTTACAGATTGGGGTCAACAGGGAGGTGTCAGATTGCGGGGGGGAGAGAAAAGCTTAAATTGTCAATGCTGACAGGTAACTACCACAAGTAATTGTGGGTGCCTGTGCAGGGTGAGGGTCTGAAACTGAACTTTTGAACTCTCGAGTACAAACCTGCTGCTTGCTAGCTTCAGCTGTGGGGGCTGCTTGTGACTTCCTGTAACACCTGAACTAAACAAAAGGGGCATTTCCTGAATCCTCCCATTAATGAATAGGCATGAGCCAGTGAGTAGGCTGATCATGCTTTGTGCTTTTGTATGTAGACTGTCACATGGGAAAGGCAGAGGTCTGGGGAGCCGAAAGAAGGTGAACATCCTGCAGGGAGAAAGATCTCGGAAGTGGGGAGAGATCCTGGAGATGGGAGAGAGATAGGGAGACAAACGCTGGGGGAGCCTCGGGACTTTGGCTGGTAATGCTTGGGGCCAGTAACAGTGAGCAGCTGTGGAGCAGGGAGCCAGCACAACCTTCTCAGATCAGTGGCCCTCTCCCTGATGGGAAGGCGTGGTGGGCCTGAGTGAGTGAGTGAGATAACTGATTAGGTAGACAGCTCAAGTATCACTGGTTTTAAAATAAACCTCTGTATCCCGATCTGCTGCAGCTTGTCTTGCCTGTGACACTAGTGTAGGATAAACACATTTATTGTCAATTATGGATCTCCTCCTGAATTGGGGCCAAGACCTCTGGATGACATCTGTATTGATTAAGATATTAAAATGCAGTATCTGTTCTTGGAGAGTGCTTAGAAAGGACTGTCGGTGCTTGATAAGAGGCACATTACTGGGGACTTTGCATTTCCATTTACTAACTTCACACTATCCCTCTTAATTGCAATATTCATTCTAATTCTCCTTCCTTTTATTCTTTTTTTACGTTGCTGATGGCTGCAGTTTTCTTCTAAGTTGTTGATTGGAATACATTTGTTAGCTTTAAAAGGGATGGTAACTTCAGTTGTTTCTCTCACAGTGCTGATGCCCAAAATAATGCATGAGGTGTGAGTGCTCCTCGGTGATGGCTGTTACCTAATATGCCTGTTTCACTGTGCATGTTTATGCAATTTAAAGACATTGTTGAATTGACTCATCTGCATCAAAGTTTTACTGAGTACATCATTATATAGCCGATTACTTAATGCCCTTTGAAAGAACTGAGATTTGTGCCAGTGCACCCTAAAAATCTACGGTTGGGTCAGCATCCGCGTTACCGCCGGCTGGCTGTCAGCACCCCACCTCCGCCCCGCGCCCGTGTCCTCCCGCCGCCCCGCCCGGCAGGTGGGGTCGCCGCGGCGGGCGGGGTGTGCGAGGGGCGGGCGGGAGGAGTCCCCGCGGCCGTGCCTCAGTCCCCGCGGCCCCGCCTCAGTCCCCGCAGGCCCGGGCACGGCGGAAGGCAGCGGTAACGGGTCCGGGGGAAAGGGGGGTGGGGGGCGTTGGAGGCTTCGCCCCTCGGTCCCGCACAGGTCCCCGAGTAGGTGGCTCAGCGGGGCGGGTGGGGTCGTGCTGCCCCCGCCCCGCCCGCCCCTTTCGGGGGGCTCCCACCGCCGGCAGCCGGGGCAGGCAGTGCATGCGCCTTCGGCAGACCCGGCGGCGGCATCTCTGTCCCCCGGGCGGCGTTTCTCGCGGGCGGCGGGGCTGAGCGCCGCTGAGGGGACGCGCCGGCGCGGAGGTAGCTGGGGTCGGGGGGAGCCTGACACCGCTCCCCGTGAGTCCTGGCGCCGGGGGCGGTGGTTTCTGTCTTTCAGAATTACAGGAAAAAGTGTTACTTGTGCTGAGCCTGGTAACTTCCTATTTTGTTACTTCGCAGTCGCGGGGAGGCAGAGGTCCCTGTTAAGCAAAACGCCCGTTCTGCAGCTGCGGTAAGTGAAAAGCTTATTTTTAACAGAGGTCCTTCTGCTCATTTTTGTTACTACGGAGCGTGGGAAAATGTGAAATTCATCCCCTTACTCGAGTGGATCTTTGCAGTGGTGACGCGTGCTTGCATTTACATCTCTCCAGACGTTCATCCCAGACTTGAGGCAGTGCATGCTTCTATGTCTGTCCAGGCCAAGCAACTCCTTTCAGTTTCTTTCTTGTAAGTCCATGAGACAGTAAGAACTGAGGCTTCCTATTTAGCTGATCGCATTTGTCGCTTTTTGGGAAGAATATGATACAGATGCTTGGCAGTGGTTTTCTTTGTGTGTGCAATGGTAAGAGTGAGTTCTCAAAACATTTGCAATATACGGTCATCAAAAGCAGTAAAAGCTCTTTCCTACCTGCTGGCTACTTAAATTGTTTGTATTCACTCAAATTTTCTCAAAGTGGCGTATCAGATTTAAATACACTGGCCCCATGCTGCTTCTATGCTTGCACAATTTCTGCCTCCTGGGAAGAAATGATTTTGTGTTATGGTTTGTGTACACATCCGTCATGAGTATCACCTACATGCACTCATGCTGAAATTGGGGAAGCTGCACTGAACTTCCCATCTGTAATGGACTGTGTGACTGTTGTCTTTTGAAGATGATTGTCTAAAAAGTTGAAATCCAACTTCTAGCCTCTATCTGTGAATTAAGACACTGGGCAGGAGAATGTTTTCATGCTTGAAGAAAGCTTCCTGTATTGGGCAAAAGGACAGAACGGTCAGTTCGGATTTTTCTGTCAGATAGAGGCTGATCAGTAACAAAACAGGTCACAAAAAGGATAAAAATGGGGGGGAAAAAAAGCCTTAGGTTTATATCATAGAGGTTGCAGTATTGAATGTTAAAGATCTTGATTTTTCTATAATAATCATGTAAGTCTGGAAATTTTTTGCATTATTTGGTGCTTGTAGGGAACATTTTCAATTAAAAAATGCTGTACTGGGACATCTCAAAACGTAGCTGTTTTTAGTAGGTCCCGTGGAGCCTGGTTTCACACTACTGTGCCATGTTTCAGTTAGTAGTTTTTGACAAATCTTTTTGACAGAGATACAAAAATATTGTTAGTAATGTTTACAGTATAGGTAGTAAACAAAAGAAAAACAGGATATATAACCTTTATGAGATGATCTGAATTAGTAGGGTGATATGGCAATTGTCTTATGCAGGTCAACACCGAGATAAATATATTTGGGATCACAGAACACAAATGCTCGATAGGACAAAAAACTCTTGGAAAGCAGTAACATAAAGACCATTTTAGATGACTGTCCTCTGTTGGGGAAAAAAAGGGCTAACATTCTGCTTGGATGTACAGTAACAGGAATAGCAGGTAAGTGTCTGGTGGTGATCTTACGTTCCTATAACAAGGTACATGAGGTGTTTAGCATCCAGCAATGAAAGGTGGTAAGGAATTAGGTGAAGGTTAGCTGTGCAGAGGCTTCCCTGTCATGTTATACATTCACTGCATTAATGTATGCAATGCAGACTGTAGCTCACTTCTGTTAATATCTGAATAGTCAGAGCTAGATTATGTCCGCACTTCAGGAAGGGTGTGAAATACTGGAGGACCTTCAAAAGAGAATATAAAAATAACTAAAGGAAATGGAAAACAAACCTTTTAAAGAAGACTTAATGTATACTCTTTACATTTATATAAGGTTGAGATGAATGTGGAGAAGGATATTTGATAGTGAGAGTGTAAGGAAGGGTCTTAATCACTGTGCAAAAGATACGAGATGAAATGGTGTGTAGGTATTGTCTATCTTGCAAATTAACTCCTAAAAACAAGAATAAGTGATGCAATAGTAACATAAGCGCAAAACTCACTATTAGCTGAGTCTGTAATGAGTCTGAGTTTATAAAGTTTTCTAGAATATATGATTAAATCTCTTTTTCAGAATGGTGTATTATGTGTACAGGTAAGCTGTGGGGTCACGGTCATCTTTTCTGAGTGATAAGAAAGTATGAAAGTGAGATTTTGCACTCATTTTGTTCTCTTTCCTTCTTGCGTCTGTGGGAGCACAGGATTACCTGCATTGTTCTCTGCGTTCTTGTAACACTTGCAGCACTACAGTAGGACAGGGATTATAATTATATCCTGCATCTGCGGGCTGTAGCTGATTCCCTGAACAGTCCAGGGAAGTTTTTATTTGCTTTCTTGTGAAACACAGTTTGCTAACATTATTTAAGTGGACATCTGTTTTACTCTGGAACATCTGGAATTGGTCTTAGTTTAAGAGGCAAGGCTGGATGAGGTGAACTAATGCTCTGAAGTAGTACAGAAAATCTTCTGTCTGATCTTCTGAAAAGTGTGTATTCTGTCCAAACTTCAGGTCAAAATCACCCAAATCTGGCAACTGTAAGAGATTTGGGTCTGGCCACCCTCTCTTGATGAGAATTCTATGTTTCTTTAAAGCTCAATGCATGGATCCTCCTGCCCTGACCATCCATTTTTCTCACCTAGTTGCTTAACATGGCTGAGGCACCTTTGTTTGAGTGACTGTGCTCAAGGAAGTGGCACAAAGGCAACCATCCTATCTAATAGGATTGTTCAGAGAGTAATGAATTATTTCAGTCTTACTAACTGAAAACGTCTTGACACAAAATAATCTCTCAAAGTAGACTCTTGTAGCCAAAATAGACTTTGTCGTCCCTCAAACACTGAGCCTAAGAAGAGGGCTCCAAGACCAGACCTGTACATGAAGCCTGCTTAAGCCCTAGTTTGACTGTTTTTTCTTTCTCAGTGAAAAAAGAACAAGGAATGACAGTGCTGCTATAAGAGCTGCAGTTCTGTCTGGTAGTATCACCAACATTCAGTTCTGGTGATATTGATGGCCCGGCCTTTCTTTTAGTGATCATTATCAAATTGGATATAATCATGTAGTTAAAATTAAAAAAGTGACCAATATGTAAAAATGAAGAAGTTAAATCTTGTTTTGTGTTTGTAGCTTTAAGCTTTTTCCCTAAAAATTAAGTTTTTATGATGAGCTATAATACATTAATTAGCAAACAAATAGTTTGCAGCTTTTTTAATCTAAGCATTTTATACCTTAAGATATATTTAGAGGCTTATTTGTTATGCTTGTTCAGAGAGTAATGAATTATATTCTATTTACTAGATATGGATTTAATTATTTTTCTGTATTAGTATCAAGCTGCATTTAGGTAAAAATTGGAATTTACATACAATGTACAGCATTTTATATTAAAATGTATTAATATTCAATATGCTGTTAAATACTGTTCTATAACAAAAGAAAGGGTTTATCAAAACAGGTTTTGCATCTGTAACTCTAGACTATACTAAATAAAATAACTGTTATCAGCACTTATTAACTGAACTGACCTTTCCTGGTCACTATGTCCTTCAGGATTTCAGAACAAAAGTGTCTTACCCTTTTGTGCCTATCTTTTTTATTTAGAGACTGAAAAAGGAAAACGGCTTTCCTGCTTTTTCAGTTTCCAGTTGATTTGCAGCTTTTACATTAACAAGTCATTGAACTTGATGAATACAGCCTTTGTTTCTATTTTTTTTTTCTTTGCCCGCTATGGCATTTTTAGAACAAGTTTCTGTGGTCAAAAGTTGGCACAGCATTTCAAGGGGCTCTGCTCCATGCTGCTCCTTCAGATGTGTCTGTAAGCTTAGTGTTTTCTGTTTTCTCAATAAACATGTATTGTTTGAATTTATTTAATTTAAGTGATTTTAGTAGATTATGATAGCATTATGTTTTAAGGTAGGCTGTCATAATGTAAAATTTAAATATGTTTATTTTGTATTTATTTTATAAAGGAAATGCGCCTAAGTCCTGTTTAAATCAAGTCCTGTTTAAATGTTAAAATTTTAAATCTTATCCGTCCTCGTCTGAGGTTCAGCTGACTTTTTAACTCAGTTAAGGACTGTGAATTATGAAACTGGTGTGCTCGGGATCTTTCACTACCGTGTCTGTCATTTTTCCCCATGGATGAGCTTGTCAGTGCATGATTTATAGGGATTAGACAGCTGGGAAAAGCCATTAGCCGTCCCATCACATTCACTGCTTCCTCCAGTATGTTTACATGTCATTCTCTTCTCTGACCTATGTAGAGAAACCTCCGTTTTCCTCTTATGATGCTCACCGGTACTCGCCCTTGATGGAATCCTGACCAGTCCTTGAAATTGATGCTTCTACATCCTGTTATCTGGGAAGGAGACTGAAATTCATATTTGGATTGTTTGCCTGAAATGTCCCCTTTCCCTCTAGGATTTGTGTAAACGCTGATGGGTTTGAATCTTGGAGTTCTGAAAACTGATGGTTATGGCGTTTCAAATTGCATCTGTGCATAACATTGCAGTCGGGTGGCCCCGCGTGGCCGAGCACAGGCTCAGGCTCCTGCCATTCAGCATTGGCTGATCTCGTATAGGGCAAGGTCTGTCTCTCCATACAGTAGCTGGCATGGCAGAGCTGTAGCAATTGCTGCTAAAGACTAAACAAAAGACAGCAATGGCTATTCAGCTTCTTTCCTCTTTCATAGTTGTTAGAAGAGTGTCAGACTCAGTAGGAAAGGATGACCTGTCAGGTTCCAGCAAAGATGTTGGAAATTCTTGAAGATGACTAGGCTTATGTTTTATATAGGCTAAAGGCATACTGCCTTTCCATTTATAGATGTACCATGTTCTTTATTCATGGTGTAACAGCTACACTGCATGCAGAAGTATGTGTTTGTGTAGTTAAAAACAATCTTAGAATTGGATCTGAATGGAAAAAGGTTTCCTATCCCAAAATGGGGGAGAAGGGTGATTAAGAAACAGCCCTAAATAGATTATGGGGAAAAGTTACTTTTGGTAATCTTTTCCTCTGACTTCTTTAAATTTTTAAACCATGGCTCTTCCAAACAACTTAAATTTCAAAATGAAAAAGGAAAACCAGAGGTTTTAGTATTGAGAAAGCCTTGTTTCATCAACTATGTTACACAATTTCTTATTTTTTTAATGAGACCTTCATTGAGATTGCCCCTTCCTACAAGAAATCTGGCTTTGGTGAATCAGTTTTTTAAATAGTTGAAGAATACAGTTCTGTTCATTCTGTTTGTTTAGTCGTCAGAATTTAGCTTGTATAGGTATCTTTAAGTGAAGCACTTCTGAATTTATTATGTGGCTTTCAGTCAGGAATGTTCTTTCATCACTTTGGCTGTTTACTTAAGAGATCGCACATGTAAAAGAGCTGTTTAGTCACCTATCAGTATAGGGACAACCACGTAAGACATAAGCAGAGTTGTAACCTGCTGAGTCACTACCCTTGTCTCTGACATGTAGTAACTAGCAGCTGGCATGTCAAATAACCAGCTGCTAATTGGTAGCGGAGAAAGTGGAAGGAGATGCAACATAGCATCAGCACTGAACCAAATTAACAGCTCACAGCTGGGAAGAAATGTCATGGAGGTCTCTCTCCCCAGTCCTCTCCTCTATTTCACCAACTCAGATGCCTGTCAAATTATGTAGCAAGTTGCTTACATTTGCTAACGTAGCACAAATACATTTTTTGCTTTGTTTTCTGCTATTTTAGCAAGTGGAAGTGACTAACTGTGTGATGAGCACTAGAAGGGGGGGAAAAGGTAGGTACGGGTACAGGACAAGGAGCGCTCACTGAGTGTGGATGGGGTCTTTGGCTGTTGAAGCTTTCTGGTGAGCATGTGGAACTAGAATTTTTCAAAGGCTTGTAACTTCGCATTGCGGCCAGATTTGCCATGCCTGATCTTTTAGTGCTGTGCTCCACTGTGGTGGAATACGTGGTGGTATGTGGTATTTTTGGCACAAGCGTAATTCAGAAATGTTTTTATGATTTCCCAATGCTATTGAGTTCCAATTCCTTGCTAAAAAAGTGTGGGATTGCTGGAGCTAGTCAAAGGAATATGATTAAAAAAATGTTTTCCTTGGAAACAGCTGAACTATTTTGGCTGAAATGAAGCATCTTCTGTCTTGTGTCCCCTCAAAAATAGCAAACCAGCATATGTAGAGTATCAGCAGAAACTGTTAGAGCTTTGCCAAGTTGTGAGCAAAGACAGACAGTGGGAAGTGTCTGATAAACTTAATAGTTTTTTTCCTTTTTTCTTTTTTTCTTTTCTTTTTTTATAAAGCAGACTGTTCTTCATCTCCCTGCTAGAGTTTATGCACCCTTTGAATTCTTGTATGCTTTAACCAAGGCCGTGGTTCCGCTCTTACTGTCTTTTCATTTTTCTCACAAACTCTCAGTGAAGACCTATAAAATAATTTAATTTCCAGAAGAAGGGTAGCTGCTCCCAGATAAAGTCAGTGTCCATGTCAACTCACAGTTGCTTTTTTTGGACCAGATCTTGTATTGAAATGGACTGTTAATTTTATTAAAAATGTTTTGTAAATTGATCCTTTCCTAGGCTGGAAGGGACTTTACATGTCCTATCTGGGGAGAACGATGATCTTTGTTTTGTTCTTGGTATTAGCTGATTTTTTTTTTCTTTTTTTGAGTAGGCTACAAGGTGGGAAAACCTATTAGCACTTTTTACTTAGAGCAGTGTAATCAAGTTCAGTATTGACAGCTACTCTGTGGTGACATTGCTTTTCTCACTTTTTGCTGGATTCGTCTATAGTTGCATTATTTGAAATGATGGTGCTGCCTATATGATCTGGAAGTGGTTGTTTCTTGACATACTGTTATCTAATCTTATGGCAACTTTTACTGTTTTTTGTTACTGGGTAGTTATGTTCGGTGAATCTAAGGAAGAAGTTAATCACTAGGGGAAATTCTTTAATTAGTCACGGCCATAATACTTAAACCTTGTATTCTGTGGTTGATGCAGACAAGTGGAAAGCCTGTGTTTTGAACCATTTGTTTTATTTCATGAAGTCTTTACAATACAGAATATGTGGTGAGCTTTTATTACATGTTGCTAGCAGTTAAGTCTACAGAAAAGAAAGAATAGAGCTTTATTGTTTATGTTAAGTGCCTTAAGCTCTTTCCTATAAACAATTATATGTATGCTTATCTTCACATGCCACATAGAGGATTTGGTATTCTCATGAATGTGTATATCCTTCAAGATTAAAGCCATATTCCTAGAGCTGTTGCAAAAACATTTTATTTGACTAAAAAATTGTTTACTTTTTAAAGTTTTTTTTAAAAATGCTTATGCCAGTGTAGTATCTGTAAATCATTATTGATTTGTCTTTGGCTTACCATTCCTCCTCTGTCAGATAGTTTTGATTTGGGCCCCTCACTACAAGAAGGATGTTGAGGTGCTGGAGCGTGTCCAGAGAAGGGCAACGAGGCTGGTGAGGGGTCTGGAGAACAAGTCTTATGAGGAGCGGCTGAGGGAACTGGGACTGTTTAGCCTGGAGAAAAGGAGGCTGAGGGGAGACCTCATCGCTCTCTACAACTACCTGAAAGGAGGTTGTAGCGAGGTGGGTGTTGGTCTTTTCTCCCAAGTAACAAGTGATAGGACGAGAGGAAATGGCCTCAAGTTGCGGCAGGGGAGGCTTAGATTGGATGTAAGGAAAAATTTCTTTACTGAAAGAGTGGTGAAACATTGGACCAGGCTGCCCAGGGAAGTGGTGGAGTCCCCATCCCTGGAGGTATTTAAAAGACGTGTAGATGAGGCGCTTAGGGACATGGTTTAGTGGGCATGGTGGTGTTGGGTTGACAGTTGGACTCAATGATCTTAGAGGTCTTTTCCAACCTCAATGATTCTATGATTCTATGATTCTGTGATTAGGCACATGATGTTGTAGTGCTCTTTGTTATTTTGCTTGGTTTTGTTGATGTTCATAATCATCTTTGAAGCGTGTTGGTTTTCTGCAACTAGCAGTCTCCTAGCTAATGAAGTACTGACTACATCAGTGTTTACCACAGCTGTATAGCAGTCATTGGTGTGTGTTTCTATGAAGTTGGCAAAGCCTTTTTTAGAGTCATCATTACGATTTTTCTTTATTTTTGAATGGAATGTAGTTTTCTTACAGCCATGACTTTGGGACTGATTTTTTTTACTTTGATATCTTTCTTAAACTTTAAAAAATATAGTAAGAACGAACACACACTTTAGTGCTTACAAAATATATTCTTAGCTTTAACAGAGTGGGACTTCTACTATCTCATCAACATTGCTATAGAATATATTCTAAAATTTAAAAATAACTATCTAAATATTTTTAAATCTGTATCTGTTTTTAATTCTGCACCTACTGGTGCGGAATACTTGGAACAATTGCTTAAGGTTCTTTGTTTTATTGCCATCAATAGTCTTTACTGCTTTGAGAACAAGAACTTACACCCTAGGTAACTAAAGTAGTAATAGATTATCTTTTTTGTAATTGCTTTGTTTCTTTTTGGTACACATCTTGCTACAGCTGTATTTTAGGAGTGTGTCACTGGGCAAACTCCTCCCTCATTTCCCTTTTTATGCCATGTGTCCTTTTCATTTTTTTCTCCTGTTTTGCACTGTCATAGCCTCAAAGTTTATAAAATGCTTCCTGAGACAGACTGAAAATAATGTTTAAGATGAGTTCTGGCAGGAACTGAGCACAAAGCATTTTTTTACTATAGTTTTCTCTTTTAGATTACTGTAAAACTATTTTGTAGCAAAACCAAGAAGTTTTTGTGGAAGGGACCATAATGTAGGGCAGAACCCCTTCTGCCTGTATCCCACCCATAGATCTCTGTCCCGAACAGTGACCTGGTGCACACCTGCTTCCTAGCATTGTCTAAACCTGTGAGAGGAGGAGGTGCCTTGTTTGGTCTGAAAGCTGCTGGTGTACCTGTTCTAGGGAGATAGCACCTGCCTCCCACCTGGAGCCCTCCTGAGATACAAGTTTGCATGGAGAGCTGAAATTCCAGCAGCTCCTCCGATAAATCTGAAAACCTAATGTGAAACAGGGGCCCTAACTAACTGCAGCAATAGTAATGCCCACCTTTTGCTTATGAACATAGTAGCTAGAGCTACTCATCCAGTAAGTAGGAATATTGGGCCCTAGGCCCTCATCAGCTGAAGGGAATCTGAAACCTCTATTTTTTTTATAGGCCCATCTCCTACTTACTAGCCAAAGGAGTAGTCTGCGTTGCAGCATATTCTGCCCTTCATGCTGGAGGTAGGCCGCTTTACAGACAAGGGTTGTTACAGACAAGCTGATGAAGCATGGGCTGGATGAGCAGACAGTGAGGTGGATTGAAAACTGACTGAATAAATGGGCCCAGGGGGTAGTGATCAGTGGCACAAAGTCTAGTTGGAGGCCAGTGACTAGTGGCGTACCCCAGGGTTCAATACTGGATCCATTCCTGTTTATCATCTTCATTAATGATTTGGATGGTGGGGCAGAGTGTACCCTCAGCAAGTTTGCTGATGACACCAAACTGGGAGGATTGGCTGGTACGCCAGAGGGTCGTGCTGCCATCCAGAGGGACCTCGGGAAGCTGGAGAAATGGCCTGCTAGGAATCTCACGAAGTTCAACGAGGAGAAGTGCCAAATCCTGCACCTGGGGAGGACCAACCCCAGACACAGACAGGGGACTGACCAGCTGGAGGGCAGCTTTGCAGAAGAGGCCCTGAGGGTCCTGGTGGACACAAGGTAGAACATGATCCAGCAATGTGCCCTAGTGGCAGAGAAAGTTGGTGGTATCCTGGGCTGCGTTAGGAGGCGTGTAACCAGCAGGCCAAGGGAGGTGATGCTTTCCCTCTGCTCAGCACTGGTGAGGCCACACTTGGGAGTACTGTGTCCAGTTCTGGGCTCCCCAGTGTATGGGCATACTGGAGAGTGTCCAATGAACGGCCACAACGATGATTAAGGGACTGGAGCATCAGTCATATGGGAGAAGGCTGAAAGAGCTGGGACTATTCAGCCTGGAGAAGAGAAGGCTCAGGGGGGATCTCATCAATACCTGAAGAGGGGGTGCAAAGAGCACAGAGTCAGGTTCTTTCCAGTGGTGCCCAGTGACAGAACAAGAGGCAGTGGGCACAAACTGAAACACAGGAGGTTCCCTCTGAACATCAGGAAACACTTTTTCACTGTGGGGGTGACTGAGCACTGGAGCAGGTTGACCAGAGAGGTTGTGGACTTTCCATCCTTGGAGATCTTCAAAAGCCATCTGGACATACTCCTAGGCAACTGGCTCTGGGTGGCCGTGCTTGGGCAGAGTGGTTGGATCAGATGACGTCCAGAGGTCCCTTCCAATCTCAGCCACTCTGTGATTCTGTGAGTGATGACAGCAGTGCTTGAGGCAAGGGGAGTGTTTCATTTCTGTCACTGTTCCCCTGGAGCCCTAGATTCAGCTGTACCTTTAGAAGAAATCATTCTACTTACTTGCTTTCCTCCTTCTTACACAGACTTTTGGGTTTTTTTGGCTGCACAGCAGTTCAGCTTCAAAGAGCAAGCCAGAGAGGTGCCTTCCCTTGCCTTTGCACAGTGTCCTCAAGTCTGGTGCCTGAGACACTTAGCTGGGATAAAACCAATGTGAATTCACTCTCTCTCAGGTGGATGATGACCTGGGACTGTTGCCTGCTTCCTGAACAATTGTTTTATTAGGTGGTGGTGCACAAGAGATGCAGATCATTCCTTCTCATGCAACAGCCTTCCTTTTCAAAAGAATTCACTCTGCTAAGTGAACCTGCTCAGAAGATGGCTAGGCAGGGTGGATTTCAAGTGGATGTTATTCCTTACCAATTCTTTACACAGTCCTTGGAAGGTAAATTACATAGGTGGATTGGATTGCCGTCAGAAGGATTTCAGGTGCACTTACCTCTCTCTTCTTTATAGGAAACTTACACACTTATCATAGGAAAACTGCATCAAATTTCTCCCATCATGCAGGAAAGTAACATTTAGACAAATCAATACTTGAACACAAGTGAGAAATGCTGAATAGCATTATTACCTCTTACAGTTGTTACAAAAATGCTTACAAAGTATTACAAGGGCATCTTTACTTAAAGTATATTACTTTTATTTTATGACAGCGTTTCCTGCCTGTAGTTACTGAAAAGGAAATGTTCAACTGTTTGATTTGGATGTTTGTCCTGCTCTGCAGCTCTATAGCAGGTATGTTTCTTGATTATTAGCACCTGTATTGCCATAAGAAAGTCTTCCAAAAGGTGACCTTCTCCAAAGGAAATTTTGAAGAGTTCTGAAAATGCAAAAACTGTATTTTAAAAATAGAATTTAGTAGGTGATTGAGTAAGTAGTGTACAGTATAGAGAGAAAAAGAAATTTATGGCACTCTTGATCTTCTCTTGTGGAATGTTAATTTTGATCATGATAGCCTGGATTTGTTTTCCTTTGTATTTAAAGTATTAAAAAAAAAAAAAAGTATTTTCAAACCTGCTTTGTTAATTGTTTCCCTGTTGCACAGGATATAGAGGGGGAATCTGCATCTGGAAGTCATATCATAGTGCAATTCTTGTTGGGTTGTAAAGGCTGGTAACTTTGGAGGTTTGCTGATGGAACAAATTAATGTTTATGTAATATATAAACACTTAAAATGCAGTTAATGTCTGCTGGTTTTGGACTGGTTCAAGTCAAATATTACCTACTCAGAGATTCATGCAATGACTAGTAATGTTCTCATTCCTAATTTTAAAAGTCACCTAACAATGTGTGACTATTGATTTTTTTTTTTTTTTTTTTTTTTTTTTAAATGTGGTAGTTCCACAGTCAGTTTAAGCTGGCACAGGTAACTGCTGAAGTTGGAAGAGCAGGTAGTTCCGCACTCCCTCCACCTCTCATCTCCCTCGCCTTCCGCTGGAGTGCATGTTTGTGTGGCTAGTTGTGATATGGTGAGGAATCTGATCTGGATGGAGAACCATGTTATTTTTTGCCAAGCTTTTATTTTTCACCTGTATCGGTGTCCTTTTGGTTCACTACGCAGGCACTACTTCTGGCATGCAAAGTGGGTAACAGCAGTGAATGAGTGGTTGAGAATTAAAAATGCTTCTGCCACCACTTCAAACTGATTAAGTTGAATAGTGTAGGTTAGAATAGGAAATCACAAGGACAGACTGAAATAATGACTTTGTGACAGTAATTGAAAGTTCATGTGCGATTTATCACATACAACTTAACACACAACAGTAATTCATTATATAATGGTATTTGTGTCTTAAATTGTTCAGGGACTACATGGAAGAGGAGCACATATGTTTGTAGAAGCTTGAACAATATATGAAACAGTGCAAGTAATTGCTTACAACTGATATACAGTAAAACTTGTGCAGTAGAGTGTAAAATAGCCATTAGTATGACTTTGAAACATAAAGAAATTACTCTGAAACAAAAAGGACACAAAAAGAAACATAGAAAGCAATTTACAGTTAATACACCCAAAAAGGAATTACCAGAAAACAAGGAAGAAAGTTTAATATTTGATTCCCTTTCATTCTTACATTCTAGCAAAGAAATTCTATCTGTAAAAGTTGGTGGGTTTTGGTTTTATTTAACAGATTTATTTACGAAATTTGTCTTCAAGAAATAAGTAGCAGCAAAAAAATAAACAGGTAGCTCCTTGCAGGACTCTAGTGGGTGATTCTTGCACTGTTTGATAACTTTGCTGAATTCATTCATTCAGTCTGCTTCTGTGTTTTCTTTTTACGTGCATTTTGTGTACAATTCCTGTACTGTGTCTGGGAATATAAATTCTATGACGGGTAAAAATACTAATGAGATATTGAAATACATTGCAGCTTAGTTGTAAATTTTAAACTTACAGTTTGATGTATTTTCTGATGTAGTAATTAGTAATGATAACATCTAAATAGTATGCATACCTTTTACATACAGGAATGTTTTCTAAGAACAGGTTTAAAAGACAAGAGTCTCTTTTCTTCGTTTTCAGCTATTAAAAACATTTGAGTTGAAAATTCTCCATTATTTCTGGGAAGGTATAGAAACATCATTCTTATACAATACCTATGGTAATATAGTAGTTAACATGAACTGAATTTCCAAACAGCAATATCTGATTCAAATGACTAACTGAGCGTTTTATTTGAACTCCATATGAAAAAGACCTAATTAAATGATCTGTAGACAACAAAATAAGTTACCATTTTTCCACTGGTATTTTAAAAGGAATTAGGTTATGTGATATCTTCCATTTTGTTTTTAGATGAAAACTCTATCAGAGATGCTGACATTTTTCCTTCATCTCCCGAAATTGAAAGAGGATCCACCCTGAAACTATTTTGTGTTCTCGGAAAACGCTACACACTTCACAGAAATGCAAGCCACATCATCTGGAAATTGAATCATGAATTGATTGCTCAGGAAAACTATGACATTGTGAACGAGACTGTATCTAGTATAACCATCCATAATTTCACTTACAGCAAAGCTCATGTGAAATGTTTCACTAAGTACTTGGGCAAAGAACAACTTTTGGTTCACACTGAAGTTAAATCTGGCTGTAAGTAGAAAAGCAGGAAAATGAATTTTAATATTTTTTAATAACTTACTGTAAAAATTTTACTTTTAAAACAACTACTTTTTTTTTTAGCATGTGGCACTGTAAGACACCTGTATTCAAGTATCTTTTTTTTTTTTCTGAAATAAAGCATCAAATTGCAGGCATTCCTTACTGACACTGGTCCATAACCTCTTTGACCCTGACTTTTGGCCAGCTGAAGTGAGTAGAGGTTTTCTGTTGAGTTCAGAGGGTACTGGTCTGTCCCTTTGGTTAAGTCTTTTGTCTAGCCTGGCCAACTTTAGCTTTCTCCAGGAAGGATTTCCTCTCTAATCCTCTGTTCCAAAGAAATTATAATTACCGTCTCTTACAGAGAAGGTTACAGGATAAATATACAAATTCTCTAATTTATTGAACGGATTAAGTCCAGATTATACTAATGTATGCCTGGGGGTCCCATTCTAGTAAAGAAGCAATAAATGCAGAAAAATACATCTGTGGAATAAAAACCAGCAGAAGGTATTGCCTGTCTGCGAAGTTTAGCGTGCCATAAGCTTGTCAATAAAAAAAAGGTCTTTTGAGTGTTATATTAGGTGGGACAGAAAAGTACTACTTTGGAGAGAGGGGTTTTTCAATCAGTTTATTTCACTGGGTGCAGTTCTCTTCCTTTCAACTCCAATTTCTTCTATCGAGTGAAGAAGTCTGGTTTTAACAAAGAAGTCTTTGAGGGTGTTACATTTTTATGGATGACTTCAGACCGTAGAGATTGCAGAGGATTGTTTCCTTTGCGCTATCTTGCTTATAAGATAAAGAGAGTCCAGAATTAGCAAACTCTTCAAGGTCATATAGGTGTATTTCCCCAGGAAGTTATCTTCTGCACTCTGAGGTCATGCAGGCTCTTGAGATTAGGGGTTTTCATAGGTTATGTGGTTAGACATTCTGGGAAGGAACCAAGAGGAGTTTTATCTTTCAGAGAATGCCTTTTCCTGAACTTTTGTGCTGTTTCTTTGTTTTCCTCTTACTCTCTGGACTGGCCTTGAGCTACAGGCATGTTGTGGGGGGTACACTTAGAGGTTCAGGACAATGTATGTAGTGGTTTGATATAAGATAGTTAATGAGTTACTGCAAAAATACCTTCAGGCCCACTTAGTTAAGTACTTCTGAGAAGTAGTTGGAGAAAATCTCCCTGTCTCCCCAGGGGAAGAAAGAGTGGTTTTGATTTTGGCTTTCTGAGGAGTTTTGAGGGCAGTAAGAAATTATAAAATGGAGTGCTATGTAGGACACTTAGTGAAGTTTGCCATAACTTGCTTTTTGACCAACAAAATCAGTTGTACATTAAAGTTACTTGTTTTTACTGGACTTTTTTTTTTAACCTTTGTCACTGTAGTTCCACCGGACACACCAGGAAATATTTCCTGTATTTATTACGTTGAGACTGAACTTACCTGCACCTGGATTTCAGGAAGAGAAACAAATCTTGATACAAACTATACTCTTTACCGAAAAATGTAAGTATACGATGTACTGGGAACTGGGTTGCTGGGGTGAGATCACCAGTTCCCTTCCCTTCATATCCTGACTTCTGTTTAAAGAAAACCTGGAAACATCATGGAGTTCAGAGTCATGGCATTTCCTCAGTAAATTCAATTAATTTGGGGTTGGTAATGGTTGGAAATGTTAGTCTGGCACCTTTTTAGTACGCTGTATAAAGGAAATGAGCATTCTCAACCCAACATTCAGTAGACTAATGTTTACATCAGAATTGATACTCACTTGTTTCCTTGAAGTAACATTACTAATTAGATCAAAAGCGGAGTGAGCTTAGGTACAAATGGAGAATGTCCCACTTTGTTGGGAGTGTTACCCAGAAAATTTCTGTATTACTAACTGTAATTTTTTTGGATGGGTAAAAAAGATTACTTCCTCCTCTACTTTAAACAGTTCCCTGTTAAACCTATTAAAGCCCCTGTTACTCTGCTTGACACCAGTAGGATTTAACCTAGGGACCTTTGGAGTCATAAGGTTTCAGTGAAAGAACCTGGAGTTAGTTGTCCTTTTTGGATTGCTCGCATCTGGGGATTTGAATTTACAAATTTAGTGTTTTTGTGACCCCATTATAGAAGCATAAATACTTGATTCTTTCAATTTCCGTTGAATTTTAAATACTGTTTAGGAGCTTACTTTTTCATGAGTTACTGTGAAAATGGTGAAATCAGTGTTGTGCCAAGGCAGATCTCAGATACAATTTTGAAGGTGATAGCACAGATACTGTCCCAAAGATACTTGTCAATCTGTTCTTCATAATAGTGCTGCTTGTAGTGCTTTTTTTTCTGCCTAATGAAGACTGTAGGTAATATGATTTCATGAAGAGTTTTCTAAAATGTCTAAAATTAATTCTTGAGAACTGGAAGGAATTCAGACTCCAAAGGAGACATTTTCTTATTGTAAGTTATGCTAGCGTATGGTATCTTCTTTATTTAAATGGTAGGGCAGGAAGACATCTTTAGTTTTATCTCCATTTTAGGCTTGATATTTTAGGCTTCCACCTTCATTAGGTGGAACTTTCTTATTCCTTCTAGTGTTTCTACATTTTATAACTTAGCTGAGTTTGTGAAACCATAAACTAGAACTGCTGTTGAAAGTAAGTTTCAATATTGTTGCTTCCTGTACCAGCACAAATTCTTCTTTAACCACATAGTGAACTGGATTGCAGAACTATTGCCAGTAAAATCTAACCATTAATTTTAATCCAGATAACTCTCCAGCTGAATTTACCATATGACTACAAAAGCACTGGTACAAGGGGGCAGAGGGCTGTGGATGGAAACAAACAGCCAGGCATGTTAGGGAAGGTAGGACTGCTTCCTTTTGCAGCAGTGCAGGCTTACAGTAGCTTAAAGATGTTCATGAAATACCAGCCTCAAACTGTTTTTGAGTTGCACGAATGGTCTGCTTGCTTACTGCATAATATGAAATATTTAACACAGGCTGCATATATGAGTTTTTATTTATTGAAGAATTTCTCTGTGGGTTGGTAAAATGAAACAAATTTCCTTAGTTTTGCATCCCACACTACTTATTATGAAAGTATATGCTGTAAAGACAACATATTATCAGTGTTCTTTCAGGAAAATCTGTCAAATTTCTATTACCTTGTAATAGCTTGGCAGTGGTACAATTTGGCTTTTCTTTTTTCTATATTTAAAAGATGAACAAAAGCTTATTATCACATAGTTCCATGTGGCATGTGTTACTATCTATCTATATTTTTAAAGGAGGTCTTGTGTGGGAGTTACATGATTTCACTTCTCTTTGAGACTTTAATCTAATATAATAGTAGCATGTGGATGCCCTATTAAGGCATTTTTACTCTTCATTACTGCTCCTGAAAAGTTGTCTTGCTAATTGTAATTAAAACTAATTGAGTCTGTGCAGGCTATTTATATGCATTTCAGCAGCAGTGCAATTAGGAAGGAGTATTCGTTCGCACAAATATATGATCTAAGGAGATGTTCACTGATAAAAATGTCCTGCCACCTCAAAAACATATAAATAATAATTAAATAGTAACCCAGCAATCAGTTTGAATTATTGTGAGAAAATCCTCTAATTTCTAACTCCTTTTATTTTTCTTTTTTGTTTTTTAGGATGACAGAAGAAAGGGTGACTCTTCCAAATACAATGGGCTCCTGCCAAAGCAAAACAGAGTCATGTTCATTTTATTATCCAGATACTCCATATAGTAGTTCTTTTTGTTTTCAGGTGAAAGCTGAAAATATTTTGGGTGAAGCCTCATCAGATTGTGTTTCTATACCTATGGAAAAAATAGGTAATTTAAAAAAAAAAAGAGTTAAATAAAGATAAAGCAGTGTATGTTGAACTGACTGCATCCACCCCAATTCTTTTTCCCTCCTTATAGCATACAGGTTAGAGAACTGTGAAACAAATTGTGTGATCAAAGTTGCTTTACATAGAAGAAAATAATGAAAAAATAATTTTTCAATAAAATAGTTTTGAAACTATTATTTGGGTTTCATTTGGTTTTAAATTGGTTTCAGTTCTGAAGTGTCATCTAATTTTAATTGTTAGCTAAAATTACGAAGTCTCTGAAATTGCATTTAGGGTTTAATAAAATGTTTCATCCTTCCCAATTTTTTTTTCATCAAAATTTGGATGCTTCAGATTTAGTTGAAGCAAGTCTCTTGTTATGTTTTAATTGATGGCCTTTCCATGTAAAATTCTTCAAACTGGTTGGTGCTACAGCAGCAATTTTCAGCAATTTCTTGGTCTTACCGAGAGGTGGTGAAAAATGATAGTGTGCTGTATTCATACTATGAAATGTTGAACTACAACAATTTTTTTAAGCTGATGTCTGATGTATCCGTTATAAACTACTAAGTTTTTAATTATTAACAAGTAAAGGCTATATACTAAAACTTTTTGTCAAACTAAGCGGTACTTGGACGGTACTTTTGTATTTTTGAGTGGTACTAGATGTCAGTGCAATATCTGGCTGTAAATGAATAGTGATATAATTTCTCCAGGTCCGCCCATCATTTACTCTCCTATTCTGCTTTCTGGTTAGGAATGTTAAAAAACCACCTGTTCTGTGATTCCCAGGAGCAATAATAATATTTTGTCTACCTCTTCTCCCTCTGTGCTGTGCTGCATTTTCCTCTGTTCATTTTGGTGTAGTTAATCAACAACCCTTTCAACTGAGTATTTTTGCTACAGCACTCCATCAGCTCTCTAGCCATCTGCTCATTACTCCCTGTGTTCAGACCTGCTGTGGCTCCTCATTACTTTCCACATCATCTGTACCTCTGTGCTAATGCATTCTTTTCCCATTGTCTCCTTCACAATTCCCTCCCCCTCAAATTCTTTTCAACTGAGTTCTTCCCTCATCTGCAGTTTGGATTTGACCTTGGCGTCCCCGTTCCGCTTCGTTTCTTTTCCCTGCTGTTGTCCCCGAGTAGTATTCTTCAGTGCCGATACAGATGAAAGAAATCTGCACATCTGTTTGAGAGCGGGTTTGTCAGCATTAAATCAGTTATGTGTGCAAGCTCTCTTATAGATAACTTCCCATATGTAGAGTTATGTCTATAAAATAGACCATCATATGAATACTCTGATAGGATGTACATTATTGGGATAATAATTAAACTTTTTGGAACACACATAGACAGAGCAATTCTGAACTTTCATAGAAGCATTTTCCCCTGTTAATGTTTTTGTTTCTTCATTCTAGAGAAATTTGAACCTCCTGAAATACTTTCAGTTAAAAAAATCACTGGTGTAAAGCAATTGCTTACAGTAACCTGGAAAATGCCTGAGAAAATTATCCCTTCACAAGATTTAATTTGCCGGGTTCAATATAGAAACTTGTATTCAAACTCTTCGGTAAGCTACATAAATTTTCTTCTGAATGTTAGCTTCTTTGTGACTAATTTCTTAATGTTATAAAAGGCTAAATAGAAAAAAGGCAACAAGTAGTTGGAAATAATGATTAAAACCTTGTTATTTTAGTGGAGCATGATTATGTATGCATGATCTTAAGATCATTGTTTTGTTGTCTAGGATTAATTGTTCTCTTCCTTTTGCTCAATGTCTGTTTTGGTACGTACAATACTTCTGCATATATTTCTGTGAAAGGCTAAGGGATGATCTTAGGCTAAGGGATTACACACACGATCAAAATATTTTATTTTCCTGTTGCATTCTGGTGATGAAAACAGCAGCATTTACTCCCAACCACAATAGTTGAATCAGATTAAGATACATTAATTTTCAAGGGAAAGAAAGTATAAATTTTGCAAGATGAAAAATAAGGGAAGTTATTTTTCTGAGTTTGTCTTTCTGACACTTAAATGGAACTATTACAGAAAAAACAGTATTTACTCATTTGCTTCTTTCAGATGGCGTATTCCAATACTCCTCAGTATGGAAGTGATTCTGTTTGCAGTCTTACTGTTCCCTCTTCCAAATTTAAGAATGGGCCAGGTTGCTTGGCTTGTTTTTTTAAGTTCATTAAACTGAGATGTCTGCCTTGACCTTACTATTTTATACTTTAAATGTGTGATTCTGGGAGAGAAGACTTCATCAGGGTCACTAACAGTAGCCCTCAGAGCTTTAAAAAAGTTCCTGGTAATAAAGGTGTTTCTAATTAGCAGCATCCTCACATTCTCATGGCAAGCATCTTTACTGAAGATATGACATAATTAGTTGTTGGATTCAGGATATAATATTTGGGATGATCTGATGGACAGGATGGCTCAGGTCCACCCAGGATATTAGAAACTGAACTAATATTTATTTAAAAGACCCGTTCAAGATGTTTATCCTTCTGGAGTCAAGACACTGGTGTCCTTGTGATGCTTACATGCATATGAGATCCTTCCCAAATGTCGAAAATATTAACATTTTTGCAAAGTTACAGCATTATTGTGTATTGTGTCTATTTGTTAGCACCTGCATAAGAAATCACTTGCCTACTTTTTCACTATCAAATACGGTCTACATCCATTTTCTTCCTCAGAACTTACCTGCATTTTTCCAGACATTCTAGAGAAAAAATAGTAGCCATGATCAGTAAAGACAAAAATCCAGTGAGTTTAGTTCTGTAGGATCTGACAGGCATGATTCATAGTTTTGTCTGTAGCCAATCCAATGGCAATGGCCAACAAATACAACCTCAAACCATCAGTTAGATATAGGAGCTGTTTTTCTGTCTGTCAGCGCATACGTGCAAAAAAAAAAAAAAGTTTGAGCAAATGACAGATATTTTCTTGACCTTTTAAGCCTTCCTACCAAAACAATCTAAACAGTTTGCTATGAACTCTTTTTACTGAGTGAAAAACAGATAACGTATTTTTCTACTTGCATATACTAAGTTTCTATTATAATTAAATGTTGTTAACAGCCTTTGGCTAGTCTGGGGTGTCTGTAATTCTATGTCAGGTTCTAGAGGAGGTTGGTAATAGTTTTGAAGCCCTTTTTATTGCAGGTTGGCTGAAGAGTCTGTCACCTAGCAGTGGTCTGTAGATCCCTGAATACATTGTCATAGAAGCAGTTTTCTATTTTTGACAATGAGTTTCTTGAGATCAGAATGGACTAAAATTTTGTGTTTCATTAGGCAGTGCCCTTCCCATTATGGTGTTCAAAGGAGTGGGTGTCTGCATTTTGTATTGTTATAGTTTGATTCACTTTTCATTGGAAGGTTCAACTGGTGGAAGACAATAATTTCTTCACAGGTTTTTGGCCGACAATAATTTCTTCACAGGTTTTTGGCCGACAATAATTTCTTCACAGGTTTTTGGCCCTGTTCTTGTAAATCTATGTGACATTACTACTTCAATTTGGATCCCAAGAGGGAATCTTCCTTATTCTAAAACTTACCTTTGACCTTGTTAGAATTTAGCTAGCTCGAACATTTATTTTGCATCTTTCTGTTTCAGTCATGTGAAATTTGAGAGGAGGAGAGTTGTTAATTATTGATTAATTTTTGCAATTTGGAAGAGAAGACATTAATGTTGGTGTGGTGATTATATCAATCCTTCAGTACACAAACACTTAAATCTTTCTGTAGTTCCTGTTGTTTTCTTCTACTTCTGGTTGTCAGTCCAGTTGAGTTGATGCATCAACTCCAATTCCTGGTTTTCATGTCTTCTTTCAACTTTTGTTTTGGAACAACAGTCTAGCTTCCGGCTTCCATCAGTGAGATGTGAGTGGGCTCCTCTTAAGACAAGGAAATTGCTCACCTTGTCATTATTTTCCAAGAAGATTTTGCATCAGTTATTGCTCATACTCTTGTCATCCTTCATCACTTAAAGGCTCCATCTTCCTTTTTTTTCTCTTGGTACCAGAATTTTCTGTGTTTTCATTGGTCTTTTCATTTTAATCATATGCTGATAATCTTTGGGATGGCCTGCAGCCACGCTGATACATGGCTAAGAGCTAGAAGACCCTGTAACTCAGAAAAGAAAAACAAGAAAAGAAACAAGTACCCAGCTGGCTCACAAGCTGCAGGTGGTTCCTGCTTCCCCGAGGGTGCTTCTGCTGTGAGGTGGAGCTGTATCCAGGGCATTATGGTGATACTGGCTTTAGCAATACCCAGTTGCTTCCCACCAGTGGGAACTGCAGTCATCCAGCACCTCCTGTGCCAGCACAGCTGCTCTAGAGTCGCGTGTGAGCTGCACACGGTTCAAGCCACAGGTCGTTCAGTACAGACCTAGTTTTGGCTCAAGTTTTTCAAACCCCGGAGTTTTACAGGAAGAATGAAGATGCTACACAGAAAAATGAAATATGAAACAAGTAATTTTGAGTTTCAGAGGAGTGAGGTGGGAAACATGAAAACTGCATCCTTTGTGTTTTTTAAAAACTAAGTCATATATCTACATGCAATTTTATAGCAAGTAATTTTTGTTCATGTATCTACTTTCAGGAATTTGTCACTGTCCCACTGAATTCTGCAGAGAAAACAGGATCATGTAATCTCACAGGTCTGTGGGACTCCACGGAATATTCAGTTGCCATTCAGTGTATCAGTGCTATGTCAATATTCTGGAGTGAATGGAGTAGAGCGAAAACAGCAAGCACAGAAGAGAAAGGTAGGCTAACTATTTAGTAAGTTTTTCTGTGGTTATACTTTGGGGCATTAGGATTTAATATTTAGAAATTTAGAATTCTGTTGTTTACACAGAACACGTATTTTGTTTAAATATAGAAGAGGGAAAACTGAAAGGCGAGCAAGGAGTGGAGGAGATTTGAAAGGTGATACAAACAACATAGGGCTAAGGAAGAAAATGGGTGAACAGACAGCGAAGAGAGGAAAAATTAAGAGTGTAGATGGAGACTGAACGTTGCTAAGTAGGATGGTAGCAGAAATGTAGTGTAGCCAGTATGTCCAATAAAATGAATCATAAGCAGAGAAATTAAATTGCCAGTTATAAAACAAGACTAGAAAATCTCCTCTAGAACTTAACAAATAAAAGAAAGCAAAAGGAAACTTATGGAAAGAGAGAAGCTGTACTAATTAGGGAAAAAAGGCACAACATTACACAATGGAAAACTTTTTAATAAGTTGCGCTCAGACTGTATTTTTGAAACCTTTTGATTGTTTTTGCCATCTTACACTATCTTTTTAATATAACAACAAATTTCAATATATTTTTGTGTCTTTACATAGCTCCTTCAGAAAAAGTGGATTTGTGGAGGGTAATTGAGTCTTCACACTCAGCTGGAAGTAGATCTGTACATCTTATGTGGAAGGTATATACTCTTTTTGTGAATTGATAACCCTATTGGTATCATGCAGCTGATGTTGCGTTGAGGTATTTTGGTGTTTTAGGACATACAACTGCCAGGGGGTTTTGCTGTCATCAGAAAAAACCTCACTGAACTAAAGCAGAATTGAAAAGGCTTTTGTTTACTGAATGGTAGATGAATAGAGTTTTGTAATCTGTGCAGAAAGGAAGGGTTTAATTGTGTTCAGATCACTGGAAAATCTGATTGAAAGTCCTTACAACTTCTCTTAAATAATACGGCTTACCAAAGCTGTGTTTAAATTCGATTTAATCTTCTAGTAGAGTGACCAGAGGTTTTTTGTGATTCAAATCTCAGTATTTGACTTTTGAACCTTTTGAACAATGAACTTGTTCCAGCTGACTGTCCTGAAGATGGGACTGAAGAAAGTACCTTGCTTTTCTAAATATAGTATAATATAATAAATATATATAGTAAATATATATTTAAATATATATTTATATATATAAAAATAACATATTTTTATATATATAAATATAATAAATATATACAGTATAATTTGTTATTTGATCTGGACTCTTTAATACAGTATATACTTTTGATTATACAAATAACACTGTGAAACACTTACTACTGCATATTTTTTTAATAGCCATTAAACAGCTTTCCACCTTCTGGGAGAATTCTAGGCTACAAAATACAGTATTTTCCAGAAAACAATGCTGAACTTAAAATGACAAACATCTCTACCGATAAGAAAATTATTTTACTTTTAAATGAAGAGGCGTATATAATATCTATTACTGCCTATAACTCTGGTGGAAATTCTCCTGAAGCTATTTTGAGGATTCCATCCACTGATGAAAAAAGTAAGATTTCTCAATATCGTGATATATTTTTCTCATTAACAAAAAAAATTATCTTCCTGACATCTGTTTAAGTTCTGTTATAGTGGAAGCAAAATTGTACTAAGGACTTCTGTCATAGATCTCTATATATAGAACTGTGCTATATACAAAGCTGTGTAGTCTGTTACTTTTTATGAGAACAATACTATCTGGTTGCTGTCACATACCATGTTTTTGTCATAGACGATTATTGTTGGGGTTTTTGTTTTGCGATATAGTTGTTAAGATATCAGCACTTTCTGATGTCTTATTAGACTATTTTATTCTTTTCTGAGTTTTTTTTTTTTAACCTTGGACCTCCCAAATAAATTTATATAGTCCCACCCAATTCTGTCTCCTCCCTCTACTAGGTCATAAAATGGGTTACCACAGGGCATTATTGCAGTGCAGTTAACAACAACATTCAAAAATGTGTTTAATGGAAGTCCCTAAGATGCATCAATGGAAGCAGAGAGAGAAACGTGTTTATTCTCATTTCATATGCATTCCCAGAGTATGCCATCCCACCCACTGCCAGGGTCGGGAAGCTGGTCTGCTCTAGCACAACACTTGTGTTCTTTGGCTCCTAGGTTTAATTCTGATGTCTCTGTGAGCTTTGTATTGCAACATCCTGCTGCCTACCCACGATCCAAAAGAGAGGTTGCATTTGACACACTTGAATCACTTCTCCTACATCAGTTGTTCATGAAATAAGTGCAAGCGTCCCCTTGGAATTGCTCAATAAAATTCCAGTCTAATCAGAAAACTGGATATGTAGATGTGATGTCATCTTGTCCTGGAGGTTGCCGACTGCCTCTCTATCCACTTCTGTATCCCACAATAAATGTTTTTCTGATTTTTCCATGCTGTGACGTGCTTTTTTTCCCCTACATACATCTCTTTTCCCTCTGCTTCACCAGGTCTTTTTTCCTTCTGCTTTGCCAGGTTGGGTTTTCACTCAGACTTTCATTACCTCTGTTCTGGAGGTTGGTGGTTCACTTTTGCTTCACTGTCATTCATGACCTTGCTGACTTGATTTACTGTTATCCTATTGCCTTTGTCATCTCAATCAAAACTTGCTTATCTGCACTACCTGTAAAACTGGCAGTAAATTGGCTTGTAAAATTTTACAAACTGTAAAATTCAGATCCTAAAAGACAGACTGGTCTTTGATTCTGTAAATCTCCTTGAGTATCATCTCCTCAATCCCTCCCCCGCCCCTTTTCACTGTAACAGTTCTTAGATGCTTCATTTTAAAGTATTTTGAGTACATGCCTGTGAAATAGCTATAAAGTAACTTTTTTTTTTAACCTTGACTAAGTCCCATACTCCTCTAAAGAAGCAATCTCAGCTTGCTCTAATTGAACTGGTTTCTTGCTGCAGTTTTTATGAAGATAGAATTGCTGACATTTTCTGTTAAATTTTTAGCTTCTCAGATTATTGAAACGGTGAGGACCTTTACAACAAATGAAGAAGTGGTTGTGGAATGGATAGCCTCTGAACCAGAAGTAACCGAATATGTAGTTGAGTGGTATGAGGAATTGGCGTCAGATCCTTTTGGTAGATCATGGCAATATGTATCAAATTCTACATACTGGAAAACTAACAAAAGTATGTTAATTTATCAGTTACAGCTGTAACAATGTACAGATATATATGTATTTATGTGTATTTATTTATAGGTAGACCGGAAAGAACAAACAAGGATGAAGTCATCTGGTTTTCTCAGACCATTTTAAAAAATAACATTATTACATGCTTTATTGAAATCTTTGCATGTAATTTAATAGCAATATTAACTCTCTGAAATTTTCACGCAACAGGCAAGATGGTGTTTGCTCCCATATAAGATTAGGCTACAGATTTAATGTTTAAGCAGTTCTGTGGCCTGGTCTTACGCCACGAATCTTCCAGTAGGGAGGCCTATGACAGATGTATGCTACTCTAGCAGAGAAATCTACAACCAAAAAAATGAATTTGAAGATGGGAAAAGATCATGTGCCTTCATGTGTGTAGAGAGAGCAAGAAACCTGAAAGAGGATTTGAGGGAGAATTCTACTTTAAAATAAGCAAGTGGAGTGATTGGTCAGTCTAGCATGTTAAGTATCATGTAATCACATTTGTATTATGACCTAAGGCATTTCTAAGAGGCTTCAGTGGCCTTCTGATGCACTGACAGATAGGTGAGGATCTGCACACTTTTTTGTTTCAGAGGCTGACTTTTTTTTAACAGATAATCTCTCTAAGTAGTAATGTTTTGGCTATGTGTATGTCGTTTCAATGAAAAAACAAACAATGTGCAGAGTTCAAGAGATATGTGCAAAGGCAAAACTGTGAATGTTGATGTCTGTGTATATGCCATGCACATTACCTTTAGCTAATGAAATGCATCTGCTTTTCTTTATACATTTGGATTTTTTTTTACAAGTGCAGGAATAATAGTGAAAATGTTTAATATAATATATGTAATATATGTGATAAGTGAATTTTGGATTATTAGTTCTTTGGTTCTCCATTAGTTAATTAAATTTATCAAATTTGGAAGTGGTTCTTGTTCATATAAGGATCTCTCTGAATCCTGTATCAAGGAAAAAGTATGTCCAAAGTTTTCAGAAGACAATTAGCCTGCATTTTCTAAAGTGAAAATGAACACTCAGTTCGTTAATGATGGCTATAGCTAGCTTGCCCATGAAATTTGTCTTACTGGCTCAGACAACAGTGATTTAAATACTGTTTCTGTGATACAGTAAAACAAATTAAACAAAAATCTGTGTGAAGTAAAATTCAAGAGCAGTTTATCAGACATTGAACTGGGGTGGGTGAGTCTTGAGTCTTACGCTGAAAATTGCACTATTTCAGCAATTTACTGTGAGGAATAAATGCTATTTATAGCTGTTCTCAATATATAAAACCCCCAACTTTTCTCCTCAGCATTATTGTGGGAGATCTTTGTTTACCCTAAGCACAAGTCACATCAGAAATGTCAAGGCAAATTCAGACTTACTGTTATTCAGGCCTGATTCTGGCATTCTGACATGTGGGCCATCATAACTTTTGCTGAGTTGCAGTAGGTGTAAGGGACTGAAAAAGCACCAGAGAGCTGATATAATGCAGGCATCTGTCGATAGCCATTATTCTTGCTGAACGAGTTGCAGAGCTTGAGGAGGAGTGGTCTAGGAAACCCTTTACACTGGTTTCATCCCACAGGGTGTAAAGCCACAGATGTGTCCTCTCAGAGTTGATGAGAGTTGCTTGTAAGTAGGAGGTGCACCCTGCTGATTACTTGGCTGCTGGATTGTTCAGAGTTCAAAACTTCATTTTCAGAAGCTTGAACTATGTCTTGAAACATATAAAATTCTACTGCAGAGATTTAACTTGTACAATTGTACTTTTTAGTCAAGCTGGTTAGAAGCAGATCTGCAGTTGGCAAAACTGGAACATCAGTGTAGAGTTAAGAGATGGGGCTTCATTGTGCCTTTTAAGCTGTTTGATGTATGAGACAAAACTTTCTTCTGCAGGGCAGTAAACCTAAAGGTATGTGAAATTAAAAATATTCCTGGAAGTATCATCTTATACTAGTTATTTGAAAATAAAAACTACCTCCAAAATCTTAAACTGTTACGAGATGAGTAAGTGGCTTCATACAGAGAAGCTGTATAAGGCTGAGGTATAATTACCCATTCAAAGTATTTCTAGTGAAAAATGAGTCAGAAACCAGGTGCTCTTATGAATACAACGAAATAAAATTCATTGTGTTAAGGGCAGTAATGAGCATTCGAGGCAATAAATATATATTGTGCTTGCTAAAAAGTTGAAGAAGATAGAGGTCTTTAACAGTATATTTAGAACTGCACTGTGATTTATTCTACTTCCATTGTATTAATCTCACATAGAGAATTGTATGTAAATATTCCTTTTTTTCCTTTACAGAAAACTTTAAACCATTTATATGCTATAACATCTCAGTGTATCCTCTCTATGGAAATAAAGTAGCAGCTCCATATTCCATACAAACTTATGTTCAAGAAAAAAGTACGTATTTTAAACTAATAAAGTTGTGAAAGGTGTGTTGTAGGCTGTCTCTGAGGGTGTGTTATCTTTGAGCAATTTGGTACTGACATTACTGAATGAGAAATGTAGATGCTGGAAGAAACCCAGGATTCAGGCTTCCTGATTTCTGTTCATAGATCAGCTACTCAATTGTTCAGTAAAGAAAATTTGTATCTTGTGATACAGGTACGTTGCTGCTTGAATCCACTCATTTGTTGTAAAGCTTACATACTGTATACAAAGCGGTTGGAAAGAGTATAGCCACAAACATGAAACAGTTCTTTAAACTGGCTATCTCTTAAATGTTACAGCTCATTTAGATATATAATTAGACTTGATTTTAATGCTTGACTGCATTTTTCAGTCCTAATATATGAAGAAATTCTACCCACAGAATAAAATGGATGGTTTGAAAAGCTTGCTTTTTGTTAAATTTTATAATGTAATAAAATATTTGCAGTCCTGCACATTAAAAAATGGTAAGAAGCCATGACGTTTCCAATTGGATAGAAACTGTGGATGAAATAGTAATTTTTTGGGGGGGAGGGGAGGAAGGTTTCTTTATTTGTAGAAGTTTAATGTGAATTCAGTGATTTATGCAGCCAGCTGTAAGAATATAGTTTACTGGTAATTTTAAGATTTCAGGTGAAAATGTCAATTTGTGTGTGTGCGTATATAGGTCTATGTAGGTATGCACGCACACACAGTACAATGCACTACTAAACAGCATTAATTACTAGGAAGAGGTAATGGAGTATTGTATGTTTGAGTTATACTTACTAGCACAATTAGAACTTTGTTTCGAGTACTTTCCTTTTATAGGGAGCTGTGACAGTACTAAAGGTTGTCAGAGAATGGGATGGAAGATACTTGTTTTAAAACTGAAGCACAGAGAACTCTTGTTTCAAAGTTAGGAGTGATGCGCGTGAGGTGGTATTGTATAAGTAGGAAGACTTTGTCTAATGTAATGGGCAAAGACTGGGGGTGCTGGAGACCCCAGCTGAATCTCAGCTCAGCCAGAGACGTCCTGTGTACATAGTGACCTTGCACCTGAGTTCCCTCATGAGTGCATGTGGATGTTTTACCTCTTGATCTCTCTCTGATGTTTTGAGGATAGCACCTTTTAATGATCTTGAGGTATTCGGATGCAGTAACACTGAGAACTATGTAAACGCCAGAATAGATGAGGGGAAGTATTATCAGAAGAAATCACACATTAAAGAGGGTGAGAAAAGTTAAGGTCTATATCAGAGCACTAAGATGACATATTTACTTGTACGTTTGTTGCCCCTAATGTTACTGGTATGTGTGAAGTAACACAGATGGATAACATTGTGGAACTTAGACTATTTTATTACTTTTTCTAATTTATAATGCTTCTGTGTAGAGCCATCAGAAGGACCTGTGGCTGACACAGGCATTCCAGGGAAAAATGAAGTTACAATAAAATGGAAGGAGATTTCAAAGGGTAAAAGAAATGGATTTATCAGTAACTATACAATATTTTATAAACCCGAAGATGGAAAAGAATTGAGTAAGTATACATTAAACATCAATGCTTTCAACAGGGTTATGACAATGTGCTGTCTGAAGATAGTTCTTCTCATAGTTATTAGCACACTTTGTTATTGTATGTTATAAATATGTCTGAAAATACTGGTACTAAAATGTGGCTTACATAAAGATGAAAAAAATTATTAGGTTTAATTAAAATGATGGGGTATTCTAGTGAATAGTCCCTGCTTTAATAGTACACGTGTATTCTTGCTCAGTTTCTTCTGAACTTACTTTGTACAGCACTGCTTGCTCTCAATCTTTTTTACTATTAGTATTGTACTACCCATGGTAGTACTGACATGACTGTTGACCACATCGTCCTTTCTGCTTCTCAGATGATAAATCAGAGATCTCCAGGTGATAAATTTAGTCAGTGTATGGCAGCACTATCATTCCTCTTCCCTTTCCAGACAAGGATGGAAACTCATATACGAGAGGCTTTTTGCAGATTGTTCTCTGTTAACAGTTAAAAAAAATCAAATTTGCAGGATTATGCCAAATTAGTACTATTTGTCAGGTACTTGCTGTTTTCCCCTTTCATATATGTACTAGTCTCCCTCCATCTTCAAATCTCTCTTCCATCATGACACACCTCTGAAGCCAATGGAAAAAGTAATGACAGAAGTAGAGGAGCTAAAGTGGAGCTAAAATATTGGAGAGTTATAGATCCTGTGCAAATTCATGAATTTGAACCTTGTGAGGGTTCAGCGAATTTATAAGTTCCATGCCTGTCCTTGGAAGGATGCCTTTGCCAAGCCCTCAGCTTCTGGAACAGTATGGTGGAAATTTTCTGTAAAAATGTTTTTACAGTCAGTTTTATAATAAAAGCAAAATAGCAAATGATAGCCAAGAAGCTAAAATAAGCTGCCAAGAAATAGTTTCTTTGGATGTAGTTTTTAGATTAATTTCTTCAAATATGCTTGATTTTCTGTGCTTGGTATTGCTTTTCTGCTCTGGAGGGTGATAGCGTAACTTTTTGAGTGTATTCTTAATCTTCTACCTCAGGAGTAGTATCCATACAAGGTGTCAGTATAATCCTATCAATTCAGAACTTCTCTAGCCTAAATCTCAGCAGAATCTTTTATGAGAAGTGTTTCGGTGACCTAAATTTGTTCTTCCTGTATAGATTATGAAGAATGCTGTTGGATCATTCAGTGCTTCAGAAACGGTTCTTTTTCCTCCTTTGTTTTAGGCATCACTATTAGCAGACACCTGACATAATCTTGTTTTAAAAAGATCTCGAACTTACAAATCTTGTGATGTCTTCAGTTGCTTCTGGATTTCCAGTTTGGAGCCAGGGCAAGAGTATTTTTGGTATTTTTAAATTAGAAAGGGGAAGCTGATTATTTCTGCCAGATTCAGTCCTCTACATGCAATTTTTCCTGCCATGTTGGTTTCTGAGTAATTTAATGCTGACTGCTTTGTGCGGGGTCATGCTCAAGACACACAGCCTCATGTTATGGAGCCATATGTCTCCATATTACTTCTAACGTAAAGCTGACTGTGCACATTTTAGGGGTTCAGATTAGTTTCTTTAGGAAATTAGTTTTAAATAGCAACTCAAGGGAGTTAAATTTAAATGGCAAAACCCTACTGTACTGATGTTTTTTGAGGCTTCTCTGATGTCACATCTTTTTGATAAGAATAGAACATGGAGTTTGTGCAAGGTGACTTCACTGATGGCCTTTTAACTCTAGAACTTCACTTTCCCCTCCCTGATTTAAGAGAAACTCAGTTTGTTAAATCTCAGGGCATATTGTATCATATCTATTTCCTGAGTGTTTCTTGACTGAACTGTATGATGACATGAGTTGGCTTTGACTTTGTGCACCAGAAAATGTTTTAGTGACTTTAATTTCATAATATGAACATACTTTTAATACTGTTTGTAGACATAGAATGTTAGGATATATGCCCTGCTTCAAAAAAATTTAAAAGTGAAGCACATCATACTAATTCCAGTAATGGAGAAGGTATTGGAAATGTTGAGTTCTATTCAGAAAAACATTTTCAAACTTGGAAAAAAAATCCAGTTGATTTTGGCTTTCCTCTGACTTTATTGGGGTGGTATCCCAGTGCTGATAGACTGCATCCTTTTGCATGATCAATGTCTAACTGCATGTACTAGAAATACAGCTAAATTTCACAAGCTGCAGAAACTATTTTAAGTTCTTAATTTCTGAGCCTAGGTACCAGGAAATAAAGTTCTCAAAGCACTGTTTTCAATGATAAAATAAACTACAGGAGATCATAATTTGCCTATCTTTAATATTAGCAAAAAAATATGTATTTATTTTTAAAGGTAAACACATAATGGGTTTTTTTTGCCCTAAACTTTTAAGTAGCATTGATAAACATTGATAATTTAAATGTTCTCTCTCAAAGGACTGATAAGGTTGCTTTGTATTTCAATTGGTCTTTAAAATACTTTGTGATCTATCATTGTAAAAGATGCTAAAAAAGTGTTCAGTTCCCTGTACACTAGTGATATAACACTATTTTGTGTGTTTATTGACATAAATCTTCTCCTAAAAAGATGAAACGGTGAACTCTGATGTTCTGCAATACAGACTGAAGTCCTTACAGGCTAATACACAATATACTGTCTATATCATGGCAAGCAATGGAGCTGGTGGAACCAGTGGAGAGCCAAAAACCTTTAAGACTTTGAAATTCGGTAAGTAATATTCCAGGTTAGTTATTACTATTTTAAAATCAGGTTTGGGAGTAAGAGATATAGGACTTCTTTGTTTAGGCATTTGTTAATTTCTTTTTTTTTTTTTTAATTAGTGTTAAACAAAATAAGGAAGAATTACCAACACTAGCTGAATTTAACTCAGTTTCACTGATCATCACACAGACTAAAACCTCAAGATTAGGTCAAAACCCAAAATCTTTATTTTGCTGTCCATAAAGCTGTAGAATTCTATGGATGTTTGTGGGAGCAAGTCTGTATACTGTCAATTATGGGATGGGGTGCCTAACAGTTTATTAAAAAGCAGACATTTCCATCTGAGATACCAGGTTTAGAATAGCTGCACATTGTGTTGCATCTCTTCTGCGATACAAGCTTAGCTCATAAATGAGTGCACAGGTTGTGGCCAGTGTGTGTGTGGAAATATCTTTTCCTGTTTCTTACTAATTGTTTTAGCCAGATTTTACCAAGGAGGTTGGTCTGATGGCTGCAGGTCAGAAATTCAGACACTTTTTCATTTCTACTTCTGGAAGAATGTTTTCAATACATACATAAATTTTCATAGTGGTGGCCAAACTGAAATACAAAAAAGAGCATGAGCTATCCTTAAACTTGTCATGGGACCCAAAGCTAATTTATTTTTTGCCTGTAAATTCATCTGCTAGTTTGCTACTCAAACGCAAGATAAGTTTAGACCATGCTGAGGTCTGGTCTCTATTGCTGTCAGTACCTACCTCTGATAGGTACTTGGAAGCCAGCTCAGAAATCTGTGCACTGTTTCAGTCAGAATTACTGTATTTTTTGTGTATTTAAAACCTATCTCCTGCATTGAATTTACTATTTATTTTGTAGTAACAGGTAGAAGTGGCACTATATGGCAGTTTTAGGTGACTCTAAAACAGGTGCCCAGAGAAGTGGTAGTTCTTCATCCTAGGTGACTTTCAAAGGTTGGCTTGGTATGACCCTAAGCAACCTGATTCTAGTTTCAAAGTTGGATGAGGTGACCTACAGATGTCCTCTCCAATCTGAATTACTGTGTGATTCTGTTAAATAAAGGAAACTTTAAAAAGCAATACATCTGTTCCTGAGATATCCTGAGAAGTCTCATGATGAGCTGCTTTTCTGGCTCAGAATCCACAGAATCCAACTGTGACTTGTTGGATTCAAAATACTCATCTTTTGATACGTCATACAATGAGTACCATACAGTATTCCGACTAATTTTGGCTAGTTTTGACAGAGCTCTTTAGAATTGTGCTAATTAGGTGACCTGGGTGTCGAAAATTAACTGTCTTAAGGGAATACATGAAGAAATAATAAACATCTGTGGTTTTTTTTTTTTTCCTCCCCCTCTAAAGATAAAGATGATGTTCTTTTCATTGCTCTACCCATTGGATTAAGCATGTTGTTTCTGTTAGGCCTTTGGATAACATGCATTTTGAAAAAACACACGTGAGTACGTTTTCTACCTTCTAAAACTGAATGCAGTCAGTTACTTTTAACTTGTAAAAGGCAAATTTTTATATATCTTAAATGCTTTTGTTGGGTTCCAAACCAATGTCAAATTAAGAAAATAAGCATTGGAGTAACAAATAACTAACCATACAGGTTATTTTGTAACTGCAGTAATTTCAGAAAGTGCAGTAAATCAGAATGAAACAAATAGGAGAAACAGATTTACATATCATCTATATCAGTTTATGGAAAACGCTACATGCCACTTGCAGTTCCATGGTGAATCGAGTGAGGGGAGCATACTTCAAGTCAGTTACTGAGAAGTTAATAATGCCAAAAATAAAGTTTCCCAGGCACTCTTAATAGATCTGCTAGTACACTAGAACACATTTCACATAACCCCTATTGCTCATCTTAGCTACATTAATATTACTTTCATTAGTTTGTGACACTTCCCTTGAGCTGTAAAGAATTAATGAAGAAACTAGAAATTACACCATGTGAAAGCATTTGGATGCTTGATCCATGGGTATGGATCCATATTTATACATCATACATAATCCTTTTTTCTGCCATCACAGATGTCCCCTGCCAGATTTTAAATTGCTTCCTCAGAGCATGGGGATGCTGTAACATCCCAAATATGACTGTGAGGATTTTTTTAAGGTTATAAAATGTGCTTTTCTTTAGCATCAAAAGGTAACTGGGTTGTTTGGCTGAAGCTTAATAAGAAGGTTAAAAATCTTAACTATCTTGGGGTGTTATAAGCTATTAGAACCAAGATTGTTGTCATGTGAAGCATCAGGTAATAAGTATAGCTGAAGTAGTAAGTATAATTTCCAACCCTTTTACATCTTCATCTGTCTTGTGTATTCTGAATTTTTACAATAGTAAGAAACTATGTTTTGATTCTGGAGAATACTTTGAGATGTAGTTGAGTGTTCATATTCTTGTGTAGATCAAATTGCAATTTGAAAAGTCAAGCTGTGGCCTGGTTTTCCTTCACTTACACGTATACCCAGTATCAATGAGTGATTCATTTTGTTTCCCGTTTACTACTCCATTGGACAGTTATAAGCTACAGTGTCAGTTAGCATCATTTATCTGCTGTTAACTTAAGAACTCAGCGTAGCTTTAGTGTGGTGTAGTGCTAGGGACACTTTCCTAGAGCAAAGTTTACCTGAGGTGGCTTTTCACTGAAGAACCACCCTGAAACATGATCACAACAGGTTTTGTATACAGCCTTATTTTGGCATCCTATTAATTAATCTACTATATAATAAAAAAAAGACTTTTAGTGATTTTTCTGCAATGCCTCTGTAACCCAAGATTTTTACTTGTTGAGATCTTTTGTGATAAAAATTTGTGAGGGAAAACAATTTTAATGAGAAAGATTATGTTAATACAGGAATGCCTTCCTTTGTGAAAGTTTGATACCTTAGCAGTATTTGGGCATTCTGGAGATTTGTTCATTTTATTTTTAATAATCTGTTTCTTTCATCATTTGACTAAAATTCCTTTCTCAATGATAGGTTTAAAAAGGTTTGCTGGCCTGATATACCCAATCCTGCAGAGAGCATTGCAGTGGAATGGCCTCTTGATGCATCTATGGTAATAATTGCAATTTTATGTATTATAGAAGGGAGCAAATGGAGAGAAGTCCTTCTCTCAGTCATTTCATGACTAAATAAAAAAAAAAAGTTGAGTTTCATTCTTCTGTTTAAGTGCTATAAAATGATCTTTGTTGTATTTCAAACTAATCGAAAAGATAGAATCATAGAATCATTGAGGTTGGAAAAGACCTCTAAGATCATCGAGTCCAACCGTCAACCCAACACCACCATGCCCACTAAACCATGTCCCTAAGTGCCTCATCTACTCGTCTTTTAAATACCTCGAGGGATGGTGACTCCACCACTTCCCTGGGCAGCCTGGTCCAATGTTTAACCACTCTTTCAGTAAAGAAATTTTTCCTCATGTCCAATCTAAACCTCCCCTGGCGCAACTTGAGGCCATTTCCTCTCGTCCTATCGCTTGTTACTTGGGAGAAGAGACCGACATCCACCTCACTACAACCTCCTTTCAGGGAGTTGTAGAGAGCGATCAGGTCTCCCCTCAGCCTCCTTTTCTCCAGGCTAAACAGTCCCAGTTCCCTCAGCCGCTCCTCGTAAGACTTGTGCTCCAGACCCCTCACCAGCCTCGTTGCCCTTCTCTGGACACGCTCCAGCACCTCAACGTCCTTCTTGTAGTGAGGGGCCCAAAACTGAACACAGTATTCGAGGTGCGGCCTCACCAGTGCCGAGTACAGGGGCACGATCACTTCCCTACTCCTGCTGGCCACACTGTTTCTGATACAGGCCAGGATGCCATTGGCCTTCTTGGCCACCTGGGCACAAAATGCGTCTATTCATTTAATTCTTATAGGATAATGAGAAATAATGTTTTGAAGTTATAAAGTGATTGATGGACATGGTTTATTAAATAAAGTCAATTAAATTTGCTCAGGTTATTGAGTCTACTGAGTCACATTTCCACATCTGCATATCTCGTCCCTTCTCCACAAAAAATGTAATGCAACATATAATAAGATTTGGTATATTATTGTACTAAAGTTTCCATCTTTTTTATTGTTGGATATTTATTCCTTATTAAAGTTTTGATGTTTATTTGAATGAAGTGAAGTTGATCATGTTTACATAGAAAGTGTAATCCGTGGAGAGTGAGATTTAAACTTTTGTATGAAAAATGGCTGGTTGGAGTGGAACAGATGGAAACAGTCCAAGCCTGATTCCAAGCCTTCATTGAAACTCCTTATTTTATTAAGCACAGAAAACCTAATATGAAAGTGTTTAACAGATGGACAGAATAACATTGTCATTTTTAGTGCTTGTTCACATATAACTGCATCCCAGCTGAAATGCACATAAACTCTTTATTAATGCACTTTTAAAATTAAGAGTCAGAGCTCAAATGGCAATATTTTTTATATTAAAAAAATAAACTAATACATTATCTATTGCTATATAACTTTCCAATTTATCTCTTTGTACTGACAGAATAATTCATTTTTGAAGGGAGTGACAACTGAGGCTAAACCCATAGACTTTGAGGACGTAAGTGTTTTGGAACATTGTTTTCCTGAAGAAAGTCAGGAAGGCTCACTACTAATGAATTGTGAAAACCATGTTTCTGAATGTACTGATATTAATACAAAAGGCATGATTAATGGAGATAAAAACTTACTGTATAATGAAGAAAATGAAGTTGATAAATGTTTTTCACCATCCATGGCTTACATAATTACTGATCAAGATACCAGAAGTCAAATGCATTCAGCTTTGATACCAGCGAAGGAAATCCAGCCCATAGAACTGCTGGAAGATGATTTATGCGAATCCCAACAGACTTCAATAAAAAATGAAGAAAATGATAATGAAGATGTTTTAAAGCTGGAACATTTCAGTGAAAAAGCACTGTTCAATCCATACCTTAAAAATTCTGTTAAAACGAGGGAATTTCTTACTTCTGAGAACTTGCCAGAGCACAGTAAGAATGAACCCAAACCGCAGTCAACTGTTTTACCTCCTTTTCAACAAAATGTCACAGGACAATCCTACATAACACTGGACATGTTTGGGCTGGCCACAGCTCATTAGTGTGAGAAAACTTTCCTTTGTAAAGTCCCCTTGCAAGATGTATCTTGGCACTGCTGCTCATATGCATTTGTATGTTCTAACCTGGCTGATCTCAGTTACTTTGGATGAAAACACCCCCTTCCTTTGAAGAGCTGTGAAGTAATTTTTTGCACTGTGTTTATATCTGCCAGTGTTCACTTTCAGTGTGGGGTGGGGTTTTTTGTTTTATTTTTTGGGGTTTTTTACCAGACAGATGTGCCAGTAGTGAGGCAAAGGAATTAACTTCTCATTTCTTCTTAGTTCTCCCATATCAGTCTGCTAAAACAAACCTATCTTTACTATGGGAGCATCCAGCAGTGCAAGCAGCTCACCGATTTCCCCCCCGGGCAACAAGTTCCTATGCCTGAGCTCTGGTGGGGAGACATGGACTGACTTGAACAGAGCCAGGATCTGCCAAATCCTTCCTGAAGTTACATGGAGCAGAACTACTTTACTGTTCCTATTTCCCTCAATTATTTTATATCTGGTTTTATGTATAGAGTTCCTCCTGTTTTGCAAATACTTGGTAGATTTCAGTAATTGTCTTTTTGCGTCCTGCCTCTTGAATCAGTGGTTTGACTCATAGTTTCTCTGTCTTTAATAAGAGGATATTTGCTACGTATATGCTATTGATTTACCTGCATTTTGGAGAAGGTAGGATTATGCTGGCTTTGTTGCTTCCTTCCCTTTCTCTTGCGTTTTTAATCATCCTCTGCGATTTGTGCTGCTTTTGTCTCTCCTGTTTGTTTGCTGCTTTTTAAAACTGTTTACTGCAGGGTATCTTCTTATCTTCTTGTTCCTTTGCCTCTAATTTCTCCCAGTTGAAAACTGTGTTTCCTAGTTGAGGTTTTGATATTTTGAACTGAAAAAAAATTCAACTAAATACAGCATCTTGTGTTGGAATAAGCACTGAGTTTATATTTAGGAAATTATTTTTGGGGGAGGTATGGAAAAAACACTAAGTCTACAAAATATCCCCAGATACCCTCTGGTAACTGATTTAGGATTAGGGAGTTCCACATAAAGGCTCTAACTTTTGTCATTTTGTTTTATGATTTTGATAAGTCATAAAACTACTTGTAGTTTCCATTTTATACAGCAGCAATTAAGCAGGAAACTCTCCATCACACTGATTTTTTTTTTTCAGCAGGAAAGAGGCTATTACTGTAAAATTCTTACTGAAATACTTACTCTGTTAAATGACAGGTTAAAAAAAAAGAGATGGAGTAAAATGTGTAAAAAGGAGGTGTTCAGTATGACACGTGAGGCATATAGTCATTTTAAGACTTTAAACTATTTTCACAGTATTTAAAGGCTTGATGTCATCAGTTTTGTTTGCACATAACTACAGACTTTAGGGGTGAAAAAGATGCAGGAGTCATGGGGATGGAAAAAGGAGAGACAAATATGAATAGGAATAGAAAGCCTTTCCTTCCTGCAGGGGAAGAGGAGTGGGAGATGGAAAATACATTGTCCAGCATGAATGAGGAGGCTGAGCCTTTCCCTGGATGTATTGGCTATTACTTGCATTGTGTTGGGGAAGACAGGGTGAAGTTTGCATTTGGGCTTTTCATCTATAGTTTGGAAGCTGCTTTTACTTACAGCAATGTTTGTTTAGTTTCCACGAAAGGATGAGAAGACAATTTCTGCAAATGTTCCTTGTACAGCAACACTGATTTCCACCCCCCCCACGTTTGTTGGATCACTTTCCCAACACAACAACTTTGTGCTATAAGCCAAAATGTATGTATGTTTGTTCTTAAAAGCCCTTGCTTACTTAGATAAGTTATGCTCTGAAATGAGCATGGGACGCAGCTTTGATTGGGTCAATGCTCCTGCTGCTTCACTCGCTTCTGGACTTCTCACTCACAGCTACATTGCCGTTTCCTAGGGTTCAGAAGTCACTGACCCAGTCACAGCACGTTTTTTTCCCCTTAAATCTCAGTATTTGTTTTAATATCACAAGATTTAAAAATAAACAGATACAGAGATATTTTGGGGCCTGTCTAGAAATTGTTTAGCAGCCATATGAAAGCTGCATACTCTTGAGTTGCATGATTGAGTCAGGTAAAAAATAAAAATAATGCAACCTTTAAGGGATCATTAGAAAAGGGGAGGTTCTTGCTGGGTGGTTTGGGTAGGGTCTCCCTGTAACATCTCTTAACTTCTGGAGTGTAGGTAATAACCTGCTTTTCCATCCCATTTTATTTCCTTCTCTATAGCTATTCTGCTTTTCTCTCCTCACTTCTGATTTCCTTGCCCATTATTTTCTCTGAAAAAGAGTAATGCAGTAAATGGGCTCAGTACATCTCAGAAATTAGGGCTGCCTCTTGCCCATGCTTTGGAACACCAACTTCTGGACTTGGTTTGTTTTGCATTGAGTTGTACTCTTTCTGACCTTTTACAATTTGTCTTTCAAACTAATGCTGTGAACCATGAAAAAATAAAACTGAGAGCACATGGAAAAGTTGTTATCAATTTATACTAAATACACCATTTAGACATTTTGGATTTTCATATTCACTTAGAAATGTGATTCTATTTTGAGAGGCATCCACAAATAGATGGGGTATTTGGGCAGTTATTCCACTTTCATAATGTCAAGTGGCAATGGCAGGTTGGACATTACAACACTTTAACATTTTTGGTACTTTTTTTTTATAGAACACCTGGTGTCATTATTCCTAGAGGGCGGTTTTCCCAGATTTCATTTGATTTCACCATCACTGATCTGAAAAATGCCCATTTCTACCCCTTCTTAAAATGCAGAAAATTAATCTCTCAGGTGCATGTGTCTTTGCAAGGTTAATGGAGACCAGTTTGCAGCATAATTTCAAGAAGCTATTCACGCATCTTCACAGTTGTTATTCTTCTGTGTATCATACAAATAGTTCCTTTCTGACCTTAAGGTTTACGCCCTGCAAATTATTAATAGGTCATGTTTTTCACTTACCAGATTTTTGGCTAAATTTAAACTTTCCGTTCTTTGTTACCTGAGTTTACCTTTAACTCCCCAGAATTTCAAATTCTTTGAACAGGAATCCCACAAACTCTTTGATATAACAGAATAACCTATTACAGGCAAATTTTCCATACTACATAACCTATGATATTTCTGTGTTCCTCATGCCGTTTACAATTGCCCAAATAGGGGGGAAAAGTATGTTAGTGGTTAATGCAGCAAAGAGAAGGAAGCTTACTTCCTCCAGTTAGCACTCACCTGGTCAGCGTGTGCTCCTCCAGAGATGATGTGATTGCTGCTGAACAGCTGCTGTAAACGGACTGGCAAGGGGTCTGACTTAGCTGGTGCTATTTAGTGTTTGTCTTGCCACAACGTGTATTTCATTACAGATAAGTTATCTTTTCCTATTCCTGAAAGATTGATTTATTATAAATAGATCTCTCATTTTGAGATAGTTGATGACTTCTCAAGATAGATTTTTCAACTTCTGTTCACCAGTGAGAACTTACTAAGAAGAGTTGCACTGCTAGTCTGAGTTTGGTATCTCATGTAGCAGAGGTAAATGTTTGCATGCAACAGAGCCCTAATCTGAGCACAGAGTGGGTGTGTGGGACTCGCAGCTTCTATTCGTGCTCAGCAAATGGGTTCACATCACCTTTGCAGTCATTTCAACAGTCCTGCTACAATTCCTTTTTACCAGTTTTGCACAGTGATGCCATAGGCTTCATGTTTGTATGTTGCTTTGAGATTTAACACTGCAAGATGGCTAAAGGAGTCCAGGAAGGCTGGACATTCTTCAGGAAGGAGATCTTAAAGGCGCAGGAGCAGGCCCTCCCCATGTGCTGGAAGATGAACCGGTGGGGAAGACGACCGGCCTGGCTGAGCAGAGCTTTGGCTGGAACTCAGGAAAAAAAGGAGAGAGTTTATGACCTTTGGAAGAAGGCGCAGGCAACTCAGGAGGACTACGAGGATGTCGTGAGGTTATGCAGGGAGAAAATTAGAAGGGCCAAAGCCCAACTAGAACTTTGGCTACTGCTGTAAAAGACAATAAAAAATGTTTCTATAAATACATTAGCAACAAAAGGAGGGCTAAGGAGAATCTCCATCCTTTATTGGATGTGGGGGAAAACATAGTGACAAAGGATGAGGAAAAGGCTGAGGTACTTAATGCCTTCTTTGCCTTGGTCTTTAACAGTAAGACCAGTTGTTTTCCGGATACCCATCCCCCTGAGCTGGAAGACAGAGACAAGGAGCAGAATGGAGCCCCCATAACCCAAGGGGAAATGGTTAGCGACCTGCTACACTACTTAGATACACACAGGTCTATGGGGCTGGATGGGATCCACCCGGGAGTGCTGAGGGAGCTGGCGGAGGAGCTTGCCAAGCCACTGTCAATCATTTATCAGCAGTCCTGGCTAACCGGGGAGGTCCCAGATGACTGGAGGTTAGCAAATGTGACACCCATCTACAAGAAGGGCCAGAAGGAAGATCCAGGGAACTACAGACCTGTCAGTCTGACCTCGGTGCCGGGGAAGGTTATGGAGCAGATCATCTTGACTGCCATCACGCAGCATGTACAGGACAACCAGGTGATCAGGCCCAGTCAGCATGGGTTTAAGAAAGGCAGGTCCTGCTTGACTAACCTGATCTCCTTCTATGACAAAGTGACCCCCTTAGTGGATGAGGGAAAGGCTGTGGATGTTGTCTACCACCTAGACTTTAGTAAAGACTTTGACACAGTTTCCCACAGCATTCTCCTGGAGAAAACGGCTGCTCGTGGCTTGGATGGGCATACTCTTCACTGGTAAAAAACTGGCTGGATGGCCAGGCCCAAAGAGTTGTGGTGAATGGAGTTACATCCAGTTGGTGGCCGGTCACAAGTGGAGTTCCCCAGGGCTCAGTACTGGGGCCAGTTCTGTTCAATATCTTTATCAATGATCTGGATGAGGGGATCAAGTGCACCCTCAGTAAGTTTGCAGGCGACACCAAGTTGGGCAGGAGTGTTGATCTGCTCGAGGGTGGGAAGGCTCTGCAGAGGGACCTGGACAGGCTGGATCGATGGGCCCAGGCCAACTGTATGAGGTTCAACAAGGCCAAGTGCCGGGTCCTGCACTTCGGCCACAACAACCCCATGCAGCGCTACAGGCTTGGGGAAGAGTGGCTGGGAAGCTGCCTGTTGGAAAAGGACCTGGGGGTGCTGGTTGACAGCCGGCTGAACATGAGCCGGCAGTGTGCCCAGGCGGCCAAGAAGGCCAATGGCATCCTGGCCTGTATCAGAAACAGTGTGGCCAGCAGGAGTAGGGAAGTGATCGTGCCCCTGTACTCGGCCCTGGTGAGGCCGCACCTCGAATACTGTGTTCAGTTTTGGGCCCCTCACTACAAGAAGGACGTCGAGGTGCTGGAGCGTGTCCAGAGAAGGGCAACGAGGCTGGTGAGGGGTCTGGAGCACAAGTCTTCTGAGGAGCGGCTGAGGGAACTGGGGTTGTTTAGCCTGGAGAAAAGGAGGCTGAGGGGAGACCTCATCGCTCTCTACAACTCCCTGAAAGGAGGTTGTAGCGAGGTGGGTGTCGGTCTCTTCTCCCAAGTAACTAGTGATAGGACGAGAGGAAATGGCCTCAAGTTGCGCCAGGGGAGGTTTAGATTGGACATGAGGAAAAATTTCTTCACTGAAAGTGTTGTCAAGCATTGGCACAGGCTGCCCAGGGAAGTGGTGGAGTCCCCATCCCTGGAGGTATTTAAAAGACGTGTAGATGTGGTGCTTAGGGACATGGTTTAGTGGTGGACATGGCAGTGCTAGGTTTATGGTTCGACTCAATGGTCTTAAGAGTCTTTTCCAACCTAAATAATTCTATGATTCTATAAGGTGCATTCTAGATATAATCCACTCTGTTGATGTTAATTATTTCCCAGGGCAGACAGGAGCTGAGAACTTAATGAGATCTGAAATTTGATCCTGTTACAGACTTTTTATAGGTACACTCATGCATACCACCCCTAAACACAAAAATGACTTTAGAATTATCGTAATGCTTTTTAACCTACTTGATACACTCATGTCTTGCTTGTTCTGAGCTTCTTGCCAGCTAGTCTTAAATTACTTGTATGGGCATTTTGATCCTCCCCCCACTTCATGGTCTCCCTAATGGTTGATAGACTTTATAAGAAGATATGTTCAGAGTTACCACACGTTATGCATGTATGCCTGTCTTCATCAAATTGGCCTGTATGAGAAAACTTAAGCATCCTTGTTGTGAGAACATAATTACATATGCAATGGAAAGCACATTGTGCTGTTTCTGTACATGGCATGATTTTTCCAGTATGTTGGACATTCACAGGTAAGGAAAGTTTGAATGTTACATTCACTGTTTGCTTCCTTTAGAGTTTGTGCGAGCAGAGTATCTTCAGACGTAGACTTTGAAAAAGAGGAGGTGGCCCTGTTGCTGCTGCAAGTTGGTGTAGCCTCAGCAGAAGTGATGCAGCTATGCAGATATATACCATCCATGCAACTACATTGATTAAGAAACTGCCTGTTGAAGTGTTTTTGTACATCTAAGTATGTTTGTGTACGCATGTGCCTAAGCCCTGACACAGTGAGGTATCATAATTAATCTAGTGTTTGTGCAGCAATACCTGCAGAGAAGGAAGTTGTTTATGTCATTTATATTGCTGCTTAGTCTTATTCATCATCATGGATGAGACTGCAAGCTGCTTTGCTGCTGGTATCTTCTGTTTTATGTTATGCGTGGAGTGTAGCGCAAGAGCCCGCAAGATTATGGCCCTTGACCAGAAATCCTAATATATTTTTTTACCTTACTTGTTGCTATGCTTTTAGATTGACGCTCCTTGTTTCAGTGTATGCATCGCCTTCATGTCTAAGTTTCCAATGTATGAAGGTGGCTGGCTCCTTCCATTCGCAGTTCAGTGCAAACCAGCACTTAAGCAGTGTGGATGATCAAGAAGCTTGAGACACAGGCAGGCTGAAGTCCAGAACAACAGTGACAGTGTAGGTATATCTTCTAGTGCTCCCATCAATAGTAAGGTAATAGCTTTAAATACTTAGTGATTGCAGCTGTGATAGGCAAAGCAACTGTCATGGATAAGTTGAGTAGATCTCTGCAGACACAAAGATCTTAGGGCAGTAATGTTGGGCTCTGTTTCATACATTTCAAAATGACATGGGAAGTCTGGACAGAAAAAATGCTGGAGGTCATGCTATCTGTCGCCTCAGATGAACTGTGGTGCACGCAATGGGATGTGGTCACGAAAGTGAGGTTTCAGCGGTAGTTTTAGCACTTGAATGGCACCAAATCCTTTGGCCTTATGTTGTCAGAGATAAGAAATATCACAAGAAAAGATAATGAATCAACTCTGAAGCTCTATTTCAAAGAAATCTCGGATTTTAATTTTGAAATCTCCCTTGATGAATGTGAGTAAGAGGGCTTTGTTATAACAGGGGTTTCAGGCATTAGGTTGCAACATTTTAACTTTGCTAGCCTAGATGTCAAAATACAAAATACTGAAGATTCAACAGCACAACATTTGGGAAGTTGTTTATGCAACAAGCAATGCAATTCTAAATCTCAGTGGTCACACAAAACAGTGTTTTTAATAACAAATGTCATGCTCCTTAGGATTATAAGAGGTAATTTGTGAATATTTGTTCAATAGCTTTATGTTTTACTAGCAGCTATTCTGAAATATTCAGGTAAGATACTCTGCCAAAGGTTACTTGGAAATAACACATAGAGCTTATATACCATAAAGCTTTAAACTGGGCTTGAAGGGGGAGGAAGATAATATCAGGCTTGCCTGTGACAAGCTGGGGGATGACATACCAAGGTTAGAGGGACAGGGTGCTAGCGAGGGCCCTCAGCCTGTTGCTCTGAGACGTGCCGGGTACACTGCAGCACACCTGAAGTCTTACGGAGATGAGCCAGGGGCTCCTAAGGTAACAGGAGCCAACAGGGAAACACCAGTGAAATACCTCAAAGGGGTTAAGGGGTGTTCCCCTAAGAAGGTGACATGGCTGACAGCCCAGCTGAAGTGCCTCTACAGCAATGCACGCAGCATGGGCAACAAACAGGAGGAGCTGGAAGCCATCGTGCTGCTAGAAAGCTACGACCTAGTTGCCATTACTGAAATTTGGTGGGACAAATCCCATGACTGGACTGTGGCTATTGATAGCTACAGGCTGTTCAGAAGGGACAGGTGAGGAAGGAGGGGCAGAGGGGTTGCCCTCTACATCAAGAAATGGATAGATTGTGAAGAGCTGTCTCTGAAGAATAGCCATGAGCAGGCTGAAAGCTTATGGGTAAGAATTAGAGACCGAGGCAACAAAGGGAACCTTGTGGTTGGTGTCTACTACAGGCCGCCCGATCAAGGGGAGCCTATTGATGAAGCCTTCTTACTCCAGCTACAGGAGGCATTGTGCTTGCAGGCTTTCGTCCTGCTGGGGGACTTCAACCACCCCGACACCTGCTGGAAAAGTAGCACGGTGAGCTGTAGACAATCCAGGAGACTCCTGGAGTGCATTGAGGATAACTTCTTAAGCCAGGTAATAGGCAGCCCTACCAGAGGGGATGCGATACTGGACCTGTTGGTTACCAATGCAAGTAAGCTAATCGGTGATGTCAAGATTGGAGGCAGCCTGGGCTGCAGTGATCATGCACTGGTGGAGTTTGCAGTCCTGAGGGATATGGGACAGGCAAAGAGTAAAGGCAGGACCCTGAATTTTAGGAAAGCAAACTTCCAGCTGTTCAAGGAGTTAGTCAATAGGGCCCTCTGGGAAACTGCCCTCAGGGACAGGGGAGCAGAACAGAGCTGGCAGATCTTTAAGGACGCTTTCCACAGAGCACAAGAGCTCTCGATCCCCAGGTGTGAGAAATCAGGAAAGGAAGGCAAGAGACCAGCACGGATGAGTCAAGACCTGCTGACAAACTAAAGGGCAAGAAGGAAATGCACAGGCGGTGGCAGCAGGGACAGGTATCCTGGGAAGAGTACAGGGACGCTGCCTGGTTGTGTAGGGATGGGGTCAGGAAGGGCAAGGCGTGGATGGAGCTGAACTTGGCAAGGGATGCAAAGAATAATAAGAAGGGCTTCTACAGGTATGTCAGCCAGAAAAGGAAGGTCAAAGAAAGCGTACCCCCTGATGAACACGGCTGGCAAACTGGTAACAACGGACGAGGAGAAGGCTGAGGTACTCAACAACTTTTTTGCCTCAGTCTTCCCTTCCCTCGCAGCCTCTCTTCCCACACCTCTCGAGTGGATGGACCGCAAGGCATGGACCACGAAGTCCCTCCGAGTGTAAGAGAAGACCAGGTTTGTGACCACCTGAGAAACCTCAACATAGGCAAGTCTATGGGACCTGATGAGATGCATCCCAGAGCCCTGAGGGAACTGGCTGATGTAGTTGTCAAGCCACTCTCCATGATATTTGAAAAGACATGGCAGTCGGGTGAAGTCTCTGGTGACTGGAAAAAGGGAAACATTGCACCCATTTTTAAGAAGGGTAGAAAGGAGGACCCTGGGAACTACCGACCTGGCAGCCTCACCTCTGTGCCTGGGAAGATCATGGAACAGATCCTCCCAGAAGCTATGCTAAGGCACACGGAGGACAGGGAGGTGATTCGAGACAGCCAGCATGGCTTCATCAAGGGCAGGTCTTGCCTGACCATCCTAGTGGCCTTCTGTGATGGAGTAACTACATCAGTGGACAAGGAAGGGAAGAGCTACAGATGTCATCTATCTGGGCTTCTGTAAGGCCTTTGACATGGTCCCCCACAACATCCTTCTCTCTAAATTGGAGAGAGAAGGATTTGATGGATTGACTGTTCAATGAATGAGGAGTTGGTTGGATGGTCGCATCCAGAGGGTAGTGGTCAACGGCTCAATGTCCAGATGGAGATCAGTGATGAGTGGTGTCCCTCAGGGGTCCATATTGGGACCAGTACTGTTGTAATATCTTCATCAATGCCATAGACAGTGGGATCAAGTGCACCCTCAGCAAGTTTGCAGATGACACCAAGCTGAGTGGTGCGGTCGACATGCCAGAGGGACGGGATGCCATCCAGAGGGACCTGGACAAGCTCAAGAAGTGGGCCTGTGTGAACCTCATGAGGATTAACAAGGCCAAGTGCAAGGTCCTGTACCTGGGTCGGGGCAGCCCCCGGTATCAACATAGGCTGGGGGATGAAGGGATTGAGAGCAGCCCTGCTGAGAAGGATTTGGGGGTACTGGTGGAGGAAAAGCTGGACATGAGCCAGCAATGTGCGCTCGCAGCCCAGAAGGTCAATCTTGTCCTGGGCTGCATCAAAAGAAGCGTGGCCAGCAGGTCGAGGGAGGTGATTCTGCCCCTCCTACTCCCCACCTGGAGTACTGCGTCCAGCTCTGGAGCCCTCAGCATAAGAAGGACACAGACCTGTTGGAGCGGGTCCAGAAGAGGGCCACGAAAATGATCAGGGGGATGGAACACCTCTCCTATGAGGAAAGGCTGAGAGAGTTGGGGTTGTTCAGCCTAGAGAAGAGAAGGCTTTGGGGAGACCTTATTGCAGCCTATCAGTACTTAAAGGGGTCTTATAAGAAAGATGGGGACAGACTTTTTAGCAGGGCCTGTTGCAACAGGACAAGGGGGAATGGCTTTAAACTAAAGGGGGGTAGATTGAGACTAGATATAAGGAAGAAACTGGGGGTGGAGAGAGAGAGAGGGAGGGGGAGAGAGGGAGATATAGATAGATAGATAGATAGATAGATAGATAGATAGATAGATAGATAGATAGATAGATAATCTCACAACCCTTGCACCCCGCCATGACGGCTGCAGACCTGTCGATCCCCCAGCGGCAGGCGCGCACGTGGCTCCTTGCAGCGGTGCCCTTCATAGTCCAGTCCCCGCCCCTCGGCCGTGTCAGCCACGCCCCTCGGGGAGTTACGTAACTCCTGATCTCCTGCGCAGGCGCCACCCTGCGGGTGGTCGCGAGAGGGTCTTTTGGGTGGTCGCGAGCCCCTTCCTCAAATGAACTCTGTGACACCTCGGGACCTCTGTGGTGCGTTGTCCTGCCGGGCCTATCAGCAGACGGAACTGCGTGCCCTCCGGCGCGCCCTCCGTGTCCCCTGCCGCTCACCTGCGGCCCACCCTTGCCATGCAGACCACAAGCTGCTTTGCCACAATGTTTGAGGCATTACCTCTTTCAGTCTCACAACGCCCCATCCCTGGAAACATTCCAGGTCAGGCTGGACGGGGCTCTGAGCAACCTGCTCTAGTTGAAGATGTCCCTGCCCACGGCAGGGGGGTTGGACTAGATGACCTTTAGAGGCCCCTTCCAACCCAAACTGTTCTATGATTCTATGAAATTATTTGGGACTGTATAAAACTGGCTTGTAAAAAGCTGAAATGTGTATTAATTTGAGCTAGTGCTGCGAGTCGCTTTGCTCTGGTTTCAAATCTACTGCAAAGACGGTGGAAGACTTGTTTTGCTGCTCTGTGTTAACGTTTGATAGCAGGAAGCAGGGTGGGTTCCCAGTGTAGGTAAGTCTTGAGCCTGTAACTATATGGACTTATTGCAAGTTTAGGTAGTTGTTAATAGCAACCTCTTCTGCCTCCTGTTACAAGACAGAAGTAAAATATACAGTGGTCTTATGGTGTGTTTGTAATAGAGCTACTTATCAGAAAATGCGCTACCCTCGGCTCAAAAATAGAGCATATCTAAAGCAATTGTTTTGTCCTGTATACAAAGGATAACATTTGTAAATGGAGCCGACAGAAAACCATTAAGCATTCTTTTTGCAGTATGAACTGTTCTTAGTCATGATGTTTATTAGGCATATTTATTACAAATTACTAATGGTACCCTTTTTGTGTACATGTTGTGCTTCCCAGTCCGATAACTTAGGAGGGAGGCTCTAAGCAAAATACTGGCTTTTTAATCCTTGATGTCTTTCAGTTCTCTTCACAGTTTTCCTACTTAGCAGAAATTATTTTTTCAGTATTTGACAAAAATGTAATTATTTTAGTGAACTGGGATTAATTTGCCCACTCTTTTCCTGGGCTTTCCTATCATTATTTTGTTTGCCCTTATTTCAAGGGTAAATAATCATTTCACTGCCACCTTGCTATTTAATTCAAACTATTGATTTATCTAGGTCTTTTGAACCCAGAACACGAACATGAAGAGTCACAATCCAAAAGTTGGAGCAGATGTTTGACTAACGTGTTCTTCTGTGAAATGAGATTTTTTTAAATAGGATATCAAAACATGAACAGAAACAGATGTGTATACGTATGATGTAGATTTGTTCTCCTAACTCTGTTTAAAACAGGATACTTGAAAAGTAAATGCAGAGTGATTATTTCATGCTGCCCATTCCTATGCTGCACTTTCTCCAGCTCTTAAAAGACAACGCGTTTGTAGAAAATGCTCTCCCCAAACAGAAAGGGGAATAGTTTCAAAGCAGTCATGTACCTAAGTTTGTCTGAGAGATTAGGACTTCAGGGCAGAGGCTGCCCTGAGCTGCCCCAACTATAGCTTAATAATGCCCGTTCCCAGGGTCCCGAGTTATTTGGGTTATTCGGGTGAGCTTTGGGAGCATGGAGGAGGGTGGAGGGTTACCCTGCTGCTGATTTGCTGTGGGATGAGGATGCTGGGAGAGTTGCTGCAGCCCGGCAGGTGCTCAGTAAGAGAATCCATCTAAGCGTGGAGCAGGCTTGTGTTTCCCAATTCAAGCAAAGAAACTGTGCTATAATACGGTGTTTTATATTTCAAAAGTGCTGTTTTAACATTGACTAGTCCTACTGAGTAATGAAGTCAACACTTTCAAGTTTGAATGTCCGCCATCAGCGTTTTTCTGCACCACTTAGCAATGCCTGAAAATCAAGACAATCTCAGCCCCACACTGATGAGCTACAAGTGCTTTATCATTGCTGAAAGCCTGCTGAGCCAACTTTCATATTATCTAGATTTCAGTGTCTGACTCAATAGATCTGAAGTTTTGAAGTGAGTACTTACTTCTCAGAAAAGCAGCCTTATTTACATTTCCTGGGTTTGTCATTGCTGTCCTCAGAGTGCAGTGCTGACCTAGCCAAGGGTAACTCCTGCAGAATTTTCACCATTACATGAGCAACTGCATGTCTGATGGAGTTTGATGAAGAAGTAACATGTTTCATAATCATGGAAAGATTACACAACAGTATTCAGGGATGTCAGAAACAATGAACATAAGATTATAATCAGGGTAAATGCTCTGGGATGCCCGCTTGGAACATCACTGAACTAAAACGAACATTTTATTCTGGAAAAAAAAAAGAGCTTGAAAGGTTTTCTAAAATGATACTATGGCAAATTATATCCTAATGTAAGAGAATGCAAGAAATTTCTTCTTACCCTTAATTCTACCAAATGAGCACAGCATGCTTCTGAAATGAATCTTCTCATAGTCAGTGTCTGCTAAGTCTGGGCATGGCTTCTAGGTTATATTTCTGTTACTGTCTTTAACTCAAGCAGTTACCTGGGTTTTTTTTTGAGCTCAGAGGGGTTTTAGTGTTTGTTTCCTTTTCCTGTTTTTTTTTCCCCTTTTAGGAGTAGGAGTTTATGCTAGCATCAATAGTTTGAGAGCTACAGAGTTTTTTATTTACAAAGTGTGTTTAAATATCCTCTGAACACAGGAAGAATTAAACAGTGGGGGATAGTGTCTTTGCTTTTAATGAAAAGCTTTTTCATAACTAGCATACTGCCCAGAAAGGCTTATATCCAGCTGCCTTCATGGCTTGCTGCTTTTGCTGTCTGCTTCTCTCTCCAATGAGCTTACAGCTCCTTCAAACACGCTCCCTGCATTTGCTTTCATCTCCAGCAATTTTTTTACAGTTTTATAGCTTGGCTCATGAATAGGCCCTGAGTTTTGTTTGTCTTTAGGGACTGTATCTCTCTTTTGCTTTTGCTTTTATTTTCAGAAGGGCTTAATTGCTTTTACACTTCTGATGAAGGATATCTGCAGTTTATGAGCCTAACAAGGTTTCATGCTGTCTGAGCTGTGAGAGGAAGGAAGCAGGGGAGTCTTGAATCATTTTGGGTGAAAATGGACACACAGGAGTTTAGATTTTGCTAATTTTCACCTTTCTTCCAGCACACAGGGCTGGTTCTCTGTCTGTAAGTACTGTCTTTATAAAGTAAAGGATGATCCTGGATATAAGCTGTACACTACGTCTCCTGATACACTGGGGTATGAGGGAAAGGAGATGCTTGATCTTGAATAGAGGTCACCCCATCCTTTTCCCCATTCCTCTTCACCCTCGCCATGCACATTCCCACTTCCCCAGCCCCATGTCCTTAGGGACATATAATTTCCTTGTGTCATTGGTTTCTGTGACTGTCACAATGCAAAACTACCAAACAAGTTGCTGTGAAGTTACCTAAGCCTTGGATTTATTAGTAGGTCTGCTAGTCTGTAGATATGGCCCAGGTTCCTGATCTGAGTTTAAGGTAGGAGTGCGGTAGCCCACTTCTCAGTGAAAGTGAGCTGGCAATGCTGCATCTGATATGGGATAGGAGTGTAGGCGTGTGGGCAAAATCCCTCGTGTGCCCCTGCTTGCTTTCTGGTGAGTGGTTTTTGTTGCCATGTCCTCAGATAAATTCTTGGATGCGTTGTCTCCAGCTTGTGGTTGTTCTGCTCCCATTGCTGAGGTTTACTCTTGTAAGGACTGATTTTTTCTTTAATGATAGGGCTGCCTAACTCGAGTTTTTCTCTGAACAGAAACACGTCACGTGAGGTACCTCTACTTACTCCAGCTTTTGTGGATGAGTCTCAGTTTCACTGCCTTTAAAGGAGTTTGTGCTCTGGCAGTGTTTGTTTATTGTTGATGTTTCTATGTTGACATTTTTATTTAAATTACTCCACATGTTGCACTCTCACAGAGGATGACCTTTTTCCCGTATCGCATTCAGGCTAATTTTAAAGGCTGATACGAGTTCCTTTATTTTTCATACTTACGAAATGATTCAGTTTGCTTTCATGTACAGATATGTATCTATGCATGATCTACCTAAATGGCATTAATTTATATTAATATATAAAAGGAAAAGGCTGACACAGACAGACAGTAGTGTTACTAGTTTCACTTAAAGAAGGAAGACATCCAGCAAACAGATGAGTAAAAATGCATGCAGCAAATGGAGCATAACAGGGACTTTCTGAAAGAGCTGTGCCCTGAGCAGGCTCTGGAGGCATCTGCTTTTGTTGGCAAGTGCTTGTCCAGATAAATGTCTCATTTAGGCTCACGGCTTAGACAGGTGTACTCTGCGCTGGGTCAAAAACTGGCTGGACGGCCGGGCCCAGAGAGTTGTGGTGAATGGAGTTACATCCAGTTGGCGGCCGGTCACGAGCGGTGTTCCCCAGGGCTCAGTTTTGGGGCCGCTCTTGTTCAATATCTTTATCAATGATCTGGATGAGGGGATTGAGTGCACCCTCCGTAAGTTTGCAGACGACACCAAGTTGGGCGGGAGTGTTGATCTGCTCGAGGGTGGGAAGGCTCTGCAGAGGGACCTGGACAGGCTGGATCGATGGGCCCAGGCCAACTGTATGAGGTTCAACAAGGCCAAGTGCCGGGTCCTGCACTTCGGCCACAACAACCCCATGCAGCGCTACAGGCTCGGGGAAGAGTGGCTGGAAAGCTGCCCAGCAGAGAAGGACCTGGGGGTGTTGGTCAACAGCCGGCTGAACATGAGCCGGCAGTGTGCCCAGGTGGCCAAGAAGGCCAATAGCCTCCTGGCTTGTAGCAGAAATAGTGTGGCCAGCAGGAGTGATCGTGCCCCTGTACTTGGCACTGGTGAGGCCGCACCTCGAATACTGTGTTCAGTTTTGGGCCCCTCACTACAAGAAGGACGTTGAGGTGCTGGAGCGTGTCCAGAGAAGGGCAACAAGGCTGGTGAGGGGTCTGGAGAACAAGTCTTATGAGGAGCGGCTGAGGGAACTGGACCTGTTTAGTCTGGAGAAAAGGAGACCTCATCGCTCTCTACAACTACCTGAAAGGAGGTTGTAGCGAGGTGGGTGTTGGTCTCTTCTCCCAAGTAACTAGCGATAGGACGAGAGGAAATGGCCTCAAGTTGCGCCAGGGGAGGTTTAGATTGGACGTGAGGAAAAATTTCTTTACTGAAAGAGTGGTTAAACATTGGAAGAGGCTGCCCAGGGAAGTGGTTGAGTCCCCATCCCTGGAGGTATTTAAAAGACGAGTAGATGAGGCACTTAGGGACATGGTTTAGTGGGCATGGTGGTGTTGGGTTGACGGTTGGACTCGATGATCTTAGAGGTCTTTTCCAACGTCAATGATTCTATGATTCTATTCTATGATTCTATGTCTGGGAGAGGAAGATGGGAAGGGAAGGAGGCAGCCTCTTCAGGCGTTTCTGACTCAACACAGGGTAAGCTTCACGTAATACGTGATAAATGGCAGTCGGAATATGTTTTAAAGATTATTATAGTACCCCCACCTAGGAAAATTTGTACCAAATATTAGTACCAAAATAGCACCCTTGCCTTGCCCATAACCGAGTCCCGCAGCGGTGGTGGTGAGAGACCGTGTGCATGGTGGGGTGGTCCCCATGGCTCTTCGGTGCACATACAGCCACACATGTTCTGTCTCCAGTGCTGAATCTCCTCAAAACAGGGGAAAAAGCTGCATCCGTTCAAGCAGGAAGAGTTGCTGCCACAGGTCTGGTCCAGAAATGGTCTTCAAGAGTGTTTGTTCCCATAGTGCATAGGAATGTATATTGGTAACAAATGAGGGTCAGTGGTGACTACTTATCTGGATGGTGCAGTGATTCAGTCTGTAGCAATGCATGAAACGGGCTTCCTATTAGCAAAGCCCAGCATGTTAGTCGGTCCACAGGGACAAGGAGCCAGTAATCTGGGCCTGTTTTGTGTGGACCAGCTATTGTGCAGCCCTGATCCACATGAACGTGTGCCAGAGGGCACTGGGACGCTGACCTGCCTGGCAGCACGCAGGCACTGAGCCTGCCCAAGGGTCTGGATTTAATGTCCCACCCGGAATCATGGGTGATGGAAGCACAAAACAAGGGTCAGAGCTTTTGCCGACAAAAGGAGGGGCAGGAGAGAAGCCAAGGGGACATAGCTAAACCGTCAGAAAAGAAATATTAAAAAAATACATGAGTGCTTTGGCTGCGAGTAGGAGCCGGGGCTGGAGCAGTCAACCTGTCTGGCTGTTACAGGCGACATGCTGCTGCCATCTCCTGGCATGGCCCCGGTGGGCTGAACGGGCCCTGGGGTGCTGGGGCCAGGCTGGGCTGCCCAGGACCTCCCAGAAACGCACCTGGAAGGCCAGGAGTGGGGCCATGCTGCGCTGCTGAGAGCAGCGGATCTGTAGTGCTCTGGGTCCCCCAATGATGCCCAGGCTCCTGCCCACAGCCCCAGCACCAGGGTGCTCACTCACTGGTCCCAGTTAGCTTTGCTGGCATAGGTCTGCTGCTTAGCTGCATGCTGGAGGTAACGAGTGCCCCAGGCACTTGCAGCCCTGAAGAGCATTTTCTGAAGGATTTTGGTGCCCAGAACCTGCTGCATGACATTGTGCACTCAGGATAACAGGCTGTGCCACAGCAGTTGCAGAGGACCAGCTGAGTGCTCATGGATACAGGTAGATGGCTCCTGCAGAGCTGTCCCCTCACTGAAACCTGTCGCTGGCCCCTGACCCAGCTCAGTGCCCATGCCTGCAATGTGACTTAAGCGTTATCGTAAAAGCAAAGCCAGTGTGATGCCTAGCACACCAGTGCACAGTGTGTTTCCATGTTTGCAGGCGAGCCTGGAGTCAGATTACTCCCTCTGAATTTCATCTTGTACCTCCTGCTTGGGTCACTTGTGCTCTGAGCCAGGAATTTCCTAGCTATTTGTGGGGGGTGGGAGGGATATTTTTGGCTCTCCTAGTTATTTTGTGGTAGTTGGAGACCACTGGGAAGTCAGGAAGGCACTGGATCGCTCTCCCATGAACAGCATAAATGTCCGCAAAATACAGGTAAGATGCTTTTGCAGGGAGGTTCAATGTTACCGTGATTATCAGTGGTCAAAACAAAGCTGTAATCTCCCAGCAGCCTTCCAAACACATCGCCCTGAGGTGTGCAGGGCTGACAGGGCTCCTGTGCATCTCTCCCTTGTTCTGAGGCTGTTGTGCCGTGTTGCTGCCCAGTACCTGACCTGGCTGGACAAACCTGGGCTGCCCCAGGGCTAGCACGTGGTTAGGCACGTCCCCAGCTCCTCTGTGGGCTCTGCTGGCCCCCAGCCACGGGGATGGAGAGCTGTTCCCAGGAACCTGGTGGCTTCTGGTATTCTGATGTGTACACTGTGCAAGTATGTGTTTCCTGTGGAAAGCAGAGCATTCCCGTCATTCACTGTCCAGACTTATTTCCTTTGTTTATTTTAACAGTTACGGGAAGCAATCTTGCTCTGCCAGCAGCGAGGCAGACTATAAAGACGAAGCTGCTGCCTCTTCTTCTGCATGTGCTTCGCCCTGCAGTTGTGAAGCACAAATGGGCTGATGCTCAGCAGCTAGGAGCTCGGGTGAGGAGGACACGCAAAGACCCCATGCTCCTGTAGAAACTTCAGGGGCCTTATGTGAAAAAGTGGTAAGCGAACTACTGTGCAGTGAACTAACATTTTGGAAAAGGAGTCTAGTGTTATATTTGCACCTAATTTAACACCAAAGTGCTAACTGGCATGACGTGTCTGGGATGGCTCTTCTGTGGCAGTGACAGAAATGATTTTTGGTGCTGGAGGTGACACATAATGTAACACCCCCATCCCCCTCCTGCCCCCCTCAGTTTTACGTGGGTCTGAGTCTGCCTACACAAATCAGAACTTTCGCCAGGAAGGGGAAGCTGTCTTTCCTCAGGTGCCGCCCTTGAAGCCTTTTGCGGATGTGACCATCCTTTGAAGATCCAACTGTGCTTTTTCAGGAGTGAGATGTAAGTTCACTAAAGGCCTGTGAGGGTCCTTCACCCATTAGAAACAAAAGAACCAAACCCAGGTGAGACTGAGGGCAATGTCAGACATAGCCAGGTCTGCGACTCCTTTCTTGGAAATGAGTCTGTGTGAGTAGACAGCATTATACCCTGCTCCTCACTCCCATAGTGTTCCTTAGAACGGGATTTTTGGACACTCTTCTTCCCATTTTCAACAGACCTAAACACGCCTGCCTGGAGTGCCAGTCCTACCTCTTCAGAGCACAAGCCGCAGGGAGACACAGCCACCCCCTCCCTAGCGAGACACCGGAGCACAGAACGTACGTACACACCCATGGCCAGCAACGGGAACAGAGCCGGGCCCCTGGGACAGTGACCTGCCTCACCACCAAGGTCAGCCAGCCACAGCTGACACCTATTTACAGGAGCAATTACAAAGGGAGGACTAAAGAGCATTCACCTGCTGCTGAACTTGCCCAATATACCCAACTAGGTAGCCCTTTGTCCTGGCACACCATGATCATGTCTCTCTCTGGGAATGCCTCTCTGTTTCTTGCCTGTTAGGTAGTGCCCAGACTCTTCTCCTGTGGTTACTACTTAAGTCAGCCTTACAAAACACTGACTCCAGCACGCAAGGTAAGTATGGCATTTTGTTTTCTTTTCGTGTATTATGTATTAGACAAATGCAACATTCAGGCTCAGTTGGGTAACAAAGAGGACATTCAAAACTGACCATAAAGTAAATTGTAGAAAGCAGAGTTTATATGACAATAAACATGCAGCTTGCAAAAGAATGAACATAAGTGTACTAGTATTAAAACACATTTCCATATAGTGACAGCTTATGCAGCAATTTACAAGTTTAACCTCTGGCCAGAGTAAGCAAGCCCTTTAAAGCTGGCATTCAAACTACCAGTAGCTTTATCAGCCCTACTTTAAGTACATAGTAAAATTTGACTTAATGTTTACATTCACTAGCCATCCAATCCAGCATCAAGGCACTTTCCTTGTTAGTACGTCTGTCCCTGTGTCCCACACCTCGGCTTAACTAGATGCATGTATCAGCACAGCAACATTTGGTGACCAGTAACCTTGACCACAGACTCCTTAATCCCGAATAAAAGCACGTGGTTCCTAGACAATCCATCGCTGTATCAGAGTGTCGGGCTACATGTGACACTGTAAACAAGACTGGTGTGTTAAAAAACACAGTAAGTTGACTGGATCCATTAACGAATGTGCTTTGATATGAAGAAAAGCGATAGGTGTTACCAGTTTCAACACCACGGAGAATGCTCATCTGCTGCGCCTGCCATCACTGGAGAACAGCTGGTGCGGGGTGCCAGAGACGCTTCAGTCTGAGCAGGAGGATGTGGAGCTTTCCAGCCGTCTGACAGTTGTGCCATATGTGTTTTTCATCCATTGTTACAGAAGTGTGCTTCTGCAGAGTATCAGTGACTTTATTGCATATATCCCCTTTAAGGTTGTCTTTGCAAATAAACGCAAGTACTGGCTAAGGCTGCATTCTGGGAGATACTTACTGCCCACCCTCTCTCTCTGCACTAAAGTTAAGAGGGGGGGAAGTAGACAATTGTTGAGATCTGGTCCTTAGTCATTAATTTTAAATCTGTTTGTATCAAAACAGATACAAAAAGATGTGGCCTTAAAAATGCATCCTTGTGTATTAAGTCAGCACTGCTTTCATTTTTAGGAATGGCTCAGACTGCACAAGTGCTACAAAAGAAACAACAGTAAAAGCAAACACACATACACGTTTTAGCTTAATTTTTTTTTTTAACTAATCCTTTCACTTTTAAAGTAAGAGAAATGCATATTTGTGAATCCAATGCAAGATACTTGATTCTACCCTTCTCCAGACTTTTGCACTTACACCTCCGCTTTACCACAGCTTTCTGGATCAAGAGCCAAACTTGAAGACTGGGGGGTTGGCTCTAATTCCCAAATGGCTGTTTCATGACAAGAGACTCAATATTTTTGTTATAAACTGCTTCCAAATAACATTAAAAGAAACTCTTGGAATTTAAAACGGCTGTATGTATACATCCTAGCAAACAGGCAAGAGGTTACAGGGATTAATGAAGTTTTACAATCCATCAGTCAAGAGAACTTTTTAACATAGTTAAAGGAATGTATACAAATAAGAGTTAATCTCAATTACAACTGTCTCAGGGAAAATAAACTAGTATATTTAGTCTCATTTAATGCACATAAATTACAATTTAAAATGTGTATGTCTTGGAGCAGGGCTGACTATTAACAATTTGAGAGTCTTCGGAGTTGCAGATCCCACTGTGAAGTCAATACCATAGCAGCATGTATTGATGAGATCTTGGATATTCAAGACCTGGCACTAATTAAACAAGTTCAATTACTGAAGTTAAATCAGCATGGTTATTCCCACATATCGGGCACACTAATGTAAGTTTTAACCATCTGGCAGTGCTCATGATTTACAGTCAAAGCTGAAGCTGCGAACCCCACCCGAGGCCATGGGGCTTCGTCAGTGCCCAAGAACAGGACTCAGCCCTTGCATGCAAACTCCCTCCTCTTCCCAGGGCCAAAGTTTTTTCCAGTCCTGATAATTAGCATTTTGCTAGGCTCCTGTAGCACAGATAGGCACATGCTTGTCCCAAACACTCCAGAACAAAATTTAGAAAAATTTTTGCTCTGCTGTGCTTTGCACTGCCAGGTTAAGGTTTACAGGCAGTTTAGTTTACTACAGTAGGGTGTATAAAACGTAATCCCAAGACTTTCACTACAGTGGGAGAGGATATTCCCAGACTTACTGCCCTGAAAGCAAGCCAACACAGCCAGGAAACAACCCCAACAACCTCCTGTTCTAACAGAACCACCATAACAGAACTAGAGAGAGAAATATATTCACTTTTCTTGTCAACAGAGGAACAGTTAGCCAGCCTGCACTTAAGAGATGTTTCAAACTTGCTAATACAGGAAAAATATTTTGTATTTCTACTAGCCTCCCTTCCCTGCCACTAAAGTAACAAGGTCTTTACAACTATTCTCCCACCCCTACCTGAAAAGTTCCAGTCCAGGAAATCAAGATGGACATGAAAGTGTCAATACTGAAGTGTGATTTTATTTTAATAATGCCTTTATTTTGTAAAGTGCACCATAGTTACTGGGGGAGGGGGAAGGCTTTTTCTTTAATTACTATGTTAGGGCCAAGTTCAGAGAATTTCAGTGGATTGCTATAATTACATCACAGACACTCTAAAAACCTGTATGCGACTGTTTGATACAATTAGATTGTTATGATCCAAAGTACAATATCAAGTTAAACCTGAACACTGCATGATATAATATTTGGCACATAGGTTTACGAACAAGCTGTAAACCTGTTAGTTACACATATTGTGGCTTCTACAAGCTGTTCACCCACCAGTATCTCCTGCCTAGTCTTTAGTATTTTAGCCCTAGAGAAATGTACAAGCCTGAAAGAATATAACTCTGCCAGACAGACAGAATTCTTTCTAGGATACACTGCTGTACAATTCTGAGAGTTTATTACCACTGGCCCGTAAGCAACAAAGAAAGAGCAATGCCAGAAGTGACAGGCCAGAACTCTTGTTAGCACAGACCTTTGAAAATGAGAATCTCTTGATGCTGTTTATTTAACATTGGAAATGGTCCATGATTAACAGCAACTGAGAACAAAATGCCTTCCCTTTACATAACAGAAAGGCAAATAGCAACTTCAGGAATAACTGAAGATGTCCCTCAAATATGACATATGCTACCAAAAGTTAGTATCACTAGATCACAAAAAACAATAAATAAAAGAAATAAATCATCAGCATGGCTTTAAAAACATCCAGGCCTTCGAAGCAATGCTCAGACTAAGTAGCTAGGTTGTGGCCCACAGTATTTCAGAGATGAGCAGGAGGTGGATTAGACGCACATGGCTGCAGGGCAGTTCTAACAAGCACGCACACTTGTTAGTTTTGTCAGACTTTCCCTTTTACTCATGGTTACTACAGTCACTATGAAGTTTGCATAGAGAAGACAACTGATCCCCCAGTAAAGTAACTGCTATTATTTTCCAAGAGGAAGGTGTTCTGACAAAGGAATGCTCCTTCAACCTCCGAAAAAATGAAAGACAGTCTCTGCTGTCTTATGACAGCATAGTTTTCATTATGCCCTTGCCCTCTGGGAGGGAGTTTGAAGGTGCTGAGGTGGAGGGGGGAGAAAGGGAAAGGGACTAGTTTGAAGAAACATGTAGTTCTAGTAAGCTGCAACATAGCCTTTTAGTTTAAAAAAGTGCCCAGATACAAAAAATACTGTTGGGAGAAAGGAACTGTGGAATACTGAAATGTTAAAGATTCTGCACTCTGTTTTAAACAGTCCAGACTTCAAGAGGTAATCTTACAAATTTATTCAAACATTGAATTTCTTTGTAACAGAAGGCACATGTGAACATTTATATGTATACCTGTCCTTTCATGCAAGCTGGCATACAAGGACAAGGGAAGTTGAAATGATACTGACACCTGCCTTTCCAGGGCCTTTAGCAAGTGCTTTGCAGAACAGCAGCACCAGAGGTCACAGCACAAAAGGTTTCAGGTGGTCTTAAATACATTCTTTTGCTGAAGGAGAAATAAAACCATTGTTTTATTCTCACAACACAGCATATAGTGTTTTGAATTAAGGTTTTATTAGTGTCAGGTTAGAAAGCTGACTAGACTAAGTTAAGGTTAAAAAAAAATCTACAAGAGTGCCATAAAATTTCTAATTATCATCAGAGAAGGGGTTGATTTTAATTAATTTCACTTTTCTTTAAACATTGGTAGAGACAGTCTCCAAGAAATGTATCTTCTTCAATAAAATGCAAACTGTACGAACAGGGGAAAAAAGTGAGACATAAGAGAAAAGTGAGGAATTTTAACAACCACGTAAGTGTTATTTGTGGCTCACGATTGCTAATAGATACAGCCTATAGTAACATATACTATAGCCTATACTACCAGTAACATTCAAATTCAGGGTATAAGTTTTGGTTTTGCTTCTGAGAGCTTCAATGACTTCAATGCTTTGTTTTTTGCTGCTTTCAGTTTCAAGGAGGTCCTGCAGCATTAGCAGTGAGGTTACAGCACACTTATCATTGTAGTCAATCAGGAAGAAGGTCATATTCCCTTTCTCCTGAGCAGTTAGAAAAACAGTAAAAACTTACAGCTTGTTACTTGCCTCTCAAGCTGTATACAGCAAAGGTGCACTTATTAAACAAAGGCAATTTATATGACCAGAGAGGTAGGGTATAATCAGACAGTGATTTGGGTACAAAACCTTTAAATAACTGTTAATCTGTGTTTTCATCTGTATTTTTAAGCTTTTGAACATGAGACTGAATTGCTGTGCGTCAAGTTGCAAGGTACATTTTTAGGCCAAATCATTATATAGCTCATGTGCACACATATCTAAATGTAGGCAGAGTATCAATTACTATAGTAGCTCAGAGTCAAGCAATCATGGTGTTTTCTTATTTGCACACCATAGCAAGTTCTATTTAATTTTTATAATTTTTCAACAGGGATGAACATGATTTGCATGTCTGGTAAGCTGGAAACTGAGACACTGAGCCAAGTCAAAATTCAGAAAGTCAATCAAGCTACTGAAAAGTATATGACACAAGTATTCTTTCATGTTAGAATACTAAGCTTCAGTCTTACTTCTGCACAAAGATGCTCCAGGCAACTAAAGCTGGCTTTTTAGGCTTGTACACTGTTACAAATTGAAGTATTTCTTCTAGGTCTATTGGCTGATGTGATTAACTGAAACTTGCCATTTTCAGTCATGTGTAGATCTGGTATGACAAGACAAAAAACCCAAGGTAGCACAAAGGCTTGTTCAGCTATCCAGACATAAGATTTTATGTAGTGCATAAAAGTAAGTCTCCAGTAGGTCTGGACTGCAAGTTTTCCACAAAAACACAGTCCTTACTGTACTTTGTCAAATTACTCTTCACTTAATTTCAGTATTTCTATCTGCATTCAGATAAAAAAACCTAGCTTAATTTATCAGAAACACAAGAGAAAGTGTGAACAGGCACTAAGGAAGGCCTAAACAGAGCCAGTCTCTTCTCTCACTGAGGCATGTAGCCCCCTTGTCTCACAGTCTGCGGGAGGTAACTTTTTGGCATTTCATCAACTGACAGTGGACTTCCCTCCACTGTTTCAGGTCTCACAGTTTGTCCTTCAGTACTTGTCTGTAAAACATCTGATAGAGCAGCTTCCTGGGTATTTTTTTCCAGCTCATTGCCCAACAGCTGTGAACTCTGACCTGAGATCTGCAGTTGTGCAAATCCAACAAGATCCCCCTCATTAGCAGGAGTAATTTGCTTTGTTCTTTCAAAGCATGGCCTGTCTGCGTTGGTTTCATCCTGACCACCATTTCGTTTGAAATACTGCTGCCTCTGTGTTGCACTGTCACCTCCTCCAGCATGATCCTCTGACCTCTCTTCTGAATCTAGCAGTGGCTGAGTCGACTCAGACCTTGAAAAGACTTGTACAGGTGTTTGGTCTCTGTAGCCATTAAGTACTACAGTTGAATACTGTACAGTGCTTGAAGTGTTTTGTGTAGCTTCACCTTCATCGCTGTCAGAGACGCTTTGCCTAGGAGAAGACATGCACGAGGATCCTCCAATACCACTGCTGTGCCCTTCTGAAGTACTTTTTTCCTTTTTAAGCAAATCAAAGGGTTTTAAATCTTGTTCTGAAAAAGACTTCTTGTCATCAGCTTCTATTTCTACGACGCTTACATCTGTAAAGCTGCCTTCTGGGTACATCTGATCTTTGGAACTAAAGTTATGCTGAAAGAAAGAGATGGATGTTGCCTAAGAGGAAGTTTATGTTAAAAATCAAAAACCCCATTAAATATCTGAATTTTTATTCTGTAATTGTTTCGAGTTTCTTCATATAAGTTTTCTCCTCACTAAGTCTGGCAATATCTCCAAAGTACCTGTTACAAAATGAAGGACATAGAATAGCTGCATAATTAAGACTTTGTATTGGAAACAAAGCTAAAACCATAGTGGGTGTGCAAGCTTTCCTCTAATTTTAATTATTCTTAAGAGCTGTAAACATAGAACCATTTGCTGTGCAGCACAGGAACATTCTATATTGAGGCCATACATACATTACTTCCAATAATGTATTCAACATCACAGCACTTCTTCACAGAAGTTAGCAAATTCTGTTCAATAAACTGTGGCTATGTCATTCACCCCACATGGCGCATAAATTTTGCTGCCATCTCCTCATCCATGAGGAACTCTTAAAGCGCTCTCTCTCATTCATGACGTGTCACTTCAGGGTTTTAAGAGTGGGAATCGTGAATGCTGTTTACTTAATCCTGGTTTCCCATGAATGAGTAAAATAATTAGGACTTGACTCTTCCAACTAGTAAACTGAATATAATTCACAATGTTAAAGCCTGCTTGATGCTGTCAACTTGTGCTAAGGGCCATATATTTCTAATGCTGAATCTACTGATGCAATAAAGTCTAACCATATTGTATCACAATGTCATTAAACTTAACATCCAGGTTTTTTTCCCTTGAAATCCATGTGTGCTAGAAGACAGAAGACTCCCACTGGTTAGTTTATTTGAAACCTTGTGGACTAGGAAGATACAGGATGCAGAAACATGAGTATTACCTTAGCTGGAACTTGAGGAGACCACTGAGCAATGTTACTCTTGGATGGATCAGGGACAATAGGCCAGATATGCTTTTTAATTCTGTAAAGGATTAAAAACAGAGTAAAATTACAAGATGCACTCCCCAAATTCCTATGTTGATAGCAGGTACTACATAATCCAGGACACCACTCCCTTACACAGCAATTTTGCAAGAGTATTTGTTTCCAAATAGGAGTGCTTCCTGCACTTCTTCACATCTTTGTAGGAAGCTGTACTACTTAGCAAAACACAGCACTGCACTTGTAACTCCTCCACACATTAAATGTAGCCATCCAACATAAGGCAAACCAACAAACAGTAATGGTTAGTGAGGGATTTTCAAATTTATAGCACTCTAGAATCTACAGAGCAATTATTTAGGTAAAGTCTATGATGCACATCAGTATAAAAATACACTGTTGCTTCTTTAAGATGACTATGAATATCACAGGTGTCAAAATCTAAGCCAACTGCACAGCTAAATGAAGTGAAAATATCTGAAGAAAAACTTGGTCTTTTCTAACTCTGACCTCTTATGTTTAAGAATGTAGTAACTGTTACTTAACAATAGAAGTTTTTGTAGACAAATCACCCCCAAACTAACTTTGAAACTGATGCATCTATCCTGCTCTTTATAAACAGGTTCCAACAACAGATCCTGTGTAGAACTTTTGAAGAACATTGCAAGATGGGCTTTTCAACTGATACGCATTAAGAACTGATTTTAGGAGCAGCAGGGAGGTCAGAAGGAAAAGGGCACAAAATGCTGTCTTTAACTAGAAAGAAAAGATAGTTGACTGGGGACATGGGAGAGGTGCTACTCCTTGCCAGGGAAAACTCTTCAGCAATAAGCTCTCAGCTAAAGCCACAGACAAGAGCTCTGGGGTAGAGGGAGCAGGAGGAGGCAGGATGTTTCCCAGCAGATAGTAAATAGGCACAGAGTTTGACTGAGGTTATGCAAGGTAGATAAATAAGATGTCTGCGTAATTTTTTTGGCTGTAAAGCTTAAAAGTTTGCTAACACTCATTAGATAGCTAAAATACAGCCAGCAAACAGATCTTCTGTGCTTCACAAACTAGGGACCATCATTCCACTCTGATATGATGACTAAGAAAACAACACAGACTGTATATCCTGATAGAAACTTAACAAACCTAATCCTGACCAACTCCAGCAAGAAAAGCAGGAATTTCCTTGCAGGATTGAGTCATGGAACATTTAGTTTGTGTGCTATCGTTAACAGTAAGAAATCAGTATCAGAAGAGGCCCTGATTTGTCAAGGAAATGTTTATCACCAATCAATGTATGTGTGTTTTACCTTCTTTTTCTAACTGTAGAATATTTACTTGTTTGTATTGAATTATTGCCATCTCTCTGTTATGCCCAGAAATATCAGAAGCATAAGAGAAAGACTTCATTTATACTTACAAGTCACGTTTGTTGAAGCAAAACAAAACTCCAAGGAGCACAATCAACAGGAACGCTAGACACACAGGTACAACTATGGCTTCAATTTCCCCCTTCCCTGAAGAAAACGAAGAGAAGCAGTTACAGCCCACTTTGGCATTTAAGCAACTCAGCAGTGGCATATATTCCCAAAGGGACAGGGAAAAATCTGAAACTGAATACACCCACAGCCCTCAGTCTTAAGCTTCACCTTCAGAAGAACCTTTTCACCATATGAAAAGAGCCTGTTGGTGAAAACGTGAAGAGCTCTGTCCCAACAATCCAATGCCTTGCATCAACAAAAAACACAGGTTGCTCTAGAAGCTGTAATACTGATGGAGCAAGTAATGTTACAGTTTGGGCAGATATGACAGTAACATCTATGTGAATTCATCTGTGGTCCAGGTGTTTCAGTGGCCTACTGGCTGCCATAACATCATGGTCAAATAAGTAATGCAAGCAAAGTCACTAGTCATCCATCAGTTTATTCTGTACATGAAAATATTCTCTGCCTGCAAACACTTAAGGTTGCATTATTGTTATGTATTCCTTCCAATGTTATACACACTCTTAAGTAAACCTAACAGAATGCTTAGGGAAGAGCAACACTATACAGAAAAAAATACAAAAACCTGCTAAATCTAAAGAAGTGCTTTCCACAACTAAGTTCAGTTTATGTTGTTGCTCTTACCATTACAAATAGGAAGCACTCTCTAAAGCTGAACATACAATAAATTTAACTCTTCAAAATGAGTCTCTGTAGAGAACTGGAGCAAACTTTAATAGTGGTATGAATGAGAATGAGGAACCTGAGGAAGGGCTGTAAGAATAGTATGTGCTGACTGGCACATAGATTAGCAGATCAAGATCCCAGCACACCTTTGCAGCTTCTCAGGACACCCACATGATAATAAAGGCCAACCTACCTTCAGATTAAAACAATGACTCTGGACTCTAAGACCAGAGTAGGAGCCATCAGACACCAGAAGAGAAGACAAGGGTACTGAGTAAATCCTAATGACTCACACAAAGTTGGGGCAAAAGAATGCTATAACCTAAAGTATACACAAAACACATCCAAAACCAGCACGTTTGCCAACATAAAAGAGCTATCCAGGACACCTGCAGAGGATAGTTTGTCCTCTGTACAATCAGAAGAAATCCTGACTAAACTACCTCTTTGTGACTGGGTACTAGATAGATAGTATGGATACCATGCACCTTGTGAGTGACTGCAACTGAAACTTTTTTCTTTAAATAAAATCACCTTCCCCTCCTATCAGATCTTGCATAGAGCCTTGCTATACTGTTGCAACATTACTTCTCACTTCTATTAATTATGCCACTCTTCCTTACCAAATTTTTGTGTAGTAAATGTAAAATCAGGACCACTCCTGCCTCCTTCATCTGTGTATGCCATCATCCGCACAGTATACAGTGTGTCACTGGTTAGAGACGAAAGGGTATACTCTGTCTTGGAAGGATCCACTGTCACAGCTAAAGAGAGGAAAAAAAATTATGCTAGTTTTCTATACATTTTATTAGATCTCCACAAACACAGTAGCATTAGGACATCATGTCTTCAGATGCACAAGATATTTTCCATACAGCCATGCATTCTACTAAAACTACAACAGACACAGAAAGACTACAAACTTGTACAAGAAATGCTGAGATTCGTTTGTTTCTGTTCAAGTGTTTGAATTTAGTCTCTTTCTTGATGGTATTTTTGTGTTAATTTCCTGTGTTTTTTTCCCCCCAGAATGTAGCTACAAACTAAGCTAGCAGTAAAGTTGAGGCTTAAAGGTCTAATAAGCAGAATACATGGCTTACTAGAAATAGCTAGTTACTAACTAGAAAAAAACATGGTTAACTAGAAATAAAGAGAAGTAGGGTAGGCATAAGTAATTGGCCCTTACAATTTAAGCAAATCTAAAAAAGAAAAACTTTTGATAGCACTAGCTCCTGTGTTATGCCTGCAGGTCATACACACTACTGAGAACTAAAATGCACTTCAAACAAGATGTTTTACATCACTAATATTGATCTAGAGCTCCAGGAAGATTAAAAAAATCCCCCCCCCCCTTTTTTTTTTTTAAGGCTTTTTCATACTTAAATGCAGTCAACTCCTGTACTTCTTGAACGGTCTAGCTTCATCTTGCTACACCATTCTCTCATCCTGTATTTAGATAGGAAGATGGGGGCACAATACCTGCAAATCAGCTTTCAGAAACTGAACTCAGTGCCCTGTTATACACACACTGAATGTTCTGAATTCTTTATTGGGACGTTTCTGTTCAGTATGGAGGAGAGCTATCCTTCAGACATCAGCTTTGTGTCATCAGAACAGACTGTCAGCCACACTCAATTCTGTATCTTGTTTTTCAGGAACATGTATTAGGAAGGCGACAGATGGAATACTTCAATGCCACAAAGCACTTCCCTGCTTTCTGTTACCTGTTTCATTTCCATCGATAGTTTTGTAAAATATGGTGTAACTTCTGATAAACCCATTTTGTTCATCCACTGTGAGATGATTCCATGTCAAAACAGCTTCAGCTTTTCCTACTTTTTTTGTCTGAACAGTTGGTCCTTTTGAAGGACCTGTAATAGGAGATGAAGATTAGTTTCTGTTGGGCATCCTTGCATCCACAGAACCTGTGTATTAATGAGCACTGAATTGCTACTGCATAAAAATTTCAATGGAATAGCTGGACTAACTCATCTGCAAAGCATTATTTTCAGACAAGATAGCAACTCCATAGATGTTTTAAAAGAGAAACCTCCAGGAAAAGAGACATGAAAAACAGTAATCAGCAGATCACACAAAATCTTCAACTGAAGTTCATTAGTCTTGGCTTCATACTTGAAATTTAAAATAAAATACTATAAATACTATAAAATACTACACCAATAAAATAACAAACTCATACCAAATTATCTGATAAAGGTTGGAAAAAGGGACAGTCAGCCACAGACACCTGTTTAACTCCTACATACTGTAAATAAGCAGAACGGATGTTAATAGAAGGGACAAGATCAATTATGTCAGATGACCCTCAAATGTAGGGCCATTTTTCATTACACCATCCACACTAAAGCAAAGGTCTCATTATTTTTAGTCAAGAAAATCAGTTTATGTGCTCCAAGATGACTGTTTTGTACTTACGATCCTGCTGAAGATAAGCCTTCACAGACTGTCCACTTCCCTGACCATCAGCATATAGAGGGTACACAGTTATCAAGTAACACTTGAACGGCTTTATATCACCTAATAAAAGGAATTTAAAATGTGTTGTTTCACAGGCAGTCAAATTCCTCACCATTTCTCATTTACTTCTCATTCACCAATTCCTCATCTTCTCATTTACTTCAGATACAGGGTTCTGGGTTTTGGCTGTTTTATTAAGATGCATTTGTATCTAATGCAACTGACTATTTTTTTCTAGAGATCATTGATATACTGCTCCAAAATATTAACTAAAGGAACAATATAATGGTTCATATTCAAATGTTAGATTTAATAAACAGACTTCATGGAAGTCTGTTTTTTTCTAATTTATTTTAAATAAGAAGCCTTTATCTGTCTGCAGCACCGAACCCCAAAATTATTGATTTCAGCTACTGATCATAATCTGAAAGGAACTGTAAAGCTGATCAAATTTTGTTGTTTGAAATGCAAGAGAGGTCAGAGAATTTGATTTTGAAGGAACACAGCCTGCTCACTACTGGTTTCCAAGAACGAGAAGACCGAAAACAAAATGCAGATAAAACCCTTGCTGTTACATAATATGAATTTCAAAATGCAAGAGTAGATACAGTTTTATATGTGACAAAGATATACATATACTTCCACACTAATGATAAACTATGAGAAGCCCTCAGCATTATCCCAGATTCCTGTCCTACAATAAAATTCTAGTCAGCATGAGGATGTTCCTCACTTTGAGAATACTTACTAGGTTTTTAGAGTGTTCTATGAAGTATTTGTAGACTTATGAACTAAATACCTTTTAAGTACGTTCCTTGAACATTTCCTGGTTCGTTCTGCCATTCTGTGACGCAGTCTGAGCTGTTGGACACTAGACACCATTCAATCACATATTTAAGAACATAACTGTTAGGAGCAGTCCACCCTACCCACAACTTGCCATCTTTAGGTAGCGTTCTAACATTCTTCACAGGGGCTGTAAAGGAAGAAAACAGAAAAGTGATAAATATTGACAGTTCTGCCACTAGATATTCATAATAATAGCTATTTTGTCCAATGTGGATACTTTTGGGTTATCGTAACGGTGACAATTTGTCAGAACCTAAGTAAATGTAAAAGCCATTTTCTGAAATTTGGAAGCTTCTATCAGAATCTTTGTATCAGAGATCCAAAATAAGCAGTATTAGGCTATTTAAAAACTGGAAATTAGACTCAGCTTCTCTGTTCTCAAACACAGTAAGTTGCCTTACTGCACAGTAAAGAGATACTATGTTTCTTTCAAGAGAAAGGGTCTATTTCAGAGAGAAATCAAACCTTGAGACACTTCTAAATTCCCATTCTAATCCTTACACTCATGTACCTTACCAAGTACTCCCAGCTGCAATGCTACTCTGTTTGAAACACTCTTAATTAGTTCATCTAACAGTGTTAGAACTTGTGGCTCTCCCTTGGTGTTTACACTACAAGCAGCATCTGTCTGTAGACTTATTTTTTGCTTCCTGTCCTGGTAGTGTTTGGATTGTCTAAGAGGAGGCTGGAAGTAAGGAGAAACCAGCCTGTAGTTACTAATGCTGCACAGCAAAAGGACCATAATAAAAAGGAACATGAACAGTAGGGAAACAGTGGAAGCAGATGACAGAGCAACCAGGCAAGATACTGAAAATGTGGGAGAGTGAGACTGGGACTGAAAATGTGGGAGAATGAGACTGGGACAAGAGAAGAAGAGGGCTGGGTGGAGATGAGAAAGCAGAAGAAAAATGGTGAGATGGTATATACATGAAGTAAAAGATGTTTGCTTCCCCAACCCTTTCATTTTTTTAAAAAGAAAACAAAAAAAATGCCTGCTATTCGAAGAAAAGAAACAATAGGGAATATAGTGCACAGTAGCTCTAAGGATGAAAAAGAACAGCAAAATAGCACACATAGCTTCAAATGAACCTGTGAGTACATAAATCTACATGTTCCCTAGTATACTAATGGTAGCATAATGATAAGGCATAAGACTGTAGATACATTCAGTAATACCTTAATTATGTGTCCATGTAAAAGGTATCATTTTACAACACTGAAGATTTCTTATAACAAAAGCCATGCAGACACATTTGAAGGAGACATTACTACGACACTAACCTTTTGAATTACTTGCTGGGATAAGTAAAACTGATGGAGGGGATGCCCCGACTCTGTTACGGGCAATCACAGTCACTTCGTAAGTTCCATTTGGCAGCTTTAATGTAAGGTTGGTGGTATTAACACTGTATTTCTCTGGTGGACTGGAGAGAGATGATTTAGCTCTGACAGTCACTTCATACTGCAAGATTACTCCATTGGCTTCAAATGGCTCCAATCCCTGTTAAAAACACACCTTTGATTAGACCGATACTGAACAAATGTGACTTAAACTATGCAAAGACAATAAAGGTTAAAAATCTGAGATCAAGACAAGTTACGCAGATCAAATTGCTGCATATTTAAGGAAAGCGCAAATAACCTGCATTCATTTCTGTAATGCAGAAACTTCCAGAACTTTTTCTGGTTTAAATCCTCTTTTTCTTGGCTCACAATCCTACCTAGTAGTTTAATAAAAGCTATTCTGTAAAGATTGCAGAACATGTGTTAATAAAACCTGCATTTTATGTGACTTTACAACACATTGACATAAAAGGAATCTCACATCTTAAGCTGTGTTGAACCCGAATGCAAAACAGCCCGAGTAGTTTCTTTTATTAGACATGGAAAAATACTTGTTTCTGTGTTATTAGATAACACAGAAAAATACTATATTTCTGTGTAACTATTAGTTTTCAGATAACTTAGAGAAAATTGTTGAAACTGTAAAGTAGCACCGGTTTTCCAATTCTAAGTTAAATAATGTCAGAAGTGCCACGTGGCATATGAGTTACATCAGAAAGTGATGCCATATCAATATACTTGTAACTTCACACAAGCCACCTAGTAATAGGGAAAAAGTAGTAATAAAAAGACAGCTAGATCAAATGTGATAACGTTCACAGACCAAAAGAAAGCAGGAGATGAGGACTGACTATAATTACATTCACTTTCTCAGCTTCGAACTAATCAGCCAACTAGACACAGCAACCCACTGCATGCAAACGTGCAGTGCTGTATTTAATAAGTTTGGCCTCTAGAATGTCTGTAGGCTTAATGGATTTTGCAGCTTGAGTAACCCTGTCCAAACAGTGTTACAAAAGTTTTAGGATACAGCAGAAGGCATAACATGAAGGTTTACTTTGTTCAGGTGAAAGTTTCCAATTCCACAGACTGCTTAAGGACAGCAAGTCAGGAGTCTGAAAGTGGATTCTGTATACACTGGATCACAGATGTGTGTCAGTTAACTGATAGCCTTTACATCTGTACTTTTAATATTTCATAACTAATTATTATAATAAGAATACTATAGTCACTTCTCATATCAATAAAACCTCTACTATCCCGGCTACGTACTCAAGTTTGTTGAGGTAAATTTTGCCACTTAAAAACTCCGTTTTTAAAAGAATGCTCAATTCCTGCAGTTTATCATGTTGCTTTACCTTCCACATCAGATGCACAGTCCAGGAAGCTGGTGAGCGAGATGCATCAATGATCCTCCATATGGGTGGTCCTTTAGATGGTTCTGATGGAAGAAACAGTGCTTAATAGCAGAAATATTTTTATTTAATCTGTTTGAATTCATCCTTTGACTATCATTAGATGCTTACCTCTTTTTTTTTTTTTAAATAAAAGCATATACAAAGAGTGTTTCCTCAGTTCCTCAAAGAAAATAATGCTTGATATATTAAGTGGAACACCTGCATGGAAAGATTTCCTCAAGGGATGAGCAAAACACCAATTCTGCTCTAAGCATACAGTATCAAAATAACTGAGAGTCCCCATGCTGAGCATCTGCAACAATGTGCTGAAGATGACAGTGCTGAGTGAGGCACGACCAAACCTACACCATGCAGCCTGTGTCCAGAGGCACAGCCCTGCACATCTGTATACTGCAAACCTTGCTATGGTCTGTAGCTGCAACACTCTCCCTACCCCTCAATATCAAGTCACCTAAAAAAGGAAAGTGCAGAAAAGTTAACAAGGAGACAAATTTCTCCTGCCAGAATTCCCCAAGTTTCCTATATCCTTTATGCTAAAAAGGGTAACAGAACCACAGTACTTTTGTACAATACTTTCTGGCGTCAGTACTGTAAAAAAATTCAAGTGGTGTTTCCACTACAAATTTAATTTCAAAGTAGAATGAATCGACCTATTACAGTGCATAAAGCAATAAAAAGTGGCCAATCCTTTGTGAGGGTCTTAGCCCTAATAGAAAGATGATCTTAAAATGCAATTACATTTATAGTCTTGCTAGACTTTATTTTCTCTGGGAGTTTTTATTGCATTTTTTATATTAATAATTACAAATTTTTGGCTGTTTTACCTCCAAAAAACAGTATCAAGTCTACAGTGCGCATCTTGTCTCTCATGCTTTACATCAGGAGGGAAAGAGAACTGGGAGTTGCAGCAAAGGGAGCTCGCTCTTAATCTCATTTGAGTACCCTGATTTGATTCACATGAAACAGAAGCAATTGTACATCTTGCCTAATATAGATCATGAATGCAACATGACCTCCCTCATGTTCATTTCCTACTATAACACCTTTGTTCTGAGGCTAAAATAAGACATGGGTACTTAATCACTAATAGCAGTATTTTTGCAAAGCCAGTCACCACAGCAGAACAGCACCACAGCCTAAACAGGTAGGCAGTCTTGAAATCCTCATTGCTCAGGTTGAGATAGTAACCACAGAAAAGAAACTATACTGTCATTAGGAGTTGAAAAGTGACTAGAATATTGAAATAATATTTTACAATGTCTCCCCCAGAGAAAGTAAATTTTGCATAGAGCTGAAGCAATGCCATTATGTACACATAAATTCCATTTTGTTTAAATAAGCAGGGTATATACTACAATCTTCTTACTTCTCCAATATAAGATGACATGTGAATTCAATCAAAACTCATTACTGGGAACTCAGTTAGGATAAATAAGGAAGGATTTCTGATCCAGTGCAGTTAAGCTCCAAGAACAAAGTGATGTTTTGATAATGAAGCCTGTATTGGTTTAACTGTTTAAAGACGTGCACTGAAATAGACTGCCTAAGAGGGCGCCTTGGAAGGCGCTAAGGAACAAATAGGATATTACAGAAAGGAGACCAGAAAGAGTGCAAGCAGGAAAGGCTAAAGCACATTTAAAAAAAAAAAAGAGACCAATCAGGCTGACTTAGAAGCTAAACAGATATCACAAAGTATTTGTAGTAGTCAAACAGAAGAATAGATTCCCTACTGGGTATCAAGCACACAATCAGAAGGTCCATTCATTGGCTCCATATGGGATAGGATCAGTATAGGCCAGAAACAAAGCCAATCTTGCAGGCTTTCAAAGTAGAAGTGAAATGGAAACAGGACCACGCTAAAGTAGTTTCACTTCTCACAACCCTAGAATTGGAACAGAAAAGTTTCTAACTGATAATAACCAAGTTCCTGGAAAAACAAGACTTAAAATCCCCACATTGTTTAATTCTCTTTGAAGTCAGAAATCAGCAAGTGATTCCCAGTGCTGCTGCTACTGATGATTCAGGAGGAAACCAAACAAGCTTTTAAAATCAAATCTCTTTGAGGGTGATTTACTGATTCTAGAATCCTGAGAAATCGCAATGCATGTTATTGTAGTATACACAGCTATGCAGCAACCTGCTCTGCTGGATATAAAGACCCTTGGCTACAGTCACTATTTGGAGGTACAAAGTAGATGTTTCCTGATAAGGATTAGGTAGTAAAACAATTGCCAAAAGATTTCAAAATTGCCAGAATGCTTGCATTACTCTTCAGCATCATGATTGTACATTTGTGCCGTGGCACAAATGCCAAGGCATTTAAGGATTCCGTTGAAACTTCACTTGACAGTTACAGTACTTAACACCTGGAAACATAACACTTGGATAAAACCATATGGAAATATAGAATTATACCTTCCTGAATATAGTAGCAGTAAATACACCTGTATCTTGGTAGCTTGCTATTGAGACAAACACCAAGTCTTTTGAATAGAGAAGGCAAGCAGCTGTGGAATCTTCTGGGATATGGGTCTAACAGTCTTAGACAAAGCACAATATCTAAATGTCAGTTTTATAGTTTGATTGAGGGTAATAATAATGGTGTAAGTAACATAAGTGTCCAGTGTCTGCTTGTGTGATTTAATCTTTGCAATAGGCAACTGTACAGTAAAAACTGATGAATAAAATTTTGGTACGGTTTTTGCCAAAATTGCAACCTGAAGTCCCTTGTCTGAGCCTGACACTTGCTAGAAAAAGGATCAGGGAACTACAGACCTCGTGAGCTCCTTTCCAACTTAAGGTATCCCACTATCCTATAAATTTGCAAGTGTATCTAGGCATTTGCAAGAGGTGACCACACCTCTGAAGTTGTCTGTAAGCAAACTCAGAATAGGAAATTATTTTACTGTCAACTTATTGCTACAATGTGAAAGAATGCTAACTGATTAGCAAGCAATGCAGAAAAAGTGTGGCTATCCTGTTATCATTAGGAAGGCTAGCTACAACAATTTGTTAAAATGCTGTTCTACCAGCAGAAAACAGACTGCATTTACATTTGCAGTATATCACAACTAATGGCACAGTATTCCTCAACAGCTCAGCACACTGAAGTTAGTTCATTTTAGCAAGAAGCAAGACACTCATGTAGGGTGTTCTGACACCAACAGAGGTTCAGATTCAAGAAGATACCAGTTAGCACCTCTCAAGCATCTATTGAAGACGTTAAATTAGTCACAGTTCAGCCTAAGTGGGCTATTCAGATGAATAACAAAAGGAAAACAGACCACAGAAAGCTAAGTTATACATCAAAGCCCGGGGCTTTTATTTGGAGAGCAAATGAAAGGGCCAAATGAAAGGGCCAAATGTGTAGGTCTAGGTTGTGTTTGTATACACACTGCATGTATTTTTGTTCTGTTAATGGAAAATGTAAGAATCCACTATTTGAGAACAGGATTTTTCATACTGTAACAAATGCATGGGTATGATTTTAATGTTAGTGTTCCAATAATTACCGCAACTTTATTTTGTACAAGTTTACAGTTGCTGCAACAATTGCTAAGTCATGAAATGCTGCAAAGCAAAACAGCCAAACAAGATAAAAAAATCAGTAACAGAAAACATACTCAACTAATCGTTTTGGCACAACTCAGTGGCAGAAGGCACAGCCTCTGTACTTAAGAACAAACTTGCAGGAGAGCCTCTCTAGTGGGGAAATACTGCAATGAGTTCTATGATCTGTGAAGTATATTAAATTTGTTAACAGTGAGTTGTAGTTACTTTAATGCCACAGTACATTTCAAGCAATGTGCAACTGGAAGCAATCAATGAAGTTAAAAAACATGCTGTGGAATACAGCGGACACAGATCTTCAAAGACACTGAGTGCAGTAACAGTCTCAGTGCCATCGTCCTGCAGGAATATGAATGAGTCCAGGGCGATGTAGCACACCTGAAGAACATACAGTTCAGTGGAAACAGACAATGTCATTAACAGCTGACTGGAGCATCACAAGGAGCTTAAAGGCCAGCCAAGTTGATGAGCTGGTTGTAGTGTGAACAGATTTGGTGCATGGCAACAACTTTGCAATGCTGAGGATTTGTTCCACAAAGCAGTGAGGGCTGACATTTGACTGAGACTCTTAAGCAGTTTTTCTTCCAGGGCTGTGAACTTAAAGCTTAACCTAGTGGTTTGCCATCTTTTGTGTATCTTTAGTGATCTATTTATACTTTGAAATTGTATATATCCTGCTTGCAAAGTCGTTTTGTGCAAGACTAAACATGATCCAAATACTGACCCCAAAGAGCTGATGCTGCTAAGAAGTTTTCCTCATTAAATCATGGTAGCAGCAATTCAGTGTTCGCCCCTACTGCAGAGGGACAGGATTTTACAAGCCCAGATCTACAAGATGACAACTCCAATGATTATGTCATCAAGAAGGGAAATTTCAAGGAAACGGTGATTTTTGTGATTAAATATAGCCAAAATAAAACCATTACACACACAGACTCAATCTTGCTTAAAGTCAGTGGTTTATAGATGGCATTCTCTTACGGCTCCCACAGTGACAACTGTATCAGTGATGAGCAGCAAGACTCTTGATTACTGCGCGTAGAATATTGTAAACAAGTGGGTACAAGACAGCACAGAGGCAGCTGTAAGTGACTCTGACAAGAATGAACGTGGTGTACATGCAGAATACCTTGGGAAAAGTTAAGAGTAAACCAGAGGGTTTTATTTAGATGCTTTGGTGCATAAAAGGCTATACTTCCCATATGCACATTATTTTGTATTATTGCTTTACTAAGTTTGTGAAGAAGTCTATGTATCCTATGCAACTAAAATCTTCTGTTTCACACTTATTGATGCTTGTTCACCTATGACTTTATCTAACGGCCTCCTAAACACCAAGTTGTTCATAAACTAAGGCAGTCTGTCTACCAAAAAACCCCCCAACTTTCACACAGGCAGAATAGCTTCTGTTACAGAGGATAACCTTAAGAACAAAAAAAAACCCAAGCAGAAAGCCTACATCTTTTCTAAAATACTTTGAGAATATAACTTTCTATGAAGAAAGCTTTTCTTCCCCACCTCCTGTTTTAGCTGTTTTCAGGGAGCACCTCTAGACTGGCTTTATGGGAAGCTATTCTAATGTTCCTTGGAATGCATGGGTCAAGTCAGTCAGTAGAGAAAGTAACTCAGTAGAGTCTTGTTGCATGTATAATCAAACAGCTCAAGCAAGGATACACAATTTCATCTGGCTGCCAAATTGCTGAGCACTCACACATTTTGAAAATCAGTGACCTACTTTCATATATTACTTACTATCTTCAGTGGTGACCCCAGTCTTCTCTTCACTCCAGTCACTCCAGTAGCCCACTCCATCTTCCTTCATGCAACGAATTGAAAAGACATACTCTGTGTAGGGTCTGAGCCCTTGAACGCTGAATGAAGTTCTTGGTGAAGCTGTATCTTCAGGAGGAACCTGTAAATGGAAGAAAGATTTTAAAGGCACTGATCAAAAATTGAAAAGCTGAGCTCTGTGCTACTACAGCTCCCACCCAAAAAGGCTCCCCACCACATACACACCCAATACAAACAATATAGTTTTTCTCCCCTCTTATTTCCAAAAGCTTCAATTCTCAACCATGGTTTGGTAAGGGATCATAGTTGTGTATATTTACCAGGTGTAATATAATACATACACTAGAATAGGTAAGCAGCTCTCTCTCATATTCTGTTTTCTTTTTTAATTAGTTTATGTCTACCTCTCCTTCCTTCCCATATAATTCCTCTACTCACTGATCTGTAATATTCTGCCTCACATTTCAGAACTTTGCTAGGTTATCTGCTTGATTATTGATTGCAAAATACCTGTGCTAGAAACCTCCTATAAAGCTAGAGAATCCAGGATCATTGCTTCCGTTGACACAGAACAGTGTTTCTTAACTGATATTGGAAATAGTTTGTTTTAGAGTTGTTTATACTTTCGCTAATAAATGAATTTATTTTCATAAGATCTTTCCTTTATCTTAGATTAGCAACTGAATGCCAGAAAATATTCTTACTGCATATGTACAGAAACAGAAGTGTGATGTAGATAATAGATATATGTAGGTAAACACACACACTGACTCCATCACATTATTCCACTTGCAATTAAGGGTTTTTTTTTTTATAGTGAGCAACCCTGCAAGAAGAACGATTGCAGATTGAAACACACATGCAGGACACTCAAGAGGTTAATCCCGAGTGCAAAGAATTGTCAAAGTACTCAAATTTTACCACAGCTAAGCAAGCTCAGTTGTTTTAAAAGTCACTATTTTCAATGGTCTTGTGCACATGTTAAAAGGTCAAGACAAGTTAAAAGGACTTAACAGGACAATGTATCAACAGATCCTGGAGTTGCAGAATAAGCTGTGTGGGACTCTGCTCTTTAAAATATCAATACAGGTGACCTTAATAATTAATCTCTGCATCTAAAGCTCAAAAAGTTCTTCCAAAGGAATACACTACATCAGTCACAAGCAGCTGTGTTATGCTACCTGCTTAAACACTGTATTTTGGTAAGTCAGAAGCCAATCTTCCTTCCAACAAGTAATGAAATTCAGAATACTTTTGGGCCTCTGTACTGACACAAAGATGGGAAGATCATAGAACCATAGAATCATTGAGGTTGGAAAAGACCTCTAAGATCATCAAATCCAACCGTCGACCCAACACCACCATGCCCACTAAACCATGTCCCTAAGCGCCTCATCTACTCGTCTTTTAAATACCTCCAGGGATGGGGACTCCACCACTTCCCTGGGCAGCCTGTTCCAATGTTTCACCACTCTTTCAGTAAAGAAATTTTTCCTCACGTCCAATCTAAACCTCCCCTGGCGCAACTTGAGGCCATTTCCTCTCGTCCTATCACTAGTTACTTGGGAGAAGAGACCGACACCCACCTCGCTACAACCTCCTTCCAGGTAGTTGTAGAGAGCGATGAGGTCTCCCCTCAGCCTCCTTTTCTCCAGGCTAAACAGTCCCAGTTCCCTCAGCCGCTCCTCAGAAGACTTGTGCTCCAGACCCCTCACCAGCCTCGTTGCCCTTCTCTGGACACGCTCCAGCACCTCAACGTCCTTCTTGTCGTGAGGGGCCCAAAACTGAACACAGTATTCGAGGTGCGGCCTCACCAGTGCCGAGTACAGGGGCACGATCACTTCCCTACTCCTGCTGGCCACACTGTTTCTGATACAGGCCAGGATGCCATTGGCCTTCTTGGCCGCCTGGGCACACTGCCGGCTCATGTTCAGCCGGCTGTCAACCAGCACCCCCAGGGGGTCCTTTTCCGCCAGGCAGCTTTCCAGCCACTCTTCCCCAAGCCTGTAGCGCTGCATGGGGTTGTTGTGGCCGAAGTGCAGGACCCGGCACTTGGCCTTGTTGAACCAATCAATGAACCAACCAAATCTTGATGAAAAGACTGTTTCTGGAATACTGCTGCTCTGAGAGAAGGCTTAAAAAAGGCAAAACTGAGAGCTATTGAAAATATGTCCATAGACTGATCTAGAAGAAAAAAAACCACCACAACTCTTGATGACATGAACATACTATAGTACATTACAGATAACACATTCCTTACTCTTTTCCAGTTCCTTGACTGAATCAGGCTTACGGCATGCATGCAGGACAGCCATACTATATAGAATCATAGAATCATTTAGGTAGGAAAAGACCCTTAAGATCATCGAGTCGAACCATAAACCTAACACCGCCACGTCCACTACTAAACCATGTCCCTAAGCGCCTCATCTACTCGTCTTTTAAATACCTCCAGGGATGGGGACTCAACCACTTCCCTGGGCAGCCTGTGCCAATGTTTAACCACTCTTTCAGTAAAGAAATTTTTCCTCATGTCCAATCTAAACCTCCCCTGGCGCAACTCAAGGCCATTTCCTCTTGTCCTATCGCTTGTTACTTGGGAGAAGAGACCGACACCCACCTCGCTACAACCTCCTTTCAGGTAGTTGTAGAGAGCGATCAGGTCTCCCCTCAGCCTCCTTTTCTCCAGGCTAAGCCACCCCAGTTCCCTCAGCCGCTCCTCATAAGACTTGTTCTCCAGACCCTTCACCAGCTTCGTTGCTCTTCTCTGGACACGCTCCAGCACCTCGACGTCCTTCTTGTAGTGAGGGGCCCAAAACTGAACACAGTATTCAAGGTACGGCTGAGTACAGGGGCACAATCACTTCCCTACTCCTGCTGGCCGCACTATTTCTGATACAAGCTAGGATGCTGTTGGCCTTCTTGGCCACCTGGGCACACTGCTAATCCATATTCAGCTGGCTGTTGACCAGCACCCCCAGGGGGTCCTTTTCTGCTGGGCAGCTTTCCAGCCACTCTTCCCCAAGCCTGTAGCATTGCATAGGGTTGTTGTGACTCAAGTGCAGGTACAGCAATTTCAAAAAAGCATCCCAGCATTTTACAGTGTTTGCCCAAGCTTTAAATGACACTTAGATCAGTAGTCTTGCATGTGCATGGGAAGATGAAAGTTCATCAACGTTCTAGATGTTGCATGTACAGAACAAAAATTCAAAATAAACATAATGCAACATGATGAAGAGGACAGCAGAGAAGTCCACAAAGAAAAGACAAGGTCACTGTACTATAGATTGTTCCAAAAAACCTGTATCACAGCCTTCATGAACAGGCCAGGTAAACTACCTTGGGAGGCCACATAAGGCCTAAGGATAATAAAGTGAATCCTCTGAACTGCAGCAGTGAGGGAACTTCTTCTGCAGTTTGACAAATGGCTGGGTTACAGCAGGAAAGTGACAAGGGACATTAGTGGTATTACCTGCATCCAGTTTGTGTCACCAATGATCCTATAGCGAATATTGAATTTCAGCTTCATCACAGCGGCTGAAATCCGATTCTCCCAAGAAAGCTTCAGAACAGTAGGTAGTATTCCTGAGTTGACTGATAAATTATGTGGAGACAGAGGTTTAACTAGAAGAGAAGGAGTTACAGTCAACTCTACAGGTATTTTATCATGCCTCTAGCAGTTGGTATGCTATGCTGTAACACTACCATTAGAGCCTTTCATAAGCTCAAATAGCCACTACTTCACACTAGTTTCTAAAGCAGACTACTCAACAAGAACTTGCTATCTGAATTGTGACCAAATATCTCACCTTCCCTACCTTTGTCCAGCACAGTTCAAGTTCTAGTCAACAATATTTTGGCAGTGTTAGTTTTTATAGTGAAGAAACATTAACATACCAATTCAGCAATATGCACAGAAGCAGCAGTTATGTACTACTAAAGCATTATTAAGAGGCACATAGTTACCAATCTCAATGGGATCAAGAACAAGAGGATCAGATTCAGCCTTCCCAAGAGCATTTGCTGCTTCTACCCAGACCTCCAGGTTAACAAAGAACTGAACATCAGTAATTGTACAAGAATTGTTTACATCTTTTGGTATACAGTCAGGAAAGTTCTCTTGTGGCCTAAATAAAAGAGAAGGAAAAACAAGGTATAAAGCAGTAAGTTTGGTTTCCTTTAGAGAATATTTGTAATTAGATCAGAATGATCAATCAGTTTAGATCATGTTTCCTCTCTGCCATTATCTTTGTAAGCAGAGGCACGGGAAGAAAAGGTGAAGAGATTAGAATGGCTTGTTCAGCCACAAATGCATGATTGCATTAGAATAGAAACTAGAATAAAATCTCTTGACTTCAAGTCACATACCTTCAAAAGCACAAGCCATTGTATTGTAATTATAAAGTTGTATAAAAAACTGACTTAGCTTAAAAAATAAAGATCAAGAATTGATACATTTAATCAAAAGCAATATGGCTAGTAACTGGAAGCATATTCATGCATTAAAAGGTGTACTCAGTATTACCTACGTACCCTTCAAGAGTACAGCGTTACGGCTGCAACACATCATTATTTCTGTTCACCATCTTCTGCTACACTAACAGCAGGTACTTCTAGGGGCATCAAGAGATTTGCAAAGCATTAAGGTTTTCTATCTAGCCATACTTTCTACCACACTTGTTACCAAAACACTTTAGTGGAATGGGGTAGATGGAAAGCTGTAGGCAGTCATTCCTGTTTCCAGAGCAGAGCAACAATTCTGTCCACTCCATTTTAAACTACAAGAGACCATTTGAAGAGTTTGAAAAATACTTAAGTTAATTTGCTTTCACAGGAGAAATACTTTCGCTGAAGCTTTCATGTTAGGATTAATCATGGACAAACACCATCCTGAGTTCTTAGAAAAGTACAGAGTAGATAATACCTTTACAAAATCAGTCATTGTATGTGGGTGTCTCTACTTAGAATCATAGAATGGTTTGGGTTGGAAGTGACCTTTAAAGGTCATCTAGTCTGACCTTCCTGCAATGAGCAGAGACATCTATTTGTTTAGAGTGGGATAGAACAGTCACCACAGAAAAACATAAAATATGTAATTTGGGTCCAGCCACCTAATAATTAGGTGTATTGTACTCAAGCCACACTAATCATGTATTTGAATAATGGAAAAATATGAGATAGCTGTTACTTCAAAACAAGTGCAGCAACAAAATTTCAAGTCTGACTTAGAGTTACTTTAAATGTGAACTTAACTCTTCCCTTCTCCCCAAAATAGACAGCAATGCTTCAGAAAACTGGATTTAAGTTAAGAACTCTTCCAAAGTATCAAGGAATTACAAGGAAGTTTGGTTTAGCCTACAAATATTCTTCAAAATTATTTAGATATTCTATAGAGGGCTACTTACCATCTGTATTTCAACCTAAAGTGAGTGTCCAGGAATGTATGCCTTCCAGGGTTCCAGGTACAAGTCATAGGATATGTGAGTTTTGACACCTGATGCACAATGCAACTTAAGTTCTTGGGCTTCTCTGGGGGCACTGTACAGAAAAAGTTAGCAATAATTAATCTATATACACATTTCAATCCAGTAAGAATCACGTTAAGCATCTCATTAGAGCAATTTCAGTGAACATCAGAAGTATTTATAGTCAGATTTATTTCTAAAGGAGGGGACAAAAAGCGCTAGATACCATCCAGCAATGGAAGTCAAGAAGCTTAACCAGCTGCTCTGAGAAACAGCAGGCTGTATAAGGAATAAGTACGTGACAGTAAGGAACAGCATAGAAGATTTCTCATTCTTTAGGACAGAAAACCTGGTATCAACCATTTCTCATCTAAATCTATTTTAATTCACACAGAAAAATGCTAATGAGCACTACAGCTGGAGTGGCATATGCTGACTTTGTCAATAAACTGAGCTCTAAGGCAATTGTGATAGGTCTATTCTCCCCCACGTGAGCTATGGAAGAAGGATGCTTTAGCTGCGAACACCTACAAGAAAGATAAGAGATCTTCATCAATGCACTTTAGTAGCGTAAGAAACTTTCAGAGTGCAGCTGAATATTTTTTCTTCCTTCTTAATTCAAATCATAGCACACTAAAAGTTTGTTTCTAGCTTTTAGAATATCACTATTTACAAGAGTATAATGTACTTGAAGAATCTTATTTCCTTTCAAGCAGAATGCTATTTTCAACTGAAGTACCTTATGAACATTAGAGTTTTGTTCCTGAATAGTTGTATTCTTCTCAAACCTGTTGTTATTCTCATTATTTACAGAATTTTTCTTTAATTGACAGTATGAAAATACAGTAGCTTTAAATACAAATGCATCTCAAGATTCATACGTGAATTACAATTGTAGAATGTTATCTGTACTGTCATTCAGTTTACCGTAGGATATTGTATCTGTCCTCACCTTTCCATATATTTTGCCTGTCACATCTTTTCTGGTAAGAAATTTACACCTTAGAAGTTGAAATAGAAAACACTTTTTCTGTGAAAGCATTTTGTAACTTATGCTAGAACCACATTAGTTTAAATTGTGAACTCAAGCCAGCCTTTTGTACACAGACCATGCAACAACTGCAATACCTTTTGCCAACAGTAGGAGGAAACATAGTTCATCAGCTATTCATACTCTATCAAGGACACTTGAACACTTATTTTATAAACAGTCCACCAACTAATTAAGAAGTAGTATATTAAGTTATTCATGTTAGCTTCTCAAGAGCTCAGTCTTGTCTCAAAGAGCACTTGCTCAGAACTATGCAAGTGCTATCATGCTTGAACAAGGAAAACTTATAATTAGTTAAAAGTATTTTCTTATGTATAGAGGTAAAGTAATCCAAATAGTACGTTCCATCCTTAAGACACTTCAGGTTAGCTTTAGTGATACAGATGGACTAAATATTTCTCAGTCCATTAATTAAAAAAACATTAATTTCATAGTGTGTCGTGGTTTAACCTCATCCTAAATCCAAAACACAGCACTGTACCAGCTACTAGGAAGGAAATTAACACTATCCCTGCTGAAACCAGGACATAGTGTTATTATGACAGCAGGACATACAACCTTATTGTATTTCCTTGAACACTGAAACAGAAGTCAGGAAAAGTTAGTTTATTTCCTAGGATCTGTTTCAGTTAAATTCACATCGTCTTTCTGTAATTTAAATCTTACTGCTTCAACATTTTTCTGTTGTTTTCTGTCATTCTGTTTTCTGTCATTCCGTTTTCTTCATATTTCAACACTGAAATACTCCAGAGTTGTTTTTATTTTTTAGAAAACTTTATTCTGTGCATATTTACCAGCTTTGATGGCATGTAATTTGACAATGTTTTTATACAATTATCCAGGAACTGAAGGAATGGAAATAAGTGTCTCAAAATGTGCACACTTTCTATTGTTTGCATTCTCTTCCCTGTTTCTCAGAAGCAATTTTCTTAAGACCAGAATGAAAAGCAAGAAATGTGGTACTTACAGCCTATTGTAACTGTAATTCCATAGATGTTCTGCTCAATCTGTCCATCTGCTAAAATGTTGCATGTCAGAGGAGTAGCTAGTGAAGAAGTGTCATTAAATGTGACACTGGAAACTGTTCTGTTTATTTCACGATACTGTTCTTTCGGTACCACTCTATTTTTAATTTTCCAGATAATTTGATTAGCATAGATATTGCCAAAGTCAAGACAACTCTCATTCAAAATGCATAATGCTGTGAAATTGGAACCAAGGGCCAATACAGGAGACTCTGGGATGATGTGACCACATGACTGTACAAGTCCACCTGAAACTAAAAAGAAAAAGAATTGCATCTTTATTAAAAACTACAGAGCATACCATAATCAATATTGCTGATCAACACTAGTATAATGTTAAAAATACCACGTGTCTAAGCAGAAAATGAGTTAGTTACTTGACAGTTATAAAACTGAAATGCATTAGTGGACCACCAAGGAGATTTAAGGGGCAAAACCAGTGTAGTGTTCCCTAGGCTTTCCAAAAGCATTTTACCAAGCAAGAAAAGCTCTATTAATAAACAGGGGCCTTTAGAGAGAGAGAGGAGAGTCAAGGATTGAATATTTAGTATGTTTTGAAGGAGGAAGGCAATATACTTGAGGTTACTCTTGCAGTTAAAAAAGGTATTTTCTGTTGAGAAAGTTAACAACAAAAAATTGGGATAAGTGTGCACCTTTGTTGTGGTGGACTAGTTTTAGAAGAATTGCATGCAAACAGCTAAATACTTGAGTTGTCAATTTCAAAAGCGTCAGTGTGTATACTATAAGCATATTTGGGAATTATAGATAGTACTCTTTTTACAAAGGAACTTCAACCCAACAATAAGATTGTGACTATTGCTACAGAGGCACATAAAGAGAAAAGTGTCAAGTTTTAGAGATGAAATAGATGGCTGAAATACTGCCTTGAATCAACAGCCATACTAAACATCTTGAGGATGATCATTTGCTACACAATAGCAGTGGCCCACAGCTCTAACTTGATCATAGAGCCTACTACACTAGTTCACTGGTAGATTACTGCTTTAACAGCATTTAGTCTGACCAAGACATACTTTCATTTAGATACTGTTTGGCATATGTGAAATTAAACTTCAGGTTGCTACAGTGACCAGCTCCAGTGATGCCAGTAGAACCAAAGCAACCTAACACTGACCAAAGTCACTCTTCACTATCTCTGTACACAGATGAGCAATGAATAGAAGCAGAAGTGAGTATTGGTTTAACATGCATTATTTTACCATAGTATTAAGAGCAAAGACTAAGTCTCTGTATCCTAATACACCTTGCTTTCTGCCCCCACCCCACAAGTATCTAGGCAAAAAGCAAGTATGTGCTTCAAGTATCCGATTAAAGAAGTTCTACAAGTCTCTTGTGTTTGAGACACAGAAGTCTTACCTTCAAGAAAACAAATATTCAAGAGCAGATATAAGCCATGGGCCACCCAGTTCCATGCAGAAAACATGCTGCACAGAATTCCTGTAACAGAGAAAGATTTTTTTAAATTTGAACTATTACTCTTCACTTTAGATCACTGTCAAATTCAGATCTGTATTTGATCTATTACAATTTCTCAGGTATGCACATTTACTTTCCTTAAAGAATTAGTATCTTCTCATTCTAGAGAAAGAATGGGCATATTATTTCCATTTTACTCACTGCTCTAACAAAATCCAATGTCTATTTAAGACAACTGATGCAGTTTAAAGCCTCTTTAGTTACAAATTTAAGAAATGCATGAGCTTAAGGTTTTCATGTCATATATGGAAACAAACTTCACTGGTACTTCTGTGGGAGGTTCAGTTAGAATAGAGAGCATAACACTGTGGCTCAGGTTTTAAAACAGAACCCTATGAATTTGATGTTGGTTACCATACTTACCTAGCTTTCAAAGGCACTAATATAAATGCTTTGCACAAGGTTCAGAACAACTTATCACAAAACCGTGTGTCTCATTCACAAGACTGACTTAAAATACATTTAAGAATTACGAAGTACAACGCTTCCATATCAAAAACTGATAAAACTTCTTTGGAAACTGGTATTCTGAGCTTTACCCCTATAAAAGGCAACTCACTCAGAAGTTTAAAGGAATTCCACAGTACTCCCTAGAAAGGAAAATGTAAAAGCTACATTTACTATTATCAGACAGAAAACAAACTGCAGTTTATGACAGGAAATACTCCTTCGCTTTGATTGCATGTAGTTTACTTTACAATAATGACAGAAAGATGCAAGGCATTTCATATAGATCAATAAAACTAGACAAGATATTTAAGCACTGATGTATCAATACCAAGCTAGAACCTCATTCCTTAGGCATCAGCACATCTAAGCCTTTTTTTTTTTTTTTTTTTTTTTTTTTTTACAAATCAAGGTAAACAGTATAATGTAAAGAAAAGTCGATTCACAAGAATTAGAAAACAACAACTAAACAAAAGCCAATCTCAAACCTTTTCAGCAGAGTCCTTGTAGGGCTCACCAACATAGATGTGTTTCAGTTAGGACTAAAATAATAGCCATCAGAATCACTCAGCAGTATCTTTATTTGCATCTATACTTCTGAGTTCATTACTCAAAGCCCACCAAAATTTCCTATGTAGAAATTTTATACTAGAAATACTGCTGATTAAAAGACTTAATTATGTTAACAAGCATTTATATTTACCACTAGAGGTTGTTGGGTTTTTTTAAACTAAATAACAAGACTTATTTATAATCAGACTGTAGTTGTATGGAATAGCTTTTTGATTCTCAACTCATTTTTTCTATGTTACATTGAAGTAGTCTCACTGGGCTGGATATGAAAACCATTATACAGTTTTAAGTGCAATACATCTTTAGATATTTATTACAAGTGTACAGTAAGAGAACAAAACCAATTGATTTTTGCTTATTATGGATGTTACGTCTTCTAATATCTGAAAAATAACGTTTCTACCCACCCATGCCTTTCTGCATTTTAAAATCCCAATTGGTTTCACAACTTTTAATAAATTCACATGGTGAATACAACCAAACTCAGAAGAGTATTCTTTTTTGATTTAGGTCTTCAGACACTGAGTAAAACCAGCACATAGGATTCTATTTTTGTGTCTTGACTTACCCTAACATAAATACTGCTTGCTACCAAAAGCTTTTTGTGCTCTATTAAGGATAGACCTTAAGATTTGTTATTTTAAGCAAGATTCATTTAAAGCTATTTAAGTTGAACAATCTGAGTTGCAGAAGATCTGAAACTCATGAGAACCCCAAGGGCAACGACAAGCTAGGGGGAAAGCTAGCCACTTCCCTGCTAATTGCCAAAAGCTGCAAAACGACACCAGAAGCAGTTTCCACACTGAAGAAGAAAGAGTGAAGCAGATGTGAAAAGGCAGAGAGGAAAGTTTTTTTAAAGAATGTTCAATATAGCATTTCTCTTCCATTTCGTATCACATTAGAATAATGGCAGTGTCAGCTAAGCTAAGTATTACATCATTACAAAGTTACTGGTTTTCTTTTTGGTAATTATTTATTTCAGGTTAAACAATATTTCCACAAAACTATTCAAGAACTGCTGGTCTTAAAATCATATTAAGTCATATTAAGTATGGCTCAGGTTAAAAAATACTGTGAAACACCTGAAGGAACATAAAAGCCAACACTTAAAAAGCAATAACCAACTCAACAAAAATATAGAATTATCACATATTTTGCTCAAAGTACAATGTTTTTCATAAGAAATAAAATGACTTCATCTTTTTAAATGAGTGCCATTTCTATATTCAACTGTCTTCCAGACTTGGAGTACAACGTTTTAGTTGTCCTGAGCAGATTCATTTACACATGGGAAGCTGAAGTCCAAATCTCTACTACTTTGCACTTCGGAAAGTTTAGTATGTGTTTTGAGGGAGCAAAGAAACCCTCCACAGTTTATAGTACTTACTCCACTTGCACTCAGCTCCTGAAAGGCAAGAGAACTGACACTCATGCTCCATCACCTGCAATGGGAAGTGGAAAGCCCACCCACTTACTATATGGGAAACAAGCAGTTGTGACTATAGTGTCAAAATCATGCTACAGTTCAGCATATATCTGTTTTTATGCTGTTCTGATGTATTTTACTTTTTCCCCCTGCTGATCAATGCAGTGTGAAGAAGATTGAAGCTACATACCTCCAAACCCACAAAGGGGCTATTGCAATCCCTTCTAATATGTGCTATTTTTAAAAACATTAGTCTCTCTGGCTTTTACAAGACTGATTCTTAATTGCAATTTAGTTCTAGGGGAAAGAACCAGAGTTACACTAAGCACTTCCATCCATCTTGCCTAGATGAAAGCTGTAAAAAAAAAAAATCATGGGGCTTATAACTAACAAAACAAGGAGCCATACTTCAGATTAGAGTGAGGAAGATACTTCCATGGAAACTAGTGTTTTCTAATCTGAACATATAAAGATGCTCAGGTGCAGATGGTGCAGAAACCCTGCATATAAGCTATACCAAAACTTCAAAAAAACATAGTGCCATAATTCAAAAGAAATGCTGCTAAACACCAATTGTTCACCATTAACTACTTTAAGTCAGAGTAAGCTGCAAGTCTGGACAACAGAAAACTCAATAGTTTCAGCGATTACGCAGCAAAGCCCAATGTCTTCTGTTTTACAGAGTGGTGTAGTGTATTAGGAATGTAAGGTGAAAGTTCAACCTGATGCTGAAGCAGCTAGTCAGTTCAGAAGCTTTTTATTTAAAAAAAAAGCCAAACCAACACTTTATCTATGCTATGTAGTTGCTGTGGACCACTAAGTGAAGAGGAAAGGGGGACAGAGAAAGAAACTGATGTTACAAGTTTGTCAGGTTACTTTGATAGTGAAGTCTGCCAAAGTGGCAAGGATCAAAGTCCATCAAAATACTACACAGTAAAAACAACATGGTCAATTTAGAACTGCTGCTGGTGACAGTCCTTAACTTGCAGAACGTAAGTTATCTTGAAGAGGAAAAAAACTGTTAAAATGCTGTGATTACTTCAGTAAAGACAGACATATGAAACTCATATGCCATGAGATCACCCCATTTAATCTCCAAATCATATGGGACTTCTGTTACTCTTCACATCCTGCTACCATTTTGAAAGGAAAGCACTAAGCCTTTATGCCTGAACCTTAAACTGATGCTTCAGGCAGTGTCCTATGAAAAGCTATTAACGACCCTAAAGTCAAGCTTTACATGCACAAAGTAGCAACAGCATTGAGTTTTATGACTAACCTGTGAATAACAGTTTTTGAAGAAATGTCAGGCATTCATGCAAAACGGGTATCGTTACTTATATTGAGCAGACGGAAGTCTTACAAATTAATCTTATTTCATATATGATGAGAACTACCCCAAAATGAATACAGGTATATGTCACATGATGAGTTATCACCTCTCCATCTCAGAGAGGTGACAATTATCATCCAAGTGACCTACAAATGACAATCTCAGTTTAAGAGACTATAGCCAAAATAACATGTTCTTGCCAGCAAAGCCAGCTTGCAAGTCAGGAAGTATAGATATCACCACAACCACCACAGGAAGGTGTTAGGCTAAGGCTCATCATCACATCAATCATGAAAGCCCAAAGGTTGCTGGCAAATGGATTTCCAAAAATTCCTCAAAAAAATTAAGAGCTAAGCTTACAGCTTCAAGTGGTAATCTCTCACTAAGAATCCACATTACTCAGGCAGATGGAGCAAGAAACCAGTACATAAAAGTGATACTGCACATAGCAGCTACTACTTGAGGTTTTATAATAAGCAAGGTGGTACTTAAAGCCCATCTAAAGGCTGTAACTATCCTCAAGCAATTTTGATTACTCAAGCTGTAACTGCTTTCTAATTAGGAGTATTTAACATGCAAGCATCCTTCCTTCCTCCAAACTTCCTTCCTTCTTGGAAGTATTTAGGGGACTCAAAAAACCCCAAACACCTCTAAGAGAATCACTTGAAAGTCTTACATAACATTATATGCACAGAATATTCTGAAATTCATTTTCATATTTAAAATACCTATACACAAATGATATCGCTCTCCCTTTCACCAAATAGCTAAGTCATTTCTCCACATTACTCATTCCTTTGCCTCTAGAAGGAGGCTACTCCCTACCTCTGGGGTTTTAGTATAGCACTCAGAATAAAAAACCCAAACAAAAGTGCACAGATTAAAATGACTGAAATACCTCATTAGAGGCACCAAATATTTACTTGCAAGAATTAAGTTCTTCTTTCTGGTACTTTCTTAAACTGCAGATCACTTTCTCTGAAATACTTCAGGTTTTTTTGCAGCTAGCAAGTAGCTTTAGTCTAAAAAGCAAGTGTATTTGTACAAAATAACGTCTTAGCATGCCATGTTCTCATCTTGAAGTCAAACCTTCAAGACAGACAACCACCAATGCTGGTTCCCTAATTTAGACAGTTCTTGCTAATATAAGAATCATTCTAAAAATAATTGGCCAAGAGGTTTATTTATTTTCATACAACTGGGCTAGTGTTAATCCTCCAGAGAAGCAGCATGGGAGACAGTGTATCTCCATTTTGTGTACAGACTTACAGATGTGCATGTATCTTCCTCCCCGCCCCCCCCAAATGTATGTATAGGCTTTACTTGAAGAGATCACATTTCTAGACATGTAAACAAGATCCAAATATTTATTTTTAATGCTTAACTTCTAGGAAGTAATCTCAAATTTTCATCATCCTCTCCTACTTTCCTGTTGTGATACACCAACATAGACATTAAAAGTTTGTTAAGTTCAGAAGTTACATGCTTTCAACAGATACCTTTTATGTATCATTATTCTTCTGAAAGTAACAGTATTTAGGAAAAGAAGTATAAATTTTATGTTCTATAAGGGGAAAAAGAGGGTGAAAGAAAAAAGCCCGTAACTCCCAAAAGTATCTGACCTCTTCAGGTTGTGGAACACGCTTCCCCCCCCCCCCCCCCCCCCCCAGTGACAGAACAAATCACTAATAACAAAACTATAATCCCATATAATTCTATTACCAGGTTTCTCCTTCAGAAATGCCTCAGAAGTAACAAGCTGCCACCAGCTGGCAATCAGTCAGCCTAAAACAAGGATGAAAACTGAGACTGGGATTTATTCTCCTCTGCACTGCCAGCACACTTGGCAGACCGCTTTCCTTTGTGCCTCAGGTTCATCATCTGGAAGATGAAAATAACGACACCGTTCTTCTTTAGGAGGAGCACCAGCGACCCACTGCAAGGATGACTGGTGCTCAGGAGCACGTCGGAAGTTAGCAGACAATCCAGGCTACTCACTGTACCCGCTCTTCCCTAATACCTCAGGGAATCCCTCTGGTAGTTGGACCAGGTATAAAACAAACTGTGCTTTTCTTTCAAGGCCAGCAGTTTTCTTACCTTCTGGTCTACAGGCAGCAAGAACAGACCACTTGTGGTGAAGCCAACAAAATGCAACGCTTTTCAACAAGAAAACGCCTGCCAATAATACGGCCAAGCTTACCAGAGAGTTGAAAAAATCCTAAAGACACGAGTCCAGTGAGGGTCGCAGAACCTTTATTATAACTGTCGGCATTAACAACCACCACACGAGAGAAAAACCCGGATAATCTTCAGTCTTACCCTCTGTGCCACGCCAGCAAGTCAGTAAAACCGCATCAAGACAGGGGAAGGGTTGCAGATGGGGCACCCCCAGCAGCTGGTACTACGCACACCGGCAAGAAAAAGGACTCGACAGCCCCTCAGGCCCCCATAGCGAGGAGGCCCCAGGCGGCCCGGCCGTGGGCGAGGCCATATTGCATTTTAAGCGCCACGGCCGGGCCAGCTCCGTCAGCGCCCGCCATGGGGAGGCGAGACGCCGCTGCGGGGAGCGGGCGGCGGCACCCGCACCCCCTTCACAGCCCGCCAGGCCGGGCGCTCCTCGGGGAGGACTGCTCACGGCCGTGGGGCGCGGGCGGGGAAGACCGCCGCCGGACGCCCCCGCCGCGGGGGGAAGGCGAGGGATCGGCTCGGGAAGCGAGTGGCGCAGGGCTGCCGTCCTCCCCCCCGTCTTCAGTCAGCCCTGGCCGAGCGCCCACCCGCCCGCCCCGGCGTCCCCGCCCGCAGCGCACGGCCCGGCCTGCCGAGCCCGGCCGCGGCCCGGAGGGGAAGAACGGGCCAACGTGGCCCCCGCCGGCGGACGCCCCTCGGGGAAAGGGGCACACAGAGGCGGCGGGGAAGCTGAGGGGGGCCGAAGAGAAGGGGAAAACCGCCTTCGGCCGCGAGCCTCCCGGCCCTTACCTGTCGCTGCGGCGCTGCTGCCGCCACCTCACGGCGCCCCACACCCCACCGACAGACCCTAAATAACGGCTCCGCCGCGCCGCACCATCGCGCTGCCGTCCCGCACGCACGGCCCCACGCCCGGTCACGCTCCCCCCCCCCCCCCCGTGCCCTTCCCTCCTCGACTCGCGTCGCCAATGGCGCGCTGGGGGCGTGACGGAACCGAAAGGGGGCGGGGGGGGCGGAGCTTCCCGTAACGCACCGGCCGGTGCCAGGATCCGAGGCGCGAGGGGCGCGCGCGGCCGCCGGGGGGCGGGAAGGGCGGCGGCGGTCTGTGAGGGGAGGCGGGTGTTCCCCCCCCCCCCTCCCCGCTCGACCGCCGCCATCATCTGCCCGGCGCTCCTCGCCCCCCTCGGGCGGTGCGTGGACAACACCCCCCCCGGAGAAACGCTCCCCGCAGGGTTTTCCCCTCAAGGTGTGTTTCAGGGTGTGCAAGAACAGACGAGGGGCTGGAGAGCCCCGCTTCCCGGGGAGGGGGGCGGGAGCGCAGTCGCCTCCGCGCCCCCTGCGGCTCTTACCAGCGCAGTGGGTGGCAGCCGCGGGACCCCTAGCTGAGGCGAGCCGGCCCGTGATCCGGCCGCCGCCGGCGAGGCCTCTGGAAGCTTCTCCCGGACCTAAGCCGGCCGGGCCTGCGCTGCCGGCGCGGCGGGGCTGTCCTCCCGGGCAGGCCTGAGGAGGGAGCATGGTTTCGCAAGGCTCCCCTGGGAGCACGGGCGGCTGGATTCTGCTCTTATCAACAGCAGCGGTGTTAGCAAAACGCTGTTATCGGGAGCAGTCCCTAGAAAAGGTGTTTGTGGAAGACTGGGTTGCTAGGAAACGGTCCTTAATATAGGTCGTTCATGTGATCAGGATCCAGGGAAGGCTCTGGGTTCCCTCAATGGTTATCCTTGTACAGTTCTTCATTCAGTAACCCTGAAAAATGCCTTTTGTAAATGGGACACAGTAATGTGCTCTAAGATGTCCTCTTCATTCCAGATTAATTTTTTCCAGTTCACGAGTGAGAAGGAACATATTTCAGTGCCACATCCACAAACTTACTCTTATGCACTAAGAGTGTCAGAGTAGGCTGTTTCTAGTCAGGAAAGTACCAGACATCACTGATGCATGCCCAAGTTGCTCCCTGCCATACACTTTAGGCTTTTGCCCATTTACTTCTTAGATTATCTTTGGGCTCGAGTGGGATATGAGCTATATTATATTTTTAGTTACATCTTTAGAGGAATAGGCAGATTGGCTAGACAAATAGGGCATCTATCCAATACCCTGTTTCAAACACTGGCTGGCATGATCTGCTAATGAGAAAAGATTAAGAACTTTGGAGAAAGAAAAGAAATAGGAAGAACCTATTTCTCACATGTTTAGTACCAGTCTCTGGTTATGTTTGGTTTACTTTCTGAGATGGCTTAATATGCCCAACAAAAATATTGTTGTTCCTAACTCTGAGAATGTTGTGTATTTTATACATAACAGAGTAAAGCTGGATGGGCACTTCAGATACCATTTAGTTCCTCTGCTTTCCTCAAGACAAAATTGGCTATACTTAAATAGTTTCTGATAGGTATTTATCTAACCTGCAGATTAAATTTATTACTTCATGACCCTACTCACAGCTGATGCTCTTTCTAGCAACCTTAGATGCTTGTAGTGTTGCTGTTCCTCCCATTGGTGGTCTCTACACTCAATAGACCCAGTCCTTTCCATTTCTCAGAGGGTTTTTGGTGTTCAAATCCTTCTTAATGTATCAGGACAACTGACATCTGGGGAATAAGTTTCACAGTTTTTCATTATGAAAAAAAGTACTTCAGCATTACAATTTGTCACTTTGGCTTTCTGTTCAAGTTATGGGTGGTGTGTTTGTGCTTATGTTGATGTACGATTACAGTTTGAGAATCATGTATAATTGGTAGATTTCCAGTTTGGATGGATATCCCTGCTTCAGTACCCTCAAAAAAATCAGTGTTTGGCAACAAAAGGTTAAGTGGAAGTAGGCTCCAACTAGAGGGACTGCAAAAATAATGGTTTTTTTTTCTCTTGTTTTAGCATATCTTCTGTGTCCTGTAAGATCATTAGAGTTCTGCTGCTAAATAGACATTCCAGAAGTAGACGCTCAACTCCCCCCTTCCCCCAGCCAACAGAAAGCCTCTTGTGACATTCTCATTCCGAAATCTGATAGCCTGAAGCGATTCCTGGTTTATTGCCAGAACTTGTAGAACAACACCCCCCCCTTCAAAACCAATCCCGTCTCAGGCCTCACTTACATATGACATGTATTGTAACTCTTCAAATGAGCAAGAGCTCTTGTATTTCACAGGCTATTTACAGACTCAATCTAAAACTATTTTCACATAGCTGAATTTGCACAGAAGAACAGAACAATTTGTTTGCAATTGTACTTAATTTTTTCTGTATTGGCACAAAATACCATTAATGTAGTAACAGTTTAGTTGCTGTATTCACTATTGTGTGAGCTCTTCTTCTAAGATGACTGGCTTTCCCAAAGAGTGTTTGTACGTTTGGAAAGTGATGATAGCATGCTTGCCTATATACCTTATCTCCCCTTCAGAACTTTTTGCAAACTCTAGATGCATGGAAAGATACCTCAAAAGTATAAAGAAATAGCCTTATGGACAGACTGCATCTCATTTCTCTATGGTATCAGTCAGCGGGCACAAGTCAGTCCTGTATTTTCCACCAGCCCTAACTGCAACGGTGATATGGATGGTGGGGTAGCCACTGTCCTTGTGGGTGCCCTGAAGACAGTTGTAATAGCCCCTGTTGATCACTTAGTTGATCTTGTTGATTTTGTTAGTCCAGTAATTCTCAGTCAGGGCTGCTGTTTGGCTTGCCTTATGCTATCAGAGGAGATAATTTGACATCCATGTTGCAAATGGAAGTGGAATTAAATGTGGTAAGCTATATTTTTCTTAAATGATCACCATCTACCCCAAATGTGGTTTGTATTAATCTTTTCCTTCTTTCACAGGCAGGACTGAATGTTTTGGGCAATTATGCTACATCACTCAGTGGGTTGAGTTTTGTTTTTATTCTTATGAAACCTAGGGTTTTAATCTGACAGGAGGATTGTTCATGTTGCAGTGATTTCTCGTTCTGTGTCAGCATCTTCTCTAGTAATAAGTGCTTCATTTTCAATCTCGTTGGTGAAGGTGAAACTCAACTGTGGTCACGAACACTGGGCCAAAACCTCTGCTGGCATAAACAACATGGTCCATGGGAGCTGTAAATGCTTACATTCTGGCACAGGGTCTTGTAGCCTGGAGTACAAAATAAATTGCCTGGACTGTGGCCTTTTAAAATATACAGACTGTACTTTCAGTAACACCAAAAATCTGACTGTTCTTACAACATCATTAGACATTTTCTGGTGCAAGCAGGTAAAAACAAGTTAATAGCATTATGACTGCCATTTGATAGAATCAGGACATTAGGGATCCCAGGTAAAGAAAACAATTAAGCCCTTAAAGCATGTTATGAAGTGCCTTTTCTGCACATGGATGATTTCCTGAAAGACTCTTTAGTTTGATTTACTGCATTATATTCTTCCCTACTGATACACATTATACTGCTGTATACTGTACTGTATGTGCAGTACTGATACGCAGGTAATATAAACACCAGTAATTTAAGGTTCAAATACCCAGAGAAATTCAAAATTCTGGCCACATTTTAAAAACGTTCCTGCAAACCAGCATTTTAATCTGCACATTGAATTAAGCATTATATGAAATAAGTTAGTCTATTGAATTCACTAAGTACATGAGGCAAGAATAAAAGGACGTTAATTGTCAGGAATTGGGAGGTCTTTGAGATGAATTATCTATCTGCTCATTTACGCTGCAATTTGTGTTCTATCATAGTGCTCAGATCAGGGCTATATAGGACATTTCCATGAGCCACAGTTAGGATATAAGTACGTGGAGCATGCCTTCACACCCCCTGTTTTTTCAACCCCAGGAAGAAGGGGATAGCTTGGGAATATGGAGATGGGCAGTAACACTTGAAAAACATCCAGTGATTTGCAAAGGTTTCTGGGTAGCTGCTTGACTGTGGGAGCAGAGATATTTTTAGAGATGCTGTTAGAGATTGCCTAGGAACAAACTTGTACCACTATATGGATAATTTCAGCAGTTTTGTAACAAGTTGTGACAAAGTCTGCAGTCAATGCAAAATCTGCTGAATCCTACAATAGATGTGCCACAGAGAGGAAAAGATCTTTCTGGAATGTATTATTATCTTGGTATAAGGACATGAAGCATCCCATAGATACATCAGGGGTGTGAAAAGATTCCTCAGTCCCGGATACATGTGGTTTTGTTGGAGATCAGTCACTGTCAGAATAGGGATTTTGGGAAAGATTTTCAAAGTCATAGAGAAGCTGAACAACAAGACCCTTTAATGGCAATTTTCTGACCCATAAGAAGTCAAAGACATTTTCTGTGAGATGGCTGAATCACTATATGGAACTATTTGTCTGGGAGGTTCAGTGACACAACCAAACATCTTGCCGAAGTAATGATGTTATCTCAGCTTGTATCACTGTCCTGAACTTGAACTTACGAATATGGGTGTTCAGTGTCCTTACACTCAAGATGGATCTCCATCTTCTGACATTCTTTAATAGTAAGAAGAATCATCTTTTTTTCCCCAAGAGTGAGAGGACTAGTCCTTTGGCCTGGGTGGCCAGAACAGTAGCAGACTTTTGTGTTGAAGCCATAGTCTTGTATGTCATGAAGTCATGGTAAAGTCCCCTGAAGAAGAAGGGAGGAAGCAGGCTGGGAGGCAGAAGCAAGGAAAAAATGGGTGATGTAACTGTTGGAAATGATTTAGTGAGGGTTACAGCATTTCCCAGCTTTGTAACTTACCAAACATGAGCTGCTCAGTGGCAGCAAAAAACAGGCTTGGTAATTTATTACTTCCTTTTGAGGGAGATTGGAGGATATTGCTTTTTCCCTAGAGTAAGTAGGTGTTTGCGATCCTTGTGACAAAGGGGTAAAAGTTCACTGAGTCAAGCAGGCACTATTGCAACCAACCAGCTATGTACAACCTAGGCAAAAGCAAGTCCACTTGATACTTGATGGCACTTAGTGCACCAAGCAATGAATGATGCATATGGCAACAGGGCTATTCTCATTCTTTAGCGTCGCCATGCCCAGTAGGTTGCTAAAATCTGAGACTCGGGACAAGGTCTTGCAAAATTCAGTCAGGGTCTGTGGAGCTGTAACTGAGCTTCAGCAGTTCAAGAAAATCTTGTCATCATTGGAAGAAGTTAGAAATGGGGATAGTTGACTCCTCCACATGTGATAAGCTTGACAGGGAAGCTTTGGGTTGTTGAACGGGCTTGACCCAATTCTTTTGTGGTGATTCTCAGGAAGAGGAATGGCAACACCATGAAGCTGCAGCAGGGCATGTGGAATAGAAAGAAGATTGGTTATAGCCCACTGAAAAATAATGGCACATCTGACAGAGTAGTGCGGAACCTAGCAGTCTGCTTGTTTTTCTGGGGTGGAAACTGTACAACTAATGTCATTTTAGACTGAGGCTGGAAGCTTTGACTGATGGAACATGTTGCTAGGTGGTGTTTTTTCCCCAAAGATAGTGGGCAGGACAATCAGAAAAAAAGGGGTCTGACCTTCACTGGAGGAACAAGGCCAAAAGTGAGACCAGAAAAATGAACAGGCTTCTAAATCAAAGAAAGCAAATACAAAACATCAGTGAAGATAAAATAAAAATACTGAAAAGGATGAAATTAATCAAACATAGAAAATGCTTAGGTTAGAATGAGTAATACAGTGAAATTGCAGTTCACTGCAAGGAAGTGCTGATTCAGGCTGGTGGCTAAAATGGGCTGAAGGTGCTATGACACGCTGCAGTCACTTATGCCTCATGTGTGAGCTGCCCATGAATTTAGTATGCTTTTGACAGCTGCTAGAATTAAAGAGCCTTTGGAGTGATTCTGCATACACAGTCTGAAGTGTAGACATGTCCTTGGACAAATGCTTGAGGCAGAACTCTCGGACAGTGGATAGGAAGACCCAGCTAGAAGTAGCAGAAGATGATTAAAAAGGAGAGGAAGATGTCTTCAGAATGAGTGGGATTGTCTTTCCTACTTGGCCACAAAGACTTTTATAAGCAGTATGGCCAATAACAAATATGCCAGAAAATTTAAGTCAGTCCTTCATTGCCAAGGTAATCTAGTATTTGGACAAAATAAGGTCATGTGTGAAGAACAGCTGAGCTGAGTGAATGTGGGCTGACAGAAGTGATACTAGCAATAGAAAAAGGCATTCTGAAAACTCGAGGCCGTGGTTCAGTCTCCTTTGTTATAGGATGTATACTCACAGCCAATCTGTGTTATATAGATGTAATTGTGGATTCCTTTCTGATGTCGACCTCTTAAAAACACATGTAAGTGGCACTTTCTGTCCTTTCCAGTGAGCAAGGGAACAGTCCTAGTCAGACAAATTGTGACTGGCCACAGTTATTCAGGCCTTCCTTGTGTTTTGGACAGGCTGTAACAATGTTCCAGTTAGTGCAGAACAAAATCACATGAAATGCCTCTTTCAGGTTGTATGATAATTGGCTTACAAGGCACAGAATTTCAAATGGAGCTCATGTTCTTGGTCCTCAATGGCAGAGTGTAGTAGGGACAGCACAGGGGGTGCCTGAGTCCAGACTCTACACTGTGTTTGCTCCATCACACGGTGGAGCTCTCCATACTAAGGCTAAAGCTTGTGTGAGGGCTGGTCTTAGGTAGTGGAATGACTCTAAACATGAAGAACTGCTGCTGACCTCTTCATCCTTCCTCAAAGTGCAAGGTGTACTTCTTCATTTATACAGGGAAAGCAGGATCACAGAACAACACAATGTTAAAAAAATGCCTTAAACAGTGAGGTGTCAGCTAGCACATTCCTGTGCACAAAGAGAAGCTGTAATAACAAACGACAACTTTGTGCTTTAAGTTGCTGTGTTTCATAACTGCTAGTCATGCTGCCTAATACTGGAAAGTACTCAGTAGGGTGGTTGTGATATAAGAACCTGTATGCGGTAGAAAATAGTTCAGCTTGACTTTCTTTAACAACTGTAAATTTGCTTCCTGTGAATTCACACATCAGGGTGACACCCAGCTTCTGAAGACCTATTCTGTTGTAGCATGCTGTGTATGAATTAAGCTGTTGTTATGGTTGGAAACATTGGCTTTCTGATACTATGTCTTGTGACCTCTCAGTATAGGATGGTAGAGACTTACTGAAGAAACAGTGTATATGGAGCTTACAGAGAGGAAATCTGCTACAGGCAAACTATTGACAAATCCTTCTTGTATTTTTCCACGCTATACCTAGTCTTAGACAGAAATCAATACAGTGAGATACCACTTGATTTCCAGGAAGAGAGCTATCAGCAATGATATATAGTTAATTGCCTTAAAGTGGCACACTTTAAAAAAGGGATCTTGACAACTTTATGCTTGAAGTTTTCTGCTTGAGCTGTTACAACACACAAAAGGCTGGAGCCTGTTGCTACAAGTAAAGGCTGTATGGGGAAGTACGTTCTCGTCAGTAAAACTGAAGCCAAGTTCTGTATTAGAGAACCCCTCATTCACTGCTGCCTTATAGTTGAATTGACTGATGCTATTCAGAGCAGTTAAGGCTATACGTAGAAAAATATATTCAGTTCTGAGTATTTTACTGATAGAGTAATGTCACCAAAAGTGAGTGTATTAATGAGAAAGAGTAACAACTTCATACAATGAAGGAATGAAGACTTCAGAATAGGAACGATTGAAAAAACAGTAACAAAATTCAGCATGACAGGTATATTTGTGTGTGAATGTGTAACTAAGAATCATAGTATCATTTAGGTTGGAAAAGACCCTTAAGATCATCGGAGTATAGGAATTTGTACATGAATTTGTAGCACAAAAGGATTGTATATAGAATGAAGTAAGCAACAGAATGAAAGAGAACAAAGGAGAATATAGGCTTTTGGTAATAATTTCCCATTGCTAAGACATACTAGACTGTGGTATTGCTTCCATCAGCTACAGGTCTTAAATAATTTATATCTGGAGTGAACAATATATTTAGGTACCTCAGAAAGTTATGCATTCACTGGAAAATAAAAGAAACAATAATGATTTGTATTAGCCAATTCATAATGCAACTTTATATATGGTACAAAGATACAGATAAAGATCTTTGCCCCATATGCTTCACTACCTTTGAGGATCTACTTTGCATTTTACATTTCTGGTCTCACTGATCTATATTCTCTTCTCCTTCCTCTACTTTACCATTATTCTTTACCATTTATTAAGAGTTCTTCCTTTGTTTTATCTCCTTGTGCTCTTTTTCTCCTCTTCCATTGCCAACTTTACTTTCATATCTTTTCCTCCTTTCTCTGCTCCCTTTAGCATTACCTTAAATACAGCTGTTACATTTACAACTTGTCCAGAATCAGTCCGTCAAAATAATTCCTTCTAAGGGTCATCTTAGGGAAAAGGTTAATTGGATAAGATCATTTGTGTGCCATATTTGTACTATCACTCAGCCATATAACAAACCAAATTCTGCCAAAAGTCTAAAATTACAGAGTTCTTTTCCTCTTGTCTCACCACCTGCAGTAACAAGTGCTTTGCAGTCACAGTTTGGCGAACAAAAATGATAGTGATCATGCATAAGGCATAGCAAAATCAAGCCCAGTTTCTCAGTACTGAAACACCTCTGTAGTGCCAACAGCGGTAAAAGCTTGCTTTAAGAGAGAAGCCAGTGCGGTATGAATCATAGCCTGAAAGCATCTCCTGCACTGAGCTGTGAAGCATTCTTTCTACAGCCAAGGCCCCAGTTTAGAAATTTTCATTGTTACTTGAAATTCTGGTATGAATATTTGTAATCAAGCTTTAACTTCCAGGAACAGATTTTGTAGTTTTTGTGATTTCTTTTTGGTTTTGTTGCAGCACTCAAATTTCCCAGACTGGACTAAGAGCCTATTGTCTTGCTGGTGTATAAACATGTGGAAGAATGCAGACCTTCTCCCAGAATCAGGGATCCTAAAAGATTAAAGAAAATGGCAGACAAGCATTAGTGGTAAGAGGTGTAACACGCAAACCAAATCGTTATCGTAATCATAGACTAATGCTCCCTCATTCTTTACATTATCATCGTCTACTTCTTTCTTTGTCACTTTCCTGCCTCTTCTTTTGCCTTTCCTTTCTTCTGTCATTCAGCCTGTAAAGGTTGACTTAAATATATTTTGTCCATAGTTAATTAAGCAGTGGGAGAATCTTCTTGGAGAGATGTGTGTACTCAAGATCGGGTTCAAGTCCTGTGAATATCAATATATCCTGAAACACATAGGCTGTTCCTGTTCGTATTTTAGTGCCTTTTCTGAATAGATCCTTTATGAAACTGCTTGCTAGTATTTGCTCCAAAGTTATAGTTCATGAAGTATTACTTGAATTTTATAATATGACTACCTATGATAATCAATATCAATTAAAAGAATAGTTCATTCACCCATGTTAGTTTGTTGAACAGGAGGCGTTAACATTTTCACTATCCTGATATTTTATATGCAGTCCTTAGCAATGTGAATAAATGTATTTCAGAATGCTTATAAATTCTTACATCACTCGTTAATTGCCATTAACAAATTACTTTTAATACATTGGATTTGATTAAAATTTCTCAGATTACGTTGACATTCTCCTGGTAGGTTCCTGTTGGCAGCTTCATACTGTGTATTACATGCATGTCAACATGTAACAGCAATAGTACATGCAGGTTCTTTCAAATCAAATGTTTGAAAAACGTTAGTGTGAAGTTGGGAAATGTCATCCTTGGATGTGTTGAGTGCACTGTTCTCCCATGAGCTGATGGTGGATAATAGGAGCTTTGAGAGGAGGGTTGGACCACAGTGCCTTCAGAGCTTTCTTTCTAAATTATTTCCTAAATTATTCTACAATTCTTTAGTAACCATTAGCTTATCACTAAAGATCGGGCTATTAGTCCATGTACTGTCCAATGCATACTATTTATAGGGTTACTGGAATATATTCAACATGTCTTTTTAGATTTTTTTAATGTTACATTTATGCATACCTTATTACAAGTTTAATTGTGCATCACTGAGAATATGCATACTTTATAGAGACTCAGATGACCATTAATGCCTGGAAATACAGCAATACATCCACAATAAGCACCTGTCTATTTTGGAGCGATTACATGCTTAGTGTAAAGATGTATTCCATATCTCATTTTGAAAAAAGCTGGCCCATAGTGCCTTTGTCTACCACTCCCACCCCTGAGAAAGCTCCTCAAATGTTGTCTAAGTTATGGTCTAATGTTGTGTTGCAGGTTATTTGTAGCTCAGGGTTTCTTAGAACATTTGGTGTTCTCAGGAATGACCTGGTAGTTGCTGTCTCTCTGCTCTCCTGCAGTGTTTTAGGTGTCAGACTCTCCTTTTCCTGCCTTGTCTTCCTTTAGAGCTTTTTTTAAATTTTATTTTTTCCTTGCTTGCTCCACTGCATTTCCTTCTCCTGACTTTTGCATCTGGCTTTATTTAGTGTTGTCCAGGGCATGTCTCAGTGTCAGGAGGCAAATTTGGTAAGGTGGGCTGGTATCACAGCCTGTGATCTATGGAAACCCTTGACACAGACAGAAATACTAGGAGCAGATACAGAGGGGAGAAAAGGAAGATGTGATTAACAAGCTACTGCCCTCACTGCCAGAGTTAGGACTTGGTGGTGGCCAGAAACTAGTACCTGACATACAGATGAGCTATTGACTGTACGGTGGTGGGATCTTGTCCCTTGGGAAGCAGCAGTTCCTGGCTCCTGCTGAGTTCCTTCCAGCAAGTTCAACCACTGACTTTGAAAAGAAAAATACAATCTGACATATAATCCTTGACAAGTTGCTGACCCTTGTATCTGAGGGATGAGAGGAAACTATTCTCAATGTTCACACAGTTCTTTTCTCTATAAGCAGTAATTCTTTGTCCACAGCCTTAAAAAAAAACCCAACAAAGTCTGGGTTGAAGACAGAAAGTTCAGTCTCATTTCTGTGTGTAAGATGATTGAATTCAGCCATGTCTGGGGTGAATGTAACAACTGGTTAATAATGTGAAGCCTTAAATTACATCCAGCTGATTCTGTAGGGGGATTTTGCAGGCAGGAAGAAGTTAATTATCCAAAGCTAGATCCAGATCAAGATTAGGCTTATTGGCTTACACACTGTAAGCTTGATAGCTCTAAAGTGGTAACTGACATGCTTTTTTTTATATCATTTGTGAGTATGTGCTATGCTGTAAGAAGGTACTTTTCCAGCCAGCTCAAGAAACAACTTTTTGCCTGCTCATTAATCAATTACACTTTTCTTGAGGAAAGGAATGTAACCTAACATAATACTCCAACAGTTACGGCAAAAAAAATAAAAGTAGGAGCTTTTCAGGTCATGATTTAGGATTTTTGAATGCCTTTTCAGATGGATGCTGGCTCTTAGATGAAAAAGTTCTGTTGGTAATAACCTTACAACTGTTGTTTTTTTTTTTCTCAAAACTAGTTAGAGTCAATATGACCAGTATGTTTTCAGTGTTCTCATTGGTAATAATGTGAAGTCGTCTCAATGGTACGACTATATTGAAGAATCATAGCTAGATTTTCATCATATTAAGGGCTAGCTGATTTGGTTCCTGAACTCTGAAGTGAAACTTACTGATAAAATTCTAGACCAGCAAAGCTAATGAGTGTTTTATTATTGACCCTGTAGGGTAAGGAAGTTCTCTGAGGAATTAAATCTTCAGCCACTATTAGAAAGTTAAGCATGAGTATGAATGTATATTAATCCTAATTCTGATTTCATTTAAATCAATAGGAATTTGCTGTTGAGTTCAATAACAGTTGGACTGGACTCCCATTGTCAAATTCTGCAGGGTTCTGCTGACCTCTACTAACCCCTCGTTTATATGGAACCTAAGTGATCAGTACCATAAATTTGTAATGATTTACAGGAAAATACTCAAGAGTATGAATTGTCATAAGAATTATCTTGTTTCATCTTTAACTTACAACTTGACTTAACACACCAGTTAAAAGATTTTAGAGGTTATAGCCCATACTTAAAGTGATGTTGGTATCTCCTTCTGAAGTAACTTTAGGGAGGATGAAACTCAGACTCATGAAGGAGTGGAAATAAACCTGTCACTGTGCTCTTAAGACAGGTTGCTGCTTGGAAATTAATAAGAAGAAAATACTTATTTGCAATTACAACAGGCAAGACGTTTTGAATTACCTACAGACATATAGGATCATTGTGAAAGTATCTAGAACTATTCAGAAACTTTATAAAATACTGCTATACAAAAGTGAAGTTATTGTAAGATCCAGTAGTATCCTTTTGGGTTTTTCTCCATATTGTTAAAATTAATTGAGGAGAAAAAGTGTTCTAGGATATATAAAGCCTTATCTGGTAAGAGAAATCCTTACTTCAGCAGCAACCTTCTTATCCTATATGAGACTTTATACTGTTAATGCAGTGTACCTGTGTTAACTGAGGTTATCTATATGTGCTAGTTTGTAGAACTAATTTTTTGCAGATGAGTCTAAAATGCAGACAAAAAATGACATCCCTCTGGCAGACAGAATTCATTTTCTGCAAGGGAGTTTTGTCTGTTGTGTGCAGAAAAAATGTAATGCTTAAATAATGTTTTGTGAGAGTTGCCCATATACAAATGGAGACTGAAAAACAAAGTTTCCTTGGAAAAGATTAATGTATAAAAGAAGAAGTAGAGGGGAATTCTGATCTCACTGGAGTTAATTTTTTTCCATTGTCTTTCACAAGGTCAATTTTCATCTTCAGTTTTCCAAAAATAGGCTACCTAGGTGAGTAACTGAGATCTAACCAAAACTGTAAAGAAAACTCACGGTAACAGAGGTCTTCTACATTTTGAGCCTTTAACAATACATTTTTTACAGTGTGTATCTTTTCAGTTACTGTTGATTTTTGAAACATACCTTGATTTTTGAAACATTGATGGCAGCACTAGTGTCAATTCCTTTATGAAATGAAGCTACAATATAATAGTGAAGTCAAATGGAAAAACAAGAAAACAAGGACAGGATGCTTACTGCTTGACTGACTGACATACACACAGCTTGAAAGGAAAGGAAACAGCAAATCCACTTCCTATTTGAGTCAAACCCTAGTGCTAAAAAAAGAACTAGGGATAATAACAGCAAAGTAAGTTATCTGAAAAGGGCCACAAATTGTTAAGGAAAAAAGGAGGAAAAGGTGAGTAACAAGATTATTGAAGAGATACAGAGCACATTGTGGCTCTGTCAACCATATTTTGGGTAGTGTATAAATTTTAGCTTCTGCAAGAAAAAGAAAAAAAAATCTTTTTATTATTTACCTTACACAAAGGTGTGTTGCTTTAAGCAATAAATTGCTTTAAAACCCCACCAAATTTCAACATTTCAGTTTTCCCTATTTCTTGCACTAAAACCTCCGGGGTTTCTGTCAGTTCTTGATTACATTTGTAAAATGGGTATACAACTCACTCTTCTGTGAAAAACAAACATATTTCTCTAATTATTGTATTATACTTCCTAGGTCACTTCTTTGAATTCTTGCCAACGATAGTACTTGCCTACTTTTGTAAAGTATCTAGAGACCTGACATGACTACAGTAGGTACAGCAAACGTTGTGTTGTCTAATGTTGGTATGGGAAATGCTTCCTACCCCAGCAACTAATAACACAAGAATGAGATTTGATAGCTTTATCATCTTAGTCTAATGCTGGTTGTGGTATACTAGTAGTAGAGTCAAACCCTGCACCATTCCCCTCAGATAGAAGTTTGTTAAGGCTTTTCCTGGCAGCCTATATTTCCTAGGCAACAATCAACATTTAAGTGGGGTCTGACATGCATTTAAATGAAGGGTTTGAATTTGTGAGCCAGACTGTATAAATTTACTGACTCCAGACCTTTCAGAATCTGTAAAATTTTCAAGTTTTTGGGACATCTGTTATTTTGCTAAGCCCAATCATCAAGCAAAGCCCTTTGTGTTCTCCACTAACCATGATTAACCATCTGGCAGCTATCTGTAGATTTATTTTCCCAAACCATAATTTCTTTCCAGTGCTAAGCCTAGGAGGATGACTATGGGCCTCCATTGGCGTCTGCTTTTTTGTTATTTTAAAAAATTACTTCCAGTATTTCTACCCAGTACTTAGCATCCTTATTTACTTTAGAGTATTTCCAGCAGATGGGGAGGAATGTTCCATTTTCCTCACATTCAGCACATTTCCAAAGAACGATGATTTCTTTTTTTGGGCTGTAATGGAACAAGATACCACTGGAATAATATGTTTCATAAGCGGTTTCTTTGATGGTTGCACTTCTTGATGATCCCAGAGATCTCCTAGATGCCACTGTTCATCATCTTACCTTGTGTTGCTTCGACTATACTGTAAAAGCAGAAGCATAGTCTGAAGAGCCAGTCTGCTCTGAAGAAGTACTCCAAGTCTTCTCTACTGCCTCTTACAGCTCTGCATTCATGAAAACCATGCTAACCATGTCTGACAATTACAATTTAGAAAACAAACAACTGCTCCAGCTTACAGGAAGAGCAAAATAGTGCTCAGTTCCAAGATAATAAGAATTGCTAAAAAAGCAAAACAAAACAATGTTACCTGTAGTTTTTCTCCTGGTTTGGAAGAGTGCCAAATTTGCATGCTATGGGGGCTTGTAGAAGCTTTAAAGACTAACTCTACGTTTTTGGTAGTGCTTTGTGTCAGTGACCTGGCTTCCACACCCTCTGCTACAACATACAGGATTTATATTGTAAATATATGAATCAATACCATTGCAAAGCTGGGAAGCACAAACTTTCCATGCACTTAGCAGTGTTGTGAAACCAGCGAACCTATGTTGAAGTTACGTTGCCACTGAAGTGGTTTACTGTTAAGGGTGATGAGGATTGTGCTGTACTTCACCTTTGTAATGTAATGTCAGAAAGAAGAAAACTGCTGCTTTCCACTATACATTTTGTGGCCCACTCTCAAGTTGTACCTAGGTAAGATTATTTTAAGGAGTGTTCTCAGCAGCCAGATTACTGCATTTGCAGTGAAACAATTATCTTCCAAGCCTAGGAAGTACAGATAAGAAATAAAATAGAAACATTAATCTAAACTTTGTGGTTAAATAATTATTGGTAGCAGGAAGTCTGCCTTCCCAGTTTTTTCATCTGCTGATTCATCCAGATCAGGTCTTATATCAGTTCTGAATAGACTGAAGTCAGTGCAGTTTAGAAAGCGGTCATAGGCGTTTCTGAACCTTTTCAATCTATAGTAAGAAAGGCTGTGGATAGCGTAGCTACGTGATAGGCCTCTCTGTATGTGCATAGAGAATTACTATGCAGGACACAGAATAGGCTCAAATAACATTAGAGGGGAAAGTCCAGGGAAGGACCATGGGAAATAGGTCATGGTTTCTAATCTTTCCAGGCTGCAACGCAGGCAGAAGCTGTTCCAGAGTGTATTCTGGAAGAGAGGGTGTGGAAGGTCATGCAGTCCTCAGGGAGCTTATGATTTGGCAGGTGAATTCCCCCTTCACAAACATGCTCATAGCCTGTAGCTCCTGGCATCTTGCCTGTTTTTCTGGTTTGAAAAGGGAGGGGTGAATTTTCATGTATAAAAGTACCTCTGTCTGCAGTTCACCTCAAATAGTTGTTGAGCAGCTGCCACACTTTCTAGCTGGCCTTAAGCCTCAAACTGTGACAGAGAAACTTTTTTTCTAAAAGCACTGGGGAACATAAAATATATTTTTTTTGTGATTTTTTTTTTATATAAATACTTGAACTACATTGGAAATATTGTCCAGATACAAATTGGAGTTTGTCCTAAAGAGGATGAGAAATATTTGGGGAAAAAGATGTTTGTCTTTCTATTTTCACTGTCTACATGAAATCATTCAAAGCTTGTGGGTGCTGATTATAGTATTCCTCTTTACTTCTTGTAATGCTCTTCTCTAATACAAACACTCATGTAAGCATTGCTGCAAATGGGTTTGTCATGTACTTTTTTCTTTTCACCTCAGGAGTGTAAATGAATCTAAAAAAAAGTTTTAAAATTCTAAAAATCTCAAATATTTAGAAAAATGCTTAAAACGTTTTATAATACTAACAAAACATCAAGAATTTATGCTAAATATATCTTGAGGCTCCTGTGACATTAGAGAAAAAGAGCTCTGAAAGCCCTGCTGTCCTTATCTGCTGGTATGTTTTGCAGTCCAACAGCATCCCAGAGCTCTACAAATGTTATTTTAAAATTGACAAGGACATTTGAAGCTGAATCACTTACTTGATTGTGACTGGCCCAATGTGTCTCTACAGTGATGTCACACCACCATATGCAAGAATCCAAGCAGCTGTATTTTTCAACTGGCCTTGTTGTATCTGTCCTACACCAAATGCAATCTTCCATTTTAGAGAATACGTTTCAATCTCTGGCTTCTAAAACAGTAATGGGAATGAGGTAAAGGGTAAGAGATTCTCTGCAGGAGGATTAAAGAGCGCTCTCTGTAAAAGATCCTTTGAAAGAGTGAAGCTATGTAACTGTTGAAAGAACGTGGATTTCTTAGTTTGTATACATTGCTGACGTGTTTGGAGGAGCAGAGGCTGTTATCATTAATTTAAAAATAGCTAATACTTTGAGAAAGCCTAAGGAATTATGCATATGTGATGATTATATTTTATCCACTGCTAAAATGCAGCCCCCTCCTAGGGTGGAACACAGGTACTGTTAAAAAGGGCTTATCAGCACTACAGGGGTTGTATGTATCTGTGTTAATAGATCCTTCCTGTCATTTCACAGTGAGAAGAAAGGTGAAGTTGTATGCACAGTACATAACTAGGAAGGACAGGCAGTGCATATGTGTCGTGGTTTAACCCCAGCCGGCAACTAAGCACCACACAGCCGCTCGCTCACTCTGCCCTGCTGGGATGGGGGAGAGAATCAGAAGAGTAAAAGTGAGAAAACTCATGGGTTGAGATAAAAACAGTTTAATAGGGAAAGCAAAAGCTGTGCACGCAAGCAAAGCAAAACAAGGAATTTATTCACTCCTTCCCATCAGCAGGCAGGTGTTCAGCCATCTCCAGGAAAGCAGGGCTCCGTCACACATAACTGTCACTTGGGAAGACAAACGCCATCACTCTGAACGTCCACCCACTTCCATCTTCTTCCCCAGCTTTATATGCTGAGCATGACGTCATATGGTGTGGAATATCCTTTTGGTCAGCTGGGGTCAGCTGTCCCAGCTGTGTCCCCTCCCAACTTCTTGTGCACCCCCAGCCTGGCTGCTGGTGGGGTGGTGTGAGAAGCAGAAAAGGCCTTGACTCTGTGTAAGCCCTGCTCAGCAATAACGAAAACATCCCTGTATTACCAACACTGTTTTCAGCACAAATCCAAAACACAGCCCCATACTAGCTACTGTGAAGAAAATTAACTCTATCCCAGCCAAAACCAGCACATTCTCCACCCCTTACTTCATACCATTTATGTCATGCTCAGGTCTCACACTATCCAAAACATCCTTATTAACCACCCCACCCCCCCTTCCCATCCTTTGGTATAATACACAGATATCATTCCCTTAGTCTAGGGACTACCCCTGTGAAATGACTGTAAAATGTCCATAAATGTCCACAAAATGTCCACTGAGTTCATTTAGTCCATGACTTTGGGCTCCATCTCTTATGGTGGTCACTCAGGACAGGAGAGGTGGTGTGTTGCGTGGAGTTTCTGGGCACCAAAGCCAGCTCAGGTCGTGTCACTGCTGCACTTGCACTGCTTCTTGTAAGCCTTGTCCTCCATTGGTTAGGATGGTTCCTGCTATAAAATCATGGTTTACAATAATTTAAAGGTATTTCCATTACAATCTCCACCCCTGGTCCCTTTGGGACAGGTTATAGGATTTAACATTGCAATGAACTCTTCCCCTTGCTCCTTGACTGGCTAGCAACAAGGGGTTCCTGCTATAGTAATTCCCATAACATGCAACTCAAATCCTGGGTTACAACAATTTAAAGGTATTTCTATTACAGTCTCCACCCCTGGTCCCTTTGGACCAGACCATCGGGTTTAACATTGCAATGAACTCCTCCCTTTGCCCCTGCTCCGGCTTGGACTTATCCACAGACTGCAGTCTCTTAGGGGTGTACCTGCTCCAAGTGGAGCCTTATCTATGGGCCACAGTCTCTCCAGGGGTATACCTGCTATGGCATAGACTTAGCCACAGCCACAGTCACTTTGAGGTGCACCTGTTCCAGTGTGGCCTTCTCCATGGGCCACAATGCCTTCAGAGGTGTACCTGCTCCAGCATGGCCTTACTCACAACCACAGTCCCTTCAGAAGTAAACCTGCTCTAACATGGCCTTACCCATGGCCACACTCCCTCCAGGGGTGTACCTGCTCTGTTGTGGGTTTATCCATGGCCAGACGCTTTGAGGTGCTCCACCATGACCTCATGCACAGCCACTGATGCTTCAAGGTGTACCTGCTGCAGCATGGACTTATCCACAGCCACAGATGTTTCAAGGTGTACCTTCTCCAGCGTGGACTTATCCTTGGGCCACAATCCCTTCAGAGGTATACCTGCTGCAGCTCAGACATAACCACGGCCACAGATGCTTTGAGATGTACCTGCTCTGGTGTGGACCTGTCCACAGCCACAGACACTTTGGGGTGTCCTGCTCCCACGTGGACTCATCCACAGGTCACAGTCCCTTCAACTGGAGTTCACACTGGAGTTCCAGCCTTTCCAGTACAGCAGCACAGAAACAGCAGCGATGCCCTGGCCATCTTCCAGCCCAGGCACATGGACATTGCTGTTCTCAAAATGTTCCCAGGCACAGCAGAGTAAGATGATAAGCAGTACAGCAGTACAGCAAGCAGCGAAAGCAAAAAGCAGCCACTAACGAGCATTAGACTCTAATATACAGTGAGGCAAGCAAGCCCCATGGCAAGCACAGGAGCCTGCTGATTAATAGCTGAACAGCAATAACAGCTATAAATTCGATCTAGCACATTCCAATCAAATTTGTCGTTATCTCAAACCCTTCGAGCCCCATGTTCGGTGCCAAAAAGGACTGTCGTGGTTTAACCCCAGTTGGCAACTGAGCACCACACAGCCGCTCCTCACTCCCCCGAGGTGGGATGGGGGAGAGAATCAGAAGGGTAAAAGTGAGAAAACTCGTGGGTTGAGACAGAAACAGTTTAATAGGGAAAGCAAAAGCTGTGCACGCAAGCAAAGCAAAACAAGGAATTCATTCACTCCTTCCCATCGGCAGGCAGGTGTTCAGCCATCTCCAGGAAAGCAGGGCTCCGTCACACATAACTGTTACTTGGGAAGACAAACACCATCACTCCAAACGTCCCCCCCTTCTGTCTTCTTCCCCCAGCTTTATATGCTGAGCATGACGTCATATGGTATGGAATCTCCCTTTGGTCAGCTGGGGTCAGCTGTCCCAGCTGTGTCCCCTCCCAACTTCTTGTGCACCGCCAGCCTGACTGCTGGTGGGGTGGTGTGAGAAGCAGAAAAGGCCTTGACTCTGTGTAAGCCCTGCTCAGCAATAACGAAAACACCCCTGTATTACCAACACTGTTTTCAGCACAAATCCAAAACATCGCCCCATACTAGCTACTGTGAAGAAAGTTAACTCTACCCCAGCCAAAACCAGCACAATATGCAATGTCTGTAAAACACTGATAAAATCCCCCATTCAGATAAAATGAGAATATGGCAATATAAGCTTATGAAAATCAAATAGCAAGGACGTTAGTCTTATTTGGAAGACCCTGTTGCGTTGCAATGACAATATGAAGCGTTTCAGTCTATTTGAGAATTAAAAGGCCCCAAGAGAGTAGTGCTACAGGGAAAACAACTGCCAGACATGTAAGAAAGAGAAAGCAAACCTTTCACACTTGAATGGTTTCATCAAAGTGTCATTTAAAGCACCATTTATTTCATTCCTGAATGTTGTTTCACAGAGCTCACGTAAAGAAAAACACAATGGAGAATGAAGTTCATGACTTTTATGATTTTCTTACCGTAGTTTGGTGGAGAAACGGGCAAATTTTACAACATGCTATTAGCAAATGTTCTTTCTGATTCATGGGTATCAGAAATGGATAGATTAGCCTTTCTTTCTCCAAATAACGTATGTTTCTTTTACAGCTGGAGCATCTGAAGCAAGGAGATAAAGGGAAAAGCCACTCCCTGCTACTCTGTAAGCTTCATTTCCTGCTGAGCCATTTTGATAACCAGAGTGACTGATATTAATGGATAGTGACATGAGAATACCACCATTTTCAGTCATTAACTGCATACGGGCATCATATTTTCAATTTCAGAAAGTTACTAACAATACATATGGCTGAATCAAGAAATGAACCAGGACATCTTTGCTGTATCACTTTGACCAAATTGTTTCATTTCACTGCTGCTGTTACTCTTGCTACTCTATGTGTAGTCTGCTTATTTCAGTTCTAAATTTTGGGATTACAGGGTCTATTTCTTGTAATTTATTTCCACAGTAAGAAGCACAATGAGTTTTAAATCTTCAGTGGAATGTCCAGGTGCTATTTTGATACCAGTAAATCAATTACAAACAATTAAATAAATAGTCAAATCTTATGTATAACAGATGGACTTCAGTGCAATTAGAGTCTAATGGAACAAGAATGAATAGCAAAAGATTTGCCTGCAGCTTGGGAGAGGACGGATGCAGCCTGAGGCAATGCTGGCTTCTGCCACAAGCTGTATTTCCAGTTATGCTGACTGCAAAGTGAAAGAATATTTTGCATAATGGAATTTGCATTTTTTTTTGCTGTTTAAGCCAACCACACAAATCACACCCTAAATGGTTTCTCATTTATAAATCCCAGTACAGTTTACTGTCACATGCCCCACTGCTCAGTGACATTCCACTCTCTCATAAACGTATTTATTGTTACTTTCTTAAACTCTTGCTAGAGGCTATTAAGAGTACCTGGCAGTAAGATCTCAATTTAAATTAGATAAGTATTACCAGAAAGTCAAAACTGTTAGCACAGTACTGTCACTATATGGCACAGCTGTACGATGCTAAACAGTTCGCATGTATATAGAACACATTCCTGAGGTGGTGCCTGAGCCAGCTATGTTGGTGCTGGCCAGTATGAATGAGTGGTGTTAAAGTCAGTGTATATTCACAGCAGAAGGTGGCCAGGAATCCACAATTGTGAAGAGGGAGAATCACTGTTAGGATGGCAATGAGAAGAGAAGGAATAAGCTCCTCTGGCTCTTCCTGGAAAGCAGGTTCCCATTTTTGAATGCAGAAACTGGAACTGTATTCTGGTGTTTGTTTCTTTGTACATAGGAAGCATAACCCTGCAGATATTCTTGAAAAATAATTAGATGAAGTCAGAGACCATGCTGCCACCTCTTGTGAATTTCTTATTTTGATTTATTTGCTAGTCACTTAGGATCTGATGGCAATAGTTGCTTTCACAACTACTGTGAATACCTCCTTGAAGCTTGATTTAGCTCAGATCACATTGTGAGCTTCACCTTGGAAACATGACATCTTGTGGTTGTTCCTCAGTTCCTTCTTTCCCCCTTGGCAACAGCTTTCCAGAGTGCGTCTGTATGGGCACATGGCACTCAGAGCTCAACACGTTGTCATCTTTCCTTCCATTTTGTTGCGATGCTGCTCTGTTGTGCCAAACTAGGCACTACCGTTTCCTCCTTGCAGAGGGTTGGGGTGGCAAGTGTAAGCCTCAGGAAGCGAGTTCTGATTTAAAAACAATGTATCTTACTAATCCATTGAGAATGCCACTGAAATAAGTGAAGGTAACTTACCATTTTTATAAAAAAGTGACTTTTTTTCAGAGTACACAGCAGAAATGAACTGGTGATCTGAGGTAGCTGGTTTTGTTTTCCTAGAATTTCAACATTCAGCTGACACTCCTTTACCATTAAAAAAAACCAAACAAACCGCCCAACCAACCCACATCACCAAGTATTCTTATTCGATGTTTTCTTACTCACTGTACAGACAAGACTACACACTCTGGGAGACCTGCCCAGGAAGATTGGGTAATCAGTTTAAAAATGATAGACTGACAGTTTTAGTCCAAAAAAATAATGCCTGAACAAATGCATGTCATTATACTGAGCTGGTATGCAATATCCTGATGTACTGGAACTAAATCAGACATTTGATGTTATGACATGGCTGTTTGAGAGTTCATATAATGTGGTGTGTTATACTTTTCCAATAATGCATCACATTACTGTGTGTTGATGGGATTGAGGAGTTAACACTGTTCATCCTACCATGTGGATAACATTTCAACAGCTGGAGGGTCAGTGCCGACTACTTTCAGGGATCTCCTGTAAACAGAAGAAAGGAATATTCCCCAGCAGAATTCAGACTCTTGAAGAAATCCAGATGGCTGCCAAATAAAAAGTGTCACTAGGATGTTTTCTGTCTTAAAATTCTGTCTTGAGCTGAGATACGATTTCTGCTATGAAAATATATTTAAAAATAGCTTGAGAGTTGGTTTCTCAGAATAACTCTAGGATTGAGATTGTTGGTAGATGTGCTTGAAAGGAAGTAATTCACACCTGTGGCGGCATTTCTTTGAAGGTCTCTATTTAGAGAACATTTTGACACAGATCTCTGACATCTCTCAACTTCAGGCAGCTGAGGAATTAAAATTTTTCTTGAAGAATGTTTGGAATAGAAGAATCAACTTGACTGTCAATGTAATACTGTTACATAGTTAAATAATACAATGTGGTTATGCATAGCAACCAACAGAAAAAAACCCCAGACTCTGTTGTGTGGAATGCAGAATTTGTCACGCTCTTGCAGATTGTAAACTTGCAGAAATGCACATGAATGTGAGAATTTGCTTGATGTTCTGACAGACTTGAGAAGATGGGCCAGGAGATAAGTAAAGCTTCTACTCATGTAATGACATACTCAAAGAAAATCATAAACAAGTCAAGGTTAGTGCAGAGAGGAAAGTCTACAGGCTTTATTCACGCTTTAAATTAGGATAATTTAAGTCATCACTTGAAACAATTTGTACTTGTTAGTTTGAACTGGCCCAACTGTTGAACTTAGCCCAACATTTGGGTTAGTAAACTAGAATTATGGAGTTTAGAACATTAAACAAGGGAGTTATGCTAATGTAGATTTTATTTCCATGGCTGCATATATGTGGGTGGCACAGTAATACAAGAAACTTTTCAGAGTGGACTGCTGGCTGAAACAGAGCGTGTCAGTAAGAACTGAACTCATCCTATAGCTTTCCAGTGGCCTCCATGGTTTGAGTTGATGATTTTGGTTCAGCTCACAGAAGACAGTTGCAAGCATTATTAGCACTGTCCTTTTAAATCTTAAAGGCAAGTCAAAGAAAAGAACAAAGAAACTTGTGATTTAGGTTTTACTGCAAGAGTTTTCCATTTGTTACAAATGGAGAACATGACAACCCCCTGCCTCCTCAGCACTTTCCTATGGTTAAGCTGTAAATACAGCTTTGCATTCCCAAGTGGTGGTCACCCACCATCTTGTTTGGGTGAAAATGATGTGCTGAGGTGCTTATCAAGCGATGCTGCCCAAGAAAGGTTGTGCTGACCTCATGTACCATATTTGGTGTTCCTCCATGGGCAGTACTAGAGGGCAGCAGCATTTCGATTTGGATCAGCTAGAGGATGTGAAACAAAACGGTTCTCTGTGAGAACGGCTGCAGCTCTCCTATGTGGTAACAGTCATTGTTCGGTGACTATTGCAGAAAACCTGCTGTAGGTATTGTGCGATGAGTTCAGTTAGAATTCACAAAACCTGTCAGGGGAGCAGCTGGAACATGCTCTTTACGTATGAGCTTGCTTAATCTCTATTCTGTTGTTTGGGATGGCAGAGTGGTACTGTGACTCCAAAGTCACTGCCTGTTCTCTTCCATCCTCTAATGAGATTGAGGAGACGAGAGGACAAGGAGGATCAAGGAGACAAAGGAAGAATTAATCTCAGCTGGCAGATAATTTATCCAATGCAGCTCTACACCTTTCCTAGCCCAGACAGTAATCACACCAAGTAACTGCCATGAAGAAGGTTGTCACTTAATTTTCCTGAAGATAAAGGCTCTTTCTCAGTCCTTTACTACTGCTCTGGGGCTGTGGTTCCTGGCCAAGATCCCCAGTGTCCTGTGTGAACTATCCATAGCTGTGGGTAATGTTGCTTTTCAGGCTGTCAGTGATAGCACTGTGACTACTATACACTCCCCAGCAGGAGCTTTATGGCTGAGCTGGCCAAGGTGGCTTTTGGCCAAGAATAACCATAGGCCAATGGCCAGGATCTGTTGTCAGACTCTGACTCTGCACTGTGCCCTGAGGAGAGCCATTTATAGTATTTACTTTTCAGCCCTTAATTTGCTTCCTGCATTTCTGCACCTGAGTGTCATAAATACTGAACACTCGCAAGCAAATTCCTGTAAGGAGGGAAAACAGAAGCCACATTTTGGAGGGTTAACACCTGAGCACTGAAGATAGCCCTCCAACCCCAGTTCTCAGAAGCCATTATTGGAAATTTAGTGTCTAATCTTTCTGCCTTTGTGTCTTCATATGTGACATTAGGATAATATTATCTACTAGCCTACTGGGAAGGTTTCAGTGATGGAGTGGTTACTTTTTGTTAAGTGCTAAATTTCATCAGAACTTATAAAAATATTCTCCAGTTTGCTACAAGATCTCTGTGGATTTTAGTGACCAGGTGCTATCATCACATAAAAGCTGAGAGGAGAATAAAACCTCTCTGAAAGCAGACTGTCTTCCTGTTTACCACCTTACCAGAGGGCACCAGAAGCATGCAAAAACCGATGCTTGCTTTTTTCCATTTAGATAAAGAGCTTACCCTGGTTCCTGCCACAACTTTACAGTCTGTTTTTGACACTTGTCTAACATGTGCTGATCTTACATTTACAAAAATAACATTGAAAACTGATGTTGATAGATCTGACAGTATTGATGTCAAATGAAATTTTCTTTGTGAAAAAGAATTTGCAAAGTATTTCTTGCTGTTGTGAACCATGAGACTTAGGCCCTCATAATTACGTGGTTAAGAAGGTGGTGTCTGAATTCTCAATGACTATTCCAAGGAAAGGAGCAATGTCACTAAAAGTCCTGACACATTGATTTTTTAATTTCTTAAACTAAGTAGTAGCAGCTCTTCATCAGGAACAGTGTAGGAGAGGCTTGAGCTGTGCTTTTAAACTGCCTATAAATGCAGCATTTGATTAAATGTACAGTAGGCATGTATGTAAGAGTGAAAACAATAAAATCCTGATGTAAATTAATCGGGCATAAAAAAACCCCAACAGAACAGAAGGAAGTAGAAGGACAGCAAGGGCACAAATTGCTCCTCATGGCCTATGCCACTGACAAGTCACTACATCTCTGTAGTGGTTTAACCCCAGCCAGCAACTAAGCACCACACAGCCGCTCGCTCACTCCCCCCCACTGGGATGGGGGAGAGAATCGGAAGGGTAAAAGTGAGAAAACTCGTGGGTTGAGATAAAAACAGTTTAACAGGGAAAGCAAAAGCCGTGCATGCAAGCAAAGCAAAACAAGGAATTCATTCACTCCTTCCCATCGGCAGGCAGGTGCTCAGCCATCTCCAGGAAAGTAGGGCTGCATCACGCCTAATGGTTACTTGGGAAGACAAACACCATCACTCCAAATGTTCCCCCCTTCTGTCTTCTTCCCCCAGCTTTATATGCTGAGCATGACGTCACATGGTATGGAATCTCCCTTTGGTCAGCTGGGGTCAGCTGTCTCAGCTGTGTCCCCTCCCAACTTCTTGTGCACCGCCAGCCTGACTGCTGGTGGGGTGGTGTGAGAAGCAGAAAAGGCCTTGACTCTGTGTAAGCCCTGCTCAGCAATAACGAAAACACCCCTGTATTACCAACACTGTTTTCAGCACAAATCCAAAACATCGCCCCATACTAGCTACTGTGAAGAAAGTTAACTCTACCCCAGCCAAAACCAGCACAATCTCTGAGTGGAAATTTTCATGCATATTAATTATCATGAACCCTTTTAGTAGGCATGATTTTGTGTCTCATGAAGAAACCTAAGCAATGGCAAATCAGAAGCAGCTTTCCCAAGATATGTCTTGGAACCCACATTGAAAATAAGATGGCAAATTTATTTACAGGAAAATCAATCTTTTAAAAATGTTTAGCTGAGAGAAAGACCGCAGGGGCAATGACAAAATTCAAGTAGCTTCAGTCTGTAGTATCTAGGACATACTGAAAAAAATGCCCAAATCAACAATGGGAGAAAAATCTCTGTAAGATCACAACATAGTGAACTGTGGAAAAAAAACTAGACACTGTAACAGAAGCAGCCAAAGCACAAGAATATTTTTAGAGTTTCAAGTATTAGAATTTTCAAAAGCATCCAACCCCTTTCTGATAAATTCCCTACACAGGATGTCTCTTTGCATCAGCAGCTGGAGGGTGAATGAACCTTTAAGAAGCTCCAGACCTCCAGATCAGAAAAAAGTACATGTCTGGTGCTAGAAGTTGGACAGAATGGGAGGCAGAACCTCCCTCTGGGTTAAGTCATCATTTAACACTTTGGTTTAGCTGTTCTTAGTAATAAATCTCTGCCTTATATCCAAGAGTCTACTACAAATAATAACTTCAGAAACAGGACAGGATTGGCAAATTTTAGAAACTGAAAATGCAGTCTTTACAACTGTATATTTAGTATAGCCTTTCTGGTTAGACGACCTATTTTTTCCTTCCTTGGATGATATTTACCCTCAGCTTCTGTGTATGAAAGATAGTCCCATTTCTTTTCAGTCATTTAAGTGCAGCCAACTATTCATGCACTGTGGGAAGGTCTCCCTTCATAGTTTTCAGTGTATGTGCAAAGCTACTTTCAGCTCAGTTGACAAGCTGAAATTACAGCTGAAGTTTGTGGCACTGTGTTTAAGCAGGGGATCTGCCTCTCCTGCTCCTTCCCCTCACTTGTCCTCTTACCAAACTAATCTTCCTGATGTAATCTAGGTAGGGAAGGCTATGACTGTGGGGTCTTCTGTAGTGGTGATGATGGCTACAGAGACACATTGGGAGGGCTGGACCAAGCCTTTTCTCAGTGCATTGATGTGTTCAGACAGTTTCAGTCTCCTCCTGTGTGATACAAGGAGCTCCACCACATCCTTCTTCCAAAGAATGGGATCCCACATGCTGATTACAGAAACATGCACAAAGGTGCAGGAAGGCACATGTGCACAGAGTCAAGTACTCCTCTTGGACTGGTATGAATCATAGAATCATTAAGGTTGGAAGAGACCTCTAAGATCATCGAGTCCAACCGTCAACCCAACACCACCATGCCCACTAAACCATGTCCCTAAGCGCCTCATCTACACGTCTTTTAAATACTTCCAGGGATGGGTACTCCACCACTTCCCTGGGCAGCCTGTTCCAATGTTTAACCACTCTTTCTGCAAAGAGATTTTTCCTCATGTCCAATCTAAACCTCCCCTGGTACAACTTGAGGCCATTTCCTCTTGTCCTATCACTAGTTACTTGGGAGGAGAGACCGACACCCACCTCGCTACAACCTCCTTTCAGGTAGTTGTAGAGGGCGATGAGGTCTCCCCTCAGCCTCCTTTTCTCCAGGCTAAACAGTCCCAGTTCCCTCAGCCGCTCCTCAGAAGACTTGTTCTCCAGACCCCTCACCAGCCTCGTTGCCCTTCTCTGGACACGCTCCAGCACCTCAACGTCCTTCTTGTAGTGAGGGGCCCAAAACTGAACACAGTATTTGAGGTGCGGCCTCACCAGTGCCGAGTACAGGGGCACGATCACTTCCCTACTCCTGCTGGCCACACTGTTTCTGATACAGGCCAGGATGCCATTGGCCTTCTTGGCCGCCTGGGCACACTGCCGGCTCATGTTCAGCCGGCTGTCAACCAGCATCCCCAGGGGGTCCTTTTCCGCCAGGCAGCTTTCCAGCCACTCTTCCCCAAGCCTGTAGCGCTGCATGGGGTTGTTGTGGCCGAAGTGCAGGACACGGCACTTGGCCTTGTTGAATCTCATACAGTTGGCCTGGGCCCATCGATCCAGCCTGTCCAGGTCCCTCTGCAGACCCTTCCTACCCTCAAGCAGATCAACACTCCCGCCCAACTTGGTGTCGTCTGCAAACTTACTGAGGGTGCACTCGATCCCCTCATCCAGATCATTGATAAAGATATTGAACAAGACTGGCCCCAAAACTGAGCCCTGGGGAACACCGCTCGTGACCGGCCGCCAACTGGATGTAACTCCTTTCACCACAACTCTCTGGGCCCGGCCGTCCAGCCAGTTTTTGACCCAGCGCAGAGTACACCTGCCTAAGCCGTGAGCCGCCAGCTTCTCTAGGAGAATGCTGTGGGAGACAGTGTCAAAGGCCCTACTGAAGTCCAGGTAGACCACATCCACAGCCTTTCCCTCATCCACTAGGCGGGTCACCTGGTCATAGAAGGAGATCAGGTTGGTTCAAGCAGGACCTGCCTCTCATGAACCCGTGCTGGCTGGGCCTGATCCCCTGGTTGTCCCACACATGCCTTGTGAGGGCCCTCAAAATGAACCGCTCCATAATCTTCCCCGGCACCGAGGTCAGGCTGACAGGCCTGTAGTTCCCCGGATCCTCCTTCCGGCCCTTCCTGTAGATGGGCGTCACATTGGCAAGCCTCCAGTCATCCGGGACCTCCCCCGTTAACCAGGACTGCTGATAAATGATGGAGAGTGGCTTGGCGAGCACCTCTGCCAGCTCCCTCAGCACTCTTGGGTGGATCTCATCCGGCCCCATAGACTTGTGAGCATCCAGGTGGCATAGCAGGTCATTGACTGCTTCCTCTTGGATTATGGGGGGTTCATCCTGCTCACCGTCCCTGTCTTCCAGCTTGGGGGACCGAGTACCCTGAGGATAACTGGTCTGCCTGTTAAAGACTGAGGCAAAGAAGGCATTGAGTACCTCAGCCTTTTCCTCATCCTCGGTGACAATGTTCCCGCCCTCATCCAATAAAGGATGGAAATTCTCCTTGGCTTTCTTTCTGACATTAATATATTTGTAAAAACATTTTTTGTTGTCTTTAACGAGAGCGGCCAGGTTGCATTCTAGCTGGGCTTTTGCCTTTCTCATTTCTTCTGTGCATGACCTAATGAGATCCCTGTACTCTTCTTGAGTCGCCTGCCCCTTCTTCCACAAGTGGTAAACTCTCCTTTTTTTCCGGAGTCCCAGCAAGAGCTCCCCGTCCAGCCAGGCTGGTCGTCTTCCCCATCCGTTCTTCTTACAGCACATGGGGACAGCCTGCTCTTGTGCCTTTAGACTTCCTTCTTGAAGAATGTCCAGCCTTCCTGGACCCCTTTGCCCTTCAGGACTGTCTCCCAAGGGACTCTCTCAACCAGCGTCCTGAACAGGCCAAAGTCTGCCCTCCAGAAGTCCATGGTTGCAGTTTTGCTGCCCCCCCTCCTTACTTCACCAAGAACCGAGAATTCTACCATTTCATGGTTGCTAAGCCCAAGACGGCCTCCGACCACCACATCTCCCACCAGTCCTTCTCTGTTAGTAAACAGCAGGTCGAGCGAGGCACCTCCCCTGGTAGGCTCACTTACCAGCTGTGTCAGAAGTTGTCTTCCACACACTCCAGGAACCTCCTAGGCTGCTTCCTCTCTGCCGTGTTGTATTTCCAGCAGATGTCCAGGAAGTTGAAGTCCCCCACTGTCCTGGTTTCGGCAGGGATAGAGTTAATTTCCTTCCTAGTAGCTGGTACAATGCTGTGTTTTGGATTTAGGATGAGAACAAAGTTGATAACACACCGATGTTTTAGTTGTTGCTAGGTAATGCTTACACTAGCCAAGGACTTTTCAGTTTCCCATGCTCTACCGACGGAGAAGGCTGGAGGTGCACAAGAAGCTGGGAGGGGGCACAGCCAAACTGGCCACAGGGACATTCCATACCATGTGACGTCATGCTCAGTACATAAACTGGGGAAAGCTGGCCGGGGGGGCCGCTGCTCGGGGACTGGCTGGGCATCGGTCGGTGGGTGGTGAGCAATTGTACTGTGCATCACTTGCTTTGTGTATTATTATTATTATTTTATTATTATTATTATTATTATTTTATTTCAATTATTAAACTGTTTTTATCTCAACCCATGAGTTTTTCTCACTTGTGCTCTTCGAATTCTCGAAGACGCACCAGCGTCTGCGTGGTGCTCAGTTGCCGACTGAGGTTAAACCACAACACCCACAAGAACAAGGGCTAGCGATTGTGAGACTTTTGCCAGCCACTTGTAGAATGCTTCATCTGCCCCTTCATCCTGGTTGGGTGGTCTATAACAGACTCCCAGCAGGATATCTGCCTCGTTGGCCTTCCCCCTCATCCTTACCCATAAACACTCGACCATATCATCATCACAGTTGTTGAGCTCTAGACAATCAAAACACTCCCTAACATACAGGGCCACCCCACCGCCTCTCCTTCCTCACCTGTCCCTTCTGAAGAGTCTATAGCCATCCATTGCAGCACTCCAATTGTGGGAGTCACCCCACCATGTTTCTGTGATGGCAAGTCATATCTCTCCCGCTGCACAATGGCTTCCAGCTCCTCCTGTTTGCCGCCCATGCTGCGTGCATGGGTGTAGATGCACTTGAGCTGGGCTATCGATTTCACCCCCAGCATTGGCACGCCACCCCTAGGCTCATCTCTAGTGAGCCTGGTTTTATCCCCTTTCCCCTTTGAACCTAGTTTAAAGCCCTCTCAGTGATCCCTGCCAATTCATGAGCAAGAATCCTTTTCCCCCTGTGAGACAGCTGAACTCCATCTGTCGCCAGGAGGCCCGGTGCCGTGTAAACCTCCCCGTGATCAAAAAAGCCAAAATTCCGCTGATGGCACCAGCCCCTGAGCCACGTGTTGATCAGGTGTGTTTTCCTGCTCCTTTCAGGATCCTTCCCTGCCACTGTAGGGACTGAGGAAAACACCACCTGTGCTCCCGATCCTTCAACCAGTCGCCCCAGTGCCCTGAAGTCCCTTTTGATCACTGCAGGACTTCTCTCTGCAACCTCATCACTGCCAGCCTGTATAACCAACAGCGGGTAGTAGTTGGAAGGCCGTACCAGACCAGGGAGTTTCCTAGTGATGTCTCTGACCCGGGCCCCAGGGAGGCAGCAGACTTCCCTGTGGGATGGGTCTGGTTGGCATATTGGGCCCACTGTTCCCCTCAGAAGGGAATTGCCTACAACAACTACCCTCCTTTTTTTCTTAGCAGCGGCAGTCGTAATGTGTTGGGCTGCCTGCCTCACCCTAGGCAACCCCCTGGATGGACCTTCATCTACATCCTCAAATGTACACCCCCTTGACTCTGCAGGTTCTTCCTGGTATTTGCAGAGCAGCAGAAGGTCACACCATGATGTCAAGTACCCTAGAGCACCATGATGCCAAGTATCCTAGAGCACCACAGTGAAATGGGAATGGAAAGTTACTGCAGGAGGCTGTACCATGCAGGTGTCTGCAGACCTTACTAGGCTCAGTAGCAGCTGCAGAAGGCAGGCCCTTGATGGTGTTGGCTAGCAGGGAGGGAACACTTGGACTTTAGGATCCCAATGGGCCTGGAATTTATTTCTTGGCTCTGTGTCAACTGCTTCACATCAAGTACTACTCACTGCCTTTGGTTAGAGGTGGCTTTGATGCTGGACACCTGACAACCTCTGGTCTAAACTGCCTCTGTCGTAATGCTGAGCTTTTCCACCAATAGAGACAGCACAGGAAAATCTTTACTTTCTCTGAAACTAAGGAACATAGGAAAACTCTATGAAAATAATCAGAGAAAAATTCCACTTTTAAAATACAAAGGCAAATAACATATACTTTCAATACTTCTGTCTTCTTCTAAATCACTGTTATAATGCAGATGCAGAGTAACAGGTCTGAAGACTCATGATGACAGTATGATCAAATGTTAGAATTGTTTGAAAAGTTGCTATGCTTTTGTGTCCTGAAGTGGTAATTATGATGCTTCTGTTGTTTTGCAGTGGAAAAATATATGGGTTGTGCAGACTCCTCTTTGGTGATGGTAGAAGAATGTAGTGTATTTGCGGTGAAGGGACAGAGATCTTCACCTTTGGCAATGGTAGGGGTGTATAAAATGCTTTGTTAGGACTGAATTTTAGAGGATATAGCTTCCTCTTTAGGTATTTATACAAGAAAATTAGCCTGCTCATCAGATGTTCTGCTCATCAATAGAATAGCCTTTGAAAGATCCCTGTAATACTGGATAATCCTTTGTTTTACATATGAACATTTTTCTCTGTTTTAAATAATGGACTAATGCTAACCTCCTGTACAGTTTACTGGAAGAGTGGACAGCTCCATTCAGTATCAATGTGTAAGTAAATGGCCTGCTGGAATAAAGGCTGCACCATTTTTAAAAGCATTTTCAAATTCTGTTCATAAGAATAATATATGGAATGTAAAGCGTGTTCCAGTGAGGAAGTATATTGTGTTTTGGTCAGAAAATATGTCCTGTATGTATATGTATTTTCTTAGCTCTCTGTGCCAAGCCAAACTCCCCAAACACCTAAGTACTGCAACACCCTATGAGTTAACACTCAACTAGTGCCACAGAAGAATGTGCCAGAGATATTTAATCACTAGACAGAGGGGAAAAAAAATCTCTCATGACCTACTGACCAGACATTTCTTGGCAATTGCTGATCAGCTGTGTTAGCCTTTTATTGTCTCTCCTGCTATTATCTTCCAGGAAAGGTCTGAGGAAGAGATCAGTGTAGCTTAAGTAGGTATTGGTTCATTTGTTATCTTTCATGCGGTACGCTGCAGTCAACAGTCTGCTTTCTGAAGGTGAAAGACTTCAACTTATTTTGACCTGTTTATTTACATTAGAATTTGGCTATCAAATCCAAAAGATAAGAATAGTTCCTGGTGGGAACATTTCTGAGAATAATTTTTAGTGCTTTCTATGAGCATTAATTTAAAAAAAATCTATATTTGGTAAATTGTGAACTACTTCTTCATTGACAGTCTACAGAAGAAACACATTAGAAAAGTGACCTGGATCGTAGTTCAGATTACCATGCATTTAAGACTGGCTCTGTTCAGGTAAGGTATTCTATGCTTACCTTTGAACAGGCAATTAGATTGCATTCCTTTCCTGAAAAAGTCTATTTCCTGGGTTGGAGACCCAGGGAAAAAAACTTTCCTTCCTTGAAAAAGATGAGGAAAAAAGGGGTAAATGATAGGAAAAAAATAGCTAGCAGATGTCTCCTGTCATGCAAACTGATTGTATAGAGAGGAGGCAGTGGTAATGTGTGTTTCTAGCTTCAAGTGACTGCACATGAAATTCTGCATTTTTGAAGGAATTTCATTTGAAAGACAGTGTTCTCTTGGGTCAAAAATGGTTCATTATTCAACTTCGTCTGCCCGTGCTGCATTAACAAAGCACTGCTGAATAGGAAAACCAGAAAGCTGATTACTTCCTTTCTGGGAATGAAAGTGTCTAGCCTAAGGCGTGGGGGAATGTCTCTCCCTTTCTCTCTTGCTGTAATACTGGAAACATTTGAAATTTGTTCAAGCCTCTATGGGAAGGCAACACAGACTGCTCCTGTACCTTTGTCTCCAGCATGGAACCGCAGCTGGCAAACAAATGGGCGCCACCACAGCTTTTATATGATTGCCATTATGCAGCCCAGGACTCTCCTGGTCCCTGGACAGGCAGGGTAACACGAGAGATGAGAGAGATTCACCCCCTCTCTTAAAGCCAATAATAGCAACAAGGATCCCCTTCCACTCAGGAAAAAATGGAGTTGGAGCACATGACCTGCCTCTCTTGAGGCATGCCATTTGATAGCAAAAAGCTTGGTTTTCTTACCCACTCAAAAGGGCTAGAGTGGCACTGGAGTTACAAACGTTTGACCTCACTGGGATTTCCTGGCTGTGCCATTTGGTCTTCTCTTCCTTCTATACACTGCACCCATTCCCAAGCAGTGTGTTAAACGAAAGATAATTAATCTCTGCCAGAGTGGTTACTTTGGGTTCTCACACTGCAAAGACAAACCTCATTCTCATAATGTCTACCCTGACACTTAGGGTCAACATAAGGGTTATTCACTGCCAGCCAGAGCTGTATGAATTAGATTTTCCTTCTCTGTGCAGTCTGCACCAAAACCATCTGCTCTGTACTGTTTGATAGTGGCTTAAGGTCTGCACTGAAGCTTGAATATTTTTAGGAACTTTCTTAGGAACCACTTGCCTCTTGTGTGAGGCCACAGGGAGAGGTACAAAAGGGCTGGAGTCAGAATTTGGGGGTTGCAACTGGTGGAGTTCCAGGGCAGAGAAGCTTAGGGGCTCTGGAGAGCAGAGCAACTCAGGCAGTGACCCCATGGAACAAATACCAGTCTGTTACACTGTAGGAGGGACTCTGGACTTTTCAGTGAGGCTGGACTGAGCAGGACTGGTCAGGTGCAAAGACAGAGCATGCCAGAATTGATTTTTCTTTTAACATAGCATGCTTCTGTCATGCAGTATTTTTTCCGTCTAGCCTCAGGGACTAGGTTGCCTGTCAGGCCTAAGCACATGAGCTTTTTACTGTCATGGATTTCAGCAAGAAGCTAGAGGTTTACATCACATGTTGAATTTGAGCTTTATACCCTGGCATTTGGATTAGATGTTTAAAAATAAAATATCCTTTTATTTGTGTGCAAAAGCTCCCTCTTCCCTGTGTTGCGTCAGAGCAGCTGTTGTGCTCTCCTTTTTTCTTTCTGGGACTGTCTGTGACAGTCACCAGCCATCCTTCTATTTACAGTCATTACCGCAAGGAAATTGGAAACTGCAGCTACTGGGACATGATTATCTTCTCTTTCATGTCAGGTTTGTCTTTTACTGTGACACAGCAAAAGAAATGTTTGTACAGCTAATAAAACATTTATCTAGAGATAAACAGAAATGCCATATCCTGGTTGAGTGAGCTGCTGATGTAGAGCTAATGTAGGACAGGTTTACTAGCAATAGTGATACAGACGGGCTGACAGAAGGGGACTATCTCTGCCTCCCCCTGCCCACAGCAATACCCACAGCCCCTCCGTAATCAGAAATGGGGAAGCATCCAGAGTAATAGCAGCAAGATTTAGATAAGAATCCTGAAGCAAGCAGAGGTTGGCGTCTTTGTCGGCCTCTAGGAAAAAGACAGTCTTGTGAAATGTTTAGTCAAAGGCTTATAGCACTTGCCAAGGCTCTTGACTAAACAACAGTCTAGTTAGGTGTCCTTCTTCAGTTCGGTGATCGAAGTGATGAAATAATACCTAATAAGTCAGCACTGTGCAATCCTTGCTTTATGAAAATAACAATACACAATTGTATTTTTGTCACTGAAGAATATGAAGAATTAAATGAAAGAGACATAACTCAGTCGGTGCAATGAACTGTTTTGAACAGTGTGTGCTATAGCCCTGTCTGTCCCACAGGGATTGGTGTTTCATTGTACTTTTTTAGCTTGTTGAATTCACAAACCACACAAACATACAATGTAGAAAATATGTGAGAAACAGAGCCCAAACCCCTCATTTGCTAAAAGTGCCTTTTATTTTGAGCTTATAATTTTAATCTTAAAAATATATTTTTGATGGCACACAGCCTCAGAATCAGCACCTTTGCATTTACAAACTACAGAGAATGCCTGTCAATTTGTTTCCCTAATTCTGACTTTTAAATCACACAGAAAATCTTACTCTTTGTTCCTGTTTTCTATGAAAGGCTTAACAGCACATTGCTGCAACAAGATTGCATGTTATGAGGATTCCATTCACAAAATAGATTTACAGCACATTAAATATTGATTTAGTACTTTAATCATAAATGAAAACTATTATGAAAATGCCTATATAAATACACAGTGCAGCTTTTGTGATATGCTACCCTTTCTTGGTTTTTGTTCATTTACACTCCAGTTCACAAGAGCATCATTAGTGCAAATTAATGAGATTTTACTGTACAGTTATCTTGTAGCAAGCTCTTAGATATATTTCAACTGATTGAGGCCAATGTAATGAGTTAATTTTCAGCATCTGGTTTGGTGAGAGGTTTCTCAAGCTCTTCTACAGGGTTAGATTTCTTCTGGCTTGGAATAGCAGGAAGGACACGGCTTGGTTTCAGAGGCTCTCCTGATAGACCAGGCATGAGAGAATAGAGCAAATGACTCTGAGAATGTCCTCTTTTCTGGGATCTGGAGGTTGGCGCTGGTGGGAGAATAACTGCACCAGTCCTTAGGGAATTTAAAGGCAGGGACTTAAACTTCTTAGCACCCTGAGATGGTAGCTGAACTAGAGGAAAAAGAAAAAGAGAGAAAGAGTGCACAGAAAGTGAAAAGCATGACATTTTTACAAATGAGTTTGCTACTTCCTTTGAACTGTTGTTTGTTTGTATTGGGTTGTGTGTACTCAAACCTGCATTTGAAAAATGTGAGTAAAAAAAAAGAGTAAAAAAGTTGCTAAAGCATGGTAGGGCTAATCTTCAGCTGCCCTGTTGGAGGGACAACACGGCAGGGCATAAGCAATCCGGGAGGTTCCTGGAATGCGTGAAGATGATAACTTCCTTCTCCAAGTGGTAGAGGAGCCAACAAGGAGAGGTGCTATGCTGGACCTTGTTCTCACCAACAAGGAGGGTCTGGTGGGGAATGTGAAGCTCAAGGGCAGCCTGGGCTGCAGTGACCACGAAATGGTGGAGTTCAAGAAGATCCTTAGGGCACGGAGGAAGGCGCACAGCAAGCTCACTCCCCTGGACTTCAGGAGAGCAGACTTTGGCCTCTTAAGTGATCTGCTTGGTAGAGTGCCATGGGACAAAGCCCTGGAGGGAAGAGGGGCCCAAGAAAGCTGGGTAATATTCAAGGATCACCTCCTTCAAGCTCAGGAGCGATACATCCCAACAAAGAGGAAGTCAGGCAAAAACGCCAGGAGGCCTGCATGGATGAACAAGGAGCTCCTGGGCAAACTCAAACACAAAAAGGAAGCCTACAGAGGGTAGAAGCAAGGACAGGTAGCCTGAAAGAAATACAGAGAAATTGTCCGAGCAGCCAGGGATCAGGTTAGGAAAGCTAAAGCCCTGATAGAATTAAATCTGGCCGGGGACATCAAGGGCATCAAGAAAAGATTCTGTAGGTACGTTGGGGATAAAAGGAAGACGAGGGAAAATGTGGGCCCTCTCCGGAACAAAACGGGAGACCTGGTTACCTGGGATACAGAGAAGGCGGAGGTACTCGATGACTTTTTTGCCTCGGTCTTCACTGGCAAGTGCTCGAGCCTCACCGCCCAAGCCACAGAAGGCAAAGGCGGGGACTGGGAGAATGAAGAGCCACCCACTGTGGGCGAACATCAGGTTCGAGACCATCTAAGGCACCTGAAGGTGCACAAGTCCATGGGACCCGATGAGATCCATCCGCGGGTCCTGAAGGAACTGGCGGATGAAGTTGCCAAGCCACTTTCCATGATATTCGAAAAGACATGGCAGTCGGGTGAAGTCTCTGGTGACTGGAAAAAGGGAAACATCGCACCCATTTTTAAGAAGGGTAGAAAGGAGGACCTTGGGAACTACCGACCTGGCAGCCTCACCTCTGTGCCTGGGAAGATCATGGAACAGATCCTCCCAGAAGCTATGCTAAGGCACACGGAGGACAGGGAGGTGATTCGAGACAGCCAGCATGGCTTCACCAAGGGCAGGTCTTGCCTGACCATCCTAGTGGCTTTCTGTGATGGAGTGACTACATCAGTAGACAAGGGAAGAGCTACAGATGTCATCTATCTGGGCTTCTGTAAGGCCTTTAACATGGTCCCCCACAACATCCTTCTCTCTAAATTGGAGAGAGAAGGATTTGATGGATTGACTGTTCAATGGATGAGGAGTTGGTTGGATGGTCACATCCAGAGGGTAGTGGTCAACGGCTCAATGTCCAGATGGAGATCAGTGATGAGTAGTGTCCCTCAGGGGTCCATATTGGGACCAGTACTGTTGTAATATCTTCATCAATGCCATAGACAGTGGGATCAAGTGCACCCTCAGCAAGTTTGCAGATGACACCAAGCTGAGTGGTGCGGTCGACATGCCAGAGGGATGGGATGCCATCCAGAGGGACCTGGACAAGCTCAAGAAGTGGGCCTGTGTGAACCTCATGAGGATTAACAAGGCCAAGTGCAAGGTCCTGTACCTGGGTCGGGGCAACCCCCAGTATCAACATAGGCTGGGGGATGAGGGGATTGAAAGCAGCCCTGCCGAGAAGGACTTGGGGGTACTGGTGGAGGAAAAGCTGGACATGAGCCAGCAATGTGCGCTCACAACCCAGAAGGCCAGTCGTGTCCTGGGCTGCATCAAAAGCAGCGTGGCCAGCAGGTCGAGGGAGGGGATTCTGCCCCTCTACTCCTCTCTGGTGAGACCCCACCTGGAGTACTGCGTCCAGCTCTGGAGCCCTCAGCATAAGAAAGACACAGACCTGTTGGAGCGAGTCCAGAAGAGGGCCACGGAAATGATCAGGGGGATGGAACACCTCTCCTATGAAGACAGGCTGAGAGAGTTGGGGTTGTTCAGCCTAGAGAAGTAAAGGCTTTGGGGAGACCTTATTGCAGCCTATCAGTACTTAAAGGGGGCTTATAAGAAAGATGGGGACAGACTTTTTAGCAGGGCCTGTTGCAACAGGACAAGGGGGAATGGCTTTAAACTAAAGGGGGGTAGATTGAGACTAGATCTAAGGAAGAAATTTTTTACGCTGAGGGTGGTGAAACACTGGCACAGGTTGCCCAGAGAGGTGGTGGATGCCCCATCCCTGGAAACATTCCAGGTCAGGTTGGACGGGGCTCTGAGCAACCTGATCTAGTTGAAGATGTCCCTGCCCACGGCAGGGGGGTTGGACTAGATGACCTTTAGAGGTCCCTTCCAATCCAAACTATTCTATGATTCTATGATTCTATAACTCCAGTGTTAAGCAATTTACTTTGTGTTTGGTGATCAATAAGACTTGATAAGTTCAAAGGTTTACCTTTGATAAGCAGAGAATCTATAGTTTGTCTGAAGGAGACTTGGTCTGTTTGGAGAGATTTCCACAAGACATTTTTTCATCAAAAACCACAGGCTGACTGAAACAGAAATGTTCCATGGGAATGTATTATTTTTAACAAATTCTATGTGGTTTAGAGGATGCTCTATTACCCAGGGTAAATTCCTATCAAAATCTTAGGAAGATGAAATGGAAGAACGTAGGACACTGTGTCTGGGTTGCTCTAGGCACAGTTAATCATGAAGATAGGTCCACACGTGCTCTGCAAGTCACAGACCACAAAAGTAGCCCATTACCCTGTAGCACACTACTACCCACACTGAAACACAAGAGCCACAGCTGTTTTACATCTTGTGTGTGTCGGCGGTCTTGTAAGAAACTGTGGATTTAGATCATATTCAATCTCCACCTTATACTCAGCAGCGTAACATTGTTTGTGCTTTAAAGTTAATATAGTTCTGTATCTTCTCTAAATTGAAATCCTCAAGCTCCTTCATTCAGGCAACTCACTAACTAATTTCCTAATTTTTTAAAAGAAGACTTCAAAACCGTAATTGCAGACCTATTTTTCTCTGCCTTGGAATTAAAAGCTCTGCCCAGCTTTTAATTTAATTCTCCATTTTATTCACAAGCTCTTTGTATACAAACAGTTCAGGTTTGTCAGTTTAACCATATGAATAGTTCCCTACTGGAGTTAACACCATCTCTGTTTTGGCTACAGAATCTTCCTTGCAATTTTTCACATTAATTTTTTCTTGGTTGCATTCTCATTCCATCTGTGATTTCCCTCCATCTGCATCTGTCGTGATGAATATATGAGAGGCTATCGTTTTCCTCTGAGATGTTCTAGTTTAAGTTTCATCTTACTAGTCATGGCAGCCTCCAAAAGGCCATTTGGATTCTCTGTCTATTTTGCTGGCTTCATCCTTCGAAACTAACCACAAATGCTTCCTAGTGGTCAGGTATTAAAAACTATTTTCTGAGCCAACCACTTGTCCTCAGATTGGTATCATGCTTGTGTCCTGGTTCTTTACATGCAGGAAGAATCCTGGTATAAAGCACTCTGCTCAGAAGGTGACCATCTGAGCCTGTCATTATCATTCCATTTCCTAGTCAACTCCAATGAAAACCTGAGTGTTCATGTTTGCATTTTTCCTGGCAGCCCCTTTGATTATTCCCTTTTCATAATCTCTGACAGGAATTTTCCTGGTGCAGGTTCATGGAAATTCTACAGAAATGAGGAATGGAGAAGAGTATTCTCTCTTAACCCAATGAAAATCTTGTGCAATTCCAGAGAAACATCTGAAGTTAATCTAGTTTTGGACCATTTTAATAGAGGGTAAACTGATAAATGAACTAATTTTTTTTAGAAATAATAAACCATATAATCAACTGGTATGAACTGAGTAACTACTGCAGTCAATGCACCTGTGATAAGCTGGACCTTACAAGTCAATTTTGACGTTAAAAAAAATCCCCAAACCAAGCTAAACGTTCAGCACACGTGAGAAACTTATAGGTAGAATAGTGGATGGAGTTTCTTGAGGGCTGTAGAATAAAAACACAAGAAAAGAGGACTTAAGGAATTTCAAGTCAGTTAACCTAACCTAAAAAATCCTAAATACTTAAAATCCTGCCCACAGTTGGTGTTTCTCAGAAGTGAATCTTTGAACCTATGAAGTCTGCCTGCTCATCAAGCAACATCAAAAAGAATAACTGGGACATGGGCGGTGTGGATGCAGGAGAAGAGAGGAATTATGTAGTTTTAATAAGGAAGGATTATTAACTTTGTCACAAATTTAAAAAAAAAAAAAAGGTAGATTCATTACTATAATGTGGACACACACGTGATGAAAAAAAGGCACTCAAGGTGTAATTTCCGGAGAACAAGTTTACAATGCAAAATGACCTTGATAAATTGGAGAAACAGTAAGAAATTCAGATAATGAAACTCAGCAAAGGCAAATGTAAACCACTACACTTAGGGAAAACAAACAAACAAACAAATCCCAAACCACCAAAAGTCCAAATGCAAGATGGGGAGTAACTGGCTAGGGGAGTAACAGTCCTGCAGGTAACTGGGGACACAGACTGTGCCCGAGTCAGAAATATATTGAAGAAGTTCAAGCAGAAACCCTGCAGCTTCTGTGCCTCGGCAAAGCAGAAGCACACAAGTCTTGTCATGCAAGCCCTCTGTGTCTGTAGATTTACACAGTATATAATTAATAAGTCAGAAATTCTCCCTGTTAAAAACAAATGTTACCTCTCTAATGTCTGCAGTGGGCACTGAAAAAGCTTTGCATCTATGTATTTTTTTACTATATACATTGTGCAAAAGAGGCTGAAGTTCTCCTTGCCATATTCCCTTGTACCATATGCCATATACTCATTTCATCATTCATTATTTATTTATCAGGAGCGGTAATTCTCTAAGACTCACCAGGTATCTATTTTGGGCAAAGCAGAATCTTTATAGAGAGGATTTAAAAAATTGGTAGATTCTTTTTTTCTTTGCATGCTAATTTCAGTACAATTCAAGTTGTGATGGCCTGAGCAGACAGTGTTTACTAAAGCTACCTGGCCTTTGGCAATGTAGTGTAATTCACACGTCATATTCAAGGTTCATTCATGTTCAGAAGTTCAGGAAATCGCTTAGTTCTCCTTTGCATGAAAAACCCCCAAACATTAATACTTTGCTTTAGTTCACATTGAATTTGTGTGAATCAGGCAGGGCTAAATACAATAAATGAGCTCATTTGTTTTCTGGCACATTATAGAATGCTTTGAGTTCATTGAAATTTTGTTGTGTAAACCAAATGCATATTGAGAGGCACACTTGTTTCCCTCTTTGGAACATAGGCATACATTCATGCATTCAAAGTTTACACCTGTGTAAAATATCTCCAGAACACTTTATGTACTAGATAAGCCCTTAATGATAGGTTTAAGTAGGGCAAAAGCAGTGTAGTTTAACTACACCCCCATGACCAGGTAGCCATCACAATCCCATGCTCATTCAAAGAAGTAAAAACCAGCATCCAAACATCAATGCTTTCCACCTAGTCCTACATACTGTACTCAGTTTAGGACATTTGATAAGAATTTCAGGACTGGTACATGGATGGCTTTGAAATAATACATCTAATGACTGCTATTAGTTTATGATGTATTGAAACACACGAGCCTGGACCCAGCACTGGGGTCTGTGAGAGACAGAACCCTTAAGGCTGGTTGCCATACATCCAGAAGCTATATACAGCAAAAGCACCAGTAATTATTCATGTTCAGAGGGCAGAGTCAGCTACCAAGGACCTAGTGATACAATAAGAACTACTAATTCAGGAAGCCATTTCCACTCAGTAGTGACTCTCAAGTGGCTGTTATTACAAACTGCAGAGGCAAGAATAAGGCTGTCAGGGAGGCATTGCCCAAGAAGTATGTACTCCAGCAGAAGGGATGGCTCTTAGACTCTCTTCCTTTTGCAAGCAGTGGACCATGGTGGCCCTCTGCAGAGAGGAGGGTGCTTTGTGGAATCCTTTGCTGTTAACTTGCGAAAGAAGAAACTTCAAATCATAAGGATTAACAGCAAAAACAGCCATTGATCCCCAGAAAATATTAAATGACCTGCAGAAATAGATCTTTTTTTTTTGTTTGTTCAACAAATAATAACCTCATTATGGCTTCAGTCCTTCTATGCCACATGAAGAAATAAGAGCAGCAGAGAATTCTCTAGAAGCCCCATATTTGTTTGGAAAATTATTTTGGCATTGTGTAAGCAGTGTGTGATAGTTGTAAGCCTTTTTTCCAGGGGTCCTTGGGAGAGTCTGTGATGAGACAGAAAGAGTATGCTGGGGGTGGAACAGCAGCATGCAGAATAACAGAGAAGCCAGGCTGTGCTGAGGCTACTCAAGAAGCCATGTGAAGGACCTCTTTGGCCCTGGGAACATCTGGAGGGTGTAGTTTATAAACTGGTTTAAAGTCACTGAAGTACTCTTTCCCTAGGCTACTGTTTCATTCCTATTATCCTCTTCCTAACTTGTATTTTTAAATGTTTTTGCTTAGAGATTAAAGCATCTCTTCCTTTTTTTCATCGCCCTTCCTTTTTTTGGGAGATGTTTCTTCTTTCTGTTAATCTCTGAGTAGTTTCAGTTCTCTTTCTAATTTGTGCTTATTTTATTGTCCTAGCTCCCTGGTTGCTTTTTTTTTTTTTTTCCACTGGCTTTGTTGCATGTTTTTAACACACATCTTGTGTAACAAAAATATTAGAGAAACACAAATCTTTATATTCAAACTTTGTTGCTGGAGCCATTTGCCTGGATAAAGGCTGTGTCCAGAACAGTAATATTTTTAGGGCTGGAGGGAGGATGAGTGAAATCTTGGCTCTGAAACAGTTATTTGGAAAGCTCCAGGATCAAATGTGTCATTTGTGTTAACAAAGAAGAAATGTAATCTATTTTGCAAATAACTTGGCTTTTCTGTTACTGGCTTGAACTGATGTTCAAGCAGTAATGGCACCTAGATAAATGTGCTGTGTTAGTTAATGAAACCATGATTATTAACTGTGATAATTGTATCTTATTTGTAAAACAGTTTTTGGCATGAGACTAGAACTAAAATCCTGGCTGTTTGTATGAATTACTGCAAGAACACCAGTGATTATGAAATATTTTTTTTTTGGATTTTGCTTACAACTATGTTTTAACTAGAAGGCACAGAGAACATTAGTAGAAAGCTTAAAATAGAAGACTTTGAGCTGGGGTTTTGAAAGCAGTTAGATTATTTATTTCCTCTGAGCAGGCAGAGAATACCACCTCAGTATTCCACATAGCTCTACTTTTCTTCTTCCTCTCTTATTTACTGTGCAGCAGCAGTGCAGGATTCTGCATTTCCCCTACCCAGTCTGATGTTCCCTATAAAGCTACCTCTGCTGTTTCGTTTTTAGTAATATTGTTATAGCTGCAGAATTGCTTCTGAAACTCAGATCATAAGAGGCAATGAATCTTAAATTTAGCTCTGAAATGTGAATGCTTTAGGACCTGGCTGATCTTCAGGATGACAAATAGTAAACTGCAAATTGTCATCCAAAATACATCTGGGGATTTGCGCTTAGTGGAGCACAAGAATGTGAGGGCAGGATACTGCTGGGAGTAGGGCAGTATGTGAAGAGCACCCCAGTCGCTGGCTGGATCCAGCCTGGGACACTCACTAAGTCTTGACACTCTGCTGGGGCTGTGGGAGCAGGGTGAGGCTTTCCCTGCTCTTTGGGACCTTGCTTCTTACTGCCTTGGGAATGAGGAGCTGGCTGAAAGTGCAGAGAAAAAAAAGGCTGCTGCTCTCTCGATCCCTTTATTTTAGCTCCTGTGTTACAGAAGCTACCTAAACCAGTTGCTGTTAGAATGAGAGGAACGAATGATTCCCGTCCTCATGTAAAAGCTAGTCTATCTGCTGTGCTTAAGACAGAGGGAGATAGAACATCTTTTCACCTATGTAACGTTCAGAAAACAACAAAGTTTTTGGAAACCTGATGATCTTGTTCTAATCCTCTTCCCTTTAATTTTTGCTAGCAAAAGGACACAAAAATCAGTGTCATGATATTTTTCATGCTGTCTGCAGAAGAGTCATTCCTTATCCTGGCTTTCATCTCACATATCCAACCTTTCTCTGCCATGCAGTCATTAGGCTGTTGTCATCCATCTCTTTACATCCTGTAAGTCATGTTACATCATGTCCTGCTCCCTATAAAAAGCTACCACAGTCATACAGGCATATGCAACTGAGAGTGAAATTGAGAGTGAAAAATCCTGTGTCTGTGAGAATTCCAGTCACCTCTGCTCTGGAAAACAAATGTAGAACCAAACTCTCCTCTGTATTGACGAACATCGCTTCTGCTAGGCCAACTCGATGAAACTCATTGGAGAAAAGGGTTGGGACGAGCAGCACAAAGTCCAGCTGGAGGTGGGCCAGTCACTAGTGGAATACCCCAGGAGTTGATACTGGGGCTAATATTATTTAATGTCTTCATTAGTGACTTGGACAATGGGGCAGAGTGCACCTTCTGCAAGTTTGCAAATGATATGAAACTGGGAGGAGCGGCTGATAGAGCAGATGTGTGTGCTGCCATTCAGAGACCTTGACAGGCTGGAGAAATGGACAGACAAGACTCTTACAAAGGGAAATGTGAAGTCCTGCACCTGGGGAGGAATAACTCCCTGCACCAATACATGCTGAGGATTAAACAGCTGAAAAGGAACTTGTCAGAAAGGGACCTGGGGGCCCTGATAGACAACAAGCTGAACATGAGCCAGCAATGTGCCCTTGCGGCAAAGACAGCCAACAGCATCCAGGGCTGCATTAGGGAAAGTGTTGCCAGCAGACTGTGGGAGGTGATCCTTCCCCTCTACTCAGCACTGGTGAGACACATCTGGAGTGCTGTGTCCAGTTCTGGGGCTCCCAGTACACGAGAGACATGGACATACTGGAGCAAGTCCAACGAAGGGTGATGGAGATGATTAAGGGATTAGAGTGTCCAGCCTCAAAGGGGAGGCTGAAAGAGCTGGGACTGTTCAGCCTTGAGAAGAGAAGGCAGCTCAGGGGATCTTGTCAATATGTATAAATGCCTGACTGGGGGGAGTAATGAAGAGGGACACAGACTCTTCTCAGTGGTGTCCTATGAAGGGAAAAGAGTCAATGGACACAAATAAGTAAGAAGAAACTTTTTTACTCTGAGGGTGGTCAAACACTGGAACAGGTTGCCCAGAGAAGTTGTGTAGTCCGCATCCTTAGAGGTATTTAAAACCTAACTGGATGTGATCCTGAGCAACCTGCTGTGGGTGACCTCTCTATGGACAGGGGGGTTAGACTAGACAATCTCCAAAGGTGCTTTCCAACGTCAGCCATTCTATGATGCTGTGAAAAAGGAACATGAAACCTCTCTTAAGCTGTCAGACGCCAGTGATGGAGGCACACAGTATGATACCGTAACTGAGACTTGCCCATACTTACTTTTGTGAGCACAGTTGGGTATGGGAGCTAGGCTGTTCCGTACAGGAGTAAGATTTTTTATTTTGGGTTGGTCTATGGACATCTGTTGAAAATTTTTACCTGTGAAAGAAAAAGATAATCTGTTACCGTATGAAAATAATGGTACACTGTAGATCTCTGGCTTCTAGTAAAAAAGAAAACTTAGGAATTCTCAGAAATATGTAATAACAAGAAACCACCAACTGAAAAAACCTGTTGCTTTGTTCTCTTTACATTCATTAAAAACAGTGACTGATTTAATATAACCTTCATGTGTACCCTTATCACTTTCTCTCATATAATATAGTAATTGGTCTTAAAACAGGCACAGTCCAGTAGCTAGGTTGATGTAAGAATATTTGGACACTAAATTTGTAGAAATATTCAACTAGATGGATTTGATTTCAGAACTGAAGCTTTAGTTTGCAAATTTTTTTAATAGGGCCTCAGCCTTTCTAAGTACTAGAACACAAATGGAGTTCAACTGCTGGTTGGAAAATGAGACTGGTGGAAGTCTATCAGCAGTAAAGATGAGCTTTGAGAGGGTTTTGCTGCAGATGAGAACATAGCGGAACTGATATAAACTGATACTGATTTATTATTAAACTATGTTTATGACAATTTCATTTTTACCAAAAAGAATAGATACTGGAAAATGAAAGGTTAATTGGCTAACTGTGGCATTTCACTGGCTAAGATTAAAGTCAACTTTGGTCTAGTACTATTAAAAAAGATAGTATGTTAGATGATGAAATGCATTTTGCTACATAAATGACACATCAAATATTATTTAAAAAGTAGAAACTCAAGCACCAAATCAACATTTTCCCCAGATCCTTTTCCTGTGTTGATCTTATTCTGTGATGCGTGAGTCCCTCAAATTTTTATTTTTTGTAATCCCCATATCTGAGATGAGCCTTGTAAAGAGTTTTGAGCTGTCTTGCCAAACAGCTGCTCATCCAGCATGGCATTGCAACATAGCTCATTGCAGAGCAAGCATATGCTCTGTCGGCAGAGAGACGAGGGGGGACACAGGCTGGATGTAGCAGGACATCTTAAGCGATAGGAAGAAATGGAATGATATAAATTGCCTTTGTGGCTTTGTAGTTGGTACTTGAAAATACCTATGTATTCCTGGGCTGTGCAAGATAAAGCTATGGAAAAATAGTTGTAGAACAGTTTCCTAGAGGTGCACTGAAGTAGTTGTCTGGCTGCTGTAACTATGTTACTGACTAAATGAATTCTGTGTGAAAGGAGCTAAAGTGGTGTTTATCAGACAAACCCCGATGTTATAGTGCAGCCTTCAGCACAGCATGGAGCAAGATTCTGGTCCAAAGACCACAGCAGTTGGTAGACATTGGATCAATCTACTGGATCCTGTGGGTAAAGCTGATGTGTATTGGGCTAAAGCACAAAGAATCTCTTATGGATGACCCATGTCTGATAGAAACAGACTTTGGTTTCCTTTTCCCATGTTTTACTCTTTATTTAGTCTTTAACACTTCTCCAGGGTGATGAAAAAGTGGATGTAAAAGTTGGTAAATTTATTCTCTAGACATCACATCCACTGTGCACAAAGAAATAAATATATCAATTCCAAAATAGCAGATAATCAAGCCTGCTGCTCCCATTAGTGCAATTCGAGTTATGTTGGTTTCAGTGATGCTTATGCTGAGAACTAATGGCTTATTATGTATGTACCATTATGGCTTTGATGATGGGAGGTTGTTTTTTCTATCAGGAGATATGTTTATTTCATAAATGGGGATATCTGGCAGCAAAACAACAGTACAAATGTTTGTGTCATGTTTGCAAGGCTGATATGAATGCTTGGAAAAGAATCCTTATCTAAAAGTTCTGGCATCAAGTGGAAGTATTCTTCTGCTCTTCCTTTCTGTCTGCTCCACATAACAGCAGAGAAAAAAGTTTTTCTTTCTTTAAGACATCATTTTTGTCATCCCCAAGAGCATATTTATGATGGCATTTACTTTTGAATGAAATGGAAAGGAGGCAATTTCATTATTATAAAATATGCAGGACTGTTCTGCATTTCATTTTCTGACATTTTTTACAGGTTGTTCTTTGATTTTCCTTTGCATTTAGTTAGGTGAAACACATTGTGGTGTGTTTTGTGGAAAAGTTGTAAACATTATGATGAATGTCCTACTGTAAATCAGTCCTTCAGTTTGAGAAAGATATAGCCACAGTGATCAGCTTTGCTCTACTCTTTCCTGGCCAAGAAGTGCTTCCTGTTGGACTACACCACACTGCTTATGCCAACATAAGCTTAATAATAGCCTATTTTTTGCATTACCTGTTCAAGCAAATAGAAGGTACTGGGCTGCTGTAATAAAACCTGTAATAAAGTATTGCCTTAGACCTGGAAGGTTAGTAATCTAAAAGATGAGTGGGTGATAGGAGGAGGCTGCAGCTGGTTAGAGGGTGCTAAAAGCTGCCTTACATTTGAGACAGGCTTCCTTTTACTCGTATCACTTGGAATTTCTCTACTTACACCATTTTCCCTGTGGAAAGTAGATGGCAGTACATCTTGCAAAAAGAGATGATTGCAAAGCTCATAAATACAAAATGCTTCAGATTGTGGATGCCAGCTCAGCACTGTGGCTGGCAAGCACTCTTGCAATATTGACAGTAGTTTTTGGTATAGTCTATCTTTGCTCTCCCCAGCAGAGGGCAAGACAAAGTAGTTATTCTGAAAGAAACCTGTGGCATGATAGTAAGGTAAGTCTCATTGCTACCCACAGCAACCTCTCCCCTTTGTGTAAGTGTTAAGGCTCAGCTAGTAAACTGACTCATCTTTCATTTCCAGGAGCACAGAGAACAGAACAAAAAACCTCCAAAAATCCCCATCTATGTGCCAGCTGCCTTAGTAGCAGTAAGCACAAAAATTGGCTCTGACTTTAATAAAAGGCATGGTCATCCAAGACAATCAACACTGTGTGTCAGCTGAGAAAATAATTTTCAAATTGAGTTCCCCTGGATTATTGATACCCATAATCCTGCCCTGAATATTCAGTGATTAGGAAATTACATGTAGCCCCCCGAGTCATGACTCAAGAAAGGGAGTATTAACACTTCAGTGTCCTTCAAAGACCAGATGTTGTTTTTTCCCTCAGCTAGGCCTCCTGCAGAAAAAAACCCAAGGAAATATCCTTCCCCAGAGAGAGCTGCCTGCACAGCGCTGCCGGCTGGGCTGGAGCCAGGCTTACTTTGCTTCTGATCCCTGTAAATCCTGCAGGCGCAGTGCACTGGAGACCTGGAAGCCCTGGAGCTCATACAGTAAATGCAGTTCTAATTCACAGCAAGTCAGGTGGCTTTAATTACAGGGGCAGACAGATTTAAACCACACACATAGGCATGAAGAGGGATAAGCAGATCTTTTTATCATGAAGAAATGTTAGACAGTATCTGGGTTGTGCAATGTATTCCAGACACTCTCTGCCTCCTTACAAGCTTTTAATTCACATGCTTCAGTGGAAGTCCTTTTTGCCAGCTACAGGAATCTTTTTATTGTTGGAAAGTTTTGTTAAAGGGAGCTGGTACAGAGAGAACTGGGCTTAAGGCAGACTCAGGCTTTTTTTTCTCTGAGGGAGATAAAATGTCAGAGATAAAATGACTTACTCTTCCTTTGGACATGCAAAGGCAGCTCCATTGTAACAATTAGAAGATTTCCTATAATTGATATGATTTTGCCCTCATTCATGCATGTAGACTGCTGGTTCTATACTGAGTCCCTGTGCAGATCATGGAGCACTGAGTGGATGCACAGGGTCCATCCTGATTAAGCTGGTTGCAGCTTTTTGTCATAGCATGTTCATAGAAAACCACCTGTCCTTCTGTCCAGAGCAAACAAGGATTTAACCATACAGTATTCTACAGTCTTAAGAAAAATCTATAATCACATTTTAAATAACATGGTAGTTACTTCCACATAAAATGTATTCATAGTCTAGCTAATTCCACCAAGAAATGTTTCCCCATAGTTGTCCTCGGGTTTGGTTTATCCAGTTTGAGTTCATTCCTCCTCCTCCTGTCAACATGAATGATCGCAAATATCTCAGCCTCACTGTACCCTATCATATTTAGGTTGTAAAGAAGCCCTGCAGGTTTTCTTGTCTTCCATATGTGAGCTGAACCTTGCAGAGTTTGGTGTAGAAAGAGTCGTGCTGGAGCAATCCTTGCTAGCCATGTGGAGTTTTGGGTTTTTATGGTTGAGTGAATAGCTGAAAAGTGCACAGTAAAAAGTAGTGACACGTATAGACCAGGTCTATCAAGCTTTCAGGAATGTAGCCTGATGTTCAGGAAGTGGAACTTTTTGAATAGCTCCTTTTTACCCTGAAAAACTATTTCCAGCCTTTATTTGCACAACGTAGAATGACCTGTCATTCTGAAATTGGCATGCCTACTCTCATTATTAGAGATGTGAACAAATATTTGCTATTTTATAGATCCCTTCGCTTAGGAGTCAGTACAGTTTGCACTATCATGCAAGCTCAGATAGTGACCTGACCTAACTGAGGGTTCTTCTCAGACAGGGTTTCTGTTCACTCATCTTTCCACTGGAAGATAACGGCTCATGTCCTGTTGGGGCGAGGGTGGATTAACTTATTGTGTAATGTTTACTCCTTGTAATGGTGTACTGGTAAGTTTGGGGATTGTTTTTGCTTGCTTCATTTTCAGTTGGATATTACAGTGGTTGGAAGGCATGCTAGATGTGTTTAATTTTGGCATGGGACTAATCCCAAAGGAGATGAAACTGGAGACACCGATATATTGAAGTAAACTCCAGCATGCAGGCCAGCCAGCCAGATTCATTTAAACATGGATGTGAGTCAAACAAAGTACGAGATCCCAAATCCTGCCAAACCCTGGTTTTGAGTTTACTTCAGAATTCTGATGCTCTGCTTCATTACTGTTGTATTACAGTTTCCAAACCACAACATAAAAGCATTTACTCTGTCTCTGTAAATTTAGCAACCTGAATTCAGCTTTGGAGAAACTGTAAGAACAGCACATTAGACCAAAGAGCTGGCACTCAGCATGGGAGGAGTGGGAAGGGGTGACACTACAGCCTGAAGTCAGAATATGTCTATAAGGGGAAAGTGGCATGGTGCAGAGCCGTCCAACATGGCACACATGGACTTACCTGGTTGGATCCAGAAGCAGCTGTCAGCACAGTTAGAGATTTGAGGGCAGTACTGTTCCCTTGCACGTCTAGTTCCAGGACTAAATGCCGACACAAGACAGCAGACATGGCAGTGGGTGTTAACATGCAATTCACAAAGCACATACGTAATCTGGAGGCACTTACCTTGGTCAGGTACCTTACATGCTTCCTAACTACCTGCTTTTTTGCTTGCTCATCAGACCTACTTAGATCTCTTATTTCCCACACCTAAGTACCTTGCTTCAACTGTCAGCTGATGTCCTGTCCATATGCTATCTGTGACTGCTACTACATACAGGGAGAAGAAACTGAAAAAGACATTAAAGAAATAGAAATGTCATGGGTCAGACTTACCTATTTTTTCTGACTTAGCTTGCCACATCAGTAGAGATTATAGGATTTGGGAGATAGAGAAGAAAGAAATTACCTGATGGAGAACTGGGAAGTGAGGGAAGGCGGGGAGGGCACAAAAGAACATGGTGAGATCTATCAGAGTTTAAGCCATTTATCAGTTTGCCTGAAGGAGTCCTAGTACAGACTTTGTAGGAGAGTAGTTGGTTAGAGTCTGTGTTCCAGGGATCATCCAACAAAGCCTGGCAGCTGCTTCTGTGGCCCAGCAAGTTGTGTTCACTCCTACTCTTTTGAGACTTGCGTGCAAAATGGTGGGTGCTGGTGCTGGAGGAGAAGCTTGACATTGTGCTCTGGGAAGCAGTTAGGAAGGAATTGCCCGCAGTAACTGGGGGGAGGCTCTGGGTTCTGACAGGCAGAAGTCCCTGACACTCTGGTTGCTTCTTTTCTGGTATGAGGTACTTTGTGTCTGTACTCCTTCTTTTAAAGTCAACGGTGGTCACACACTCATCTGGAATGTCTTTGCAGTTTGTGTCCATAATGCAATCAAAAGTGGTGATGATGTCATCTACTTCTGAGGTCTCTTCTCTAGGATATCGGTCTCTACTTCTCTCCTTCTGACTGGTTTTCTGATCATCTTTCTTCTTTTTGCAAGAGAAGATGTGGTTCAGCATACTGAATCGTCCTTCTTTCTTTAGGAGTCTGTTGTTCTGGGAGGGAAACTGATGAAGTGGCTCAGATCTACTGGAAGTACAAATCAAAATATGATATCATCATTGCCAAATAATGAAAAAAATACTGTCTGTGTTAGCCCATGAAATGGGGTATATACTGTTCAGACACATTTGCAGAAAATTAGGAGTCCAAATTTGTAATTAACAAAGACTGAAAATGATACCATGTTACTTCACTCTTTCTTATGGGATTCACTGCCTTACACTCATCTTACTGTAGGCTCAGTGCAGCTATCAGGAAAAAAACCAAACATTCTGGTTTCAGCATCTACCGCTGCAGAATCATTATTCTTAATGGTGAGGCAAGATCCAATAATAACAAGAAGAACATGCTCGGATCTTTAAAACCAAGTAGTCTTTGTATTATGTCATGTTTGGAAAATGGTATTTCTAACAGCACAGTCATTGCTAACACTGTAACAAAGGCACTAGTTCATCATTCCTTTCCCTTTCCCTTTCCCTTTCCCTTTCCCTTTCCCTTTCCCTTTCCCTTTCCCTTTCCCTTTCCCCTTTCCCCTTTCCCATTCCCCTTGCCTTGCTTTGCCTTGCCTTGCCTTGCCTGTACTAAAGAGGCCTGGCATATTTTCAGAAGATCTATCAAGATAATTACCTACAGTGGTGTTGCTGTAGTGATTTTTAGATGAGATTTTGACTAATCAACATTTCAGACCTACTCTGACAGGCAGAGCGCAGGAGGAGGAGGAGGAGGAGGAGAGGTACTGTAACCCATGTCTCACAATTTGTAACACAGGAAATAATACTAACTGCTGACTGGAAAGGAGGAGAAAGCACAAAGAAATGTGATGATAAATGTCTTTATAAGTGCATGCTCTTTACCAGAGTTGAAGAACTGAAATGAATTAAATGACAGTTGCTGAAACATGAGAAATACAAGGAGAGAGGAAGATCATAAGCAATGGTAAAAGAATTATACTTTTTAACAGAAAAAAACCTCAGAATAAGAAGAGACAATCAAGGTAGAGAACTAAGGAAGGCTAGGAAAACACTCCCAAGCCCTTACCCTGAGGATGAAAACCTAAAATTTATTTTATTGTCTATCTGGCAAAGCTGCTTTTGTGTTCAGTCTATCCCTCTGCCTGACTACATGAACACACAGCTAGTGCACAGAGATTTCAAAAAAGTGGAAAGCATATATCTGAGGGCTGAAATTACTCTGTAAGATAAATTTTCTGCACAAAGGTGACTGAGCAAGAGCTATACTCACATCTTCTTGGTTCAGAACCCGCTGCTGATCGGCAGACTAGCACTGTAACGGCAGTGATGAATCTTCAGTAGATGACTAATTCTAACATTGCTATTTTGGTGGAAAACTTGAACTGAGTATTGCATATGAATTGAGGAGACATCACCCAGGGCTCAAACCCTTCAGTAGCATAAAAAAAGCAATAAATTTGTTTTCTAGTTGGTGGCAACATGTGAGCAAGATGTGAACTTTTGCTTTACCTGCTCTCCTGAGACAGCAGCTTGATGCATGCTGTGTGCCCACAGTACATTGCATATGTCAGAGGAGTGTTTTCATTGATGTCTCGAGGGCTGGTGTCTATCCCCAGCTCTAGGAGCGTCTGCACACAGTCAGCTTTCCCTGCTGCTGCAGCCCAGTGCAAAGGCGTCCTACAGAAAAGGGGGAGTATCATTAAAAAAGATGAATAAATTTACTGTTGAAACTATTAATGACATAATGAGGTGTGCTCCTATGCTACTTGTCCAGATTCATGACATCCATTTTAAGGAATTCTTCAGCAACTTATGCCACACTGATGTAGCTGCCAGTGGTGGTAATAAGGCCATAGACTGGCATCTATCTATGTGCATCTATTTAGCTGTAGAGAAAGTAGATATGGGGCTGCAGAATGCCTATACATGCTATATAATAGCATCTCTTCCGCTGCTGGAGTTGCAGCATGGGAGGAGTGCTTGAAGTTTTCAGAGCAGAATTTGAAAAAAATCTTTGTAGTGTCCACTGCAGAGGGACAAGCTCTTCTCATCTTTACACCAAACACAATTGGCAATGCTTGGCTCAGGGCTCTCCATGAAGGTAATAGGAGATGAAGCCTCCCTCAGATGAATGAGAAGCACTGGACACATCTACCAGCCTGTCATTGCCCCTTTGCCAGTTTCTGTGTTCTTTTATGGGCACAGACTGGAGCAGATATAATTGTCTTGAAACTGTGTAGGAGAATCAAACTGATTTTCTGCTTGGCAGAAGATTTGCATCTTGTCTTTGGAAACTTTTGTCCAGTTTCCAAATTGTAATATTTTGCTGTTGTGAAAAATCTGAAAGCACAGAAAACACCATAAGAAAACTGCAAGAATAAAAATAAAATTGACTTTTCTTTGCCTGTTCCTTTGCAATCCCAGTGATTTCAGATGGGTGCAGTCAGAAACACAATAAAATGGAAATCTACTGTGTGTTTATAATGAACAGCTTATCTTTTCCCCTCTTCAAGTGTAATACCTTCTATGGAAATATCTGAGAACATGTAATAGGAGGGCGTGTCTTACTGAGCTCTTAAGTGTAGTTAAACTCCTCCCTTTGCCCTTCTTTCCGTAGAAACACAGCCTTCTCAACTACATTTTACTGATGCTTAGAAACTTCTCCAGGACCCTGTTGGTTTTATTCCTGTTCCATTTTATTGCACTTTTCCATCAAGAATGCTATTATTTTAAGTACCTGAAGGCCTAAGCCAAGAAAACCTTGGGTTTTGCTCCACTGAGCAGGATAATCAATGTGAACAGTCAGTTGGTTCTGTTTGATTAAATAAATTTACAAGCAAAGTTCCAAGGGAGGTAGGTGTGGGGTGAAAAAGAGGAAAGAAGGTGACCCTTCTGCACTTATGATATAGCAATTTCATCCTGGAAGGAGTCAAATGCTTTGTCAGAATGGAAGGTGAAGGTCCTCTGGTCCTATAGGAGTACTGTGTTAGCATCTTAAATGCAACAAGGGAACATTGCCATTTCTTAAATACAAATAACAGCAGGATCCCAGCTTCAAGTTGTAGGATCCTGTTCTATTGTTTTGAAAATAATGTTCACTTTTGATTGAAAGAAGTTAAGTCAAGTGGTGACAAAGTCCTTTCACACATAATCTTATCATTTCCTACCAGAAACACAACGTTAACTAACTTACTACTAGTCAGCTATTATACTAGGTATGATATATATGAGCTGGACTGCTTTGCAGTGTTTCTGAGCAGGCATGGTTCTCTGTAAGTGCAGTTCATTAACTAGGCCATGGCCTGTGAAACAGGAAACACGATTGTAGAATAAACAGAGCTAGTCTCAGGTTAATAGAAAGGAAGCAGCAATTTCAGTTTCAGAGTTTCCATGGTTACCTGTCATCCACATCAAGGGCCTGCAGGTTGCACTCTGGGACTTTAGCCAGCTCACTGATAATATCACTGTAGCCTGCAGCAGCAGCAATGTGCATACATGTTTTGCCATTCTCATCATCGTAGTTTATTATTGATGGTCCCTGGTAGTGGTCCAGAATGATGGAACACAGAATCCTGTTGCCACTCTGGGAGGAAGTTCAGAGAAGAAAAGCATTTTACAATGGAGCTCACACCAAACTGCATTTTGTCTGCTAGAGAAGGCTAAATACAATAATGGTATTTTGTTTTGTGTATACCAGACTCTCCAGGTATGAAAGCCAAAAGCTTCCAATCTCCTGCTGGGAATTTGGTTTGCTTTATGAATTTCCTAGAACACTTTGAACACTGGAAAAATAATAAATAATGTACCACTGCAAGTATCTCCAAAAGTTAGAGAGTGTAAATTACTCAACAGCTTTCTCAGAAATAACTTGGGGTTTTTGCTGTTTTGCTAAGCCAGAGTCCGGAAAGATATGAGCCTATATTTTCTCATAGAAATTTAGGGTTGGAAAGGACCTCAAAAGACCAACCCACTTCTGTAAGCCTGTCCAAGTACACCTAGGAAAGCCATGTCAAATATTTGCTCTAGTGGTTCTTGAACAGTGTCTTAGCTAGTTTGCTCCAGTGCTTCAGTGTCTTAATAGAAAGGCGACATTGTTCTCTAACCCACAAATGAAACTGAACAGTTTATATCCTAACCTGGTGGAAATAGAGAAAAAGGATTAATGATTTTTTTATAACTGTCGTGGTTTAACCCCAGATGGCAACTGAGCACCACACAGCCGCTCGCGCACTCCCCACCCTGGTGGGATGGGGGAGAGCAAAAGTAAGAAAAGTAAGAAAACTCATGGGTTGAGATAAGAACAGTTTAATACTTGAAATAATAATAATAATAATCATGATGATGATGATGTAATGGAAAGCAAAACAATGAGAGAGAGAGAGAAAAAACCAAAAATGCGGGGGGGGGGGGGGGGGGGGGAAGTGACGCAACCGCTCACCACCTGCCGACCGACACCCAGCCAGTCCCCAAGCAGCGATCGCTGCTCCCCCAGCCAACTCCCCCCAGCTTATATGCTGAGCATGACATCACATGGTATGGAATATCCCTGTGGCCAGTTTGGGTCAGCTGTCCTGGCTGTGCCCCCTCCCGGCTTCTTGTGCACCTCCTCGCTGGCAGAGTATGGGAAGCTGAAAAGTCCTTGGCTAGTGTAAGCATTACCTAGCAACAACTAAAACATCGGTGTGTTATCAACATTGTTCTCATCCTAAATCCAAAACACAGCACTGTACCAGCTGCTAGGAAGAAAACCAACTCTATCCCAGTCGAAACCCAGGACAATAACAACATAGAAACACAAGGCTGGAAAGGTCTTTCTAGATCATCAAATTCAATCCCTGCAATCACTTGCAGATATGTTACATCATCCCTTTCATAAACTTACTGTGTCCATTAAAAGCAATTAGCTTTTTTGTCCCCATTACTCCCAAAGGAAGGCAGTTCAAGAACTTTTTTGCTTTGATGATTAGTATCTCTAATTTCTATTCATACTCACGGCTGATTTATGTCCCTTTGTTTCTGTGCCAGCATTATTATTTAGATTAAATACTTCTTTCCTCTAACTGGTATTTGTTCTTCAGATGTATTTATAGATAATCATCATATCCCTTCTGAGCTGTCCTCTTGCTGCTCTAATCAATCGAGGTCTTTTAAGTTTTCCTTGTAAAATATGCTTTCTATTTCTCTCATCAACCTACTAACCCTTCTCCTTTTGTGTTTTAGTTGTGTATCCTTGGAGAGGGGTGATTAAAATTGTACCTAGTCATACACAGACATTTTTACCAGGTCTTTGTACAATGACACTAGCTCTTCCCTATTTGTGTTAGAAATACCTCTTTTTGTATGTCATAGAACAGCATTTGCCTTATTCACAGCTGTGTCCAATTGGAAGCTCCTAGTCATTTTGGAATAACCCTTTATACCTTGGTTCTTCTCTTCCATAGTCGTTTCCAAACATAGAGTTTCTAGTTTCCGGGAATACGTTCTGTAATTAGCACCCAAGTGCATGACTTAAATGTTTTATCCTATTCAATTTTGTCCTCTTTGTATTACTCTAGACTTGAAGGTGGTCCAGCTTCCCCTGTATGATATCCCCATTCTTTTCTGTTAATGTATTCCAGTTTTTTGTT